>NC_140960.1:69429839-70029839 GCF_014529385.1 Adiantum capillus-veneris | reverse complement strand
GCATGTACTCCACAAGCCTTTGCATGCCCAAGACCTCAATGGGAAGCGATCGGGACTCAAGAAGTAAGATCATGTAGGGTGTTTGTGTCTTAACTTGGAAAAAGTTGGTAAGAAAACGCTTTTGGACATTCTCAAACTCTTTCTAAGTAGACTTCCCGATGCTATCACCCCAGACCTCCACTTCATAGAGAAGCACCGATGTCACCAATGTGTCAAAGAGGTACTTTTTGAGATTCCAACACTTGATCTCTTCGGCATTGCACATGTTCTCAAATGCATAATAAGCTCTCTTTCCGGCTTCCAAGTGACACATTGTGCAATCCTTCCATTTATGATTGGATGGAACCTCAAGGCCAAGGTACTTGAAGCTATCTACCACTTCAAGTCACTCATTGTTGTATACAATGCATGGTTTTTTGTCATTGAGGGTCTTTACAAGCATAACCTTGGTTTTGGATCCATTCATGATCAGCCCACTATGTAGGCAAAAGCATTCCAAGACACTCATAAGATTTTCATCTTCTAAGGTATGTGCCAAGAGCACTACATCATTGGTATAAAGCAAAAGCATGATCACCGCATTTCCGATCTTAACCTCTTCTATGCCTTCTTGTTGCATAAAATCAAGAGCCATGCATTCCAATTCATCAATGAGTTGCCCAAAGAGGGTTGGGGAAAGTGGGCATCTTTGTTTGACACCAATGGTGCTTGCAAAAAATTTAAAAATTCCATCTCCCATACGTAGTCAACATATCACTTTTTAGTAGATGGGAAAGACTGCATGCATAAATTCTCTCGACACTTGAAGGCTTTGTATACGTCTCCAAAGATTTCCTAGCGGTAGCATGTCAAAAGCTTTCTTGAAATCCACAAAGTAGCAATACAATTTTTTTCTTTTCAATCGAGATGCTTCCATAAGAACTCGAAGAGTAACAAGGTGATCAATAGTGCTATGATGCTTTCGAAAACCTGCTTGGCCAAGGACACGTCTGCCATTTTTTTCAGCCCATTCACTTATCTTCATCTTCATGATACATCCAAATAACTTTGCCATCAAAGAACCAACCATTATAGTGTGATAGTTGTTCGCATTGTTTACATCTCCTCCTTTGTGCAAAGGTTTGATCCAATTTGAACTCCAATCATGAGGCATGCCATGTTGAAGTGCAAGGTTAAACATATCACGTATCCAATATAGTGTTTTCTTGCTTGTTCATTTAATCATTTCAGCCTTGACACCTTGAAGGTCCCATGCCTTGCGAGTAGTAAGTTTCTGCGCGGCATACATCTTCAATGGTAAAGAAGGGAGGCATAAACGGAAGGGAGCTACAACACTCCATCTTATCAACATTGGGTTACTCATAGAGGTTCTTGCAATGCGTATACATATCCTCAAGAGTCAAGTCATCAAAGCTCTCAACACGCTTGCCTTTTTTAGATTTTGTCAAAACTTGCCACATGCATGTGCTTTCTCTTACACTAAAAGAAGTTGTTTTTTGACTTCCCACCTTCTCCTCTTGTTTTAAACAAGTGATCTGTATATGTGTGAACATTCCAAGTAAACTTCCTTGTCTTTTCTTGCATCCAACCTTAGCAAGTGTTTTTGGGCTTGACTACACTCCATGTCAAACCATTTCTTCTTGGTGCTACCCTTCTTAGAACTTTTGCAAGACATGTGTTTCATCGTAAAGCATTCCTTTGCACAAGAGCAAATTACTTCTTTGAAAACTTTCCACTTGCATTCTAATGTTGGGCTCTCTTGATGCTCAGTCATGTTTAACATTTGGTCCACCATATCAGCATATATAAGTGCTCGTTTGAAGTTTAGACATAGGTACAAATGATTCACATCATGATTGGAGGCTACATGTTGGGGTCTTTTACCACACTTGAGGTCAATACATAACATCCTATGATCCGATTCCGGATTCCATTCACAAGTGTAAATATTTGTATGCATTCTAGAGTGGCTTGTGAAAACAACATATAGTGAATCACGCTATCACCATTGTGCTTTCTACATGTAAAGTCATTGATGCCTTGCCATAGAGATACACCATTTGCAATGAGCATTTTGGTACTATTGCACATATGTAGAAGTAATTTTCATAGTAATCCACTTCTTTTGCATCATTAGAACTTTGGTTATACATATATGAGTCATACATTCTTCTTGAGACATGCGGCATGTTGACTTGTTGTGTGTCGTGCTGTAACGTATTTGTGCGAGAATTCATGTCTCCAAAGACAATGACTTCACCCTGGTCCTTGTAATGAGGAATGTCTTCCTCTAGTTCAACAAAGGGCTAATCTCTATCCATATCCAAGCAAGCATAGAAGTTGGAGTCATAGTGAGGAATGTAGCAACCAACCACAAACATGACTTGACCATTTGGTGGGCTGATTTTCAGCCATAAGTAGCATTTATACTTATCTTATTTGACAATGGAAACATCTTTCAAATCCTTTTTTATCACGCATGCTACACCTCCTTGGCCTCTACGTTGATTTTCTTTTTTGGCTCACATCAAAGAATGCACATCGTATTTGTCAAATCCAAGAATTTGTTGCGCATCATGCTCCCATGTTTTGATAAGAAGCATCACATCAAAGTCATTGGTAAGCTCATCAATGCCAATTCCCGCATTCCGTGGATACCCGTTACAATTCCAAAAGCTTTTTTGCAAACGTGAGTTGTTCTCATAGATCATGTGTCCCTATTTGTTAAGTGGACTTGCATCCTCCTCAAGTGACTTTTCTTCTTGAGATGACACCTTAACCTTCTTTCTTCTTTCCTCAGATGCTTTGTGACGTACATTTTGTTGCATAAGAGTGTGATCCTCATATACATTACAACCGGTTCCTTTGAGGTAGATCCAACTATTGTCAAGGATGATCTTTCTCTTTACCTCATCAGCCATGGTACATGCAATAGGTCTTTTTCCCGAGCAAGGGACTCCTTGTTTTCCAACTCGATGTGCACCATAAGCCATGATTCCAGACATGCCAAAGTATGTAGCAAAAAACTCTTCAATAGAAACCGCAAGAGATTGGGGTGTTTCCATGCTTTCCTCCTTGATTCCACGAATGACGATGTTCTTTGAGCGTTTTTTCCGTTCTTACAATTCTTGAGTGTCCACATTCTCTATAGTCTTTGCTTGGACAACGGCTTGCATGATAGGAGATGTAGAAACCACATTATCCTTACATATATCAGCCCATGATTTGGATGCATTTCTCATCTCACATACATCATGGCGTATTGTAGCTATTGTTTCCTCTTTCAATACATGATCACTCTCAACTTTGCTCAAGTGCTCTTTCAATACATTCATGTCAACAAGAGAGAACTTACATTCTTGAACTTCATTCTCAAGATGCATCTAGCATGTTGTTTGCATTTCAAGAACCTTCTTGAGGTGCTCATTCTCCACAACACGAACTCTTAAAGTGCCATTGTCCATTGCAAGTGCGCGTAGCTCTTCACCTTGCTTGTTAACGGTTTCTTGTAATATGACCAAGTAAGCCATGAGCATTACTTCCGTTGCTGTCAAATGATGTGGTTATTAGCATCCAAATTCCTTGGAGATTTTGCATCATTCTCCATGGCAAGTGTGGATTTTTCACCCTTACGAGTTTTGTCTGACGTTGCCTTCAAGTCGGCAACAAAAAACGAAACTTTTTATAGTTTTTTCAATTCTAAGATGCTGTTTACAACAAAGCCTTCCATTGCTAAAAAAAAATATGTCTTTACATCAATGCGTAGAGGGCTTTGTGCTTTTCAATTGAGGCTGAGAGAGAAAGAGAGAGAGAGAGAGAGAGAGAGAGAGAGAGAGAGAGAGAGGGGGGGGAGGGAGAGAGTTAGAGAGTGAGAGAGGAAGAGAGAGAGTTAGAGAGTGAAGGAGAGAGAGTTAGAGAGTGAAGGAGAGAGATAGATAGGCAGAGAGAGATAACGATAGAGAGGGAGAGAGAGAGACAGAAGAAAAATCTTACGTTGCTTGATTAAAAGATTTGTTTCCTTGAAATGACAATGACAATCCAATCTCCTTCTCCCCTCTTATATAGACAAATTTTCAAAAAATAAATCTTATTTTATATTTTTTGTTCATCCTCTCTCTCTCTCTCTCTCTCTAGCATTCATTGGGCGCTGAGAGAGAGAGAGAGAGAGAGTGAACGAGAGAAAGTGAGGTAGAGAGAGAAAACGCGAGAGAGGGAGTGAGAGAGAGACAACAACTTATAATTTGCATTTTCCTTGTCTCTCTTTCTAGCTTGCATTTTTTAATCATCTCATCTCTCTCTCTCTCTCTCTCTCTCTCTCTCTCTCTCTCTCTCTCTCCCCTGGGGAGGGCACCTAATAAAAATATAACCTATCACGAGAGTTCAACAAAAGGGTATTTAAAGTTCTTGAAACTTACAGAAATATATATATAGAAGGGCATTTTTTTTTCAAATATGAAAAAAACTTACAGATTTTAAAAGAAAAGGGTATATTATATTCTTAACAAAATTCACAAATAAGGGGTTTTACAAACATGTCTTGAAAGCACGTGATATGGTAATTTACACATAGTGAACCCCCCGAGGTCTCTCTCTCTCTCTCTCTCTCTCTCTCTCTCTCTCTCTCTTTCTCTCTCTCTCTCTCTCTCTCTCTCTCTCTCTCTCTCTCCTAGCGTTCATTGGGCGCTAAGAGGGAGGAAGCTCTCCTAGCATTCATTGGGCGCTAAGAGGGAGGAAGAGAGAGAGAGAGAGAGAGAGAGAGAGAGAGAGGGAGGGAGGGAGGGAGGGAGAACAAGAGAAAGGAAGGGAGAGAGAGCACACACGAGAGAGAGTGAGAGAGAGAGATAACAACTTATAATTTACATTTTTCTTGTATCTCTTTCTAGCTTGCATTTTTTTATCATCTCATCTCTCTCTCGAGATAGAAAGGGAGAGATTGAAAGAGAGAGAGAAGAAGAAGAAGAAGAAACTTACTTTGCTGGATTTCTTGATTTGTTTCTCCTCAAAATGACAATGAAAATCCAACCTTCTATTCCCCTCTAATATAGACAAATTTGCAAAAGTAACCTTTTTTGCTTTTTCTTATGTTTTTTACTCATCCTCTCTCTCTCTCTCTCTCTCTCTCTCTCTCTTCATTCTCTCCTTCTTCCCCCTCTCTATCCTTCACTCTCTTTTGATAGAGAGTGAAGGATGGAGAGGGATAACAAGAGAGAGGGAGATAGTGAAGGAGAGAGAGAGAGAGAGGGAGAGAGAGAGAGAGAGAGAGAGAGAAAGAGATGACAAATTATGAATTAAATTTTCTTTGTCTCTCTTTTCCCCTTGCAATTTTTGCCCATCCCATGTCTCTCTCTCCTTACATGATAAAGATGCATCAAAACCCCTCACACCGACTACCTACATTTGCATGGGAAGCAAGCAAAAAAAGTTTAAAAGACCTTGAGCATCGGCGGATGGATGCAAGACATAAAGAAGTGGTTTGGGAGATGGACGTATTGCACTTGCTACATGATGCCTAGATAGACTCCCAAATGAATGAAGCTTTTCTACAACGCCAATGTATTAAGGCTTGGGAGAAATCTGGTGGGTCACGCTTCATACATTAAACTATCCACATTGACCCCAACTACAAAACCATGTTCTTCACTAAAAGACAAATCCGTACTCACCCTTATATGCTTGATCATATTCCCTTGTCAACAATACGCACTATCGCAGCCATTCGGCTTAGGTCTCACTCTCTTCGATGTGAGACAGGGCATTGGGGCAATGGAGAAGACTCAAATCAATTGTGCACATTATGCTCACTGTAACTTTGAGAGTCTGAGTATCACACACTACTAGAGTTCTTAGCTTTTTGTCACATCCAAACTTTCTTCCCTCACACTTTTAGTCATGACTTAGACCTACACACTTTCCTCTCTTAGCCACAGTGCGGGCTCTCCATTATGACTCTCATCAGCACAATTTTGGAGCATTGAGAATCACTCATTGGCCACACACATGCTACATCACATGTAACTTTGGTCTGAGAGGTCATATTTGACCTCCACAAACAATACTAAAATCTCTCTCTCTCTCTCTCTCTCTCTCTCTCTCTCAAAGGGGGGGGGGGGGGGGGGAGTGTTAGGAAATATGACGTAGCTAAGTAGATAATTGAGTAGATTACTTAACAGAGAGAGATAATATCACACACAAGAGATTATAGAGTAGAGAGAGAGAGAGAGTACACACAATATACGTGGTTCATCCAATGTGGTCTACGTCCACGGGAAAGCAGCCACTCAATGGCTTTAGTACTTCAAAACAAGGAGTATATTACAAAGGGATTATAACCTTTTGGATCTCCCACCTTGCTTCACTCTCACCACCTCAGATCAACTTCACAATGCATCACAATGCTTCACAATCTGTTTTTGTGTGTAGAAGAGGTCTCCTTTTATAGGCCAAAAGGGCTACCCTCTCTAATGAAAGGCAGCCATGTGTAGCCGCCCTTGTGTAAACAAGTCCAAATCGGACCCTCCAATCCACCCATGTGTGGCCGCTCTTGAGAAGACAAGTCCTCCTTTGAAATCGGCCACTGGCCACCGGCCATTGACTTCCAACCACCGGCCACCGCCCATCGGCCAACCGACCGGTCATTTTTTCACCACTTTTTGGCTCCCATTCCGCCATAAAATTCCAGTGAAAAAGATATTCTAGTCGAGTTTGGGCGTGAAAAGTTTGGTTTTCGGCGAGTGATTTTTCTTCACGCACGATGGATTCTCCTCATAACGGGGGCCTTACAAATGTGCGTTTTTAATACAAAAATCTACAAGGGGTAAATAAGGCTCCATACTTAACACCCACTTGGAGACTGATCTCCACACCAAACCTGTGACTGCTTTCCATCCTGCCTTCTTATTCTTGAATGCCGATTGTCAAGGATTTAATGTTTACATAATTACCAAAAAAATTGTGTGATCACAAGGTTTGTTGACATATTTACATAATCATAGTTAACATGATCAGAAACAAGCTAGTTCAAAGCAACCTGGAAACCCACAAAAGCCCGCCGAGATTTTGCGTTTTTCCGTCAATCCTCGCCGGGCTTATGCATTTTTCCTATGGGCTCGCCGGGAAAACCCTAAAGCCCGACAGGCTGCAGCTTAATATATGGAGGGCCCTAATCGAGCTCGTTGGGTGTTTTTTGTTGAGCCACACACACACACACACATAGAGAGAGAGAGAGAGAGAGAGAGAGAGAGAGAGAGATCAATGACTACCTTTGTTGTGGGAGCTACTTAGTGTCACCACAATTTTAATGACTACTTGCACTCAAAAAACAGACATCATTTGATACACTTACAATCACAAATATCTCGTAGATGCATTAGCACACATGCTCCGGGTTGCAAGGAATGCTTGGCACTATTGTGTAGCTCTCTCTGAGCCAATCGTGATGGTGCAGTTGAATCTCCAATGCAATGAGCGAGCAAGAAGTAGCATTAGGATGAATCTCACACTCTCTCTCTTTCTCTCTCACACACGGTCAATGACAGCTTAAAACTTTGATTATGATTAAGTTCTCTTTACAAAGACTTAGGTACCTTATATACTAAGTCTACCATAGGTTAAATTAAAATAGAGTTCAAGGGGTCAAATGGCTTTGTATTTACAATCTGGAAGTGCCATTGCACCCCGGCTTCTACAACTAGAATAACTACTCATTATAAATGATGTTTTAAACCATAATCCGCATCATTTCATAACTATCAAAAAATAAGACTTTGGTATGGATATTGAGTTATGTCGTGTTGTTGACCCATGGGTCAACACTCCCCCCCTCCAAATTCATGCCATCCCTAACATGTCCTCATTGTCAATGTCGGTGCGGTCTTTGTTGTCGTTTTGCTTTCTTGTGCTTTATGTCCTTACATCCAAACCCCGAGTTGCAACATCTGTTGTTGTCATTATAGGGCTATTGCTAGCTCTAAATTCGAAAAGAAGCCAATCTCGTTCAGCTTGACTCTTATCATCATGGATAGATAAAGCTGCAAATTCATCCATTGGAAGCTGTCTAGTAACTTGATCACAACCTCTTTTTGTTTCCATAAATATGATTACTTTACTTCCATCCATCATTCGCTTCAGTAAACCTGGCAATTTTGAGTATTTTTCATTCTCGAAAACAACTTCTACAATCTTAGAATTGAATAATTGTCTTTTAGAGCTTATGAATCAATGACAACTTTGTAAGGATTCTGAAGAAATTGTCTAGCTAAACCTTCTACTTGTTAAGGCCAAGTTATATTCCAATATTAAGTCTGTTTGTCAGGCCGAATCTGGGAGATAATTATTTTGATTTGAGATTCAAAACCCATGTTTTCTAGGGGCTTTTTAATTCTTTGCCTTCTTCATATCAGTTGTGCCGACATTTTTCTCCATTGCTTTCAATTTAATACTGCAGACATAAGAACTAGATGTTCAATTTGAAATAAACAAAAAAACTTTTCAATATATATTAGAAAAAAAATCACTAAGAAAGCAATCAAACCTACACATTATGAGATTTGGAATGCACTCTAGTCAATTCCACATATCGACCACATATGTTCTGAGAGAACATACACATTGCAATGCACTCTCTAGATGGCATTATGGATACAAAAATAATATGAAATTGTCAATGCAATTTCAAATATAATGATTAGTTATATATCCTCTGCACTCACATGCTACAAAGAATCATCAACATTTACATTGAAATGATGATAATTATTTGCAAAACACACATGAAAGAAATAATGTCGATGATTGACCATCTCATGCACTAACAATATTCTAATTATAATAAATTATTCACTCCCTATATAAACCAAAGCATAAAACAAGGCAATGAGATCTTCAATACATTTACACAATTGAGGACTACTTGTACCCAATCAAGGATTGTAGCCCCCTTATGCATCCAATTCAATATATAAAAAGCTAAATTCACCCAATTAAGGATTATAGCTTGTTAAGTACATGGAATCCGACCCTTGACTATCAACTTGTTATTTAAATATGCTCATCTTCTAAAACCAACTACAAACCTTTTATGGACCAGTGGCTTCGTCACAATGAGCATGACTCTCCAAATTCTCAATTGTTTCGGTTTCGTACCTTTATGTTTGGTGAAGCATTTAAATATTTTTAGACCGAATTAGGCATCATGTTCGGTCCAAAAAATAGGACTTGCGACTCTGTAACCTTAGGTCAATTCACAAGGAGATGACTATACCTGGAGCTCGGATACACTCCCCAAGGATTTGCTTAGTTAAAATGTCAACGTAAGAAGAGGTTTACTATATACAGTCGGGCCCACCGGGCTTGTTCATTTCTTGGTGGGCCCGTCGGGAAAACCCTATAGCCCGGCGGGCCCCGCCGGGAAAATTGAAAAGCCCGACGGGCCCCACCGAGAAAATGAAAAAGGCCCGTCGGGCCTACCGGCTCTATTGGTTTCTGTAGGTCACCATCAAGATCACATCAACAATTAACGTGATCACGTGATTTTCTTGTGTAAATACTAGAGTTATTAACGTAAACACACTATCGTGATTACGTCTGTCATAATAATCAATATCTAATTCTCCTAAATGATTTTCTCATATTAAACTGATCATTTAATGTGGGGAAGTGCCAAGGGAGAAAAAGCTAGAATATTGGTTAAGTTAGCAGACCGGCCACAGTAGGGATCCAAAGGAGGGAAAATAGGGATCCAAAGGGGGGGCCATCTGCAAAAGAGCCATGTGAAACAACGGGCTAAAAAGACCCTAAGGTTCAGCCCATTAAGACTTCCAAAATGCTAAGGTTCCAAAATTCAAAGGTTGTGTCCAAAGGTCAACCTTAGGGAAAATTGGATGCTTAGTGTGTGCCCAAAAAGTCTTTCTACATCCCTACATGGGAGGGGGCGAGCCCCAAAGCTAGGGGATGAGAGAGAAAGCCACACACACACACACAGGCTCCCTTTACACAACGGGAATGAGGGACACATGTCAGCTCCCTAGGCCAGATGCCCACAAGGTATGCCCAATTCCTATTGGAAGACCCTTGAAGTGGACCAATGAGAATTAGGCTAGAGTAAATCTAGTTTAATTAATTTAAAAACATTTAATAAAAACATTTAAAAAACACTTTCTTCAGAAGATGAAGAATTTGAAGAAGGTGGAGAAGAGGGTGACCTCTTTCTCGCCTTTTTCTTGTCTTGATCTTTGTCGTCTTCACCATAGCTTTCATAAGAGGAAGAGGATAAAGAAGATGGAGAAGAGGGTGTCCTCTTTCTCGCCTTTTTCTTCTCTTGCTTTTTATCATCCCTCTTTGAATTATGGCGTGGAGAAGAGTGTGATGGTCTTCTCCGCTTTGGTGGTGATGGAGAGCGTTTAGCCCGCCGTCTTCGTGGAGCCATCTCCGCCGAGGTGGCGGGAGACTCGCTTCTTTCTCGTTCCTTCGGTGGAGGCTCTTGAGTTCTCCTTTGGGAAGGAGATGCATCATCAAGAAGTAAGTTCTTGAGCCCTTCATATGGATTCTCTTCTTCTTCCCGAATCGGAGAGAGACCTCTTTTGGTAGTCTCACAAGGAGGCTTCCTAGGTGTTCTCTCGTCATGGTGATGAGCTTGGAGAATCCCGTGAGCACGGAGCTACCGTTGCACTTCACTTTGGAGAGATGGATTGCCCATGGCTTGTTGAAGCCTAGAAACAAGATAATTAACAAGCATTGAAGCATCATTAGTAGCTTGCTCATGAGCAAAATCAAAGTTATCAACATTAATTTCACTCTCTTTAATATTGTCAGCCATTCTAACAACTTTTAGGTGTAAACTTTTTAGGTGTACTTTGGCACTTCAAGCCCTAGTTGCTACTCCTCTTTACCCCTTTAGAAAAAGCACTCAAGCTACTGTACCCGCGGCTCGAATACCATTAATTGCAAGGAATAGAAGAGAGGGTCTTTCGACACCAAAACAGCACCGGCTCCTGTCAAGCTTCTAATAGCTCAATAGTGGTTAAGCCGTAGGCAAGCCCCGTAGGACTCCACTATTAAGACCATAGCTCTCGACGGTGATGCCCCGTTAACTGCACAAAGGCAGGCGCACTGAAAGGCTGAAAAATCCCTATTCTACTTACTCACAGGCAATTAATAATACCAACCATTTGTAGCTAGCTTGAGGACCTCCCTTCTTGAGCAAGAAAAGAGAAACCTTGAGCTCTGATACCAATGTAACATTTAATGGCCTAAAATCTTTTGTGTAGCGGAATTTAGTATGAACATAGTGGGCATTTCATTAGAGTTGATTCCTAATGAGAATTACAAGAGTGCTTGGGTGGAGAGAGCAACAAAAAGCATAACACCTAGTTAGATAGCATCGACAATACTTTCAAAAGAGATAGCAATTAAGCTATTGACAACAGTTGAGGACTGGATTTGCATGGAGCCGGTCCCCCCTCCAAAAGGCTTTGTATTATGGTTTCTCCCATCAAGAGAGACATTGTACAATACAATTCTTTGTGTTCCTTCAAGACGAGCTAGTGCAATGAAGATGGAAGCTTCATACACCAAGCAAAACACTTAATCAAACACAACTTGAATTATCCCCGTTCTCAGACCCAAGACCTCACACACCTTCGAAGATGGTGAGAGCTAGCAGGGTATGAGAGTAGATTGAGAGGAAAAAGAAGTATCTTACGAGAAAGAAGTACATCTCCTCACATAATCACTCTTATTAGCATAGCTTAGCTTAGTAATTAGCTTGGTAGAGAAGATGAGCATGCATTGAAGCTTGGCTCTTGGTTGGATTTGCATCCACATGCCAAGAGAGTGTTGATGTAGGCTTCTATCTCACAAGCTTGGAGTAGGTGATGAGCTCTCCATTAAAGCTTGGGAGGAGATAGAGTATTTTCCCTTCACACATGGTCAAGTGTGTGAGTGTGTGTGTCAATGCCAAGCAAAAATCAGTCCCCTCTCTCTCTTGGGCGAGCCCTAGCTGCTAAGTTAGTCTGCTTTTGCCTCATTGGACCTCCCTAGGTCAAGCCAATAGGGATTAAGCAGCATAAGTGATAGCCTTCTGACATGTGTCCCCCTTTCCCCTTTTGTGAGAGCTTTAGATAATTAAATAATTAAACTAAACTCTCATTGGACCCCTTTGCCTCCTGGCCAATAGGAATCAGGCAAGCCATGGGGCTCCTGAATGCTCATTGGACCCCTTGGGAGACTGCCCAATAGTCTTCTAGGACAATTAATTCTTATTGGTTTCTTTTATTAAATGTTTTTAAATTAATTAAACTAGATTTACTCTAGCCTAATTCTCATTGGTCCACTTCAAGGGTCTTCCAATAGGAATTGGGCATACCTTGTGGGCATCTGGCCTAGGGAGCTGACATGTGTCCCTCATTCCCTTTGTGTAAAGGGAGCCTGTGTGTGTGTGTGTGGCTTTCTCTCTCATCCCCTAGCTTTGGGGCTCGCCCCCTCCCATGTAGGGATGTAGAAAGACTTTTTGGGCACACACTAAGCATCCAATTTTCCCTAAGGTTGACCTTTGGACACAACCTTTGAATTTTGGAACCTTAGCATTTTGGAAGTCTTAATGGGCTGAACCTTAGGGTCTTTTTAGCCCGTTGTTTCACATGGCTCTTTTGCAGATGGCCCCCCCTTTGGATCCCTATTTTCCCTCCTTTGGATCCCTACTGTGGCCGGTCTGCTAACTTAACCAATATTCTAGCTTTTTCTCCCTTGGCACTTCCCCACATTAAATGATCAGTTTAATATGAGAAAATCATTTAGGAGAATTAGATATTGATTATTATGACACGTCAATGAAATCCCTACCGATTGAAGATAATCAAAAGCTCAACTTCTCCTTGTTGACCACCTTTGTAAACATGTCTGTGGATTTTCACTTGTATGCACCTTTCCTAGCTTTAGCTGTCCTTCTTCCAAAAGAGTGTGTATGAAGTGATACCTCACCTCAATGTGCTTTGTCCTTGAATGAAAGGCTGAGTTCTTCGCAAGGTGGATAGCGGTTTGGCTATCACTACACAAGACACAATTGTCTTGTTTGAATCCAAGCTCTTCTAAGAATTTGTGAAGCCACATAATTTATTTGCTTGCCTCTGTCATTGCTACATACTTTGCTTCCGTGGTAGAAAGTGAGACCACTTTCTACAGCTTTGAAGCCCAAATTATTGTTGTGCCTCCAACCGTGAAGACATAGCCAGTAGTGCTTCTTTGAGTATCTTTGTCACCTGCCATATCTGCATCGGCATACCCTTGAAAAAAAAAAATATAAGTTCCTCTAAAATACAAAGCATTTGTTGTTGTCTCTTTCAAAACTTGCCAGTGCTCTTTACCTGGGTTCTCCATGAACCTACTCACAACTTCCACTGCATGTGCAATGTCTGGCCTTGTCCAGACTAGAGCATACATAAGAGAACCTACTACTGCAGCATATGGAACTTTAGACATATAGGCTATCTCCTCGTGTGTCTTTGGACACATATCCTTGGTTAGTTTAAAGTGACCAACCAAAGATGTAGAAAATGTTTTTGTATTTTGCATTGCAAACCTTTCTAGTACCTTATTGATATAATCCTTTTGAGTTAGCTTTATTGTCTTCTTTGTCCTTTCCCTTGATATCTTCATACCAAGTATCCTCTTTGCAGTCCTATATCTTTCATTGAAAAAGATTTAGATAGCTCGTTTTTTAGGTCTTTGATGTCCTGCATGTTAGCACTTGCAATCAGCATATCATCAACATACAACATTAGGATGATGAACTTCCCATCTCCCAAATTCTTCATGTAGACGCGCAATGATCTGAGTTGCACCTTCCATGATCAAGCATCCATTGATCGAACTTCAAGTACCATTGTATACAAGCTCTGCTCTTCTTTAATCTACAAACTATTTCTCCTTACCTTTTACTTCATACCCCTTTGGTTGAAGCATGTAAATTTACTCCTCTAAGTCACCGTGAGGGAATGTCGTATTTACATCCATTTGCTCAAGATTTAGATCATGAGCAGCCACAAGGCTTAAGACAAGACTAATTGAGTTCATTCTACAACAAGAGAAAATATTTCATTGAAGTCAATACCTTTCTTTTGAGAAAACCCTTTTACCACAAGCCTAGAGTTGTATCTTTTCCTCCCACCTTCTTCTTCCTTCAGCTTATACACTCATTTGTTCTGAAATGCCCACTTACCTTTAGGCAACTCAACCAACTCCCATGTTTGGTTGTGATGTAATGAGTCCATCTCCACTTGCATGCTCTTTATCCATTCTTATTTGGATTCGTGTTGCATAGCTTCCTTGTATGATTCCGGTGAGACTTGCATTTCTCGAGACTGGCCGTGAAAACTTTGGTTTCCGGTGCGTGATTTTGGTTTCCGACGATTGATTTTTCTTCCGCACGATGGATTCTCCTCATAATGGGGGCCTTACAAATGTGCATTTTTAATACAAAAATTACAAGGGGTAAATCAGGCTCCATACTTAACACACACACACACACACACACACACACACACACACACACACACACACAGAGAGAGAGAGAGAGAGAGAGAGAGAGAGAGAGAGAGAGAGAGAGAGAGAGAGAGAGAGAGAGAGAGAGTGAGGGAGAAAGGGACAAGAGAGAGAACAACAGAGAGGGAGAGGGAGAGGGAGAGAGTGAAGGGAGGGGAGAGAGAGAGAGAGAGAGAGAGAGAGAGAGAGAGAGAGAGAGAGAGAAATGTAACAAATTTAAATTTAAATTTTCTTGTCGCTCTCTATCTCTCACCCTCTCTTTCCTACAATCCCTCTCTCTTCTGGGTGCGTATGGAGAGTGCAAGGGAAGGGATGGAGAGAAGGGGAAGGGGATGCAAAGAACACTGTGTGCTTTGGTAGAGTTTTAGAGAGTGCAAACTCACTATCTCGTTATTCTTCATTATAACCAAAAGAATAAGTGCATGGCCGCCCATCCGGCCATATCCGGTCACAGGGCTTGAAACCCAACAATCTCCCACTTGAAGGTCAATGTGGCCCAAGCGCATACCGAATGTAGGGGCTACTATGTACAAATGTACAAAACCATGAAGCATGATTGTAGTTTCACCTACACCCATCATCTCTATGCAATGTGCGAACTGCTTTAAGGCTAGGCTCTTTGTTAGAGTATCCATTGGGTTTTAATATGTGTGAACTTTGAATAACTCGATGTGTTTGCTAGCTAGAATATCTCATACCACATGATACCTGATCTCTATGTGTTTTGACTTGGAGTGAAACACGGGATTCTTTGTTAACGCAATCGCTTTTTGGCTGTAACAATGTATCACTGGAGTCTTGTGTATACCGAAGTCTCCCACTAGACAAGATAACCACACAGATTCCTTACTCAAACTAGAAACTACAACATACTCGGCCACAATGGTGGAAGATGAAGTGCAATTTTGGATACAGGATCTCCAAGAAACTGTCCTCCATAAAACAAGAAAACGTAGCCAGATGTGGATCGCCTAGTGTCCACACAACCCGCATAATCCAAATCAGTGTATCCAACTATGGATGCATCATTGTTCCCAAAGCGTAAGCTCTTTCCAGTTGAGTCCTTGATGTATCTCAAGATGTGCTTCACTGCTTCCCAATGCTTTCTGCCTGGATTTTCCATAAACCTGTTCACCACTCCCACTGCATATGCAATGTCTGGCCGTGTGCTAACCATGGCAAACATGTGACTGTCAAATGTCAAAGAATACAACACCTTTTCCATCTCTACCTTTTTAGCATCCGATTTGGGACAATGATGCTTGCTAAGTTTTTCGTATGCTGCCATTGGGATACTCAATGCTTTCCCCCCTTGCATATTAAAATGTTGCAAGACCTTGCGAATATACTTTTCCTACGAAAGTTCAAGTATACCACGTTTGTGATCTCTCTTGATACGCATCCAAGAAAGTGATGTGCATCAGCCCAAATCTTTCATAGCAAACTGCTTGCTTAAGGCATCCTTGAGAAGTGCAATCTCATCTTTTGACTTCTCATCTATGAGCATGTCATCCATGTACAAAATCAGAATGATAAGGGAACCATCATTCAACCTCTTTGTGTACAAGCAGTGATCCTCTTGGCTACATACGTAACCCTGGGACTGAATGTATTTATCAAACTTGATGTACCACTGCCTTGAGCCTTGCTTTAATCCATATAAAGATTTCTTGAGTCTACACACCAGTTCTACGTGTGTTGTCTTCTTAAGTCTTATTGCAAAAGCTTCTTGCTATTTCATGTAAACATCCTCTTCAAGATCCCCATGAAGAAATGATGTCTTCACATCCATTTGGACCAATCCCAAGTCCTTGATGGCTACTAGACCAAGCACAAGACGCAATGTAGTCATCTTGACCATTGGAGAAAATATTTCATCGAAATCCACACCTTTCGTTTTCTTAAACCCTTTAGCAACCAATCTTGCCTTATACTTAGGCTTGGGATCGTCTAGGATATACTTCTTCTTGTACATCCATTTGCATGGCAATGCTTATTTACCCACTAGGTAACTCTGTCAATTCCCAAGTTTCATTGGTTAAAATTGAGTATAGCCTCTTCCCACTTCACGTTGTCATCCATTTGAATGGCCTCTTTGTCGCAAGTGGGTTCACCACGATCAGTGACTAGTAAACAGTCCAATCCTAGCTCAAAACACTCAGGTGCACGAGATATACAAGTAGATCTCCAAAGTTCCTAAATGTTGGATTCCGCGCTCTCTAGAGCAACATGTGTGTGTGTGTACTAGTGGAAGGCACATCACCAGCACTTCCAACATCCTATGTAACTGGCGGTGAGGAAACATCCTCAAACCGTACTATAGGATACTCAATGTCTTTCACTAGCTTTTATGCATCTTAGATTCGTTTATCACCTGTGAGTTGCGTAGGACCTTCTTTGATTCCAAGTGCTAGAGACGATATCCCATCTCTCAATCTACACCATATCCAATGAAGATGCACTTGTGTGATTTGGGGTCCAGCTTTTGTCTAAGCGCTTTTGGCACATGTGAAAATGTCTCACACCCAAATACACGTTACCTATCATAATTGGGCTCTTTGCCCATCCAAATCTCTTGTGGAACCTTGTATTTTAGTGGTGTACTAGGTGACCGATTGGTGAAGTAAGTATCCATCGTAACAGCTTCTCTCCCCAAAATTCTTGAGGTAAGCTGGCCGTAGACAATATAGAAGTGACCCCTTCCTAAATGGTTCTATTCATCCTCTCAGTCACACTGTTTTGGGTGGGTGTGTAAGGCATGGTAAACTATCTTCTAATGCCTCATTTATTGCAAAACTCCTTGAACTCGGAGGAGATATACTTGCTTCCATTGTCACTATGCAAAGATTTAAGCTTTCTACCCGATTGGTTCTCGACAATGCTAAGAACTTTTGAAAGACACTAAAGACATCATTTGTTTGCTTCAAGAAAAAAACCCACACCTTTTTAGTAGAGTCAACTATGAATGTTAGGAAGTATAATGCTCCCCCTAGAGACTTGACTGACATAGGTCCGCACAAGTCGCTATGAATGAGATCTAAAGGACTCCCTAACTCCTTGTCCAAAGGCGCTGATGTCAACCTAGTCTATTTTCCATAGATGCAATGCTCACATAAAGAGAAGTTAGAGTAATCTAGCACAGGGATATAACCAGAACGCTACAAGATTTTCATTCCCTTTTGACTCATATGTCCTAGCCGACTATGCCACAACTCTGTAGACGGCAGCTCGACTATAAAAATAGAATTCTCTTTTACAGAAGAGACATAAAGTGAGTACAATGAGCCAGACTTATTGCCTTTAAGCATGACCAGATTTCCCTTCTTGATGATCCAAGAACTATGAGCACATATGGTAGTGTAATCCAAATCATCCAGATGTCCACTAGAAGTGCCAAGAATGCATAAAATGGACTGGTGATAAAAATTCGACAGGGTCTAGATGTCAAAACTCAACTAAAAAACGCAACAATCACTACTACACAAAACCACTACTATGTGACCACCAACTCAGCATCAAAAGCACACAAAAAAACCATCCAGATACATGTCTTATGGCGAGGGTATTGTAAAGGTGAACTCCAGCTACTTGTATCACCAAAGGTATCTCAACATTCGAGAATACCCGAGCTCAAAGAAAACCTCATGCTATTGACCCTTCAAAGGCCAATGCAGACACAATAGGACCAGTCAAAGTCTCAGAAAGGGCTCTTTCGGTCCAAGTCTCAAAAACGGCCGAGAAAACTATCAAAAATGGCTCCACGCATAGTACAATGGTTTGTATCTGCAACTCAATGTACATGAGTGATCACGTTCAAATAGGTGCCAAGAATTTACTGCATGCGATAAAAGTGATCCATGTGGGGATATCTTCTCTCAAAAGAGCTCAAATAGCACTATGGTGTGCTAAAGTAAACATGCATCTATCAACGCATCTGTCCATATAGAAACTATTTTCAGAATGACTGCTAAATCACCTGTGAAAGCACTGCGCATGTAAGTGTTTGAAAACCTAGAGAAACTGCATGTGAACGGGCTCAAAATCCCCTTGTAACCTATAACCTATATGTTGGTGTCCCTATGTGCCGATTTCCACCATCGAGTAGAAATGCGCTAGTCGAATAGCCGCCAAAGGAGCTCGAAGTCAAAACAGTGCCGTAGAGCATGATCAGTGCGCTCGGTGCCGATGCCGGGTGTCCATTCTCTATGGTAGAGGCACCTCACTCGTGCGTGTCGCAAGCACGATCGTTCGCGAAAAAATGCTCGTCCACGGGAACGCTTGGTGTCAGAGGCGGATGTCGAAAATCCGCCTATGTGAAGAGTGCCATAAAAATCGGTGTCTAACCAAGTCGAATCGGTGCAAGACTCTGAAGTCGGTGTTGAAAACAGCATATCGACGATGTCAAAGCCGCTCTCGCCGATGTCAATGCCGAGATCGGAGCCGGAGCTCTCTCTCTCTCTCTCTCTCTCTCTCTCTCTCTCTCTCTCTCTCTCTCTCTCTCTCTCTCTCTCTGCCTAAGAGTGGTGTCGATATCGGAGAATCAACGTCGAGAAATCCGGTATCGATGGTCGAAAACCTGTTCACTCTCTCTCTCACACTCGCTCACTCTCTCTCTCTCACTCTTAGCTATCTCTCAAACTCTCACTCTCAAGCACGCTATCGCTCTCTCACTCCGCTCAAGTTTCTTGAGTGGGAGTGTGTTGAGCCGGGTCGGAGTCTCTCTCTCTCTTTGTTGAGGGCCTTTAGTGGGAATGGTGGCTTGCACACAAGCTTTTATAAAATAAAAAAAAATAAAGCTCTGTCGAAAATCAGATAAGCTGCAAAAAAGGGAAGTCTAAAAAATTTTGCTCGGTGCCGACCTGTTGCCTTGCAAGTGTGCGTGTGTGTGCAAAAAACCGAGCATGGATTAGGGGGAGTGTCGGGAAAATCCTCAAAGCAAGCAAGGCCCGTGAGCTGTAGGAAATTGAGCAATTGGGCAAAAGCGCTAGCAAAAGGCTCTACTGTAGAGCTTGCCATTGCTCGGATTGCTACTGCTCCTAGTCACGAGCACCCTCTGCCTTGCTTCTCACGAGCTCAATTGCCTCATCCCGATGCCCTTGCTGCCCTCTCTATCGACGTTGCTTCAATTTCCCCAGCTTTCTAGCTCAAACACGCTGCCATGTTCCTATCGACCAAGCCTTGGTTGAAGCATTGTTGATTTCCTTCAATTGCAAGCCTTCAAAGGCTTCTTATTCTTCAATCTTCTCTGCTTTTGCCCGACTTTCCAACACACTCGGTTTTCTACTGGGTAGAGAAATCCCTTACTCGATTTCCCTCAGAAACCTGCAAGGCTTCCAAGGGCTCTAGCTCGGGGTCGCTGCACACGCGGTTAGCCGGGGAGGGAAAACCGACGGCCTGGACTCTGATACCAATTGTGGTATGGAGAGTGCAAGAGAAAGGATGGAGAGAAGGGGAAGGGGATGTAGAGAACATTGTGTGCTTTGGTGGATCTTTAGAGAGTTTGCATAGAGAGTGCAAACTCTCTATGTCCTTATTCTTCATTATAACCAAAAGAATAAGTGGGCGGCCATGTCCGTCCATGGGGCTGAAACCCAACATCTCTCTCTCTCTCTCTCTCTCTCTCTCTCTCTCTCTCATATGTTCATGTCCAATAGGTGTATGGATGGCCAACCCAACATCCACTAGATGAGCTATATCTATCCTAAATCATTGAGGAAAATGAGTAGCATACACTACAAGAGGTACTTCACATTAGCAACGCTCGCAGTGTGATGCTCAAAAGTGAAAATCCACGATGTCGCTATGGGCGTCGCTATTCTATTTGTTCCATAGCGACGCCGACAGAGGTAAAAAAATAAACCGAGAGCGCCAAAAACTCAGATCTCAAATTTAAGTATTTGGCACTCAAGCGAAAGAGGTAACCCGTGCTCTCCCTCTCTCTCTCTCTCTCTCTCTCTCTCTCCCCCCCCCCCCCCCCCCACACACACACATACACGAGGAGAGGAAGGAGAGCCAGGTATGCTCCTTCCCTCTCCTCTCTCTCATGTTCCTTTCCCCTCTTTCTCTATGTCTCTCTCTCTCTCTCTCACACACACACACACACACACAAACACATACACACACACACACATTGAGAGAGGAAGAGAGAGAGAGAGAGAGAGAGAGAGAGAGAGAGAGAGAGAGAGAGAGATAAGGTAAAGAGAGAGAATGATATATATATATATATATAAACAGAGAGAGAGAGAGAGAGAGAGAGGAAAAAACAAAGAGAAAGAGAAAGAGGGAGAGAATAAAAAACCAAAGAGAGAGAGAGAGAGGGGGGGGAGAAGACGAAAGAGAGAGGTAAGAGGAGAAAACAAAGAGAAAGAGAGAGAGAGAGATTAGGTTAAGATTTAAATTACATTAGATCAAGATTTAAATTAGATTAGGTTAGAAGATTTATGTTTATGTTGAGTTTAAAATTAGGTTAGATTTAGATTTACGTTAGATTAAGATTATGTTATATTTAAAATTAGGGCAAGATTTAAGATTAGCTAGCTATGTTAGATTTAAGTTAGATTACATTTAGGTTTAGGATTTAAAATTGGATAAGATTTAGGTTTATGTTGAGTTTAATATTAGATTAGATTTAGATTTAAGATTAAGACAAGATTTAAAATTAACTAGATTAAATTTAGATTTAAGTTAGATTACGTTTAGGTTTAGGTTAGATTTAAGGTTAGATTAGATTTAGGTTTACTTTGAGTTTAAGATTAGATTAGATCTAGATTTATGTTGAATTAAGATTAGATTAGATTTAGGTTAGATTTTAGTGCATGTCAATGAAGGCGCGCTTTGCCCAAAGAGCAAACACTAGTTACACAACAATATGTATATTCCCATCAGAATCTGACACCGATTAACTCACACACTAACCATATTCAATTAGCCGCAAATCACCACATGTTCAATTAGCTTAGATTTTGGATTGAGTTTTTATATTATAGTTTACCTTTGGGATTACGGTAAAAAAATTTGAGTTAGACGAACGGTGATCCCTCTCTTCCTCTCTACGGATGCGACCTTAAGTTGGAAAGCTTTCAATGGCATGATAGTCAGATTGGAGGCCAACATGTAATCCCTCGAACAAGATCTGCTGTGAAGAGATGTTAAGATGCTGTGAATTGCTACAGCTAGAGAAGAGGCAAAGGGGTTTTGTCCACTACATGCACTATCATGTAGACGTGGGTGTGTAGAATTCTCGTAGCCACAAATATAGGCATTGATCAATAAAGACGAGATTATAACCCGATGGTTCTTATCTCCGTGCACCTCTAGACCGAGGTGTGCGGAGATTGGACATGACTAGAGAATATGAGGTAGTTTACAATGTGAACAGAGAGAGAGAGAGAGAGAGAGAGAGAGAGAGAGAGAGAGAGAGAGAGAGAGAAAGAGAGAGAGAGAGAGATAAAAGACGGAGGATGCCAATAGAAGATTAAATTTATGTCAAGGTTATAAGGTTTTTACCTTCATTATGAGTAGTGACGAGATGTGGGGCCGTCCAACCTAAACACCTATCTTTCAACAAGAATCTTATGTCCTTGTAATCAATGCAAGCATGCTGTGTAATGGACAAGACACGTTTCTTTGCAGCACGTTGACAAATTTGGCGAGTTTGATCTATCTATTATAGATCAAGTTGTTGCCAATTATAACTCATCGGACTCTGACGCTGGCCAACGGGCAGTAATCTTGAAACCCAATAGACGTGTTCGCATGCGCTTTGGTTAAGCAGCATACGTGAGGCCACAAGATGTAGCCACTGATAGTTCGGAGGATGATCATGCAGACCACATTCCCAACGAGGCAATGTTTGAGCCCGAGATCGATAAAATGATTGAGACGATCATGGATTCAGAAAGGCTTATCTATGATGATATGAAAAGTGAAGCCGATACGCCATTGTATGATGGAGCATGTGTGTCTAGATTGAAGGTGCTCTTAGTTCTTCTCAACATGCAGCATGCAAAGTTTGGATGGAGTGACACTAGCATCAGAATGCTTTTCAGGCGATCTATTACAATGTGTTTACTTTAATAAAAAACTCTAGATGTACAATGATCTGATAGATTACTTACACAAGTGTACCGCATTGTTTTTGCTGTGTAGATTGCTCAAAGAGCACATACTGCAAGCTGATAATGTGATGCCAGATTCCAAAGAGGAAGCAAGAAAGATCTTGTAAAACTTGGGGATGGATTACAATTCGATTCACACTTGTCCTAACGACTGTATTCTTTTCAGAGGGGAATACATAGACATGGAGAAGTGTCCAAAATGCCATTTCGAGAGATATCGAGTAGATCTCCACGGAACAAAAATTCCACAAAAGCTTTTGAGACATTTTTATCGGTTTCCTCGCATCAAGCATTTCTTCGAATGTAAGTCCATGGCATCATAGCATGAGGAGAATAAATCTTTGGATGATGTGCTACGGATTCTTGCAGATTGCGTAGCCTGGAAACATATAGACGAAACATGGCCAGATTTTGCTAGGAAAGCTCAAAATTTGCACCTAGGCATGGCTATGGATGGTCAAAGATCAACATCTTACAATGTATGGCCCGTTGTCATCATCAACTACAACATTCCCCCATGGTTGACTACCAAGAAGGGGTACCTGTGCGGTATAAAGTGAAGAATATGGATGTGTATCTTCGTCCACTATTGGAAGAGCTACAACAATTGTGGATTGGCATAGAAGTTGTGGATATGAGCCGACACACAGGTCGAAGGAATGCTTTGATCAGAGGCATTCTAATGTAGACCATGCACCACTATCCTGGACTAACAGAATGCTCAGGTGATTTACACTCAAACTCAAATACTGTAAATCTTGGTTTTTCTCAAGCTTTTCTATTGTCATGTGTATACATGCAGGGCTTCAAACAAGCGAATACAGAGCATGTGTCACATGTGGACCTAGACTGAATGCACGTCGGGCACCCTCATTGAAGAAGTAAATGTACAAAGGTCATCGAGCATATCTTCCAGAGAATCATGTGTTATGCGATGGATTTTTGGAAAGAGAGCCACCAAGGATGTCTGCACAAGCATGGTTAGAGCAGAAGGAGATGTGTGATGACGGTTTGCCCCCAGGGATGAAGAGACTCTCTTTATGGTACGAGTTACCATATTGGCCCCGACTCATGATCAATCATTTTCTTGATCCAATGTACATATTCAAGAATGTGGGTAATCTACTATGGGACCATCTGACCGGCAAGAAAGATACTTCGAGAGCCAGGGTTGACCTTAGAAATGTGGATCGTATGGAGCAATATTGGCCACAGACAGCATTCGATGGATCGATAAAACTTTCTAAAGCGCCATGGATTTTCACAAGCGCCCAAGAATGAAAAGTAAAAGAGATCATTCGATCTGTGCGGACCCCCACTTGCGTAATGCACTCGCTCCGAACGTGTTTCACTAAAGAAGGAAAGCTTACTGGTTTGAAGTCACACGACTGGCATAAAATGTGTCAGGTATGTTTGAAGTGGAATATATCATAGTGAGAATTGTGTAACATATTTGTGTGTGGACTTTAATATCATTGCTAGACGTGTTTTGCAGTTTATTTTACCGATGGCCATTGAGGGATGTTTGTCTCCTGACGTCCGTAACACAATCTACAAACTTGAGAAGTTGGTGCAATGGATCTCATAAAAGGAGATCAATGTAGACTCCATACCATTCACCAAACTAAATGCTACAGAGTTTGTGTGCATGTTTGAGAAACACTTTCCTACTACCATGCTAACCATTCAAGTGCATCTTCTTATTCACATAGTGATGAGGTGGAAATAGCTGGCACAGTACATTCCACATGGATGTAGAACTTTTCATTAAAACACTTAAGGGATATGTGCATCAGAAGGCACATCCGGAGGGTAGCATGGTAGAAGGTTGGCTAGTATCAAGTCCCTAGTTTACATTGGAGAGTGGCTAGACGGATTTGATAAATCCCGGGACACGCTATGGAGAACCATAGATGATGAGCGCATATCTGGGATTGTCATGTACAATCTTGGTGTTGAGAAGAAGATGACGGAAGATCTAGAGGCTTAAATCAATCAATTTTTCATGCTTCACAATCCAATGATGCAAAAGTGGATTTCACAATGCGAGGATGCAAATCAAGAGCAACAAAGGGCACGGATCGAGTGGAGATGGGAAAGACGACCACCGATGCATTATCCGACAGGTCTGGAGAGCCTACCAACATTCATGAGCTTAAGATGGTTGCACAACCAATTGAAAAGCACACAACAGTGGGGTGAAGAAGTGACCGAGGAGGAGTGGGAGTACTCTCGGGGTTGCGCAACAAAGGTAAGTTTGCAATGTAAGACTATTGACTTTTTAGATGTTTGAACGGACACTCATAATATTTGTTGGTTGTATTATAAGTCATACACAGCAGCATGGTGTAACGGTTGACATATTAGGGTGGAACAGATCGACAAAAAGCATTTTACTCAAGAGTGTGGAGTCATGGAAAAATTTAAACAGTGTAGTCGACGATGGTCCTCTGATGCAGATCCTGTGGTGGAGGAACTCACTTACTTTGGCACGCTTCAAGAGATTTTGAGGATCAATTATAGAGGATTTTTTGTCGACTTGTTTGACGTGCAATGGTTCAAGATAAACATGGAGGTTTGCAACACTACTGTGCACAGAGGATGTCATAAAATCTAATATCTAACCAACCCAAATGATTTTCTCATATTAAATTGATCACTTAATGTGGGAGAGTAAATGGGAACAAGTGTTAAGATATAGATATGTGCTTATAGATCTATCTCAACACGGGGCCAATAGTAAAGGGGCCCAAATGGGAGATGGTCTATCAAGAGCAAGGCTAACCAATGGAGCATAAAACCTTAGGGTTAACTTCATTGAAGACCTCCAATAATGTGTGTAAAAGTCCTTTGACCTTAGGTAAGCTAGGGCTGAGCTTGAGGTGGGAACCCGGCCCAAACTCGAGGTGCTTGTCGTGCTTGAGGTGCTTGTCCTGCTTAAGGTGCTTGACCGGCTCCATGCTTGAGGTGCTTGACTTGGTGCATGATTAAGGTGCTTGAGGTGCCTTGAGAAGCTTGCCTGAGATGCTTGTGGGAACACCCCCTACTTCAAGTGCTTAGTCATGCTTGATGACTAAGGGGCTTGCTCATCCAAAGTCAAAAAGATCCCTACAAGGAGGGGGGAGAAGCCTACACGGGGGGGGGATGAGAGAGAACACACACACACACACAAGGGAAGCCCCAGCTTGAAGAGGCAGCAAGGACACTTGTGAAGTTCCTCCTTATGTTGCCCTCATGGTGTGCCTGAAGCCTATTGGTTGGCCACCCAAGGGGTCCAATGATAATTTAGGATATTTAATTAATTGATTTTGCATTTATCAAGTCCTCTCTCTCAAAGGGGAAAGGGGGACACTTGTCCCAAGGCTACCCCTGTTGCTTGTAATGGCTCCTGCTTGTGATTGGCTAGGCCTGGAAGGTTCCAATGAGCTTCAAGCATGAGCTACAAGGGGGGGTCGACCCAAGCAAGCTAGGGGGGTGCTTAGGGGGTATACTCACCCACACACACTCACAAACACTCTCATTGTGTGCTATGCAAAGTGCAAGAGCTCCCTCTCCAAGCAAGTAGAGGTTGAGAGCCTACACCAACACTCTTGGCTATGGAGTGCAAATCCAACCAAGAGCCATGCTTCAATGCTTGAGCTTGTCATCTCCTTCTTCTTCATTAATATGCTATTATGTATGCTACGTCAAGAGTTATGATAAGTGAGGAACTAGCTCTTTCTCGTATGAAATGTTTCTTCTTCCTCTTCCCTACCCTCATTCCCTGCTAGCTCTCTCCACCTTCGAAGGTGTTTGAGGTCTTGGGACTGAGGCTTGGTATAGTTAAAGCTTTCTTCAAGTTTAGGTTATGCTATGATGGTGATGCATGAAGCTTTCCATCTTTATTGCTTCACCTAGGTCACAAGGAACACAAAGAATGTATTGTAACAAGTCTCTCTTTATGGGAGAAATCATAATACAAATGCCTATTGGACGGGGGACCGGCTCCACATAAATCCGGTCCTCAACTGTTGTCATGTTCTCTAAATTCTCTCTCTTGCAAAAGTATCGTCCATGCCAAGTTAACTAATTGCTATAATTATGTTGCTATCTTCAATTATGTCTACCCGCTATGCTCACAAAATCATTTCTTGAAAGTACTCTTATTAAATTCCGCTACTCTCAAATTGAATAGGCAAATTCCATTACATTGGTATCAGAGCATTTGGTTTCTCTTTTCTTGCTTAAGAAGAGAGGTCCTTAAGTAGCCTATAAATGGTTGATGTTGTTAATTATAATAGAGTAAGTGGAACTGGGATCTAATATCGGTTTTGTTAAGCCCACTATGTGGGAGATGGTGTACACCTCGGGAGCTTTGGACTTAATAATGGAGTCATTTTCGACTTGCCTATGGCTTTACCATTATTGAGCCATAAGAAGTCCGAAAGGAGCTAGCCCTTGGCAACTCTGCTATGTTAGACCTACTCCTCTACTCTCTATAATTAACCGCTTTGAGCCGTGGGTGTAGATACTTAAGAGATGATTTTCAAAGGCTAAGAGGAGTGGCAACTAAGGTTTTGTATTGCCAAAGCATAAACCTAAATTTTGTTAACATGGCTGTCAATAATCAAGAGAGTAGAATGAACATTGATAGCTTTGATTTTGCACATGAAGGTGCTAATGATGATGCTCCCATGTTTGTGAATTATCTCGTCACTAGGTTGCAACAAGCTATGGGCAACCCTGTTTTGCAAGCCGAAGTTACTCAACAACTTCGTGCTTATGGAATTTCCCTTCCTCTCCCAGAGGAGAGAGAGCTTAGGAGGCCTCTTGAAGAGACCCCCAAAAGAAGACTCTCTCCCATTCGAGAGGAGGAATCCAAAGAGAAAGAAAGCAATGACAGTCTAAGTTCTTCTGAAGATGTGGCTCCACGAAGACGGCGGTCTAGACGATCGCCTACTCCTCCCAAGAGGAAAAGAGCAACCTATAGTCCTTCTCCTCATCACTCTGAAAGGCAAGAGAGGAAACAAAGGAAGAAAAGGGCTAGGAAGAGGTCACCCT
The DNA here is from genome assembly GCF_014529385.1 of Adiantum capillus-veneris. Lineage (NCBI taxonomy): Eukaryota > Viridiplantae > Streptophyta > Polypodiopsida > Polypodiales > Pteridaceae > Adiantum > Adiantum capillus-veneris. The sequence goes on along the minus strand of NC_140960.1, from coordinate 70,002,147 downwards.
CTTCTCCTTCTTCTTCACCTTCCTCCTCTTCCAATGAAAGTATGGCTATTCTCCTAGAGAATACAAGAGGGGAGGACATCGCAAATCATTTCCTGCATGGCGAAGGTCACAAAAGCTAAAGAAGTTCAAGGAGGGAGGAAAGAGTATCTCTTTTCTCACCTACGATGGCACCTTTGGTGCTACCGACAAAGTGTTGGCCTTCATCCAGCAATTTGATGCGGCCTTTGGGGACGAGGGCTTCACAGAGTCCTCCAAGCTACGCCATGTAGCTATGCACTTCCAAAAATCAGCTCGTCAATGGTGGGATAGCCTTCGTGGCAATGGAGAAGCCCCAAAGACATGGAAAACTCTACGAGTGTCCATCATGAAGCAATTTCTTCCGAGCGATGCTAAAGATAAAGTTCTTACCGAATGGCGTGGCTTGAAGCTTCTCTCTCATGAGTCTATCAACAAGTATGTAGACAAGTTTTGGGATTTACACCTCAAAGCTACTGTCTTTCAAAAGATAGACTTTGCCGAGCAAAGACAACAATTCTGTGCGGGATTACCTGAAGAGATGGCCGAATACATCAACTCTCAGCGGCCCGGTACTATTACCGAAGTAATCCACCACACCATGGTTGCTTCACGCATCAATTTCCATCAAGGGGCTAGACGTAATGTCAAGCCCATGGAAAACAAAGATAAAAATGATGCAAACAGGAAATCCAATGCACAAAATAATTCCCAAGGCACTTCCAACAACAACAACAATCGGTCCAAGGAGAAGGGAGTTTACAAAGGTAAAAACAAACTCTCTCCTGAAGAGCTTGAAGCTTTTTGCAAGGACCATAAATGTTTCAAGTGTGGGGAGCAAGGACATGGCTATCGTTCTTGCCCCAAGAAGAATACTCGCAATGAGACTCCTAGGGCTTCCACCATCGAAGCTCCAAAAGAGGATGCTCATTGCAAAGGATCATCACTCTCCTATGCTTGGGGAAAGGTAAGAGAGCATGATGCCTTCATCTTGTTTGACCCTGGCTCTACTCTCAACTTCATATCAATAAAGTTGGCCACCAAGTTGGGCATTCAAGCTTTTGAGATGGGAGATATAGTAACAGTTGATGCAGATTTCCTTGATTGGGAAGTTGAGGCTTCATGTCCAAAGCTATGTCGACAAATAAGACTTCTTCATCTCTCCTCTCCAACATCAGGATGTTATCCTAGGGGCACCATGGTTTGATCGCATGGCTGCCAACATGAAGTTCCCTGAAAGGAGAATTTACTTCACCTACAGGGGAAAGAACATGTATATAGATGCTAGTGAGCGTGGTCGCACTATTCCACTTGTAAGTCCTCTTTCTTTTGATAAATCATTGAAGAGCTCAGTTTCTGCGTACATGATTTATGTCAAAGAGTCTCTAAAAGCTAATAATGTTTCATAAAATGAAAATGATAGGAATCAAGAAGAGTTAGACTTGTCTACTTTTCTAAAAGGATTCCAAGATGTGTTCATCGATGATATCCCTATGAACCTACCTCCAAAACGAGGGGATGATGACCATCGTATTGAGCTCCTTCTAGGAAGCTCACCGCCTAACAAACCTCCTTATCGAGTCTCACAAGCTCAACAAGAGGAGATTATGAGGCAAGTACAAGAATTGGTAGACAAAGGGATGGTGAGGCCTAGTTCCTCTCCCTTTTGTTCTCCAGTCCTTTTAGTGCAAAAGAAAGATGGTACATACCGTATATGTGTGGACTATCGAGCACTAAACCATATCACTATCGAAAACAAATTTCCCGTGCCTCGGGTAGAAGATCTGTTTGATAAGCTACAAGGATCTACCTACTTCAGTAGGATTGACCTTAAGAGTGGCTATCATCAAATAAGGATAGTGGATGAAGATATCCTAAAGACCGCGTTTTACACAACATTTGGTCTTTATGAATATCTAGTCATGCCTTTTGGCTTGACTAATGCACCAGCTACTTTCAATTGTCTCATGGAGAAAATATTTAGACCATATCGTAAATTCACTGGAGTGTTCTTTGATGATATCATCATCTAATCCAAGTCTTTGGAGGAACATAAGCAACATCTCCAAGTGATTTTTCAAGCCTTGAGGGAGAACAAACTTTTTCTCAACCAAAAGAAAAGTGAATTCTTCCTTCAAGAGATTCAATATCTAGGTCATATTATCTCTCACGATGGTATTCGTATGGATCCATCAAAGTTAGAGGTAATAAAATCATGGCCTAACCCAAGGAATATACATGAGCTAAGAAGCTTTATTGGTATGTGTGCATACTCTCAAGTAGCAGGACCACTACACGACTTAACAAAGAAGAACGTTAAGTTTGTATGGACTGCTAAGGAGCCAAATGCTTTTGAAAATCTCAAAGAGAAGCTTACTTCCCATCCAGTCCTCGTACTTCCGGATCTCTCAAAGCCATTTGAGGTCCAATGTGATGCGTGTGGTGATTGCCTTGGAGCGGTTTTGCTTCAAGAAGGGCATGCCATAGCATATGAGAGCCGAAGGCTCAATAGTCTTGGGCATTTATGAGAAAGAGCTTTTAACTGTTCTACATGCCCTAGACACATGGAAGCACTACCTATTGGGGACTCCATTTATCCTACGAACCGACCACCAAAGTCTCAAGTATTTCATGACGCAAACCAAGCTTTCCGACAAAAAAATGAGGTGGGAAAATTTTCTTTCGCAATTTAATTTCCATATTGCTCACATAGCTGGTAAGCACAATCATGTTGCCGATGCACTTTCACGATGACTAAAAGTTAATGCGGTGTCTATAGCTACTCACAATGATCTATCCTCTATGATAGATGAGTATGCTACTGACCCTAACTTTAGAGACATAATGTCAGCCCTTGCTTTGGGGAAGAAAGAGGAACCATTCACCTTGCAGGATGGTTATCTTCTCCATGGCAATAGGCTATGTGTTACCCATTCCCTTCGTGAGAAGGTTATGTATGAATCCCATGCTCCTCCATATGCAGGGCATAGATCTATTCAACCTACTCTCCGAGGAGTAGAGACGTATTTCTATTGGCCTACCATGAAAGTGGACATACAAGAGTATGTTTCAAAATGTGTAGTATGCCAAAAGACCAAGTATGATAGAGGGAAGCAACCTGGATTACTCCAGCCATTGCCTATTCCAAATTCACCATGGGAGAGTATATCCATGGATTTCATCTTTGGATTACCCAAGTCTATCCATGGGAATACAAGAATATGGACAATAGTCGACAGGTTTAGCAAGCAAGCACATTTTATTCCTGTCAAAAAGACTATTAAGGCACATCAAATGGCAACTCTCTTCATATCTGAGATTTTCAAGCACCATGGATTACCCACATCCATCGTGTCAGATAGAGATCCTAGAATGACCAATAATTTCTGGAAAGGTCTCTTTGAAAATCTAGGAACAAGATTGAATTTCTCTTCGGCCTATCACCCACAAACGGATGGCCAAAGTGAGATAGCCAATCTTACGATACTCGATCTACTCAAAACTTATGTTACCAAAGTAGATCAATGCTCACAATGGGAAAAGTATTTACCGCTAGTAGAGTATGCCTACAATAATACTGTACATACTTCTACGGGGAAAGCACCTTTCGAGATCATAGAGGGAAGACCTAAAAGTCCCTTGCTACTCAAAGTACATGGGAAGATCTTCGCCGCCGATGAGTATAGCCATGACCTACAAGAATCTTTTTAAAAGTTTAGGGAGGCTATAGCCATCTCTCAACAAAGGCAAAAAGCTGCTGCTGATAAGCATAGAAGAGCCTTAATGTTCAGAGAAAATGATTGGGTCTTACTCAAGTTTCCTAAGGCTCGATTAAGGCAAACGACGGGAAAAAATCCTACGGGCCATCAAAAGTATTATGCTAAACTAGCAAAAAGATACTATGGTCCTTTCCAAATCTTGAAGCCTATCAATGAGACGGCTTATCAACTCAAGTTGCCCAACCATTGGCTTATACACAATGCCTTTCATGTAAGCCTACTTAAGCCCTACAAAGGAGAGCCACCAATTGAACCAATTATTGAAGACCCTCCCGAAGTCAAAGACCAAGAAGAGGTGCTACAACCCAAAGCTGTCCTTTGGCATGAAGACAAGGTACTACAACATGGTAAGATAATCCGACGGTATCTTATTAAGTTCAAAAATTATCCTTTTGAAGATGCTAAATGGATGCAAGGAGTACAACTTAAGGATAGTATGAACCCTGTCAATGCTTACAATGCTACATTAGAGTAAGCAAATGTACAAATTTCTTTTAAATGACTCATGTTTTTGTCTTATAAGACTAGTCCTCTTTTTAATTGTGCACAAATTTAACTAGTATGCATGCTTAGAATCATGTTTGTGATGACGACGTCTCTCAAAGACCAAGTAGAATTTGTCACTACTTTGGGAGAATGAAATGGACTAAAGAGCAGACATGCTTGCGGCAGCTATGTCTCCCAAGCACCAAATGGATTAGCCATCCATCTTGGAAAGATGTCGTAGGGTAAAAAAGGGATCCTCTACCCGCTAAGTACGATTGACTAATGACTAAGGCTTTATCTCTTCTACCTCATAGTCGAGGACGACTATGATTTCAAGAGAGAGGTAATGTCATAAAATCTAATATCTAACCAACCCAAATGATTTTCTCGTATTAAATTGATCACTTAATGTGGGAGAATAAATGGGAACAAGTGTTAAGATATAGATATGTGCTTATAGATCTATCTCAACACGTGGCCAATAGTAAAGGGGCCCAAATGGGAGATGGTCTATCAAGAGCAAGGCTACCCAATGGAGCATAAGACCTTAGGTTTAGCTTCATTGAAGACCTCCAATAATGTGTGTAAAAGTCCTTTGACCTTAGGTAAGCTAGGGTTGAGCTTGAGGTGGGAACCCGGCCCAAGCTCGAGGTGCTTGTCGTGCTTCAGGTGCTTGTCCTACTTGAGGTGCTTGTCATTCTTGAGGTGCTTGATTAAGATGCTTGAGGTGCTTGACTAGCTCCATGATTGAGGTGCTTGATTTGGTGCATGATTAAGGTGCTTGAGGTGCCTTGAGAAGCTTGCCTGAGATGCTTGTGGGAACACCCCCTACTTCAAGTGCTTAGTCATGCTTGATGACTAAGGGGCTTGCTCATCCAAAGTCAAAAAGATCCCTACAAGGAGGGGGGAGAAGCCTACACGGGGGGGGGGGGGGATGAGAGAGAACACACACACACACACACACAAGGGAAGCCCCAGCTTGAAGAGGCAGCAAGGACACTTGTGAAGTTCCTCCTTATGTTGCCCTCATGGTGTGCCTGAAGCCTATTGGTTGGCCACCCAAGGGGTCCAATGATAATTTAGGATATTTAATTAATTGATTTTGCATTTATCAAGTCCTCTCTCTCAAAGGGGAAAGGGGGACACTTGTCCCAAGGCTACCCCTGTTGCTTGTAATGGCTCCTGCTTGTGATTGGCTAGGCCTGGAAGGGTCCAATGAGCTTCAAGCATGAGCTACAAGGGGGGGTCGACCCAAGCAAGCTAGGGGGGTGCTTAGGGGGTATACTCACCCACACACACTCACAAACACTCTCATTGTGTGCTATGCAAAGTGCAAGAGCTCCCTCTCCAAGCAAGTAGAGGTTGAGAGCCTACACCAACACTCTTGGCTATGGAGTGCAAATCCAACCAAGAGCCATGCTTCAATGCTTGAGCTTGTCATCTCCTTCTTCTTCATTAATATGCTATTATGTATGCTAGCTCAAGAGTTATGATAAGTGAGGAACTAGCTCTTTCTCGTATGAAATGTTTCTTCTTCCTCTTCCCTACCCTCATTCCATGCTAGCTCTCTCCACCTTCGAAGGTGTTTGAGGTCTTGGGACTGAGTCTTGGTATAGTTAAAGCTTTCTTCAAGTTAAGGTTATGCTATGATGGTGATTCATGAAGCTTTCCATCTTCATTGCTTCACCTAGGTCACAAGGAACACAAAGAATGTATTGTAACAAGTCTCTCTTTATGGGAGAAATCATAATACAAATGCCTATTGGAGGGGGGACCGGCTCCACATAAATCCGGTCCTCAACTGTTGTCATGTTCTCTAAATTCTCTCTCTTGCAAAAGTATTGTCCATGCCAAGTTAACTAATTGCTATAATTATGTTGCTATCTTCAATTATGTCTACCCGCTATGCTCACAAAATCATTTCTTGAAAGTACTCTCATTAAATTCCGCTACTCTCAAATTGAATAGGCAAATTCCATTACAGAGGAGAGTCTGATTTTCTTGAAGTGGGTTCAACTAAAAAATGGACCAACCTAAGAGACACTTTCGTACTACCCGAGCATTGTGAACAAGTATGTAATGGGAATGGCCTATGAACTTAGAGAATAGCGGAATTAAGAGAATTAGAGTGAGCAATTTTGAGAGCATAGAGGGTGAACTTAATTGGTAGTAGCAACTCTATCATAACACTTAATTAACTAGGCATGAACAATACTTTTACAAGAGAGAGAGTGCAGAGAATATGACAACAGTTGAGGACCGGATTTATGTGGAGCCGGTCCCCCCTCCAAAAGGCATTTGTATTATAGATTCTCTCATTAAGAGAGACTTGGTACAATATAATCTTTGTGTTCCTTGAGACCTCCTTGGCAATATGGAGATGGAAGGTTCACACACCAAGCTTTTGCATAATTTCAACAATCAATCTTAGCTTGAAAACAATCAAGAACTTGTGAACATCATTAATCTTTGTGTTCCCTAAATCATTTGAGTGCATGAAGATGTATACTTTTATGCATCAACTTGTGCTTAAAGCAATAATTAATCTACCTTGCAATACAATTAATCTACTTGCATTAAGTAATTAATCTACTTGTAATAAACCATTAGCCTTCTTGCAATAAGCATAACATGCACTTGTAGAAAGCATTAACTATCCCAAGCCTCAGTCCCAAGACCTCAAACACCTTCGAAGGTGGAGAGAGCTAGTAGGGAATGAGGGTAGGGAAGAGGAAGAAGAAACATTTCATAGGAGAAAGAATTAGTTCCTCACTTATCATACTCTTGTTGCTAGCATACATAATAGCATAGTAATGAAGAAGAAGGAGATGACAAGCTCAAGCATTGAAGCATGGCTCTTGGTTGGATTTGCACTCCATAGCCAAGAGTGTTGGTGTAGGCTCTCAACCTCTACTTGCTTGGAGAGGGAGCTCTTGCCCTTTGCATAGCACACCATGAGAGTGTTTGTGAGTGTGTGTGGGTGAGTATACCCCCTAAGAACCCCCCTAGCTTGCTTGGGTCGACCCCCCCTTGTAGCTCATGCTTGAAGCTCATTGAACCTTCCAGGCCTAGCCAATCACAAGCATGAGCCATTACAAGCAACATGGGTAGCCTTGGGACAAGTGTCCCCCTTTCCCCTTTGAGAGAGAGGACTTGATAAATGCAAAATCAATTAATTAAATATACTAAATTATCATTGGACCCCTTGGGTGGCCAACCAATAGGCTTCAGGCACACCATGAGGGCAACATGGGGAGGAACTTGACAAGTGTCCTTGCTGCCTCTTCAAGCTGGGGCTTCCCTTGTGTGTGTGTGTGTGTGTGTGTGTGTGTGTGTGTGTGTGTGTGTGTGTGTGTGTGTGTGTTCTCTCTCATCCCCCCCTTTGTAGGCTCGCCCCCTTCCTTGTAGGGATCTTTTTGACTTTGGATGAGCAAGCCCCTTAGTCATCAAGCATGACAAAGCACTTGAACTAGAGGGTGTTCCCATAAGCATCTCAGGCAAGCATCTCAAGGCACCTCAAGCACCTTAATCATGTAGCAAGTCAAGCACCTCAAGCATGGAGCCAGTCAAGCACCTCAAGCACCTTAATCAAGCACCTCAAGCATGACAAGCACCTCAAGCAGGACAAGCACCTCGAGCTTAGGCCGGGTTCCCACCTCAAGCTCAGCCCTAGCTTGCCTAAGGTTGCCTAAGGTCAAAGGACTTTTACAAACATTATTGGAGGTCTTCAATGAAGCTAACCCTAAGGTCTTATGCTCCATTGGTTAGCCTTGCTCTTTGATAGACCATCTCTCATTTGGGACCCTTAACCATTGGCCCCGTGTTGAGATAGATCTATAAGCACATGTCTATATCTTAACCCTTGTTCTCGTGTATTCTCCCACATTAAGTGATCAGTTTAATATGAGAAAATCATTTGGGTTGGATAGATATTAATTTTTATGACATTACCTCTCTCTTGAAATCATAGTCGTCCTCGACTATGAGGTAGAGATGGTAAAGTCTCACCCATTAGTCCATTGGTCTTAGCGGGTAGAGGATCCATTTTTACCCTACGACATCATTCCAGAGTGGATGACTAATCCGCTTGGTGCTTGAGAGACATTGTCTGCCGCAAGCATGTCTGCTCTTTTTAGTCCATATCATACTTCCAAAGTAGAGTGACAAGTTCTACTTGGTGTTTGGGAGACGTAGTCACCACAAATATGATCCTAAGTATGCATACTTTAAAATTTGTGCACAAAACATAAAAAGAGAGTCCTATAAGACAAAAACATTGATCATTTAAAATGCATTTCTTTAACATTTGCTTACTCTTTTGTGTCATTGTAAGCATCATTAACAAGGTTCATATTATCCTTAAGCCATGTTCTTTGCATGCATTTAGCATCTTTGAAAGGATAATTAAATAAGATACTGTCAGTAATCTTACCATTTCTTAATACCTTGTCTTCTTGTGGAAGGATGAACGTGGGTTGGAGCTCCTCTACTTCATCCTCGATTTGTGGCAGGTCTTCATTTGTGTGTAATTTGCCTTAGATGAGTCTTGGGAAAGTTTAGTAAGACCCAACTTTTTTTATAAAAAAAAATTATAATAAGGATAAGGCTCTTTTGTGCCTAACGGCAGGAGCCTCTTTTGCCTAGCTAATAAATGGATATAGCCTGTTTAATCTTGTAAAAAGATTCTTTTTTATCTCGGCTATACTCTTTTGCAATGAAGATCTTCCCAGGTATCTTAAGCTACAAGGGACTTTTGGATCTTCCATCTTTAGCCTCGAAAGGTAGTTTCTCCTTAGAAGTATGTTCACATTATTAGAGACATACTGTTGTTAATATAAGTACTTCTCTCATTTTGAGCATTGATCTACTTCGAATCACAGGCTTTTAGTAGATCAAGGATCATTAGTTTTGTAACTTTGCTTTTGGCCATCCGTTGGAATAATAGGCCGACATAAGAGGATTACTCTAATTCTGATAGAGATTAAAATTAGTGGTCATAGTAGGATTTCTATTTGACACAATTGGATGTTGGCAAGCCATGGTCCTTTTTTCATACTTCATCTTTTGGTATACCATACATTTTGAAACATTCTCTTGTATGTTATTGTTTCTTGGTAAGCCAATACAAGTATGCTTTTACTCCTAGCAGAGTAAATTCGAATTTCTCTTTGCCCCGCATATGGAAGGAGCATGGGAAGTAAGGAAGATATAGCCTATTGAGGTATGGAAGATAACCATCCTTTTACGTGAGTGGTTCTTTTTCTTCCATTTGTAAGGCTATTATCATATGCCTAAAGCCTGGGTTAGAGGCATATTTAACTATCATAAAACATAGCTCATTGTAAGTTGCTATTGATATCCTATCTACCCTTGGCCATTGGGAAAGTGCATCGGCTACATGATTGTGCTTGCCAGCAATGTGAGCAAAGTAGAATTTAAATTGCAAAAAGAAATTTTCCTACCTCATTTGATTGTCCGAGATCTTGGTTTGCATCATGAATGGAGTCCGCAAGAAGTACTTCCATGTGTCTAGAGCATTTAAAACAGCTCATAGGTCCTTTTGTATATGACCAACATTCGCTCATTGGAGTTGAGTCTTTGAATCTTGTATGCTATGGTATTCCCTTCTCGAAGCAAAGTTTTGCTCAAAGGCAATTATCCAGGCATTACATTGGACCTCAAATAGCTTTGAGAGATCCCATAAGTTGAGAAATAAGTTTCTCTTTAAACTTTTTAGAAATATTTTTCTCTCTTTGCGGTCCATGTATACTTAACGTTCTTTTTTTGTTAAGTCATGTATTGGACCTGCTATAAGCATGGATTTTTCTTATGAAGCATCTCTAGTATGCACTCATACCTTTAGAGATTTGCAACTCATGTAGATTCCTTGGATTAGGCCATCTTTTATTACCTCTACTTTTTGTGGATCCATAGAAATACCACCTTTAGAGATAATGTGACCTAATTATTGAATCTCTCTTGAAACTTATCAGTCCATGTTATTGCCTTTTCGAACTCCTCTTGTGGATCTTGTAAAGCTCAATAAGGAGGCTTATTAGGCAGTGAGCTTCATGGTAAAAGCTCCATTGTATGGCCATTGTCCCCTCATTGTGGAGATAGCTCACGGGGATATCATCAATAAAAACATTTTGGAATCCATTTAGGAATTTAGACAATTCTAATTCCTCTTGATTCCCTTTTTTTTTAAAAAAAAAATTAATAATATTGTTACTAGTTGAAACATTAAATTCATTTACAGACTTTCTAACAGAAATTATGTATATGAAAATATAAATTTTCATTAACTTGTGAAAGCATGCATATTTACAAGGAATAGGATACTACCCGACTCATAAACATGTATGTACATATCTCCTAGTATAGGAAAAACAAAAGCCTTTTTCCATAAGCATCCTCTTTTGGAGTTTCCAACATAGAAACTCAAGGTGGCTTGTTGCGTGCATTTCTTTGGGGACAAGCACGATAGACATGCCCTTGTTGTCCACACTTGTAGCATTTGTTATCCTTACGATAACACTCTAGCTCTATTGCAGAGAGTTTATTCTTACCTTTATAGACTCCTTTCTCCTTAGCTTTGTTATTGGTGTTGCTAGAGTTGCCTTTGGAGGAAGTTTGAGCATTATTCCTCCCTCTAGGCTCATTTTGATCCTTCACGTCCATGGATTTAGAGTTTCTCTTAACCCCTTGTTGGGAATCGATTTGAGAGGCGACCATAGTATGGTGTATGACCACCGATATGGTATTAGGCCTTTGTGAGTTAATATACTCGGCCTTCTCTTCAGAAATACTGGAACATAATTGTTGCTTTTGCTCCCCAAAGTCTATCTTTTTGTAGATAGTGGCTTTGAGAAATAAATCCCAAAACTTATCTACATACTTTTGGATAGACTCATAGGGAGAGAGTTTCAAGTTTTTCCATTCTGTGAGGACATTTTCTTGAGCGTTGCTTGCCAGAAACTGTTTTATGATGGAGGCTCTTAAAGCCTTCCATGTCTTTGGAGCTTTTCTTTGGGCTTGTAGGCTATCCCACCATTGTCGAGCGGAACTTTGGTAATGCATAGATACTTGACGCAGTTTAGAGGACTCTATGAAGCCCTCATCACCAAAGGCCGCATCAAGCTGTTAGATGAAGGCCAAGACCTTGTCCATAGCACCAAAGGTGCCAGCATAGGCAAGGAAAGTGCTGTTCTTCCCTCCCTCTTTGAACTTCTTTAGTTTCTTGGACCTTCTCCACACCGGATAGAACTTGTGATGGCCTTTCCTCTTGGGCTCTTTGAGAGAAGAGCCGCTACCTTCATTGGAATATGAGGAAGTTGATGAAGATGGAGAAGAGGGTGACCTCTTTCTCTCCTTTTCCTTTATTTGGTACCTCTCTTCCCTTTTGTGATAACGAGGAGGAGGACTTTGCAGTGATCTTTCCCCCTTGGGGGAAGTTGAAGATCGTTGAGGCTGCCGTCTTCTTGGAGCCATATCTTTGGAAGTATTGGAAGACTCACTTCCTTCTCCTCCTCTTGGTGAAGGCTCTAAAGTAGAGACTTTATCTTTCTTCTTGGATGGAGGTAAGCCCGCTAGTAAACATTTAAGCGCTTCGTATGGGTTCTCCTCTTCTCTCGCCGTAGAGAGCCCTCTCTTGGAAATCTCATGAAGAGACTTCTCAGGTGCTCTCTCTTTTGGGGGAATTTGGAGAATCCCATAACTATGAAGTTGTTGGAAAACTTCGCCTTGTAGGAATGGGTTTGCCATAGCTTGTTGCATCTTAGAAACAAGACATTTGATAAGCATGGGAGCATCATCATTAGCACGTTCATGTGCAAAATCAAAGTTATCAATGTTCATTCTACTCTCTTGATTATTGTCAGCCATGTTAACAAAATTTATGTATGTACTTAGTGTATGCTTTGGCAATTCAAAACCTTAGTTGCCACTCCTCTTAGCCTTTGAAAATCGGCTCTTAAGTATCTACACCCACGACTCAAAGTGGTTAATTATAGAGAGTAGAGGAGTAGGTCTAACATAGCAGAATTGCCAAGGGCTAGCTCCTTTCGGACTTCTTATGGCTCAATAATGGTAAAGCCGTAGGCAAGTCTAAAAAGACTCCATTATTAAGTCCAAAGCTCCCGAGGTGTGCACCATCACCCACATAGTGGGCTTAACAAAACCAATATTAGATCCCATTTCCACTTACCCTATTATAATTAACAACATCAACCATTTATAGGCTACTTAAGGACCCCTCTTCTTAAGCAAGAAAAGAGAAACCAAATGCTCTGATACCAATGTAATGGGAATGGCCTATGAACTTAGAGAATAGCGGAATTAAGAGAATTAGAGTGAGCAATTTTGAGAGCATAGAGGGTGAACGTAATTGGTAGTAGCAACTCTATCATAACACTTAATTAACTAGGCATGAACAATACTTTTACAAGAGAGAGAGTGTAGAGAATATGACAATAGTTGAGGACCAGATTTATGTGGAGCCGGTCCCCCCTCCAAAAGGCATTTGTATTATAGATTCTCTCATTAAGAGAGACTTGGTACAATACAATCTTTGTGTTCCTTGAGACCTCCTTGGCAATATGGAGATGGAAGGTTCACACACCAAGCTTTTGCATAATTTCAACAATCAATCTTAGCTTGAAAACAATCAAGAACTTGTGAACATCATTAATCTTTGTGTTCCCTAAATCATTTGAGTGCATGAAGATGTATACTTTTATGCATCAACTTGTGCTTAAAGCAATAATTAATCTACCTTGCAATACAATTAATCTACTTGCATTAAGTAATTAATCTACTTGCAATAAACCATTAGCCTTCTTGCAATAAGCATAACATGCACTTGTAGAAAGCATTAACTATCCCAAGCCTCAGTCCCAAGACCTCAAACACCTTCGAAGGTGGAGAGAGCTAGTAGGGAATGAGGGTAGGGAAGAGGAAGAAGAAACATTTCATAGGAGAAAGAATTAGTTCCTCACTTATCATACTCTTGTTGCTAGCATACATAATAGCATAGTAATGAAGAAGAAGGAGATGACAAGCTCAAGCATTGAAGCATGGCTCTTGGTTGGATTTGCACTCCATAGCCAAGAGTGTTGGTGTAGGCTCTCAACCTCTACTTGCTTGGAGAGGGAGCTCTTGCACTTTGCATAGCACACCATGAGAGTGTTTGTGAGTGTGTGTGGGTGAGTATACCCCCTAAGCACCCCCCTAGCTTGCTTGGGTCGACCCCCCCTTGTAGCTCATGCTTGAAGCTCATTGGACCCCTCCAGGCCTCGCCAATCACAAGCAGGAGCCATTACAAGCAACATGGGTAGCCTTGGGACAAGTGTCCCCCTTTCCCCTTTGAGAGAGAGGACTTGATAAATGCAAAATCAATTAATTAAATATCCTAAATTATCATTGGACCCCTTGGGTGGCCAACCAATAGGCTTCAGGCACACCATGAGGGCAACATGGGGAGGAACTTGACAAGTGTCCTTGCTGCCTCTTCAAGCTGGGGTTTCCCTTGTGTGTGTGTGTGTGTGTGTGTGTGTGTGTGTGTGTGTGTGTGTGTGTGTGTGTGTGTTCTCTCTCATCCCCCCCTTTGTAGGCTCGCACCCTTCCTTGTAGGGATCTTTTTGACTTTGGATGAGCAAGCCCCTTAGTCATCAAGCATGACAAAGCACTTGAACTAGAGGGTGTTCCCATAAGCATCTCAGGCAAGCATCTCAAGGCACCTCAAGCACCTTAATCATGTAGCAAGTCAAGCACCTCAAGAATGGAGCCAGTCAAGCACCTCAAGCATCTTAATCAAGCACCTCAAGCATGTCAAGCACCTCAAGAAGGACAAGCACCTCGAGCTTAGGCCGGGTTCCCACCTCAAGCTCAGCCCTAGCTTGCCTAAGGTTGCCTAAGGTCAAAGGACTTTTACACACATTATTGGAGGTCTTCAATGAAGCTAACCCTAAGGTCTTATGCTCCATTGGTTAGCCTTGCTCTTTGATAGACCATCTCTCATTTGGGCCCCTTAACCATTTCCCCCGTATTGAGATAGATCTATAAGCACATGTCTATATCTTAACCCTTGTTCCCGTGTATTCTCCCACATTAAGTGATCAGTTTAATATGAGAAAATCATTTGGGTTGGATAGATATTAATTTTTATGACAAGTAAGTTATGTGCTTGGAAGCTATCCAATTTTAGAAGTTATGTGCTTGGAAGATCTCATGTAAGTTATTTGGCTCTGGCAGGTGATATTTCATCCTACAAAGTCTGCATCAATTGGTGGTACGTCATAGAGGTAGCCCCTTGTAGTGCACGGATGTATGAGGGCTATCATGTGCCAATCACAACGGGATCAATGGAGGAGATTAGAGAAGATGTTGAGTGAGAAGCCGCTGAGGTGGTGCCAGACGAGCATCAAGCTGCTACTCTCTATGGGGTGCATGCAGAGGAGCTACAAAATGGAACGGAGGACATCTGCCTAAACGGAGAGCTCTATATAGATATAGGGAGTTATTTTGAGCTATGCAAGCCATAAACATTGTATTTGATCATTTTGCTCCGTTTTATAATATATATTGTATTCACGTGGCTATACTTGAGAAATTTAAATTGTGTTTATTTGTCATTGCGTCCACTCCAGATACGTATGCTCCAGGTATGTTCTCACAAGCAGGGACACTCCTCGGTGTGTCGTGAAAGTCTAATATACCGACGAGCACTGCGCTGCGAGTGCAATGGAGACTGAGGCTGCAATCGCAAAGGAGGTGATCCATCTCTGCTCATAGATGCTGCTCGCCCCTCCACTAGATCTAGTTGATCGGGTGAAAGAGACACTAAGAAGCATCATCTATGAGCAGAGACGGATCACCTCCTTCGCGATTGCAGCCTCAGTCTCCATCGCACTCGGAGCGCAGTGCTTTTATAAGATACGTAGAATGCATACGAGAGACAAATTCACAAGAACTTCACAAGAATCTCTCTACATAGGAATCCCTCCCCCTTTATGAGTCCTCTCTCTCTCTCTCTCTCTCTCTCTCTCTCTCTCTCTCTACTTGTCCATGTTTTCTTCTCCATTCAATATTAAGATTAAATGTTTGTGTGTTTAATGCAAGTATCGATGATGATGAGTTTCTTTCTTCTTTGTCACCACAGCAGAGGCAGTGGTACGAGGATCATCATCTCTCTGGAGCACCATCACGTCGTTCTACTCCTTTAGCGTCTCCCTTTGTTTTGGAGCATTCAGCACGCTCCGAAGCTTCAGTGTGTCGATGAGACGATCTTCACACTCGTCTAGGCACCGACGCTCTAGTGGTGGAAGTGGCGGTTGTTGTGGGGATGCCGCTGCTGATGTCTCCACACCACCTCGTGTTCAACGAGGCCCTTTACTTTCCCCTTCTTTGTCCGCACCCACACCAGCTAGGGCATCGCCATCTACGCCAGGTTTTGCATGGCTATCGGCCGTTCCTGGCTATACACCACTATCTACTCCTCCGGGAGTCACCCGAGTCAGCACGGGCCTTGCTTCGGGGCCCATACTCCAATGGAGACACATGACGTCCATACCCCCATCGACACACCGCTAGAGACCCCTGCCAGTACGCCAGGTTCACGCGTCACATGCGAGAGGGCTTGCCTTACTCCATCAAATTCAGCGGCGACATCATCTTGGATGATGAAGGCAAGAAGGTGATCTTGCGCATGCGCGGTCTTTGCTCTCAGGTGTTTAGAAACTACATACTAAACACCAGGAGTGAAGTACCAAGTGAATTAAAAGACAAGAGTCATCAGCATGTTGCATGACAAGTTTCTCGTGTCAACACAGGACACTAGTTGTTTCTTTCAATCTGGTGCATTGACTTCTCGTGTCCTCACTTTCTCCTATTTGTGTGAGCTTTGGTAAGCGAGATCAAGTCAACAAATACTTCAAGCTCATCTTGGCCTCCGTTTCCAATACAGACAGTACTACGTAGGCTATTTTGTCATTTTGTGCAGAATTTTTGTCAGTGCCTTTTTCTGCATAAGAGGTCCCTTACACCTATTGTTTGTGCTATATAGCACATGTTGTTACCGCTTTGTTTCTCCCATGGCTGACAACAACACAGATGTGTTCAAGGTGTTTGCTACTGAGGATAGATTGGATGGGGATAATTACCCTATGTGGGCTTACATGATGCAACATGTCCTTGTGTCAAAGGGTGTTTGGGACATTGTGCAGGGCATTGATGTACGTCCTGGTTCTATGGGTACAAGCGATGTTGAGGATGCTACAAGGATTGTTGCTATTAGAATTGTTTTGCCTACGACTAAGCAAGCTCATTGGGATGTGAGAAATGCGCATGCTCATTCATTGATTGTGTTATTTGTGAAGTGCACTATTACTCCTCATATTCATTCACCAAAATCTGCAAAACAGGCTTGGTATATTCTGGCTGGTCTTAATGCAAGTCGCAATGAGGCAAAAATTGCATTAATGCGTAAAGAGCTGGAGTGGAAGATTATGCAAGAGGAATATGAGATGGACACTTTCCTTGTTGATGTCAAGGATATCAATGAGAAACTTATTTCTACAAGCAAATTCATTTCTGACAGTTCCATTGTGTAGACTGTTCTTGATGCTTTGCAAGATTCTTACCAGGCTTTTGCTAGTACTTAGAGACTTATGACCCAAGGAAATCCTGAAGTTGTCAAGTTTGATACATTATGCACATTCTTGTTGCAAGAGTCACTTTCCAGGAAAAACAGGGCTAAACCCATGCAGTTGAAGAGGCCTTTATTGCTGGTCAAAGAAATGGTGGTAACAGCAATGTAGTCACTCTCATGGTTCTTCGGCGAGTGGCAAATCACTTGTTTCTAATGCTTCTATTGGGAACACCTCATCTAGGAATTCTGGTGAAAAGAACAAAAAGAAGTTGTGTTGCCATTATTGTAAATCTAATGACCACTTGATCAAGAAGTGTCTAAAATTGAAGGCAAAAGAGGATAATAAGAAAGAGTTTGGATCAACTATAGGGTCTAATAAGTGCCTCTATTGTAGAGTCTTGTGTGTGATGTTGATGTAGATGCAGAGTGAGCTTTTAGTGTAGAGTGTACTTATGATCCTATTGTCCATGATGTATGCATGTCAGTTGCTACAGATTCATATGTGTGGTATTTTACAGTGGTTCTACAAAGCACATTATCTCACATCATGATTTGTTTATCTCTCTTGAGTTTATCCCTCATGGGAATATTGTCACTTGTGCCAACAATGCCTCTTATCCGGTTCAGGGAGTTGGAAAGATTATACTAACTGCTACAAATGGAAGTTCTTTTACACTTGTTGATGCATTGTATGTACCTAGGATCAAAAAGAATTGTTTGTCTTTATTTGCATTTGCTAGACTTGGTCTTGTAGTAAAATTTGTGGATGACAGATGTACAGTACATGATCTCAGTCTTGGTGATGACATTGTTGCGTCTGGCATTTTATGTCGTGGGATGTATAAGCTCACTTTGTATGTCAGTGTGCGAAAAAGAAATCACGTGCTGTTGTGGATTCAAAGGCTGTTTCAGACGCAAACCTTTGGCACGCACGTTTTGGGCATCTGAATTTTGTCAGTTTATTGCGTTTGCAGAAATCTGATATGGTTGCTTCATTGACGCCTCTTGAAGCACTTGCCAAACATGTTTGTGAATGCTTTAGTTTGGGTAAAATATAGCATTCGAAGTTTCCAAAGGATGGTTCAGTTAGGGCTACATGAAGGTGGCAGCTTGTTCATAGTGATGTTTGTGGACCCATGCAAACTCCGTCCTTGGGCAATTACCTTTACTTCGTGGCTTTCATTGATGATTACTCCAGGCACACATGGGTGTATCCACTTAAAGCAAAGTCCGAAGTGTTTTTGTGCTTCAAGCAATTTTTGGCTATGGCTGAAAATGTCATGACATGTACTATGGACACCCTCCATTCCGATCGAGGGGGGGAATATATGCCTCATGAATTTAATGCATTTTTGGTTAGTCGTGGGATAAAACACCAATGTACATTTCCATATACACCTCATCAAAATGGTGTTGCTAAGAGGAAAAACAGATCTCTTACGAAAATGGCACAACGTATGTCAAAGTCAAGCTTTTACCACATTCGTTTTGGCTTGAGGCTGTTATGTTGTTCCACTGATGTACTTAACATGTGTCCTACGAAAGCTTTGCACTCTATGACTCCATATGAAGCATGGCATGCTAAAAGCCTTCTATTGAGCACATGTGTGTTTTTGGTTGTTTGGCATATGCTTTGGTGCCACAAACGCAGCGCAAAAACTGGATGATAAGGATGTTAAATGTATTTTCGTTGGCTATAGTGCGGAAAGCAAAGGTTACGGGTTGTACCCCCTCAAACAAAGCGTATCTTGGTTTCTTGGGATGTTGCTTTTGTGGAAAATTATGTTCAACCCTTGATGCCATGTACTAGAGACAGTAATGAAGCTCACAAGACATTTATGACAGTTTGTTGCCTCTTTTAAGTGGTGAAAGTTCGAATGTAAATTCAAATGAGGAAAATGTACAGCCCATGGGGTTTCTAGAAAATGTTATATTTCAATCTATAACTGATGTAGATGTACATGATGTACTTGATGAGGAAAGGGCTAAGAGAATGAGCAGGCTAGAGGTATGCCAAAATGGCTGGTGCATACTTTGTGTGACAGTAAATTGGATGCACCTTTGTCTAGTCGTACTCATTCACGTTCTCTCCATACATCTTATGCATTAGATTGTTATGTTGTGGGTGTGTCTAGCTTATGTAATGTTGAGGCACCTTTGTCTTTTGATGAAGCATAGAAATTAGAAAACCGGATGGCTACCATGCAATCTGAATATGTTGCACCTTGTATGTAAAGCGTGAGGGTGATGTACTTCTCATTGCCGTTCTCTATGTGGATGATTAGTTGATCACTAGACCAAATGAGAGACATATTGCTAAATTTAAGACTGATTTGAATTCTACTTTCAAGATGAAAGATTTGGGGTTGTTGCATCATTACTTGGGTATACACTTTAAGAAGTGTGATGGTGGTATTGCCTTGTGTCAGACAAGTTACATTGAGACATTGATATGAAATTGATTCTTCATGATGTTGGTGATCTTGTCGATGTCTCTCTTTATTAGACTGATATTGGTTGCCTTATTTATGTATGCAACATGAGGCCGGATATTCAGTTTGCAGTCTCACAGGTCATCAATTTATGCGTAGCCCAAGGTCTAAGCCTTGGCACACAGCCAAGAGGATTTTATGCTAAATGAGTGGCACTTTACATCTTGGCTTGTTTTATCCCAAGGGAGGATCATTGCTGCCAGATTTATATACTTTTTCAGACTCAGATTTGGCTGGTTGTTTTGACGTGCAAGTGTCCACAAGTAGTTTTTTTTTTGAGGCATGGTTTTTAGGACCCCTTCTGAAGATGCAATAAAGGCACAGTCAGTTGTTGGGGAGATGAGGATACTCTAGTCCAAGGGATCTCGAAAGAGAAGAAAAATCTACTTCACAAGCACCAAAGAGTAAAAAGTGCCATGTACAGAAGATACGTGGGAACGAGCTCTTATGCATGCCTACAACCTATATCTTACAGAATAGCCCATTCTAGGTGTGAATTTCTAGTGAAATTTACACGAGGATGTTCGTGTGGACTCACAGCACAGCATACTCCGTTTTCACTTTTTTTTACCGACAGTAAATATTTTTTACCACAGTAAATATTTTTTACCTACAGTAAATATTTTTCACCTACATGGTAAATACAAATCACTTTTTACCTACAGTAACGTTTTTTACCCATGGTAAATATTTTTTACTGCACCATAAGTATTTGGTAGGTAACAGTTCACTGTTACTAGGAGCAGTGATTGGGCATCAACAATGCAGTTACAGGAGGAGAAAAAGGGAAAATCTTATGGTAAAGGTGAGTCAACAGGGATAAAGACTTTTGAGTTGAAAAGAGACATGCTGATTTTTTCAAAGAACACATGTCAAAAGAAGCCATGGTTGAGGATTTTTTGAGAATTTGATATTCAGGAGGACCCAGCAGGTCCCCCCCTGACATGTGCAGAACCTCCAGTTTCAACAGCCACCTTATCTGCTCTTAAATGCTGGTCAAGGCCTTATCCCCATGTGTCACAATCAGAAAAATCAGCATTTACCCTCCCCTCTCACATCACTCTAGAGAATATCTTGATGGTGACATATCAAGTGACCTCAATCTGTTGACCACCCTAAGCAAAAAGTAACCCCAATCAGCGGATTTAAGCATGTTTATCCCTAATCCTAAACCCTCTCAGAAACCTATATAAGGAGGCCTTCTCTCACTCAAAACCAACACTTCACCCCCTTCACCAAGCAATGAAGCTATGACGACATTGCTCACAACGAGGAGCTATGGATGGAGCTCTACTCTCTCTCCCTCTAGTATGCTACATTACTAGCCCTAAAACCTAAATAAGGAGTCTTCTCTCATGCTCCATGGCCACCATCCTCGCCATCATTCTCTAAGGTATTGATGTGTTGCTAGTAGGATCATACCTACTTGCTGGGTTGATTGTTTTTGACAAGGGATTATGCCATCCTTGGCTTGCTTCTCTATATCCTTGTTATGTATGATCAGATGCCGTTGTATTGTTAAGCTGATGTCTTGTGTATATATATGCTACATAAGGTCCCTAAGCTTCGTTTCTATGTGTTTTGCCATATGTTTTGATGCCATCATAATGCCAGAAGTCTCACTTGCCTATGTGCACTATGTGTGAGGTCCCTAAACCTCTTAATTTAGGGTGGTGCCCCCTTTGTTTTGTTCTTTGCTTGTTTGCATAAGGCGTGGTTTGTGGAGTGTGCACGAGTACAGAGGCCACCCGATTGCACTGCTCTTTTTCGCGCTATCATTTTGGTGCCCCCACGGAGGAGGGCTACACAGACCTTCAGTCCACAAGCAATGAAGATGTGCACTCTACAACATGGACGAATGGCGTGAGGAGTTTGCAAATTGGAGAACAGAAGAGGAGGAGGCTTTAGAGGCCTTAAAAGCTTTCATCGAGGTCTTGTTACCAGGTTGCAGTGTCATTGAAATTCAAGAAGTAAGTTCTTCTACATGCCTTGTTCGTGATCGTCGCCAACGAAGGAGAGTAAGAAGAAGAGCTTGATATACCTCTCCTCTCAACCTATGAGTGCTCCAGAAACCTCCAATGCACACGAGCTTGAAATATTCTACATCAACATACACGAAGGTACTGTGACACACATGAAGGGAAGAGAAAGCATCACCAGACCTCTCTTTCCTGAGGAGACGACTAAGAGGAGGAAGATCACCTCTACACCTAAGTGGCCCAAGGCCGCAGCGCGTGCTCAAGCGTAAGGTAACATTTGGCTTAATCTCATTAATAAGGGATTACATGACCACTACAGGCAAGAAAAAGGCTAGTGAGCAACCAACTTCAACCTCCAACTTGCAACCACGACTCTCACCCCTAAATCCTCCTGAAGCAAAGAGGTGAAGGCTTGCCTACAAGATTGCCGCCCGTATGCGAGTGCTCCCAGTGCACTTTGTGAATCCAGACACCACCAATCCCAAGCCAACCTCCTGTCCGCGTGAAGATCACTTTGGATATTGTCCAAAGTGCTTTGGAGACCGGGTGAAAAGCCTCCCTGCCCTACCTTTGCTGCTAATTTTCAAGAAGTTATCTCAATCTAAGGAAACTATCTTAGTTGATGATGTGCTGCACATTAATGGTGTCACTTTCATTCGTCATGCTGATTATGGTAATAGCATCCAATTGTTGCTTGCTAAAAGGCTCAGCATTGTACAAAGTGTTGCCATCACGCCTTACGTCTTCACAGATGCATCAGGAAGAGTCGAAGTGATCCGAGGTGCTGACCTTCTGTGGCTGATCAGGCTCATTGGTCCCAAGGTGGTGCAACTAAGCTAGGCTCTTGTGTGTAAGTATGGATGCCAATAATGAGAATGATGATCCCCGCATGTTTCCTTTCCATTTTGTGTGTCATATCCGTGTGAATATTTGTATTGACAGAAAAATCTTTTATCAGCAAAGAATAGCCTTGTTGTTTGGAGCCGAGAGACTTGGGGAAATCTTGCGCTCTCCTCTTCCTGTCATTCTACCCTTACTAGACTATTACCATTCCTTTGATGTGTCGATCTTCATCCTATTTTGAGCTAAGTTGTGCTAAAGCTCCAAAATTGTAATTACCATACTCTATTTTAAAATAAATTGGAGCTGTTTGTGTAATTGTTTACTCTCTCACTTATGGCCTTCCCTAATTTTTATGGTAAGCCTGGGGAGGTTGCTCCAGACTTTTTGGATAATTTGGAAATGGCCTTTCTGGTATTGGGAAGGGATGACGAAGCTACTAAGTTAAGGGCCTTTCCTTTGGTCTTGAGGGAAGGTGCAAAATTATGGTATCAAAATTTGGTACCTGAAGAAAGAAGAGACTGGGAGTCCTTAAAGATGGCCTTCATCGAAGAATTTCGCCGCCATGAGCCTCCAGAGGAGATATGGAGACAGCTCTTAGAGCTACGCCAAACATCACCCAATGACTATAGAAGCTATGAAGGAAAGTTTTTCAACCTGTGGGAGAAATGGTGTGCATCACTAGGTGAAGGAGAAAGGGTGCCAGAATGCCTAAAGAAGGACTATTTCCTGGCAGGGCTTTACCCCATCCTTCGAGAAAAGGTAAAAGGTAAATTCCCAGATACCTTTGATAAAGCTATGACTTATGCAAGGGAGAAGGATAGGAAGTTAAAATTCCAAGCTCAACTACAAGGGGGAATGGAGCCTCCACCGCTAGCTCAATCTACGGCAAGGGTAGTAGCAGGGACAGGAGCAACAGACCAAGAGTCCTCTCAACAAGAATTACTTCAACAAATCACCAATCAACTAGAGAGCCTGTCCATCAATCTGGTTCAAGGTGTAAGGGCTCCCCAGCCAGGAAATGAACGAAATAGACAAGAAGGACAAAGGCAAGCACGTGAGTACATTTGCTACAACTGTGGAGAGGTAGGTCACGGCATGTATTATTGCCCCCATCCACGACGCTATCAAGGAAATGGTAATCAAAGACGGCCTCCTCGCCAGCAAGTCACTCCTCCTCGAGCTAGGCCACTAAATGGACAAAATGCACACGTGGCTCCACCAATCTAAATATTGAGACCCCCTCCTCCACCACCACAAGCACCAGCAGAGATCCCTCCACTACCATCGGGAGGGGAGGACAGGGCTGTCTCTGTCATAAGTCTTGACAATGGTAAGGATAAAGGGAAAGAAAAAATGGAGGAAGCTGTTGCCATGCCAATAAAGAGAGTTAGGAGACAAAGAACTGATGAAATGGAAGCTTCAGAGCCGGATAAAGGGAATGAGGGTTCCTCCCAAGTGATAGGAGACAAGAAAAGGAAGAGTAGGTCAAGGAGACACATAGGAGTAGAACACTTTCCACTTGGGGTAGGATCCATACCTTACGACCTAGTAGCAGATGTGAGTAAGCAAGGACCAAAGATTTCATGGCAGCAACTCCTCCACCTTTCCCCAAAGATGCGTAGAACCTGGTCTAAGATGGTCAGCACCAGGAGGGCTAAGGCAAAGTCAGTTGGGTCTATTAGTGCAAGAGGCATGAAGGATATCGTGCCAGTCATTGATGCAGAGATTAAGAGTCAGCGAGTCTCCAATGTGTACGTAGATGGTGGAGCCGAGATTTGTGTTATGACAGAGAAATTAATGCACAGGTTGGGTTTGGAAGTAAACGAGCAAACTTGCTTACAAGCTAAGATGGCAAATAATGTAAGGGTGGCTTGTGTGGGAAAGGTTAATGGAGTGAAGGTTTCAGCTTTTGGTGTGGCAATTTCAATTGATGCTTATGTGATCCCAACTAAGGGGGAGGGCTATCCGCTAATCCTTGGAAGACCTTGGCTTATGGCTATGAAAGCTAGGCAAGATTGGGAGACAGGTTCCCTTGAGTTGCAACCAAATCATAAGGTAGGTGGCAAGCAACAAAAAATTGTGTATGACATGAAGCAGGGTAGACAACAAGACCTAGAGATGGAGACTTCTATGGATGAATGGAGCACAAGCAGCTGCTCTTCATCTAAGGATGAGTCATCTGAGGAGGATGCTAGCTCTTTGGAAGTCATGGGTATAATACTACGAAACCCAGAAGGAGAAGGTGGTCAAGACTCTCTAAACAAGGAAGAAGCCACAGGCTTAGAGGAGATGCTAGCTAAGGACCTACTAGAAGAAGAGAGAGAACCCTATTTGCAGGTACTAAAGAAGCATGCTGGCCTCTTTATAACTGATTACGAGCACATTAAAGGAGTGACGGTAACCCAACACCATATCCAATTAAAGGAAGGTGCCGTCAACCTTGTTGGTGATGAGGTATTTGCACAGGTTGAAGCTCTAGTAGGTCATGTTTCTGAGTATAAAGAGATGGTTGTGGAGATGTTTACAGAGGGTTTGGATACAGGTTTGAAAAGTGATCAGGTTTGCTTGGCTATGCAGCAAGTGGAGGCAAATGGCAGGGTCTTGCTATGTTATGTGATGCTATGGATACATGTGTTATTGGAGGTTGCTTTACATATATTTTTGTGTCAATGGCGAGGTTTTTTTGAAGTGGACTATACCATGGAGGGTTCTGTAGCAGATGGTAGGATAACTGCTTATGACTCAGGTTTCTCAAGTGATGGCAAGTATGCTTATAGTGGACACGAAGGATTGTGGATGCAGGGTGACGAAGCTCCGTGCTATAAAGAGCTGGAAGGGTGGCCTGTCTATTGGCCTACAAGTGCAAAGGAAGGCTTGGATATACATGTTTTACATGTTGATGGCAATGAGCAATGCTTTACTTTTGATCCAGGTGGATTCTACACCATGCGTGGGGGAGATTTGAGCTTTCCATTTGACCCTGGAGGGTGATGCAGTAGCAGATGCTTTTTTCTCTATCTCTATCCTATCTATATAGCCACTATACTATCATTTTTCTTATACAGTCTATAGCTCTATGTTCTCTCTATACAGTCATCTTTTACCTAAATAATACTATGGTTGAGCATGAATAATCAACGAGGGGTTGGGAAAAAAAAAAAAAGAGAAGAAAAAATGAAAAAAAGAGAATGCTACCAGTGAAAGCGGATATTGACAATGGATGGGGTATGGCTTTCAAGGGTCTAGGAGACCAGTTGTTAGTCATGGATGGATACAATTATTCATCAGAAAGGACTAAACAGGGTGCATCAGCCAAGAAAGTAGTAACATGGCAAATTCAATTGGTACCAAGTGGGTAAGTATTCAAGAGAACCCTATTGTAGCACAACCTACAGGTAGAGGCATCAAATACCTCTAGCTTAAGGGGGAGGGCTATATGAGGCATGGTTTTTAGGACCCCTTCTGAAGATGCAATAAAGGCACAGTCAATTGTTGGGGAGATGAGGATACTCTAGTCCAAGGGATCTCGAAAGAGAAGAAAAATCTACTTCACAAGCACCAAAGAGTAAAAAGTGCCATGGACAGAAGATACGTGGGAACGAGCTCTTATGCATGCCTACAACCTATATCTTACAGAATAGCCCATTCTAGGTGTGAATTTCTAGTGAAATGTACACGAGGATGTTCGTGTGGACTCACAGCACAGCATACTTCGTTTTCACTTTTTTTTACCGACAGTGAATATTTTTTACCACAATAAATATTTTTTACCTACAGTAAATATTTTTCACCTACATGGTAAATACAAATCACTTTTTACCTATAGTAACTTTTTTTACCCATGGTAAATATTTTTTACTGCACCATAAGTATTTGGTAGGTAACAGTTCACTGTTACTAGGAGCAGTGATTGGGCATCAACAATGCAGTTACAGGAGGAGAAAAAGGGAAAATCTTATGGTAAAGGTGAGTCAACAGGGATAAAGACTTTTGAGTTGAAAAGAGACATGCTGATTTTTTCAAAGAACACATGTCAAAAGAAGCCATGGTTGAGGATTTTTTGAGAATTTGATATTCAGGAGGACCTAGCAGGTCCCCCCCTGACATGTGCAGAACCTCCAGTTTCAACAGCCACCTTATCTGCTCTTAAATGCTGGTCAAGGCCTTATCCCCATGTGTCACAATCAGAAAAATCAGCATTTACCCTCCCCTCTCACATCACTCTAGAGAATATCTTGATGGTGACATATCAGGTGACCTCAATCTGTTGACCACCCTAAGCAAAAAGTAACCCCAATCAGCGGATTTAAGCATGTTTATCCCTAATCCTAAACCCTCTCAGAAACCTATATAAGGAGGCCTTCTCTCACTCAAAACCAACACTTCACCCCCTTCACCAAGCAATGAAGCTATGACGACATTGCTCACAACGAGGAGCTATGGATGGAGCTCTACTCTCTCTCCCTCTAGTATGCTACATTACTAGCCCTAAAACCTAAATAAGGAATCTTCTCTCATGCTCCATAGCCACCATCCTCGCCATCATTCTCTAAGGTATTGATGTGTTGCTAGTAGGATCATACCTACTTGCTGGGTTGATTGTTTTTGACAAGGGATTATGCCATCCTTGGCTTGCTTCTCTATATCCTTGTTATGTATGATCAGATGCCGTTGTATTGTTAAGCTGATGTCTTGTGTATATATATGCTACATAAGGTCCCTAAGCTTCGTTTCTATGTGTTTTGCCATATGTTTTGATGCCATCATAATGCCAGAAGTCTCACTTGCCTATGTGCACTATGTGTGAGGTCCCTAAACCTCTTAATTTAGGGTGGTGCCCCCTTTGTTTTGTTCTTTGCTTGTTTGCATGAGGCGTGGTTTGTGGAGTGTGCACGAGTACAGAGGCCACCCGATTGCACTGCTCTTTTTCCCGCTATCATGTTTCATGCTTGGCAATTCATGCATATCATGGTTGAGCAAGAAGCAATCTATTGTGGCCACTTCCAATTGTAAGGCTGAGTACAAGGCATTCTTCACAGCTATGGTTGAGTGTGGATGGCTCAGATGTCTTATGGTTGATTTGTGTGTTGGACAGGACATTGCCAACGCTATCTACATTAACAATCAGAGTGCATTGGTAGTTGCGAAGAACCCAGTTTTTCATTCTCAAACAAAGCACATTGAGGTGCATTATCACTATGTCACGGAGAGGCACTCAGCAAGAGAGATCAGCTCGGCTTATGTGCCAACACATGACAACCTTGCAGATCTCCTCACAAAGGCATTGTCTCGTGAGAAGTTTGAAGCTTTCCACAAAGGTTTGGTCTTACTCCCCTTTATGGATTGATCACATCCTCAGAACATGGAACTTAGATTTATTACCATATACATGTGGTAGTGATGTGCGTGAACACACTTAGAACCGCCAGGACATTTTTTCCTCACTAGGAGGTTTTTTTCCCGTGCATTGTATATATACCCATTACTCTAGGGCTATCTTATCTTTCCATTTCACACCAAGTAATACACTCTTTGTTGTGTGCCTTGAGCTTCCTTCGTCTTCTCCAAGCTATATGTGTTTCCCTACAACCCTATTTCCAACATGTATCATATCTTTTCATTCATGTCTTGAGTATGGAGTGTTTTTTGAAATTGTTTCAGCTATAAGATATTATCTTTTGTAAAAAACAAGCGTGCACGAACACACACAGTGAGAGAGAGAGAGAGAGAGAGAGAGAGAGAGAGAGAGAGAGAGAGAGAGAGAGAGAGAGAGAGTGTGTCTATGTGTGTGTGTGGGGTACAATTTCTTTAAACATGCACGTGAGACACACATATAGGCACATACATACGTGCATACGTGAAGACACACAAATAGATGAAAAGCACGCATAGATATGTGTACATGGGTGTGTGCACACACATGGATTGGTTGTGTGTGTGCGCGCGCGCAAGTGTGTTTTGTGATGACGGATTGAGTGCCTTTCAAACATGTGCACATAAACACATACATAGGCATGCACATGGATGCATTTGGTATAATTCAACACAAATCAAGGAGAAGCACCAACCTCATGGCAAGAATGTCCTCCCAACAGCTTATGCACATGCATGCACACGAACAATAGGATTTGAGCCATATCTATTTATTTTCATAGGACCAACACACCAAAATTTCACTCTTTTTTAGAGAAAAAATTTGTAAACTATCATTTAATGATGGAGAACTATAAGATTTTCCTACTGAATTGGAAGGAAGCAACACTTGGGCAGCATTAAAGCAAGATAGCCACATGCCAACTTTCTATAGGCTAACGTAGAATGCTAAGTTACAAGGGGCTACCCTAGAGAAATATAAATTAATTGTAAAAGCCAAGTCACCATTGCTAGGGTAGAGGAGCCGGCTTAGAGACGTTCAAATTGTATGCACCAATTTAAGAAAATTCCAGTCTTTTGAACTCAATCTCCCATGATATTCCATGATTTAGAATAAACATGATGTCAAAAGATAGCTGATCTGAAACTCTTTATGTATAAAATCTCTACTTCATCGAGTATTCAAATAATGAAAAAGATATGGTGGATTTATTCAAACACTATTCTAGTTTTGAGACCCATCCTTTTATTGGCTCCTCTACCCTACATAAGACAAGATTCCTAAATGATAGGTTTGTAAGCAAGCAACCATCTCCATAGCCTCAACATAACCAAGGTCAAGCTCTAATTCACCCACATACCCATTTACATAAAACAAACAAAAAACTAGAGTGCTTCGTTAGCTGCATTTGTATTGAATTGAAGTGAGCCCGAGGCTAAGAGAAAACAAGAACCTAGAAGAGAAAAGCAGAGAGAGAGAGAGAGAGAGAGAGAGAGAGAGAGAGAGAGAGAGAGAGAGAGAGAGAGATTGATATTGTGCTTTGTTTTCCACAAATCTGATTACCTTAAGCTGACATGGTCCTGTGTTTACAATGCCATGATCTTCATGTCCCAATTTTGATATGTATAAACATGTCACTAGCTTTTAGATTGTATTAACTTTTTGATTCAATCTCTCTCTCTCTCTCTCTCTCTCTCTCTCTCTCTCTCTCTCTCTCTCTCTCTCTCTCTCTCTCTCTCTCTCTCTCTCTCTATTGGAGAAGAAAATGGAGAGAGAGAGAGAGAGAGAGAGAGAGAGAGAGAGAGAGAGAGAGAGCTTGATACCTTTCACCAAAGCAATTTTTGTTGTTTCTTAATTGGTACCATCTCTAATACGTTACGATCGTGATGTCCAAATTTTGAGCCGTCTACCTCGCAAAAGAGCCATACAGAGGGTAAAAATTTATATAAAGTGATGATATGGATCATTTGAAATATGTTCACTTTTAGATGTTGTTCTCTTTTTATGTTTGGAAAAAAACAGCATGCAAGTCTCCTTGCATGATGGGAGAGTTTGCACAATCCTACCCAATTTTTATAATACGAGGGAACGTACAATTCCCACGGCAGCATGCAATTTTTAGTGCGTTCTCACCGATCAAGAGTAGAATGTAGTAGTTCTTACTCACCACACGATAAGATATCTTGTGTCTGTAAATGTATAGGAATTGTTTCAAGGCTTGTTTATACGTTGACTACGATGGAACATAATAACATTAGGAAGGTTTGAAATTTAAGTAGGATGCATGAAACATTTTAATAACTTTGAATGTTTTATAATTAAAATAAAAACCAAAACAATTTGTGAGTACTTGCACCAATCCAAGTACAATGCTATTTCACAACAAAGCTTCGTCGGTTTTCATGACGATGTCAACAATAGAACTCTGACTCTGTATCAAAGCTTTCTTACAATAATG
The DNA here is from genome assembly GCF_014529385.1 of Adiantum capillus-veneris. Taxonomy (NCBI): domain Eukaryota; kingdom Viridiplantae; phylum Streptophyta; class Polypodiopsida; order Polypodiales; family Pteridaceae; genus Adiantum; species Adiantum capillus-veneris. The sequence continues at coordinate 69,972,075 of NC_140960.1, read as the reverse complement.
GTGTTGGATATATCTTGGAATCAACATACGCAATTAGAAAAATTATCATGAATTCTCGTTGCTTGGCTTTGAGTCGAGCACTACACATTTGCAGTGGCCACAGAGAACCGATGGAATTTTGAGTGGCCATTTGGGATGCATGAGGTCTATTGTTTCAACTCTGTAACTGACCTGCTCATGATGGGATGAGATGAAAATACCACCCAATGATATGCCTTGTAGTACAAGGCAATGTCAATCAGGACATTCAGCCCTCGTCTAACAATATCATTGTTGCCCATACTAGAGTCCTATAGTGTGCCACATGCCTTCAAGGTGCAGGCAATTACATCTAGAGAAACGCCCTTGCATTGCATACACTAAAAACATTCCAGAGATTTTTGCCTTGCGCAATTAGTGCATTACAGGAGACAACATTCTGGACAAGAAACTCATCAAGCACTCTTTTGAGCTTTTTGAAGTAAACCACATTTGGCGTATATGTCAAGCATGGAATTTCCAAGCATGAATTCTTTTCTCAACACTCCTTGACTAAAAATATCATCGTGATTGCATTTAGAGAGATGCCATCTCTTTGTATATGTTGTAAGCAGCCGAGAGCTTTTTGGCCCTGTCCTTGTTGTGCATATTCCACAATCAATGCACTCCAGGCAATGCCAAGCACAACTTCTTTTTTGAACACCCCCTGACTAACAATATCATTGTGAATTTTGTTGCACATATCGGCGTCTTGCGTAGTGTCACATGCCTTCAAGATGAAAGCTTAGGCGATTGCATTTGGAGAGATGTTGGCATCCGCTAGTCCTACCACATTTATCATACATGTTGACCAAGGCAGTGCCAATAATAACTTTTTTTTTTTCAACAGCCCATAACTAACGATATCATCGTGAGTTCTTTTGTCCATCCTAGTGTCTTCTAGATTGCCAAATTCCTTCAAGATGCAAGCATAGGTGATTGCACATTTGGAGAGATGCACTCACTTCGTATTAGCTGGAAACATCCTAAAGCTTTCTCGTTCCACCCGTGTTCAGCATATCCCGCATTTAGTGCAATCCAAGGAAAAACATTCTGGACAAGCATCTCCTTAAGAACTTTTTGGGCTTTTTGAAGTACACCGCATTTGGCATACGTGTCAACCAAGGCAGTGCCAAGCACGATGTTTTGTTTCAACAGCCCCTAACTAACAATATTATCATGAAATATGTTTTTCGTATTGGAATTCTACATAGGGCCACATGCCTTCAAGACGCATGCGTGATTGCATCTGAAGAAATGTCCTCCTGGCAACATCCGAGATCCAGAAGCTAAGCGCTGCCCTCCTATTGCAAAAACGCAAGTCAATTTGCAGTCCACTTTTGCTACACTTTTTGGCACCAAAAACCTTTTGTTTGCTAAAAAAACAAAGGTTTGATGGGTACCCTAGGTGCCCAACAACTTGTGGAAGGTGTCAACGACACAAAATGACCAATAAAACCGCCAAAAATGGGTTGAAAACCCAAAAACGCTGATCTGGCTGAAAAACGCAGATGGAGCAGAGGATGTTTTCGGTGATGAAATGATCCTAGAAGTGAAGCGATAGCAGCCTGATGCAAAAACGTTGACCTGATCTGCAAAGACGCAAGCTGATCTGCTTCTTGGGAGGGTACCTAATGTTGATGAAGCGCTATCCCAAGCAATGGAAAGCCGAAGCTGCTAATACCATGTGTCCTGGTGACTGATACCACGTGAGAGTGCGCGTGCGTGGAAGCGAGACAGAGAGAGAGAGAGAGAGAGAGAGAGAGAGAGACCACAAACTCAAGATATGGTGAAGAGGGGGCAATCAATCCCCCATGACTACCATGAGCAGAAGACCCAATACAATCAGATATGTGATCTCTGTGAGATGTGGACCTGGCTCCATAAATAGGTGCCCAAGGGGAGGTAGGGCAAGGCCTAATAAAAATCCATCCACCAACAGAAAAGTGATATATGGATATATATGTGGATGTAAGGACAAAAGCGAGCAGTCGGCCCCAAACTCGGGCGGCCAGACCAGGTACAACCTAGACTATGGGTGGCCAGCCCAGAGACATACTAGCCGTACAAGTATGCCTTAGACCTGTGAAGCAGCAGAGTGGTGTAAATCTAACACGTAATTTCACATGAAGAAAGGACTTCATTCATATCTGGTTAAACAGTGCAGGCTTCCTTGGCACATCCATGTTGAGCATTTTTTGCAATCAATGTGCATTAGGAGACGACATCTGGGGGAGAAAACCCATCGACAATTTTTTTGTGCTTGTGTGAGAGTACCACGTCTGGCATGTACACTCACCAATGTGCTGATGGACACAAAGCTCATCAAGAACTTTATGGGCTTTTAGAACGGCACCACATTTGACATACATATAGCATTGCCAAGCATAGCATGTTTCTGTGAACTTTGTTGCCCACATCAGCGTCTTGCGTAGTGCCACATAAATATGGGAAAGTGTAGGTGATTGCATCTGGAGTGATGTCTTTGCTTTGTATCTTCTAAAACAGCACAGGGCTTCTTGGTCCTACCACATTTGGCAGACATGTCAATGCCAAGCATAAAGATTTTTTCAATAGTCCCTTACCAATAGTAAGATCATAAGTTCCTTTGTGTATCTTAGCGTCTTCCAAATTTCCACATGCCTTCAAGTTGCAAGCATAAGTGATTGGATATAGAGAGATGTGCTCGTTTCACATAGAGAGAGGTGCCTGCCAGAGCTTCTTGGAACTGTCCTTGTCATGCATATCCCACAATCAATGCACTTGAAGAGACGACATTCCGACAGCCAGCCACAACATCTTGTCTCTGTCCATGTTGCACATATTCCATAATCAGTGCACTTCAAGAGACAACATTCCAGACATCAAGGCAATGCCACATGCCTTTCAACAGATGCATCTGGAGAGGTGCCCTTGTTTTGCATTTGTTGGAAACAGCCCAAGGCTTTTGCCCATCTCAACATCTTCCAACAACTTTGCAAAGAACTCTAAATCGCACCAACTCCTCCATGCAAAAAACATAAGTCGAGGTTTGAGCTTGGGTCTGCGTAAACATGTAACGATGTTGTGTCAGAAATTGGAGGCCAAAAGTCACAAAGCAAGTGAGAGCTAGAGGAATGAATTGGCAAGGCAAGTCTTAGCTAATCCAAAAAGGTCTCGATTGTTTTCAATAGCCCCTTACTAACAATATCATCGTTAATTTTGTTGCCCATATCAGCATCTTGCATAGCGCGACCTACCTTCAAAGAAGACAGCATAGATGATTGCATCTAGAGCAATATCCTCTCTTTGCATTAGCTAAAAATAGCCGAGGGTTTCATGGCCCTGCCACATTTGGCGTACATGAAGGACCAAGGCAAGCATAACATTTTGTTTTCGACAGCCTCTGAGTAACAATATCAGCGTGAGTTCTTTTCCCATCTCGGTGTCTTCCTAATTGCTTCACATTAGGTGAAAACAGTCCAGAGTCTTCTGTGTTGAGCATATCCGCAATCAGTGCGTTCCAAGAGATAACATTTCGGACAGAAAGCTTCTCAAGCACTTTTTGGTGCTTTCTTAAGAGCATCACATCTCGCATATGTGATCATTGCTCCTATGTAGTGCCACATGCCATCAAAATGCAAGCATAGGTGATTACATCAAGAGAAATGTCCTCGCTTTGCATGTTGAGAACGACTAGATAGAGCTTCCAATCAATGCACCTGAAGAGACGACATTCCGGCAACTAGCCACAACATCTTGGCCCTGTCCCAGTTGTGCATATCTTGCAATCAGTGCACTTAAAGAGACAGCACTTCGAACATCAAGGAGTGCCACATGCCTTCAGGACGAAAGCATAGGTGATTGGCATCTAATGAAAATGGCTTTTGCCCATCTCAATATCCTCCAAAAACTTTGTGAAGAACGATAACTCGCTCGATTATTGGCACCAACTTCTCCATGCGAAAAACATAAGTCAAAGTTTGAGTCTTGCTCTGCGTAAACCTGTAGCAATGTTGTGAGGGAAATTGGAGGCCAAAAGTCGCGGAGCAAGTAAGGATTGGGTTCTGATATATACCAAGAGGAAGACAAAGACTGATGTTGGGAATAGGAGATTGAATTTTGTTGCTCATATCAGCATCTTGCATAGCGCCACCTACCTTCAAGGCAAAAGCATAGAGTGACGTCCTTGCTTCTCATCAGCAGAAACTAGCCTAGGGCTTCCTAGCCCTACCACATTTGCCATACATGTCGACTAAGGCAGTGCAAGCAAAACGTTTTGTTTTCGACAATCACTAAGTAACAATATCATTGTGAGTGCTTTGCCCAAGTTGGCATCTTCCAAATTGCTTTGATTTGTTGAGAGCTTTTTGTGGTGAGCATATCCCACAATGAGTGCGTTCCGAGAGACAAAATTCCTGACATAAAGTTTCTCAAGTGCTTTTTGGTGCTTTCTCGAGAGCATCACATCTTGCATATGAGATTATTGCTCCTACGTTGTGCCACATGCCTTCAAGATGCAAGCATAGGTGATTACATCAGAAGAAATAACCTCACTTCGCATGTTGAAAACAGCCAGCCAGAGTTTCTTGGCCCTTTCCCTGTTGGGCATATCCCACAATCAATGCACTTGAAGAGATGGAATTTGGACACCAGCCACAACAGCTTGGCCCTGTCCCTTGTTGTGCATATCTTGCAATCAGTGCACTTGAAGAGACAACACTCTGAACATCAAGGGCCAAGGCAATGCCACATGCCTTCCAAGACAAAAGCATAGGTGATTGTATCAGGAGAGATACCCTCGCTTTGCATCTGTTGAAAACAGCCCATGGCTTTTGCTCATGTCAGCACCGTCCAACAACTTTGCGAAGAACACTAACTCTCTTGATCATTGGCATCAACTTCTCCATGTGAAAAACGTAAGTCAGAGTTTGAGCCTGGATCTGCATAAACCTGTAGCAATGTTGTGAGGGAAATCGGAGGCCAAAAGTGGGGAGCAAGTAAGAATTGGGTTCTGATATATACCAGGAGGAAGACAAAGAAAGGAAAACGGAAGATTGAATTTTATTGCCCATATCAGCATCTTGCATAGTGCCCCCTACTTTCAAGCTGAAAGCATAGGTGATTGCATCTGGAGCTATGTCCTCACTTCCCATGGCTGAAAACAGCCCAAGGGTTCCTAGCTGCCACATTTTCCATACATGTCGCCCAAGGCAGTGCAAGCAAAACATTTGATTTTTGACAGCCACTAAGTAACAATATCATTGTGAGTTCTTTTGCCCAACTTGGCGTCTTTCAAATTTGTGTTGAGCATATCCGACAATCAGTGCGTTCCAAGAGACGACATTTTTGACAGAAAGTTTCTCAAGCACTTTTTCGTGCTTTCTCAAGAGCACCACATCTTGCATATGTGATCATTGCTCCTATGTAGTAGTGCCACATGCCTTCAAGATGCAAGAACAAGTGATTACATTAGGAGAAAAATGTCCTCGCTTCGCATGTTGAAAACAGACCAGCCAGAGCTTCTTGGTCATGTCCCTGTTGGGCATATCCCACAATCAATGCACTTGAAGAGACGACATTCCGACAACCAGCAACAGGAGCTTGGACCTGTCCTTGTGCATATCTCGCAATTGCACTTGAAGAGACAACACTCTGAACATCAAGGGCCAAGGCAATGTGACATGCCTACAAGACGAAAGCATAGGTGATTGCATCTGGAGAGATGTCCTTGCTTTGCATTTGTTGAAAATAGCCCAGGGTTTTTTCCCATCTTAGCATCCTCCGACAACTTTGCAAAGAACGCTAACCCTCTTGATCATTGGCACCAACTCCTCCATGCAAAACCATAAGTTGGAGTTTGAGCTTGGATCTACGTAAACCTGTAATGATGTTGTCAGAGAAATTGGAGACCAAAAGTCACAGAGCAAGTAAGGATTGGGTTTTAAGGGGGAAGACTAAGACTGAAGTGGAAAATAGGAAGAGTATTTATGTGGCGATTAATGGCCAGATTTGGTTGAGTCTATGTTAGGATGTTGAGTCTTAGACTATTGCAGTAGAGAAGCGGGTGCTTTGGACCCGTTGGAGTGTGAGAGCCAAAGGAATTCGCACGGTAAGTCTATGTTAGGATGTTACGGAGCGTGATAGCCAGAGGAATTCCCAAGGAAAGCCTTAGACTGTTGGAGTAGAGAAGTGCATGCTTTGGAAGAGTATTTACGTGGCTAGAATGGTCAGATTTGGCAGAGTCTATGTTAGAATATTACGGAGCATGAGAGCTAGTGGAATTCCCAGGGCAAGTCTTAGACTGTTGGAGTACAGAAGTAGGTGCTTTGGGTTCTGATGTATACCAAAAGTAAGACTATGAGGAAGACTAAGACTGAAGTTGGAAATAGAAAGAGTATTTACCTGGTGGTAAATGGCCAGATTTGGTCGAGTCTATCACGGTTAGGATGTTACGGAGCGTGAGAGCTAGAGGAATTCTCAAGGCAAATCTTAGATTGTTGGAGTAGAGAAGCGGGTGCTTTGGACCCGTCTAGTAAAAAATTCTCATGTGCCAAAATGCCATTTTCAAGCTCCGAGCTGAAGGTTTGTGACATATGTTCAAATTGAGATACTTGTCTCAAACATGCGCACATCTAACATGTATGACAACGGTTTGTTTAGCAACTCTTGACTAACAATATCATTGTGAATTATGTTGCCCATATTGGCATTCTACATAGTACCACATGCCTTCAAGATGAAAGCATAGGTAATTGCATCTAGAGAAATGCACTCTCTTTAAAGGCATTCACTGAAAAAAGCCGAGAGATTTCTGTGCTAAGAATATTCTACAATCAATGCATTCCAAGAGACGACAATCCTGACAAAAATCTCTCATATGTGATCGTTGCTCCTATGTAGTGTTAGGAAATAAGACGTAGCTAAATAGATAATTGAGTAGATTACTTAATGGAGAGAGACAGATTTACATACACGAGATTATAGAGTAGAGAGAGAGAGAGAGAGAGAGAGAGAGAGAGAGAGAGAGAGATAGACAGAGTACTGTGCGCTCCTTGCCGCACTGTCGAAGCAAGGGACTTGCCGATACACCGTATGCGAGCCACAGACGGCTCCAAGCACACAACAAGCCTAAACTAGCAAGCTCAAGAAAGCAAAGGGTGTGTCACTCACCGCTCTACACTCGCCTTCGTGGTGGATTCCTCGCCGCGATGAAGAAGAAGCTGCAGTCGTGCCGCACTCAACCGCTTCGCCGCCGTCGTGCCTTCGTAATGCTCGATCGCACACACACTCTCCCTCTCTCTCTCTCTCTCTCACACACACACACACACAAGGAGGTGAAGAAGAAGAAGATGGAGATGGAGCAAGAGCACTCTTCTATTGCACAAATGAGAGAATGAGTAAAAATTAGGTTTAGTTGGCTTTTATAGGAGCTCACCCCATTCACACTTGGGCGCCCATGCTTAGCCAACTAACCCCTTGAATGTCCAAGTTAAAGTGCGCCTCTCATCGGCCATCACTCTACCTTTCCCTATTGGTCCGACAAGCCCGGTACCTGACTCTAAATAATACAACGTTTATAGATCATAGGGTGTCCGTGTGCCGTGAGGGTTAACATGCCCCCCTTCCTGATGTAGATTCCGTCCTCGGAAGCTATTGAGTTGAAGCTGGGTCGTCGAGGTGGAAGAGCATTTGAGATGAATGTCCTTAGCCTTCTTCAGTCACTGCAAAATCAAACAACATTGGCACAGTAATTGCATTCTCTTAAAAAGCATATGCAGTTTTAGGTAGACACATTGATTGGTCAAAGAATTTCAAACAATTTGATAGCAATGAACATTAAATTGCAATGTAATCAAATGCATAAACAGATGTAAAGGTAAAAAATTAAACAAGTCTGGGGTCGCTAATTTGACGGTCGAAAGGCACTAGAGATCGAATATTAATACCATGGGTAAGCTTCTTAATTTTCTGTGGTCAATTAAGTTGTTTAATCGCGAGAGCCAAGTATTCATGTTCGAGGGCTGACTAGAGGCTATACCTAGAAGACTTTGTAGTTAAGCTACCATAAAAGGAATTTCTCATGAAATCATCGCCTGACTGATTACTTTTTCTTTGACCCCCCAAAGTCTTTTCACATTGATTCAATTATGAAGTGGGTGCTTATTTTGTATGCCTTGGGTTTTTTGCTTTTCAAGGAAAAGCGCCCACACTGGGAACCTCTAGGGCTCTAGTACCATAGGCGATACATGTGAGTGAAGTACCAATTTAAGCAGGGATTTCTCTTCCAGCTTAAAATTTTACATTGTGGCACTTTGATTTTTTGTTTGTTCATTTTCAGCATTTTAATTTTGTAACTTCGGGGGGTCATATAACACTGTTACCCTCCCCAGGCTCATCACATTAGTAAACTCCCTTTATAATACTTAAGCTAAAGGTCACTAGGGTTAAGCCCACTAGAAAGCCCTAGTACATTTCATACAATGCTGCCTAAATCGGATTAAGAACCTAAGTAACTATTGTTTATTAGGAAGGCATTCCCCATGGTATTAAGAGAAGATTTCTAATACCTAGCTTGTTCAAACTAGCTTAGTCGGACTGCTTGATTTTTAAACCTAGACAAGTGATTATGACAAAACATTACATTGAATTAAATGTTTGATACTAAGCCAATGCGCTGAATATTATGCTACCAATCACAATCAAAGCAGACAAACATGGATGCAAAAAGATAAGGGCAATGCTAATGGACAAGAAACACCTGTTTGTGTTGATGGTCGCGCTTGATCTGAAGGTTCCATGAAGGTCCAAATCCTAACCACAGCAACACGTTCCTGTACACACTATGAAACACAAACAATACCTCTAGGAGGCACATCAGTGGGAAAAGAGAACTTTGCTAATCACTCAACTCTAAAACAGAAACACTCCTATCGTACTAATCTTACCTACCCTCCATCACTCAAGTGATGAGGATCAAAGGTGTTTTATGACATAGGTTTCTATTTCACTGTACCAGATGTGAATGTGTAGGTCTGAGTCAATGTTTTGACTTTTATTGTGCATACTCGTTTGCGAATTGCTCTTGCTCTTTATTTTTTTGTTTTTGTGAGTATAAAGCTTTATATGTACATTCCCTAAGATTGGAGATTAAGAGGTCAGGGAAAAAGGTTGAGAGGGAAACAAATGAATGATGACTGTCAGCAAACACTCCCCCCTTCCTTGGGTAGATCATACCGTTTGAAATGAGCTTGTCACCCTTTGAAACCAATTGTTCCAGTTGGTAATAGGTGAGGATTTTTGCCAGTAGTTTTCTATTACCCTAGGTGCCTCGTCAAGTTGCAACGGTGGTAAGGTACTCTCCCAGGATCGAACTTGAAGTGGTTCATTAGGTGATTCTTGAACACTGGGAGGTGTGGATTCTTTTGTAGCTTCATGGAGGTCCACTACTATAGATGGAGGCTGTGTAGAAGCTTTTACCTCTATGGATGTATTACATGAGGAGCTAGAAGCTTCATGGGACTCTTCCCTTCCTGAGCTAGGTGGAACAAATCGTTCTTTCTTTGGTACCCAAACTAGCTCGGGAGCGGGTGTGTAGCATTCTGTGATTTTTTTCTTTTCACGATCATTGATTCGTTTTGGAGCTACGGGATTGGGCTCACTTGGGTCAAGTGATAGGTAAGAGCACAATCTACGTTTTGGCACCCAGATTTGATCATTTCCTTGATAGTAGCCTTGGGCTTCCAATAGTCGTTTAGGGATCCATCGCAACATTTTCTTACTTTTCTTGGAGCAAGTGGTATGTTTCTTACAAGGCTTCTGTTTTTTAGCACTAGCTATGGTCACTAAAGAAGCTTTAGGGACCCACTTGTATGTTTTCTTCGTTACATTAGGATGAGTCTTGTCGAAAGCGATATGCATTGCTTGTAGCATATTTAAGGGTACAGGAATTTCATCCCCCTCAGGTGTGACCCAAGTGGTTCCTCTATTTCCCTAGGTATCTATGGTTGCAGCTAGGTGTACCCAGTCTACGTTGTCCGACTCAGTCATCCCAGGTAGGATATCCATATAAGGAGAATCTTGGCCAATGTCTGTATCCTTCTTACAAGTGTAACAATATTGTAGTGGGGCCGAGTGAACTGTGGTGTCAGAGCGATGATCAATAATGGCTTTACTCCCTAAGGGGTGTACCTTACCAGTCACCAAATCCACTCTAAGGACAGAGTCTTGGAATTGCAAATAGACATGATTTTTAGACCAATCGTGAACCATTTGTGCTTCCCTCATGAATGGTCGTCCTAAAATCATTTCATATGACATAAGGTGTTTAGAGAAATCCATTACAATGAACGTATGTCGTACCTTGTGTCCTAGAACTTTGATCTTAAGATCCTTGAGCATCCCCATAGGTTTGGCTATGGTACCATTTGCCATCTTTACCACAATGTTAGTAACACTGAGGTGGGGTTTTCCCATGGATTCCCAACAATATTTTGTAACGATGCTAACTCCCGCACCACCATCAAGAATTCCCTTTATAGTTAATCCCTTGGTAGTGATGGGTAGGGTCGCATTAGACTCGTCGCCTTCAAAATACTGCCCTAATTCGTTAATGGGTACCTCGATCACAGACTCGTGTCCATCTAAGTCAAGTGATTGCACATGATTTTCCTCATCAATCATAATCGAGTCAGGCCTATTTGGTTGCGCAAACTGCGGTAATCCCTGTTAAGTATGGAGCCTGATTTACCCTTGTAATTTTCTGTGGTAAAAGCGCACATTTGTAAGGCCCCCATTATGAGGAGAAGCCATCGTGCATGAAGGAAAATCACTCACCGGAAACCAAAATTTTCACGGACAAGAATCAGGGGCAACTTTAAAGGCCTCGGGGGCGGAGGCCCCCGAGACTTTTTTTTTCGCCGGAATATTATGGCCGGACGGCGGTCGGAAAGTGTTCGGAAAACAACCGGTCGGTTGGCCGGTGGCCGGTAGTCAATGGCCAATGGCCGGTGGTCGGAAGTCAATGGCCGGTGGCCGGTGGCCGAATTCAATGGCCGGTGGCCGAATTCAAAAGCGGACTTGTCTTCTCAAGGGCGGCCACACATGGGCGGATTGGAGGGTCCGATTTGGACTTATTCGCACAAGGGCGGCTACACATGGCTGTCTCTCATAAGAGAGGGCAGCCCTTTTGGCCTATAAAAGGAGGCCATTTCTACACACATTTCATAGTGTGAAGTTGATGCAACAAGGTGAGTGTGAGGTGGTGAGAGTGAAGCAAGGCGGGAGCTCCATTAAGGGTATAATCCCTTTGTAAACTACTTTTTGTTTTGAAGTACCAAAGCCATTGAGTGGCTGCTTTCCCGTGGACGTAGCCCACATTGGGTGAACCACGTATATCGTGTGTACTCTCTCTCTCTCTCTACTCTATAATCTCGTGTATATAAATCTGTCTCTCTCCATTAAGTAATCTACTCAATTATCTATTTAGCTACGTCTTATTTCCTAACAACTGGTATCAGAGCAAGGTTTGCTCATAGCTAAATTATCTCAAGGAAAGGATTCCTTGAATTGAGTGGGAGTTATGGCGGAGGAGGGGAAGCTCAAGATTGAGAAGTTCAACGGCAAAAACTACCAACATTGGAAGATGCAGATTGAAGACTATCTCTACCAGAAGGACCTCTATTTGCCACTAGGCGGTCTTGCGAAGAAGCCCGCAACAATGGCAGATGAAGCATGGATTGTCCTTGATCGAAAGGCACTGGGAACAATCCGGTTAAGCTTGGCGTCAACGGTGGCCTTCAATGTTTCGGAGATGAAGACCACGGAGGACTTGATGAAGTCACTTGACGACTTCTACGAGAAACCATCGGCATCCAATAAGGTATTTCTTATGAAGCGCTTGTTCAATCTAAAGATGGCAGAGAATGGTTCAGTTGCAGAACACCTAAATGACTTTAACACAAACATAAGTCAACTTCGATCAGTGAAAATCAATTTCGATGACGAAGTGCGAGCTCTCCTTATACTATCATCTCTACCGGATAGTTGGGACAGCCTTGTGATGGCTGTAAGTAATTCTATCTCTGGCACAAATACTCTTAAGTTTGATGATGTTGTGGGTGTTCTTCTAAGCGAGGAAATGCGAAGGAGAAGCACAGGAGAATCATCAAGTGTTGCACTATCAGTGGAAACAAGAGGAAGGCCTAAGGAGAGGTTCAAAAACCAAAAGGGTCGTGATCGCTCAAGACGGAGCAAATCACGAACAAAGTCAGTTCTTGAATGTTGGAACTGCGGCAAGAAGGGCCACGTCAAGAAGGATTGCTGGTCCAAGAAGAAGAAGGAGACAGAGTCTCAAGAAAACAAGCCAACATCGGAGGCCAATGTGGCAGGTAAAGTAGAGCAAGATGCTCTAATTCTCTCATTAGACAATGTGTCTAATTCCTGGATAGTAGATTCCGGGGCTTCATTCCATGCGACACCACACAAGCAACATTTCCAAGACTACACCAAAGGTAATTTTGGGTATGTATACTTGGGAGATGATGAAGCTTGTGAGATTGTCGGCAAAGGTACAGTTTCTATCAAAACTGCTAACGGAAATGAATGGAAGCTTAAAGATGTTAGGCATGTTCCTTCTCTTCGCAAAAATTTGATCTCTACAGGACAATTGGACGATGAAGGTCACAACATTGCATTCGGAAACAAACGGTGGAAGATCTCAAAGGGATCTTTGGTGGTTGCCAAGGGTGAAAAAGTCAGTACACTTTACTTGTGTGCTGTTAGCATGCAACCTTCAGCTTGTGCAGCAACTACAGAAGTTGACAGTGCGGTGTGGCACTACCGACTTGGGCATATGAGTGCCAAAGGAATGCAAATCCTTCAAACAAAGAAGCTTCTACCAGGTTTGAAAGAAGTGGACTTAGAGTTCTGTGAAGATTGTGTTTATGGTAAACAAAAGAGGGTAAAATTTCAAAAATCAGGAAATGAAAGAAAAAATAAAAAACTTGAGTTGGTTCATTCTGATGTTTGGGGTCCTGCAAGTACACCATCACTTGGTGGCTCATTGTACTATGTAACATTCATAGACGATGCGACTAGAAAAACATGGGTTTATGTCATGAAGAATAAATCCGATGTATTTTCCATATTTCAAAGGTGGAAAGCCTTTGTGGAGAATGAAACAGGTACCAAGGTTAAATGCCTCAGATCCGACAATGGAGGTGAATATTGCAGCCAAGCTTTTGAAAGCTTTTGTGCTAGCAATGGAATTTGGAGGCAAAGGACAACCCCAAGGACACCTCAACAAAATGGGATTTCGGAAAGGATGAACAGGACAATTATGGAACGAGCACGAAGCATGCGGCTACATGCAGGCCTACCGCTTGAACTTTGGGCGGAAGCTGTAAGTACGTCTGTGTACTTAATCAATCGGTCACCCTCAACGGCATTGGATGGGGGAGTTCCAGAAGAGGCATGGACAGGTAAACCGGTGAATTATGCATTTCTCAAAGTGTTTGGGTTTGAGGCTTTCATGCACATAGATAGAAGCCTAAGATCAAAGTTAGATGCAAAGTCCAAAAAGTGTTTCTTCATTGGCTATGGAGAAGGAGACTTTGGGTATCGCCTATGGAATCCTGAAGATGGTAAAATCTTAAGGAGTAGGGATGTAATTTTTAATGAACAAAATATGTACAAAGATTACTTGGAAAGAAAACAAACGAAAGAAACAGGTGATGAGTACATGGAGCTTGAGGACGGTGAAGACTCAAGGACTGCAAACGGTGACAATGTGCAACAACATCAACCAAATGAGGAGCCTCAACCTATTCCCCGAAGATCTACAAGAGCAAGTAGACCTCCAGAAAGGTTTGTTCCTTCCTTCAACCATCTCTTGATCTCAGATTCTGGAGAGCCGGAATCATATGAAGAAGCTATGCAACATGAATCCAAAGAAGAATGGACGAAGAGCATGCAAGTGGAGATGGACTCACTACATCAGAACCAAACATGGGAGTTGGTTGAGTTGCCTAAAGGTAAGCGGGCACTTCAAAACAAATGGGTGTACAAGATAAAGGAAGAAGAAGGTGGGAAGAAAAGGTACAAATCTAGGCTTGTGGTAAAAGGTTTTTCTCAAAAGAAAGGTATTGACTTCAATGAAATATTTTCTCCTGTTGTAAAAATGAACTCAATTAGGCTTGTCTTAAGCCTTGTGGATGCTCATGATCTAAATCTCGAGCAAATGGATGTAAATACGGCATTCCCTCACGGTGACTTAGAGGAGGAAATCTACATGCTTCAACCAAAGGGGTATGAAGTAAAAGGTAAGGAGAAAATGGTTTGCAGATTAAAGAAGAGCTTGTATGGTTTAAAGCAAGCATCAAGACAATGGTACTTGAAGTTTGATCGATGGATGTTGGATCATGGATTCACAAGATGCAACTCGGATCACTGCGTCTACACGAAGAATTTGGGAGATGGGAAATTCATCATCCTAATGTTGTATGTTGATGACATGTTGATTGCAAGTGCTAACATGCAGGACATCAAAGACCTAAAAGAGGAGCTGTCCAAATCTTTTTCAATGAAAGATTTAGGTGCTGCAAAGAGAATACTTGGTATGAAAATATCAAGGGACAGGACGAAGAAGACAATAAAGCTATCTCAAGAAGATTACATCAAGAAGGTACTAGAAAGGTTTGCAATGCAAAATGCAAAACCAGTTTCTACACCTTTGGCTGGTCATTTTAAACTAACGAAGGATATGTGTCCAAAGACACAAGAGGAGATAGCCTATATGTCTAAAGTTCCATATGCTGCAGCGGTAGGTTCTCTAATGTATGCTATGGTCTGGACAAGGCCAGACATTGCACATGCAGTGGGAGTTGTGAGTAGGTTCATGGACAACCCAGGTAAAGAGCATTGGCAAGCTGTGAAGTGGATACTTAGGTATCTAAAAGGGACAACAACAAATGCTTTGTATTTTGGAGGAACTGATATTTTTCTAGAAGGGTATGCTGATGCAGATATGGCAGGTGACAAAGATACTCGAAGGAGCACTACTGGCTATGTGTTCACGGTTGGAGGCACAGTAGTAAGCTGGGCTTCAAAGCTGCAGAAAGTGGTTTCACTTTCTACCACGGAAGCAGAGTATGTAGCAATGACGGAGGCAAGCAAAGAAATTCTGTGGCTTCACAGATTCTTAGAAGAGCTTGGATTCAAACAAGACAATTGTGTCTTATACAGTGATAGCCAAAGCGCTATCCATCTTGCGAAGAACTCAGCCTTTCATTCAAGGACAAAGCACATTGAGGTAAGATATCACTTCATACGCACTCTTTTGGAAGAGGGACAACTAAAGCTAGGAAAGGTGCATACAAGTGAAAATCCTGCAGACATTTTTACAAAGGTGGTCAACAAGGAGAAGTTGAGCTTTTGCTCATCTTCAATCGGCATTCAAGGATAAAAAAAGCCAGAATGGAAAGCAGTCACAGGTTTGGTTTGGAGATCAGTCTCCAAGTGGGAGATTGTTAAGTATGGAGCCTGATTTACCCTTGTAATTTTCTGTGGTAAAAGCGCACATTTGTAAGGCCCCCATTATGAGGAGAAGCCATCGTGCATGAAGGAAAATCACTCACCGGAAACCAAAATTTTCACGGACAAGAATCAGGGGCAACTTTAAAGGCCTCGGGGGCGGAGGCCCCCGAGACTTTTTTTTTCGCCGGAATATTATGGCCGGACGGCGGTCGGAAAGTGTTCGGAAAACAACCGGTCGGTTGGCCGGTGGCCGGTAGTCAATGGCCAATGGCCGGTGGTCGGAAGTCAATGGCCGGTGGCCGGTGGTCGGAAGTCAATGGCCGGTGGCCGGTGGCCGAATTCAATGGCCGGTGGCCGAATTCAAAAGCGGACTTGTCTTCTCAAGGGCGGCCACACATGGGCGGATTGGAGGGTCCGATTTGGACTTATTCGCACAAGGGCGGCTACACATGGCTGTCTCTCATAAGAGAGGGCAGCCCTTTTGGCCTATAAAAGGAGGCCATTTCTACACACATTTCATAGTGTGAAGTTGATGCAACAAGGTGAGTGTGAGGTGGTGAGAGTGAAGCAAGGCGGGAGCTCCATTAAGGGTATAATCCCTTTGTAAACTACTTTTTGTTTTGAAGTACCAAAGCCATTGAGTGGCTGCTTTCCCGTGGACGTAGCCCACATTGGGTGAACCACGTATATCGTGTGTACTCTCTCTCTCTCTCTACTCTATAATCTCGTGTATATAAATCTGTCTCTCTCCATTAAGTAATCTACTCAATTATCTATTTAGCTACGTCTTATTTCCTAACAATCCCGTTCGTAGCTCTCCGTTAAGGAATGCTCGAAGTGCAAGAAATAACTCAGGATCTCCATACAGCTTTGCTATGATCGTGGTTCGGACCTCAGAAGACATGAAGTCCACTAGTTTGGCAACATTCATTGGCGTTTTGCAGGGTGTAGGTCCTTGACTAGGAACTGGTGAGGATGGAATCTCATATTCCTCAATGGGATCAGGTATTCCTTCATTAAACATCCTTTCCAACAAGAAGGGTGTATGCTCACTTTCTGATGTCCCATCATCACTCCCTTCTTGGATGATACTAGATATGGCTAACGGTCTATGGTTCATGTGGGGTGGATGAACTTGCGTGGGAAACACTGTGTCATGAATTTTGATATGCATGGGTTCTGGTTCTAGTTTCCTTTGAGTCTCCTCCACTAAACCTCTTAGATGTTTCACCTGCTCAATCTCGTCTACTGGGTTTGGGTACGTCCCAATCTTCTTTTTACGATTCTTCCCTTTTTGCCCCTGCGGTTTATCTTGGGGGTCTTGGATTGGATTTGGAAACACTTGTGGTGTTTTCAGAGGCTCTTTATGGTTTTCTCTTATTCGGTTTTCATTTGGTTCCATGTTACGGTTTTCTTTGTCGGTCTTTCCCTTTGTGGTATTGGTTCTAGTCTCCATTGTCTTGACTGAATCTGAATCATCCTCGAGGTCATTCATATACACGGGGTCATCTCCTGTTCCTATGTTTGTTTTGGAACTTGGCTTTGAATTTTCCGTATTCTGCGACTTCTTCCTTCGTGTCTTCTTTTTCTTTGCTTGGATAACTGACGTGGTATCTCTCTCTTCGAGGATATGGCCTGGCCCTTGAAGCATGGACCGTGTAATCGCATAAGCGGGTGCGACGGGTGGTATTGGCGATGTCACACTAGCAATTTCGACCAAATTTAGGGGTGTGATTTTAGGCGCATTTGGGTTATAGGGGCATTGGGCAATCAAGTGATCTATGCCACAACGATTACATGTGAGTATTGGCATTGCAGACTTGCTCCCTTGATTCATTTGCATATGTGCAGCATTCTTTTGCAGCCTAATAGGGCACTCCGCTGCTCGATGTGGTCCACCACACTCGTAGCATTGAAGAGGTGGCCTCCTAGCCTGGGTGTTGATATTTTGACCTCTGGATGCGAGAGCAGCAGCTTGATAAACCGGCTTGACTTGCCCCCAACAATCTTCCATGTAGTATATAGGACACTCTTCCAATGTATCAAGTCCGTAGGCAATACTAGTGTCTATTTCCTCCTCACAGCTATCTGGATAAGCATTTGATGGCTCGCAACCCACTTGGTTCATAGGGGCGACTCTTGGATGCGGGGGCTGCGGTCCTAGCACAGGAGGTGGTAGCGGTGTAGCTTGTACAACATTTTGAGGTCTAGGGACCATGTGTTGCGATAGTTGCTCAACAGGTGGAGTAGGCATCAATACAGGAGCTCGAGGCGCATCCGTCCAGGCTACAGGTGGTCTATTTGCCATCATACGTTTGATCATTAAACAATCCTTAGCTTGGTGACCATACCTACCACATGCGTTGCAAGTTCCATTAAATTTTACTCTAAACGTAGGGCACTCACTAGTGCTATGTGGACCTAAGCAAATGGAACACCATTGTTGCTCCCTTCTTGGATACATGTGACTATTTTGAGGGGGTCGATTATCCTTAAGAGACTCTTGGATTGCCTTGGTGAGGTCTGTCAAGAATGTCTCAAATACCTTTGGCTCATTGGCAATGGGCTTTGCAGTCATGGGTTCATACTCAATGGCTTGTGAGCTAGTGGATCTCGTGTCAGTAGACACCCTCATGCCTGCTATCATCAAGTTGTCCTCTAATTGGATTGCATTGGCAGTGACATCTTCCCAGGTTGTGATACCTCTAATCACTAGTCCATTATAGATTCCTTCATTCCTCAACCCTCGAATGAATCGATCAAGCAGTTGGTTATTGTTGAAGCGCTCATTTACAGGGCAACGAGAGTTTAAGTGCTTTAGACGACTAATGAAGTCCCTTACTGACTCTCCTTCCTTACGTTCGGCCTTCTGTAGCTGAGATGCTACACCCCAAAGCACACCTTCTCGTATGTACTCCTTTAGAAACAACCTTCGAAGGGTAGGGTAGATTGTTTTCTCGTCCACCCTTAGGGTCCTATACCAATCTCCAGCCTTCCCACTTAATGTCAAGCTTAAGGCATTGCACTTATGTAGTTCGTTGCGTTCCCCTAAGGAATCACATACTTGTTCAAACACTTCAATGTGTTTCCTAGCATCTTCGTCCCCATTGAATTTTTGCGTGAGTTTGGCAATTTGTACTGCCTTACTTCTAGGCTCTTTATCAGATGCGTGACGCATATTTTTCGCGATAGATCGACCTATGGTTTGAGCAAACGCTGCCAAGTCACCTATGTGAGGAGGTAGGGCCGGTGGAGGTACTCTTGGAATCATATGTGGGAGAGAAACGGGTACCGGTCTTGGCATATGTGTAGATGATGCAGGATATGGAACATAACCGGGCATAGGTCCACTCAGATAAGGGCTAGGGAGCGGCACTCGAGGAGCATAAGCAAGTGGTACAATTGGAGGTGTGGGGGCCATGTGTGCATAAGGGGCTAGAGGCACATATGGTCGAGGCCCCATATTAGGTACTACGACACTAGGTAGTGGCACTGCGCTAACCGTAGATGTCATCGGTACATTCTCTGTCAGGCTTATCCCTGGAGTGAGCACTGTGTTTTCCTTGATAGAGGGTTGAGCCAAGTTAGGGAAGCTAAAGTTTTCGCTCGGAGGCTCAGATTGCATAGAGACCCCAGGTGAAATGACGTAAGATGGATCCATGGGGCTCATTAGAGGAGTCTCCATTTGTGATAGAGTAGGCTGTTGAGCCTTGCTCGTATCCAGAAATCTCATGGGGCCAGTTGAGAGTATATTTACCCCTTGGTTTTGCCTTTCTTATTGAATAATGCCATGGATAACATTACAGATCATTTTCTGTTGATCTTCGATGCTCGTGGCACTAGAGGTGGATTGTACAATCTCTATCCATCCTACATGGTAGGCGTGGCCAGAGTGTAGATCCGTCAACACCTCAGTGTGGAGGTCGTATGTCCAATGATCATTAATGAACCATCCTTCTAGAGTCGACGTGTTAATGGTTTCTTGTGAGGTAGAAGCAATGTTGCTCCCCGTGGTTTTACTTGTCACCAACGGTACTCTAGAGGGAACTTCTGAAGGAGGCAGCTCAACAGGGCCTTCTTGGTAAGAAATTGGTAGGATATCCACATGGACACTCTTTGGGGGTGTGGGGTCCACGTGCGATGTGAAAGGAGAGTCCATTTCCCCACCCCCTTCGTGTGCTTCATTTGCATCAGGTTCCGAGCGAGTAGCTCTACCTAATGTTTCCATGAAACGGCTAAACATACTAGTACTAGGCTGTGGAGCTTCGAGAGGTGCATGGCCTTCTCTCTCAGTGTTTTGGGTAGGGTATGCTTCCATGATTTCTGAGTCGGAGGAGGAATCACTAGCGGCTATTTTAGGGTCTTGGGTGGTGCTACCTTGTGTCCCCGCTGAGGGTCTAGAGCTTATCGTGGATGGGTAATGGGTGTCCGTATGAACAGAGGCACCCTCAATATGCTCGTGTTCTAGCACCCGCCCAGAGCGTAAGTGCATGTGCTTTTGATACCCTAAGGTGTCAAAAAGCTGCTCTAGGAGGCCTTGTGACTAGTTTTTAGCGTGTTTTTTGTTTGTTTTTTGGCTAGATTTTTTAGAGCATGTCGTGGAATGGGCCGTGTGATAGCTCGAAACGAGCGTATCGGTCAGAGGGTCGTGCCGTGCTTTACAGCCCTCCGTTTGGTCACTCTATGCCCTCGGAATCCCTAAAACTGTCAATTTCCAGTAGGGAACTAGGCCCAAACTAGAAAGTCTAAGGGTGCAAGTGGGAATAGAAAAGAGGAGAGTGGAGGACTTGTCCCACATGCTCTCATTCTCTCTTGAGGGAGTAGGGTATATATATAAGAGTGAGTCTAGTATATATCAGAAGACTGAGGACTAAGGCCTGGGCCTCGGCTTGGGCTTGGGCTTGGGCTTGGGAAAATGATCCCAATCTACCTTTTATACAAACCAACCCGTCCGTTTTAAGAGTCACGTTTTTTATTTTTGAAAAATTTAGCCGCCCGCTCGCTCGCGTTTTTATTTTTCAAAATTTTTTATTTTTATTTATTTATTTATTTTAAATTAATTTTTTTTTTCCAGAATTTTTTTTTTCCAACAAAAACTTTTTTTTTTAATGCAGAAAATACAGAAATTGAAACCGAAGAAATTGAAAATGCAGAAATGTAGAAAATTGAAAAAACGCGGAAATGCAGAAAATTGCAGAAATTGAAAACGCCGAAATTGAAAATGCAGAAATGCAGAAAATTG
Source organism: Adiantum capillus-veneris (assembly GCF_014529385.1). NCBI lineage: Eukaryota > Viridiplantae > Streptophyta > Polypodiopsida > Polypodiales > Pteridaceae > Adiantum > Adiantum capillus-veneris. The sequence goes on along the minus strand of NC_140960.1, from coordinate 69,951,302 downwards.
AAAAAACGCAGAAATGCAGAAAATCGCAGAAATTGAAAACGCCGAACTTGAAAATGCAGAAATTGCAGAAATTGAAAAAACGCAGAAATGCAGAAAATTGCAGAAATTGAAAACGCCGAACTTGAAAATGCAGAAATTGCAGAAATTGAAAAAACGCAAACAATAGCAGAAATTGAAACTTGACAGCAAATGCAGAAAACGCAAAAAAAAGAAATCTCCACACACTCCTTCCCTGCCTTTCCTATGATAGAAATTGCACCACAAGGAAGCGTAAAGTGCTAACCGAGCTTAGTGTAGGGCATATCCCTGGCAGCGGCGCCAAAAATGTGCGCTCCTTGCCGCACTGTCGAAGCAAGGGACTTGCCGATACACCGTATGCGAGCCACAGACGGCTCCAAGCACACAACAAGCCTAAACTAGCAAGCTCAAGAAAGCAAAGGGTGTGTCACTCACCGCTCTACGCTCGCCTTCGTGGTGGATTCCTCGCCGCGATGAAGAAGAAGCTGCAGTCGTGCCGCGCTCAACCGCTTCGCCGCCGTTGTGCCTTCGTAATGCTCGATCGCACACACACTCTCCCTCTCTCTCTCTCTCTCACACACACACACACACAAGGAGGTGAAGAAGAAGAAGATGGAGATGGAGCAAGAGCACTCGTCTATTGCACAAATGAGAGAATGAGTAAAAATTAGGTTTAGTTGGCTTTTATAGGAGCTCACCCCATTCACACTTGGGCGCCCATGCTTAGCCAACTAACCCCTTGAATGTCCAAGTTAAAGTGCGCCTCTCATCGGCGATCACTCTACCTTTCCCTATTGGTCCGACAAGCCCGGTACCTGACTCTAGATAATACAACATTTATAGATCATAGGGTGTCCGTGTGCCGTGAGGGTTAACAAGTACACATGATATACGTGGTTCACCCAATGTGGGCTACGTCCACGGGAAAGCAACCACTCAATGGCTTTAGTACTTCAAAACAAGAAGTAGTTTACAAAGGGATTATACCCTTTTGGAACTCCCGCTTGCTTCACTCTCACCACCTCACACCCACCTTGTTGCATCAACTTCACACTATGAAATGTGTGTAAAAATGTCCTCTTTTTATAGGCCAAAAGGGTTGCCCTCTCTTATGAGAGGCAGCCATGTGTAGCCGCCCTTGTGTGAATAAGTCCAAATCGGACCCTCCAATCCGCCCACGTGTGGCCGCCCTTGCGTAGACAAATCCGCTTTTGAATTCGGCCACCGGCCATTTACTTCCAACCACTGACCACCAGCCATTGACTACCGGCCACCGGCCAACCGACCGATCATTTTCCGACCACATTCCGACCGCCTTCTGGCCATAATATTCCGGTGAAAAAAGGAATATTCTGTCGAGTGATTTTTATTTCCGGTGAGTGATTTTTGGCTGTGAAAATTTTGGTTTCTAGCGAGTGATTTTTATTTCCGGTGAGTGATTTTCCTTCACGCACGATGGCTTCTCCTCATAATGGGGGCCTTACAAATGTGCGCTTTTACCACAGAAAATTACAAGGGGTAAATCAGGCCTCATACTTAACAATCTCCCACTTGGAGACTAATCTCCAAACCAAACCTGTGATTGCTTTCCATCCTAGCTTCTTATCCTTGAATGCCGATTGAAGATGAGCAAAAGCCCAACTTCTCCTTGATGACCACCTTTGTAAACATGTCTGCAGGATTTTCACTTGTATGCACCTTTCCTAGCTTTAGTTGTCCCTCTTCCAAAAGAGTGCATATGAAGTGATATCTCACCTCAATGTGCTTTGTCCTTGAATGAAAGGCTGAGTTCTTAGCAAGATGAATAGCGCTTTGGCTATCACTATACAAGACACAATTGTCTTGTTTGAATCCGAGCTCTTCTAAGAATCTGTGAAGCCACAGAATTTCTTTGCTTGCCTCCGTCATTGCTACATACTCTGCTTCCGTGGTAGAAAGTGAGACCACTTTCTGTAGCTTTGAAGCCCAGCTTACTGTTGTGCCTCCAACTGTGAAGACATAGCCAGTAGTTCTCCTTCGAGTATCTTTGTCACCTGCCATATCTGCATCAGCATACCCTTCTAGAAAAATATCAGTTCCTCCAAAATACAAAGCATTTTTTGTTGTCCCTTTTAGATACCTAAGTATCCACTTCACAGCTTGCCAATGCTCTTTACCTGGGTTGTCCATGAACCTACTAACAACTCCCACTACATGTACAATGTCTAGCTTTGTCCAGACCATAGCATACATTAGAGAACCTACCGCTACAGTATATGAAACTTTAGACATATAGGCTATCTCCTCTTGTGTCTTTGGACACATATCCTTTGTTAGTTTAAAGTGACCAGCCAAAGGTGTAGAAACTGGTTTTACATTTTGCATTGCAAACCTTTCTAGTACCTTCTTGATGTAATCTTCTTGAGATAGCTTTATTGTCTTCTTCGTTCTGTCCCTTGATATTTTCATACCAAGTATCCTCTTTGCAACACCTAAATCTTTCATTGAAAAAGATTTAGACAACTCCTCTTTTAGGTCTTTGATGTCCTGCATGTTAGCAGTTGCAATCAATATGTCATCAACATATAACATTAGGATGATAGATTTCCCATCTTCCAAATTCTTCATGTAGACACAATGATCCGATTTGCAGCTTGAGAATCCATGATCCAACATCCATCGATCAAACTTCAAGTACCATTGTCTTGATGCTTGCTTTAAACCATACAAGCTCTTCTTTAATCTGCAAACCATTTTCTCCTTACCTTTTACTTCATACCCCTTTGGTTGAAGCATGTAGATTTCCTCCTCTAAGTCACCATGAGGGAATTCCGTATTTAGATCCATTTGCTCCAGATTTAAATCACGAGTAGCCCAAGGCTTAAGACAAGCCTAATTAAGTTTATTTTTACAATAGGAGAAAACATTTCATTGAAGTCAATACCTTTCTTTTGAGAAAACCCTTTTACCACAAGTCTACACTTATACCTTTTCTTCCCACCTTCTTCTTCCTTTAGCTTGTACACCCATTTGTTTTGAAGTCCCCGCTTACCTTTAGGCAACTCAACCAACTCCCATGTTTGGTTGCGATGTAGTGAGTCCATCTCCACTTGCATGCTCTTCGTCCATTCTTCTTTGGATTCATGCTGCATAGCTTCTTCATATGATTCCGGCTCTCCAAAATCTGAGATCAAGAGATGGTTGAAGGAAGGAAAAAACCTTTCTGGAGGTCTACTTGCTCTTGTAGATCTTCGGGGAATAGGTTGAGGCTCCTCATTTGGTTGACGTTGTTGCACATTGTCACAGTTTTCAGTCCTTGAGTCTTCACCATCCTCAAGCTCTATGTACTCATCACCTGTTTCTTTTGTTTGTTTTCTTTCCAAGTAATCTTTGTACATATTTTGTTCATTAAAAATTACATCCCTACTCCTTAATATTTTACCATCTTCCGGATTCCATAGGCGATATCCAAAGTCACCTTCTCCATAGCCAATGAAGAAACACTTTTTGGACTTTGCATCTAGCTTTGATCTTAGGCTTCTATCTATGTGCATGAAAGCCTCACACCCAAATACTTTGAGAAATGCATAATTCACCGATTTACCTGTCCATGCCTCTTTTGGAACTCCCCCATCCAATGCCGTTGAGGGTGACCGGTTGATTAAGTACACAGACGTACTTAGAGCTTCCGTCCAAAGCTCAAGCGGTAGGCCTGCATGTAGCTGCATGCTTCGTGCTCGCTCCATGATTGTCATGTTCATCCTTTCTGAAATCCCATTTTGTTGAGGTGTCCTTGGGGTTGTCCTTTGCCTCCGAATGCCTCCATTGTCGGATTTGAGGCATTTAACCTTGGTACATGTTTCATTCTCCACAAAGGCTTTCCACCTTTGAGATATGGAAAATACATCGGATTTATTCTTCATGACATAAACCCATGTTTTTCTAGTCGCATCGTCTATGAATGTTCATAGTACAATGAGCCACCAAGTGATGGTGTACTTGTAGGACCCCAAACATCAGAATGAACCAACTCAAGTTTTTTATTTTTTCTTTCATTTCTTGAATTTTGAAATTTTACCATCTTTTGTTTACCATAAACACAATCTTCACAAAACTCTAAGTCCACTTCTTTCAAACCTGGTAGAAGCTTCTTTGTTTGAAGGATTTGCATTCCTTTGGCACTCATATGCCCAAGCCGGTAGTGCCACACCGCACTGTCAACTTCTGTAGTTGCTGCACAAGCTAACGATTGTGTGCTAATAGTACACAAGTAAAGTGTACCGACCTTTTCTCCCTTGGCAACCACCAAAGATCCCTTTGGGATCTTCCAACGTTTGTTTCCGAATGCAATGTTGTGACCTTCATCGTCCAATTGTCCTATAGAGATCAAATTTTTGTGAAGAGAAGGAACATGCCTAACATCTTTAAGCTTCCATTCATTTCCGTTAGCAGTTTTGACAGAAACTGTACCTTTTTCGACAATCTCACGAGCTTCATCATCTCCCAAGTATACATACCTAAAATTACCTTTGGTGTAGTCTTGGAAACGTTGCTTATGTGGTGTCGCATGGAATGAAGCCCCGAAATCTACTATCCAAGAATTAGACACATTGTCTAATGAGAGAATTAGAGCATCTTGCTCTACTTTACCTGCCACATTGGCCTCCGATGTTGGCTTGTTGTCTTGAGACTCTGTCTCCTTCTTCTTCTTAGACCAGCAATCCTTCTTGAGGTGGCTCTTCTTGCCACAGTTCCAACATTCAAGAACTGACTTTGTGCGTGACTTGCTCCGCCTTGAGCGATCACGACCCTTTTGGTTTTTGAACCTCTCCTTAGGCCTTCCTCTTGTTTCTACTGACAGTGCAGCACTTGATGATTCTCTTGTGCTTCTCTTTCATATTTCCTTGCTTAGGAGAACCCACAACATCATCAAACTTAAGAGTATTTGTGCCAGAAATAGAATTACTTACAGCCATCACAAGGTTGTCCCAACTATTCAGTAAAGATGATAGTATAAGGAGAGCTCGCACTTCGTCATTGAAATTGATTTTCACCGATAGAAGTTGACTTATGTTTGTGTTAAAGTCATTTAGGTGTTCTGCAACTGAACCATTCTCTGCCATCTTTAGATTGAACAAGCGCTTCATAAGAAATACCTTATTGGATGCCGATGGTTTCTCGTAGAAGTCGTCAAGTGACTTCATCAAGTCCTTTGTGGTCTTCATCTTCGAAACATTGAAGGCCACCATTGACACCAAGCTTGACCGGATTGTTCCCGGTGCCTTTTGATCAAGGACAATCCATGCTTCATCTGCCATCATTGCGGGCTTCTTTGCAAGACCACCTAGTGGCAAATAGAGGTCCTTCTAGTAGAGATAGTCTTCAATCTGTATCTTCCAATGCTGGTAGTTTTTGCCGTTGAACTTCTCAATCTTGAGCTTCCCTTCCTCCGCCATAACTCCCACTCAATTCAAGGAATCCTTTCCTTGAGATAATTTAGCTACGAGCAAACCTTGCTCTGATACCAATTGTTAGGAAATAAGATGTAGCCAAATAGATAATTGAGTAGATTACTTAATGGAGAGAGACAAATTTAGAGAGAGAGTACACATATATATGTGGTTCACCCAATGTGGGCTACGTCCATGGAAAAGCAACCACTCAATGGCTTTAGTACTTCAAAACAAGAAGTAGTTTACAAAGGGATTATACCCTTTTGGAGCTCCCACCTTGCTTCACTCTCACCACCTCACACCCACCTTGTTGCATTAACTTCACACTATGAAATGTGTGTAGAAATGGCCTCCTTTTATAGGCCAAAAGGGCTGCACTATCTTATGAGAGGCAGCCATGTGTAGCCGCCCTTGTGTGAATAAGTCCAAATCGGACCCTCCAATCCGCCCATGTGTGGCCGCCCTTGCGTAGACAAACGCTTTTGAATTCGGCCACCGACCACCGGCCGTTGACTTCCGACCACCGACCACCAGCCATTGACTACCAGCCACCGGCTAACCGACCGATCATTTTCCGACCACTTTCTGACCGCCGTCCGGCCATAATATTTCGGGGGAAAAAAGGAATATTCCGACGAAGGGAAAAAAAGGTCTCGCAGGCTTCCGTCCCCGAGGGCCCTAAAGTTGCCCCTGATTTTTGGCTGTGAAAATTTTGGTTTCCGACGAGTGATTTTTATTTTTGGTGAGTGATTTTCCTTCATGCACGATGGCTTCTCCTCATAATGGGGGCCTTACAAATATGCGCTTTTACCACACAAAATTACAAGGGGTAAATCATGCTCCATACTTGACATGTACTGCCACATGCTTTCGAGATGCAAGCATAGGTGATTACATCAAGAGAAATACAGTTTCTTCACATCCGGAAAAGAGCTGGCCAGAGCTTCCTGGCCCTGTACCAGTGCTCAAGACGAAAGCATAGTTGATTGCATCTGAAGAGATGCCCTCGCTTTGCATCTGCTAAGAACAGCCCAAGGTGCCGTGGCCTTGACAAATATTCCATACATGTCAATCAAGGCATTGGCAAGCATTGCATTTTTTTTTTGAACAATCCCTGGCTAACAATATCATCATGAATAATTAGTCATTCCCTCTGCTTAAGCTACTGAAAATCCCTCGGTATATGTGAGGTCCCTACCCCTTTTTGAGAGGAGCGGAGTACCTTTGATAGGTCTCCAGTCCTGAAAAAGAAAAACCAACGGACATTGCCTTAGCTACTACATAGCCACGGGCATGAACCGTTAGTAAAGGATTGGTCCTATCTCGCTATGGCGGAGCGTGACCACCATAACCCTATCTTAAAACTATCTATAATCAATTATACCTAAAAGTTTAAATCTTAGAGTGACCAACCTGTGCGCTTTTTTCTCCATGTTTCAGAAGCACAGTCGCCAAGGTTTGTCTCTTTTAAGATTTATGACTTTAAAAAATAATTTCTAGCGTTGGAAAGTTATCTGACTCATCGGGTCCACCCGTCCATAGAATGATACCGTCGGGGTATCATTCTCCCACTTTCCACACCACACTCACCCTTCTTTTGTTATCTAATTACTACCACACTATTTAAACATACATGTTCCTTTACTTTATTTATGATACTGATTCGTTAAAACAACCCTTCAAACAGTATTACAAACAATAGTCAAACAAGAAGTCATCCAATTTTAAACCAACAACCCTTGGATTAGGTTCACTCAAGAATCTCTACTAGCGCTATTATGTCCGATCGGTATATACATTATTCATAAAAACCCTTGTCCTCATGAGCGTCCCATACCGCTCGACAAGTACTCGCTGTGCTAATCTGGACGTACTCCCGCCACAGCAACAACGGTGCCAATCTGGGCGTCATCCTCACGCCACGGAAAAACAAAACTGCAGTATCCAGCTGGGCTAATCTGGGTGTACTCCCACCACAGCCTAATTCTAACTTCAATTTCTATACTTCAACTAAATCAATTTTTGGTATTATTCAAAATTCTACTTAATAAAATTGGTGAATGATAATTTCATCATGTATAATAAGAATATGATGAGTTCTCTTATGTATTAACTTTCAATTAACTATGCATAAGTTAATAGTGAAGATGTACTAACTAGAGAGAGTAGGTATACTTAGAGAGATTAGAGTAAGAGAAAACATATACACGCATCTTTTCTAAAGTTAATTGAATCTTACTAATCCATTAGAAGATTAGAGTAAAAAAGAACACACACACATCCTTTTCTAAGAGAAAACATACACGCACATCTTTTCTAAAGTTAATTGAACCTTACTAATCTATTAGAAATATTAGAGTAAAAGAGAACACACACACATCCTTTTCTAAAGCTAATTGAATCTTACTAATCTATTAGAGAGATTAGAGTAAAAGATAACGCGCACACACACACACACATATCTTTCTTAAAGGTAATTGAATCTTACTAATCTATTAGAGAGATTAGAGTAAGAGATAGCACACACACGCATGGCTAATTGAATCTTACTAATCTATTAGAGAGATTAGAGTAAGAGATAGCACACACACACATAGCTACTTGAATCTTACTAATCTATTAGAGAGATTAGAGTAAGAGATAACACACATACATCATTCTTAAAGTTTTTTGCTCTCTTAGTGGTTTGTGGACGCCTTCTCTCTAAGAGAAGTGGCAGCACTTCGTGAGCGCTATAGAGGCAATCTCTATGTCTAAAGTGTGAGCATGGATGCTCTATTTATAGCAGAAAAGAAAACATCCAACTTTTTTTCTCAATATATATATTGCCCCCAAAAATCATACCCGCGTTTTTGGTACCCTTGTGGTACCCATCAGCTTGACCACTTTGTCATTATCATCAAAAGATAAGGCCACACAGCCCCCCCTCATTATGATTAGTCAAGACTAGCCTCTCCTTTTCATGTGACAGTGTGTCCCACTTTGTCCCCTCCTATGTGAGTCCAAGTGAGTCCATGTGCCTTCATTTGTCATCCCTGTGTATTCTTTTGTCTTTATAATTATTTTATTTATTTCCTTAATGATAATTTACTTTACATTTTTAAGTTAAACTTTACAGTCTTATATTAACTTTACAGTAGTAAAAGAAAATTCTACACTCAATAATTAAGTCTTACAATAAGTTAATTAGTGATTCATATAGCTAAACATATCAGAATTTTGTAGCGTAAATTTTAAATTCTAGGTTTTCTCAACCTACGATTCATAATTTGAACTCGAATATTTTAAATAAGGAGTGATGGTTTTAAAAAATTCAAATGCGTAATAGAACTTGTGTGAAATTTGAAAGTAGAGACCTTACAATCTCCCCAACTTAGAATTTGAGATGCCCTCAGCTCAAGAACAATGAAGGGTAATCCTTAAGAAGGGATGTCTCATCTTCCTAAGTAGCATCTTCTATAGGGAAATCCTTCCATAGGATAAGATGTTCTTTGATGGATCTATTCCTAAGCTTTCTCTCCCGAGTTTCTATGATAGTATCAGGTTGGAGTTGTAGAACATCTTGAGCAGGTAAAATGATTTGCTCATCATCAAGGACATGGTCAAGGTTATATACATAAGGTTTTAACAGACTTACATGAAATACATCATGCACTTTGAGATGAGAAGGGAGTTTTAGTCTATAAGCTTGATCACTTACAACCTTGATTAATTCGTAAGGTCCACAATATCGGTAGTTAAGCTTCTTATACCTTCCGAGAGACAGATTGCTCTTTTTGGGCTTTACTCATAAGAAAACTTTGTCACCTTCTTTGAAAATCCGATCAGATCTTTTTAAGTCGGCGTACTTCTTTTGTCGATCTTGAGCTGCTTCAATATCCCTTCGAATAGCTTTGGTTTGAGCTTCCATTTCTTCAAGCATTTTCTTTGAGGCTTCTACCCTTATAGTGGGGTCAGAAAAGTTAAGAGGTGATAAACATTCTTGACCATAAAGAGCATTAAAAGGTGTCATTCCAATACTTCTATGGGTAGAGGAATTGTATGCATACTCTATCAAGGGTAGGTATTGAATCCACTTGCGAGGTTCTCTATTGCAGTAGGCTCTGAGGATGTCTTCAATTACTTGATTAACTCTTTCAGTTTGGCCATCAGTTTGAGGATGATAAGCAGTACTAAAACATAAATGGGTTCCAATAGCTTGAAACAATGATACCCAAAACTTTGAAGTAAACTTGGCATCACGATCGCTAACAATCCTCTTGGGTAAACCATGAATTCTGAAAACCTCCTTCACAAACAAACGAGCAATATCTGAAGCTGTAAAGGTTGTCTTGACTGGGATTAAGTGAGCCAATTTAGTAAGCAAGTCGACTATGACCATGATTGAATCATAGCCAGCTTGGACAGAAGGAAACCCGGTGATAAAGTCCATGCTAATACATTCCCATTTCATTTGGGGAATATCTAAAGGATGTAATTTACCTGGCATCTTTAATCTCTCTGCCTTAATCCTTTGACAAGACAAACACTGCTTGACATAGCGAAGGACATCACCCTTCATACCTTGCCAATAGTAACTTCTCCGAATTGCATTGATGGTTTTGGCATAACCTATATGTCCTGAAGTTGGGCCATCATGTGCTTCATATAGGATAGCATTCCTTAGAGTAGAGTCCTTAGGTATGCATAGTCGATTCCTATAGTAATTTTTTCCATCTTCTAAGGAGTAATGTAGAGGTTTAGGCTGATTTGATGATACCCTCTCTTCACGTAGGATACTAGCAAGCATCTGGTAATCTGCATCTCTGACAAAAGCATCCAAGACCTTGTCTAAAATAGGGTTGTTAGCCATGGAAATTACCCTCGGAAAATCTTTACGGCTTAGGGCATCTACCACAACATTATCATTATATGGTATAAATTTAATATCAAAATCATATTCGTGCATGAGCTCTATCCATCTCCTCTGTCTCATGTTAAGGTTAGGTTGGGTAAAAATCCACTTAAGGCTCTTGTGATCTGTTACCAACTGGAATTTGCGTCCCAATAGATAATGTCTCCATAGATTGAGAGCATGAATAACTGCTAGCAATTCTAAATCATGTGTAGCATAATTCACTTCATGAATCCTAAGCTTTCGAGAAGTATAAGCTACAGGCCTTCCTTCTTGAGTAAGAACTCCTCCTAATGCAAGGTTCTAGCATCTGTGATCACCTCGAATTCTTGGGTGAAATCTGGAAGCTTTAAGAGAAGTTCTGAAGCAAGATACTCCTTAAGCTGTTTGAAGCAAGATTCATGTTTTTCTTCCCAAAGTATCGTAGCTCCTTTCTTTAGTAAGTCGGTTAGTGGTGCAGCTTTAAGAGCATAGTCCTTTACAAAGATCCTGTACCATCTTGTGATACCTAAGAACCCTCTGACTTCGGTTTGTGAAGTGGGTTGAGGCCATTCCACAATATCTTTGACTTTGTCAGGGTCAACAGAGACTCCTTCAGGTGAAATGATAAACCCTAAGTAGCAGACCTTAGGGGTAAAGAAGGTACATTTGCTTTTCTTTGCATACAGCTTATTTCGGAGTAAAAGCTCTAACACTTTCCTAACATGTCCTTCATGCTCTTCCTCTTATTTGGAATAAATTAAGATATCGTCAAAGAATACTAGGACAAAATCGTCCAAGAATTCTCTAAAATATTGTGCATCAGACGATTGAAAGTTGTAGGAGCATTCGTAAGTCCGAAAGCCATCACTGTAAATTCATAATGACCATAACGAGTGTTGAAAGTTGTTTTGGAGATATCAGCCTCCTGGAGTCGAATTTGATGATAGCCAGATCGAAGATCGATCTTTGTGAATATTTTGGCTCCATGTAATCTGTCCAACATCTCGTCAATACGAGGAATTGGATATTTATTCTTGATGGTAACCTGATTTAAGCCCTTATAATCTATGCAAAGTCGAAGAAAGCCATCCTTTTTCTTTTGGAAGAGAACAGGTGCACGCCATGGAGATGTACTAGGTCGGATAAACCCTTGCTCAATCAACTGTTTGAGCTACTCCTTGAGTTGAATAGCCTCTGGAAGTGACATCTTGTACGGCGCTCTTGAGAGTGGTTCACTACCTGGAAAAATTTTGATTTCATGGTCTACCTCCCTAGGTGGTGGTAGTTCAAAAAGTTCACTGGGGAAAACATCCTAAAATTCTTCTAGCCACATTGGTTCAGGGTTGGAAGAAGATTTTTCTACTTTGTTTAGCTTGACTACAAAATTTTTTTGACCCTTGCATAACCCTTTCAAAAGACGATTAGCTCTGACCAAGTAAGCTTTTGGTCGTCCATTCTGGCCTTGAATAGTGACTTCTTGACCTTGGTTGTCCACAAAAGTAACACTTCCTTGGGCACAATGGATATTGGCATTATGACTGGCTAACCAATCCATTCCAAGAATTCCTTCATAGATTCCTATGGGTAAGGTTCGAAAAGTAGCAGAAGTAGAGTATTCTCCAACTTGAAATCTATTTTTCCCACAGTGTATTGAGATAACACCTCCTTTCCATTGGCTAATTCAACTCTCATCTTTCTTGTAGGGTGTTGATTAATTCCTAACCTCCTTTAACATTTAGGTGACAAGAAAGAATGAGTACTACCACAATCAATAAGAGGCTCAAATTTTTCACCTTGGTGATTTGCAGGTGTTTGAATGACAGCATATTGTTGTCTTGCTCTTGGGTTATCAATTATAACATGTAGAGTTGCTCTTTCCTCTTGTTCGTCTCCCAATGTTGGTTCTGCTATGATAGCATTGACTCTGGCAGCCATTCCGCGCCCTCGACCTCGTCCTCCATTTCTTCCTCCACGATTTATTATTTGTCCTCTTCCTCTAGCTCGAGTAGGTGTATTTGTTGCGGAGACTCGCCTAGGACATACATTCTTGAAATGTCCTAGCTCGTTGCATTCATAGCATCTAAGATCTGCATTTTGAGCTCCATTTGCTGAAGCTGCAACTATTGGATGAGTTTGGTGAACTGGGTGAACTTGCCTTTGGTTCCACATCATAGGCCGTCCTCTCCTTCCAGCATTCCTTATATTTCCATTTCGCACCCTTTGAGAGTTTGACATCTCTTTAGCTAAGGGTTTAGCTCTTAAAAGAGCATCTTGCAAATTTACAGGCCTCATGGCTTCTAGACGAGTATTTAAAGGAGCATTTAGCCCTTGGCAGAAACGGGCTACTTGTTGATCCGCGGTCATTGGCGGAGCATAGCGCCTAAGAGTTACAAATTTGGAGTAGTATTCTTCCACTGTAAGATGAAACTGACGTAATTGAAGAATTCATTCATCTTAAGGGATTCGTGTGCAGGTGGAAGATAACGTCCTTTGACAGCATACTTAATGTCTTCCCAAGTTTGAGTGTTTTGAGCTACTTGATTATCTTTGCAGTGTTGTTTCCACCAAAGCTTGGCATCCCCCGTGAGACAAAACATAGCCAACATTGCTTAGTTATCGGGAGTAGTACCAGTAGCAGCAAAATAATCCTCCATCTCTTCGAGCCACACTTCTGCATCGCGCTCAACTAGGGCTCCTTCCCCTTTGAAAGAGGGAAGTTTAGCTTGCTTGAGAAGTAGCTTTTTCTCTTGAAGAGATGTGTACACCACACTCTGTGCAATATAGATTAAGTGAAACTTTATTGGATACTCTAACTTTAATCCACTTTAAGGCAAAACTTGATCAGACAATAATACAAACAAAAGATAATATTAATCCAAACTTTATTTATATACACATTATTTGCTACCAAGGTTGGTAGTCTTTAGGTACAAGGATTGTAATGTCTCTATATTTTGAGTTTAGTGACTACAAAAGGATAGGCTAAAGGATCAAAATAATAAGTTTCTTTTGACCCCTGAAATCTACGAGATACACATATGGGTCGAATCCTACCACCATGGATAACTTTTGTAACTTGGTTATAAACCCATTGAGTCTGAGATATCTTTTCTCCTCCCAAGGTAATGGTAGCATCCGGATTCTCAGTACCAATGAAAAGATAAACTTCGATGACTTTTAACTCCTCTGCCCATCGAAGTTTCTTGAGGTTGGTATCCATGCACCATATCTTGTCAGCACCGATGGTATAGATTCCTCCAGATGGACTCCAGTTGATGCCCCATCCTCTATGCACCCTTGGAATAGGTGGTGCGAACACCCTATCCAAAATCATCATCACCCTTTTTTGAAACTGATAATTTGGTGATTGGCATGCATTTTCAAACATGATCGTGAACACCTGGAATTTTTGGTAGGCTGAATGAACATTTTCCTGTACCAGGAAAGTTCAGTCTTCAATACCATATAAAAACTCAAATCAATTTTTTTAGGTTCTTCTATTATTTCAAACATTCGCATCCTTTAATATCCAAACATCAATCTAAAAATCTCCCCAAGCTTTAACCTAGGCTTTGATACCAATGTGAGGTCCCTGCCCCTTTTTGAGAGGAGCGGAGTACCTTTGACAAGTCTCCAATCCTGAAAAAGAAAAACCAACGGACATTGCCTTAGCTACTACGTAGCCACGGGCATGAACCGTTAGTAAAGGATTGGTCCTATCTCGCTATGGCGGAGCGTGACCACCATAACCCTATATTTAAAACTATCTATAATCAATTATACCTAAAAGTATAAATCTTAGAGTGACCAACCTGTGCGCTTTTTTCTCCATGTTTCAAAAGCACAGTCTCCAAGGTTTGTCTCTTTTAAGATTTATGACTTAAAAAAAATAATTTCTAGCGTTGGAAAGTTACCCGACTCATCGGGTCCACCCGTCCATAGAATGATACCATCGAGGTATCATTCTCCCACTTTCCACACCACACTCACCCTTCTTTTGTTATCTAATTACTACCACACTGTTTAAACATACATGTTCCTTTACTTTATTTATGATACTGATTCGTTAAAACAGCCCTTCAAACAGTATTACAAACAATAGTCAAACAAGAAGTCATCCAATTTTAAACCAACAACCCTTGGATTAGGTTCACTCAAGAATCTCTACTAGCGCTATTATGTCCGATCGGTATATACATTATTCATAAAAACCCTTGTCCTCATGAGCGTCCCATACCGCTCGACAAGTATTCGCTGTGCTAATCTGGACGTACTCCCGCCACAGCAACAACGGTGTCAATCTGGGCGTCATCCTCACGCCACGGAAAAACAAAACTGCAGTATCCAGCTGTGCTAATCTGGGTGTACTCCCACCACAGCATCAGCGGTGCCATCCTCGGCATCATCTCACGCGTCGGCAACTGCCACATAATGCCAGCGCTAATAAGTAGAGAGACTTGAGAGAAACCATACCGAAGGTTTTGGAAAAACATTCTTTCCTATAGCAACCAGTTTAACCAGACAATCTTTCCTACTTGTCAAACATATGACGAGCTTCTTGGGGTTAAGCCCCATGGTTTCTGTCCGTGTTTTCTTTTCATAAGGTAAATAGTATATTCCTATGGTCTCGCATATGCAATGATGCATAACTTGAAACTACAATACTAACCTGTACCATAGCTCCGATTGGTCCGATTGGTGGAGACATAGCATGTTCCACAGGGGTTCCACCGTTACTTGTACCAGCTTCATGATCATTAGCGCCTTGAGTTCGAGAACGCTTTGGAGCCATTTTTTTGTACTACACTTATGTTATACACTTAGAACTTTAAATTGGTCAATTTTCCTAGTAATCTCTTATTTCCAAAGAGAGTCTGTAATTTGAACCCTCGCCAACTCAAATTCAGACTTATTGTTGTTGTTCTACATCTAATTTCTATACATCAAATATTTGCTAATCGTAATTAATAAAAAATTAAGTGTGTAAACTATGAGTGAAAGTTTAGGAATGCATTACTTTTATGCTTCACGTTTCTAATCCAATTCTAACTTCAATTTCTATACTTCAACTAAATCAATTTTTAGTATTATTCAAAATTCTACTTAATAAAGTTAGTGAATGAGAATTTCATAATGTATAATAAGAATATGATGAGTTCTCTTATGTATTAACTTTCAATTAACTATGCATAAGTTAATAGTGAAGATGTACTAACTAGAGAGAGTAGGTATACTTAGAGAGATTAGAGTAAGAGAAAACATATACACGCATCTTTTTTAAAGTTAATTGAATCTTACTAATCCATTAGAAGATTAGAGTAAAAGAGAACACACACACATCCTTTTCTAAGAGAAAACATACACACACATTTTTTCTAAAGTTTATTAATGAACCTTACTAATCTATTAGAAAGATTAGAGTAAAAGAGAACACACACACATCCTTTTCTAAAGCTAATTGAATCTTACTAATCTATTAGAGAGATTAGAGTAAGAGATAGCACACACACACATAGCTAATTGAATCTTACTAATCTATTAGAGAAATTAGAGTAAGAGATAGCACACACACACACACATAGCTACTTGAATCTTACTAATCTATCAGAGAGATTAGAGTAAGAGATAACACACATACATCATTCTTAAAGTTAATTGAATGCTTAATTAATATGCACCTTATTAGTCCACTAGAGTTTTTGCTCTCTTAGTGGTTTGTGGACGCCTTCTCTCTAAGAGAAGTGGCAGCACTTCGTGAGCGCTATAGAGGCAATCTCTATGTCTAAAGTGTGAGCATGGATGCTCTATTTATAGCAGAAAAGAAAACATCCAACTTTTCTTCCCAAATATATATATATATATATATTATTATTTTCCCCCAAAAATCATACCCGCGTTTTTGGTACCCTTGTGGTACTCATCAGCTTGACCACTTTGTCATTATCATCAAAAGATAAGGCCACACAACCCCCCCTCATTATGATGAGTCAAGACTAGCCTCTCCTTTTCATGTGACAGTGTGTCCCACTTTGTCCCCTCCTATGTGAGTCCAGGTGAGTCCATGTGCCTTCATTTGTCATCCCTGTGTATTCTTTTGTCTTTATAATTATTTTATTTATTTCCTTAATGATAATTTACTTTACATTTTTAAGTTAAACTTTACAGTCTTATATTAACTTTACAGTAGTAAAATAAAAATTCTACACTCAGTAATTAAGTCTTACAATAAGTTAATTAAAGATTCATATAGCTAAACATGTCAGAATTTTGTAGCGTAAATTTTAAATTCTAGGTTTTCTCAACCTACGATTCATAATTTGAACTCGAATATTTTAAATAAGGAGTGATGGTTTAAAAAAATTCAAATGCGTAATAGAACTTGTGTGAAATTTGAAAGTAGAGACCTTACAGTATACAAGTTTCACTAAATAACTTCAGAGAGAGAGAGAGAGAGAGAGAGAGAGAGAGAGAGAGAGAAAGAGAGAGACCTGGAATCATGGCTACTACATCAAGCAGAATGGAATCTCTGAAGATCGTTGAGATGGTGATGGAGATGCCGATGGAGATGGAAGCAACAATGATCGATAAATTAAACATGACAATAATGAAGACAAGTGCCATGCCACTATGGGGCAAGTCTTGCAATAAGTACATTCAAAGAGTCCATACTCCGGATAGGAAGCTCTCGAGCACTTGCGTAGAGCCACATGCCCAAAATGTAAGCATAGCCTTCAAGACGAAAGTAGAGGTGAATGAATTGTGGAGATACACTTTCTTTGCATCCATTGAAAACAGCCTCGAGCTTTGTAGCATTGCTCTTCTTGCGCACATCCCGCAATGAGTACATTCCAAGAGGCAATATTCCGGACATGAAGCTCCTCAAGCACTATGTGTGGTTTCTTAAGCGCACCACATTTGGCATACATACCAAACAAGACAGTGCCAAGCACGGCATCTTTTTTCAACAGCCTCTGGCAATGCTTGTTATGCACATCCCGCAATCAGTGCATTCTAAGAGGCAACATTCCAGACAGGAAGTTTCTCAAGAACTTTTTGTGTTTTCTTAAGCGCGCCACATTCGGCCTACATATTGACCAAGAAAGTGACAACCACGACATTTAAAGTATTCAATCAGTGCATTCTAGCAAGCAACATTCCAAACAGGAAGCTCCTCAAGCACTTTTTGTGTTTTCTTAAGCGCACCACATTCGGCATACATATTGACCAAGAAAGTGCCAACCACGACATTTAAAGTCTTTGCATATCTGTTTGTAAGAGCACTCAAAGAGACTTTGTGTGGTGAGAAACCCTCACTTTGAAAAACACATAGTTTCTTTGAAAAGCCCAGGGCTCCCTTTCCAAAGCGAGTGACGATTATGTATGTCCTAGATTTACTACAGCTGTGTGGACTCAAAATTGGTGCCGATTACAGGATATTGCAAAGCTCCTTTCCAAAGCGTGTGACGATTGCTTCTATCCTGGATTTTCTGTAGTTGTGTGGACACAAAATTGGTGACAATTTTAGGATATTCATCAACCATGAGAATTGAGAAAAGAAACTGCGTGCAACATTCTGCCTTGGATTTAGAGACTAGAGACTCTCTATATAACAAGAACTTGAGCATCCTGACATTGAAAAATTCTCGACACGTGGAGCAAAGAGAAGCGAGATTTTTGAACGGAGCTGTTCTTCGTTAGCTGCATTGTAGTGTGCAGTGCGTAGGAGCAGATACGAAGATGTCTGAAGCAGATTAATACTTCTAGCTCTATCTTAACACATTTATTGCTCAAGGGCGAGAGAGAGAGAGAGAGAGAGAGAGAGAGAGAGAGAGAGAGAGAGAGAGAGAGAGAAAGTGACATTGTGGACAGGAATCTTGTCGAGCACTTTTCTGAGCTTTGTAAGTATTTGGCATACATGTCAACCAAGCCATTTCCAAGCGCAACGTATTTTTTCAATAGCCTTTTCCCATATCAATGTCTGCATAATGCCACATGCCTCTAAGATGCAAGTGTAGGTGATTGCGCTTGGTGAGATGCCATCTCTTTACACCTGCCGAAAACAGCACCGAGCTTCCTGGCCCTGTCTCTATTGTTATTCTGCAACAATCAATGTACTCCAAGAGACGACCTTCCGAACAAGAAGAGAAGCTTCCAAACCAAGTTTTGTGCTTTTTGAAGTACACCACATTTGGCACGCGTAGGTGATTGCATCTAGACAAAGGCTCGCACTTTGCATCAGCTGAAAACAACCTAGAGCTTTCTGACCCTACTCATGTTTTGTATATCCCGCAATCAATGCATTCCAAGAGAACAGTAAGCTCCTCAAGAACTTTTGGTGCTTTCTAAGGCGCACCACATTTGGCATACATATCGACCAGGGCAGTGCCAAGCACGACATCTCTTTTCAATAGCCTCTTCGGACTAACAATATCATCATGAATTTTTGTGTCCATATCAGCATCTTGTGTAGAGCCACGTGCTTCAAGATGCACGCATAGGTGATTGCATCTAGAGAGCGGTGTGTTCCAAGAGATGACATTCCATATAGAAAGCTCCTCAAGCACTATTTGTGCTTTGTCAAGCACACCACATCTCGCATACATGTTGATCACTAGGGTAATCAATTATATGTACAAGAAATCAGTCTTAATGGGCTGCCTATGATATTCATGATCATCATCATCTTCATATGTATCCAAATCACAATATATATGAGGATACCACCCATCAACAATTGTTGAAATACGAGGAGCATGATTTGACAAAGCTCCCACCAGGAACATATCAACTAAAGCACCACCAAGAACAAGATCTTTCTCTAACAGTTCGTGACCAACAATTGTAAGGTGCATTCTCTCACCCATGTCAACATCTTGCGTAAGGCCACATGCCTTCAAGGTGCCATTGTAGGCGACTCCACCTAGAGACATGCCTTCCCTACTCATGTTTTATGTATCCCATAATCAGTGCATTCCAAGCAAACAGTAAGCTCCTCAAGAACTTTTGGTGCTTTCTGAAGTGCACCACATATGGCATACAAATCAACCAAGGTAGTGCCAAGCATGACATCTCTTTTCAATAGCCTCTGACTAACAATATCATCATGAATTTTTGTGTCCATATCAGGATCTTGTCTAGAACCACATGCTTCAAGATGCACGCATAGGTGATTGCATCTAGAGAACAGTGTGTTCCAAGAGACGACATTCTGGACAGAAAGCTCCTCAAGCACTTTTTGTGCTTTCTCAAGCACATTACATCTAGCATACATGTTGATCACTAGGGTAATCAATTTCATGTGCAAGAAACCAATCTTAATGGGTTGCCTACAATAGTCATGATCATCATCATCTTCATATGTATCCAAATCACAATATTCATCAGGATACCACCCATCAACAACATTTGAAATACGAGGAGCATGATTTGAAAAAGCTCCCACTACGAACATATCAACTAAAGCACCACCAAGCACAACATCTTTCTATAACGGTTCTGACCAGCAATCATAAGGTGCATTCTCTCACCCATGTCAACATCTTGTGTGAGGCCACATGCCTTCAAGGTGCCATTGTAGGTGACTCCACCTGGAGACATGCCTTCCCTTTGTGGTGAAAACAAAACAATGCTTCCTTGCCCCACAACCATGTTGACAATACCCTGCAATCAACAGATTCCAAGTGAAAACATTCCAAAGAAGAAGAAACCCACTATTATGGAGTTGAGTGTGTATCCTACTCACTTGGTACACATCCTTCTTCTGAGCCCAAGCTTTTAGTCTCCTTTTGAGCGAGGAATCCTCATTTTGCATCTAGTTAAACAATTGGGAGCTCCCTTGACACATCCATCTCTCACATATCCTGCAATCAACACGCTCCAGAAGGAAACATGTCATCCATGACTTCTGTTGCTCTCATAAGGTCACCACATTTGGCATAAATATTGACCAAAGCATTGCCTACATGTTTCCCTGACTAGCAACCACATCATGAATTCTCTCAACCATTTGAAGATCTTGTTTAAGGCCACAAGCCTTCAAGGTGAAAGCATAGTTGATTGCAATTGGAGACATACCTTCCCTTTGCATCTAGTAAAAACACTCCATGGCTTCCTTGCCATGGCATAGGTGATTGCAACTGGAGAGAGGCCTTCTCTTCACAATTAGTGAGAAACATCACAAAGCTTCCATGGCATAGCCATGTCGGACATCGCATTCTTTTTGTGTTTTCTTAAGGGCACCACATTTAGCATACAAACCAACCAAAGCATTGCAAAGTGTGACATGTTTCTCCAACACACCCTAATTAGCAATCTCATTGTAAATTCTCTGGCCCATATTGCAAGGCTTGCCATAACCATGTTGGGCTTATCCATCAATCAACCCGTTTTAAGAGATGACATTTTGGACAGAAAGCTCAACAAAAACTTTATGTGCTTACATGAAATTCATCAACCTTAAAAGGAAATTGCAAACAATATTGTGGAGCTCAAAGTCTGTCCTACTGACTTGGTACAAATTTTTGTCTAGTCAGAAAAGAAAAATCGTTGCTTTTGACTCGTCATCAAGCTCTTCCTATTTATGCTTGACTTGTGTAGCCATTTGTCAGAGGATCTACCGCAGCACTGTAGATACAAGGTTCAAACCCAGTGACACTTACAAGATATTTATCGCCTTTGAAAACTGAAAAATAGGACTGTGTTTGCATGCTTGTGCGCTTGTGTGTGTGTGTGTGTGTGTGTGTGTGTGTGTGTGTGTGTGAGAGAGAGAGAGAGAGAGAGAGAGAGAGAGAGAGAAAGCATTAAAAATAATAGAAAAAGCTCTGACCATGTGGAGTCTTGAGAGCTCGAGTATTCAAAAGAGGATTGTGTTTGCGCGCTTGTGTGTGTGTGTGTGTGTGAGGGAGAGAGAGAGAGAGAGAGAGAGAGAGAGAGAGAGAGAGAGAGAGAGAGAGAGAGAGAGAGAGAGAGAGAGAGAGAGAGAGAGAGAGAGAGCATTAAAAATAGTAGGAAAAGCTCTGACCACGTGGAGGCTTGAGAGCTTGACAATTAGTGAGCAACATCACAAATCTTCCATGGCATAGCATGTCGGACATCTCATTCTTTTTGTGTTTTCATAAGGGCACCACATTTAGCAGACAAATCGACCAAATCATTGCAAAGCGTGACATGTTTCTCCAACACACCCTAATTGACAATCTCATTGTAAATACTCTAGCCCATATTGCAAGGCTTGCCATAACCATGTTGGGCTTATCCATCAATCAACCTATTTTAAGAGATGACATTTTGACAGAAAGCTCAACAAAAAATTTATGTGCTTACATGAAATTCATCAACCTTAAAAAGGAAATTGCAAACAATATTGTGGAGCTCAAAGTCTGTCCTACTAACTTGGTGGCTAAAAGCACGCTTTGGTGGTACAAAAAGGACTGTCCTTGACAGCACCTTTGAAATCTTTGAGTTACAATTTCTACATGTCACATGAAAAACTACCTATCATACTATATATTAGTGGATAGATCTTCAAAAGAAGAATATAAAAACACAAGGTCCAAAAAGTTTTGACATAAACTACAAAAAATTTACCAATCCCCACTTTTTCATTGACAGAAGTAAAATAGGTCCTTTTTTGTACCACCAAACCACGCTTTCACCCTGGTACAAATGTTTGTCTTGTCAAAAAAGAAAGATCGTTGCTTTTGACTCGTCATCAAGCTCTTCCTGTCGATGCTTGACTTGTGTAGCCATTTGTTAGAGGATCTACGGCAGCACTGTAGATACAAGGTTCAAACCCAGTTACACTCATAATATATTTATCACCTTCAAAAACTGAAAAACAAGACTGTGTTTGCGCACTTGTGTGTGTGTGTGTGTGTGTGAGAGAGAGAGAGAGAGAGAGAGAGAGAGAGAAATCATTAAAAATAGTAGAAAAAGCTCTGACCACATGGAGGCTTGAGAGCTAAAGAATTGAAAAGAGACTGCTATGCTAACGAAGTAATCATAACTTTATTCCCTAACATATTTATATTAAGACTAGTACAGACGGCCGCCTTCGGTGGCCTCTCTCTCTTTTTCTCTCTCCCTCTTTATCGCATGCACAGGGGCTTCTCTCAGTTTTGGAGTTTAGCCTTCATGTCGCAGATTTCAACACCTGTAAAGGGCTCCCCCTTCCGCCATATTATGTTAGTTTAGATACCACACCTAGACTATAGGTAAAAATTTCCACATGCCTATTATAGAAAGGCACATTTACATTTGTGTGTATAAGATGCATCACAATAATACATTATTATGATGTGATGGAATCAAGAAAGACACACTTTTCTTACACATTACATTATTTTGGTGTGATGGAATCAAGACATAAACACTTTAAATTTCTTGTGCATTCTTATGATATAATGGTTCCCTTTTCTTTCTCCTCACCCACTCCATCTCTCCCTCCCTCCCCGAGCACCCATCCCCCTACTTATCTTTGTAACTCTCTACCAAAACACACTACCACCCACATATATACACACTCTTAGAGATCTTAGTGAGCACATATATGGTAACAAGTGACTAAACAAAGTGCAAAGGCTCAAAGTAATCCACCACTTCATCTCTCCCAGAACACCCATCCCCCTACTTGTCTCTGTAATTCTATATCAAAACACGCTTTTACACACATATACAAACTCTTAGAAATCTTCTTAGTGAGCATAGATATGGTAACAGGTGACTAAACAAAGGGCAAAGGATCCAAATTGGATGATTGTAATGCCAATGCTGTATTTTTTTAAGTGAAGCAAGGGTAAACTTCTTGGGTGTGAGCATTAATCTATGCGTGAATTTGAAAGCATGTAATTTGAAGTATACAAACAAGCTCAATAGCCAAAAACTTGTGTGTGTGTGAGGGGGAGGAATTTTTCTGGCTTCAATCTGATTTCTTAGGAACTAATCAAAGAAAAAGATTAGGCAGTGGCACTTCCATAAATGGTAGTTAGGGTAAGGCAAGCAAGATACGACAAACTCAAAAGCCCAAATTACTGTTTGCTTCATGATTAAAAGTATGATCAAAACTTATACTTTGAACTTATTATTTCCTTGCTTCCAAACTTCAACTGACCTCCGAAGTCACACATTCCAAAAAATGTCATAACATGAGCAAAATCTTAAATTACATGATTTAGCAGGTAATCAAAAGCATCTTCAAAGAGTCCCTTCATCATGTTACCACAACTAGGAAGCAAATGACATAAACCAAGAGGCAAGCACAATACTATCAAATGCTCAGCTCCATTTGCATGCACTAATTGAAAATAAAGAAACACTTAGTTTGGAGAACTGAACTGCCATCATTAAATTAAAAGAAAGACTTGCATTTGATTGTTTTGTTGATTGAAAGTAAACCATACATAGCGTTTTACAAAAGATACATCAATCAAAGTCATACCCTTTTCAAGTGCACAAAATTTCATCAAGCAAGTAAGAAAATCTAGCTTCTAAAGAGCCATAAGTCAAGTGCTATATCACTAAAACATATGTCGAGTGCTATATCACTTATACATATGATGGTCAATGACCTCTATGTATCACCTAATAGCGTTGAGGTGAGAGTGGCTCACCTACATCACCTGGTATAGCATCCCTTGAGGTCATTGACGATCATATGATTTAGTGATATAGCACTCGATTTATGACTATTTAGGAGCTAGCTTTTCTTGCTTTCTTGATGAAATTTTGTGCACTTGAAAAGGTTATGACTTTGATTGATATATCTTTCGTAAAGTGTTGTGTATGGTTTACTTTCAATCAACAAATATTTTAAAATATTTCCTATTATATAAGTTACTTTTGATTTTTCTTCCCTTTTTCACAAACGTTTTAGGCTTTATTAAATAAATAAAACTTATGCTAATCAATCAAGATGTAGCATAAATAAGTAAGCTTTCTTTGTTGATCTCTCTTTTGACCTTAAGCATTAAATATATATATTCTAAATTACATTATATATATTTAGTATTTTCTAATTATTTTTCATGTATATATATTATTCCACCCTACCAAATATTTTATTCACTAGTTTTTATTTTCAAACCTCAACCCCACTTTCAAATTTCAATAATACCTCCATTTAGATGATTGCCAATCTTTTCAACACTCTAGGTCATGTTTTCATACACATGAAGGAGCTTACATTGGAAGGCAAGAGAGAAGTCCACTCAAAGGGGACCACCAAAAGACCTTTGCAGCCACAAATAATACATTATTTGGCTGAATTTTTTGCATAGAGAAGAATCCCGAATCTGAAGAAGTGTTCAACATGAAAGTTGTAGCTCGTGAGCTCAACTTTTAGCTCAAAGTTTTTCAAAATTTTTGAAGTAATGAATGCGGAGCTATGATTTTTGTGGTGGACCCCAGTTTTCTCGTGTAATGGTGACACAGGCCATCCCCAGTTTTCTTCCCTTTAGAATGGCTATGGTTCTACAAGTCTTCAAGCATGATTACAAGAGATAAGGCTCTTTTAATGAGGTCTTGGCAAGTCTAGAGTGATTCTATCACCATTTTTGGAGGATCCATCCTCATCAACAACTATCCATCTTCAACAACCTCTCTTGTAAATTTCTTACCTCTCTCTTCTCTCCCTAATAAGCTTATGTCTAGCCAAAGCTAGACTATTGTAAATATCTCCTATCCTCTACATCCTACCCACATTCTCTCTTCTTCTCTCTCTATTGACTCTGGTATTTTAAATAATGAGGAGACAAGATGGGAGCCACAGTCACATGCACCCCATTTTCCTAGTCACCAAAGTGGGACACTCACCTCAATTAGAAATATTGCTAAATCCTCCCCTCCTACCCTATATAAGGAGGCCATGAGAGCTCACTAGGGAGGGGGAGATACACATACACACACACACCTATCGATACACACCCTTGTGCTACATTCTTGTAGCATGAACCCTAATGACATAATCACAACACCATCACCATCACCATGCATAAAAAATGAGCACCATACCTCCACACCACTTGTAATTAAGGGTTAAAGGCACAATTTCAAGAAGAAGAAGGGTGGACACACTCATGATATTCCTCGCCATCAAATCCCATCTCTCCATTATGCCTCCTACGATCTTGTTCCTCTCTCATCCTCTTGCCATACGCTACCTATTGTATTCATCTTTTGCAAGCAATCAACACACTCCATCTTGGTGCCATACCTTGTGTCACTTTGGATACATTTCATTGTGATTATGGTATATGCTTGTTCCTTGCCAATTTTCTTTTGCTTATGTTAAGGTGTGCAGATTCGCCACCATACACACACACTCTCTCTCCCTCTCATATTTCTATCATCTTGCTACTTGCATCTTGAGGTGTGCGGATTCGCCACCTCTTGTATGAGAAGTGAGCATACTTGCATGTTTCCCTGACCTCATTATCTTCCTTACTACATGCACGAGTAGCAAGCCCATTCTCACTCACTCACCACTCCTCTCACCTTATTCTCTAACCGCCCCATTCCACATTTGGGCGTGGATCTTGAAATTGTTTTCCATGGAATTTTTCATTGTGTATATGTACGCATCCTAGCCACATATCTTGCTAGGTGGTGTCCTTATTGTGTACCTCCCATGATGAGGCCATTGTGCATAGTCTTGGTGTAGAGGCTACGGGTCTATTTTTCACATCCGCCTCTCATTTGGTGCCACCACTGAGGACGGCTCTTGAAACCTTCAGTTTACAAGACTGACATGTTTACCTCTCTTCATGGACGAGTGGATTCTTGAATTCTCTAATTGGACCACTAAAGAGGAGAAGTTTCAAGAAAGTTTGACGCAAGTTATCAAGACACTCTTGCCAGGGTGTTCTATTGTTAGCATAAAAGAGGTGGTAAGACCCTCTTTTCCTACTCAAACTGTTTACATTTCTCATCATCCCCACAAGCGTAAAACTTCAAGGCACAATCTGCATCATGCTCACATTGTTGCCAAAAAACACACCTCCGACATGTGTGCAGCCCAAAGTGAAGAAGAAGCCATCATTTTCTCCCTTGACGTCCGCACGGGCATTCTTACTTCGATAGGCTTTCAAGTAGCACCAGGCTTCTCTACATCTACGCCCCCATCTTTGCCACGTATTCCACCTACTCCCACAACAAGCCTTCGCAACTTGAGAAAGCTACTACGAACGCGTGGTCCCTCCCTCTCCCTTGCACCAAAAGATTCAAGGGTTTTCGAGCGCCGACAATCGTCCCGTCTCCAAAACAAAAGGGTAAATCTTCCAAAGTCTTTCTATACCTCACTCTCATCTCATGAGCCAAGAACTAGAAACAGCAGCATGGATTCTACGTCGTCTACTGGGTGAAGTGGCAGAGCTTGTCATCGAAAAGGTCTTTGACACAGGGTTTTCTTGGCAGAAAGACAAGACCCTCCACCTTCAAGGAGTGTTTCTTGTGAATCAAGACTATGATGACGACTTTATAGCTTGCCATGTATCCATCCAACTTGGATTAATACAAGTGGTAAGACTCACCACCTACCTCATCACACCTGTGTATACACTAGATGGCACTCTATCTTGCAGGAAAGTGAAGCTGCTCAAAGAGAGAGAGTTCAAGCTTTTCCAAGAGCTTGCTAGAGGGGCAGTCCTAGAGCTAGAAGACGAAGACAACCTTGTCCTATGGTACTATAAATTTGACCTTGACTACCAAGAGCTCTACACCTCCGACTATAACCTTCCACCACAAAGGAAAGAGCCTTTCCGAATTATCATGTGATGGACCCAGCACATCAACCTTTTGCAAGGAACCAAACTTATGCACCACAACGAATTCAATCAATCAAAATACATTTGGACCGCAAGATGTTTTATCAGTAGATCATTACAACCATGTTTGGCAGAGAACGATTGCAAGAGATAAACACCTCTTCTCTATCCTTTATCCTCCCTATGATTAATCATGAAGTATCTTTTGATGTAGTTATTTTCATCCTTGTATAGTATGTTTTCCATCTACCGAGCACCCATGTATTGAATCTCTATTTATTTTATAAAAAAAAAGGATTTCTAAGTCGAGTTATGTTTCTCACTCTCATAATGGCAAGTGTAGCATTTCCAACCTTTACTGGTAAGGTGGGTGAGGATGCTGCAGACTTTCTAGACAACTTGGAAATAGCATGTGTCATCTCTGCGAGAGATGATGATGCTTCGCACTTGCGCATCTTCCCACTTCTAATGACGGTGGAGACAAGATCATGGTACAATGCCTTGGCACAAGAAACCAAGGAACGGTGAGACTTATTAAGAGCAGCCTTTGTCAAGAGTTTTGGAGAGGGCACAACATCAGAGAAGCTATGGAAATTGTTGGCAGAATTGAAGCAGGGAATTATGCTAGAGTACGCATCATATGAGTCAAAGTTTGTAGATTTATGGGGACGATGGGTTGCATCACTAAGAGAGGATGAGGGGGCACCTGATTTCCTAAAGAAGGATCGGTTTGTGGCGGGGTTATGACCATCTCTTAAAGAGAAGGTGAAGGGAAGGTTTCCCGCTACGTATGAGCTAGCAGTTGAAGTGGCCCGCCTTAAAGACAAGAAGTTGCGCCTACAAGCCAAGAACATCGATGAAGAGGAAGCCGTTAGGACCCGACCACCTCTAGCACCACCTACAACAGCCGCCCAAAGGATTCAACCACAAGAACCAATTGAAGATCAGCAAGACCTGCTCAACCGAATCACCAATCAACTTGAGAATCTCTCAGTCTATTTGATACAACAAGGGCATGCACACAATCGCAACCAAGAGCAAGGAAGAGGACAACGAAGGCAAAAACCAAGAATACCACTGCTACAATTGTGGGGAGGATGGTCATGGCATGTACTACTGTCCACACCCAAGGAGGCAAAATTTCAATAGAGGAGCCAGAAAAAACCAGGTTTCACCACCGAGAGCAAGACCACCACCACCGAGGGCACCACAACAAGAACCACCCGTGAAAATCCTACAACCACCCATTCAAACATATCCACCACCACCACAACCTCTCATTCCACCCTTACCCCCACCACCAGTTGGCAATCAAAACAGTAAGCGTCATCAGTCTTGAAGGTAAGGGAAAGGAGAAAGTGGAGGAGGATATCAAGGGAGTGGCAAAAGGTAAGACCAAGTTTAAAGGAGTAGATGCCATGGGGGTAAAGCGTGCTAGGCATGGTGAATCTTCCCAAAAGGAAGAAAAGATGAAGACTAAAGGGGAATCTAGCAAAAAGCCGTCCAAGTCACGACGTAAAATTGACATTGTAGATTTCTCTTTGAGTGAATGTTCTAAACCATATGATTTGGTTCAAGATGTTTCTGTGCAGGGCTCAAAAATCACCTGGCCTCAGTTACTCCACCTAGCACCTAGGGTGAGGAGACAATGGACAAAGATGGTTAGCACTAGATGACCAAATCCAAAGATAGCTGGGGCTATCTCTGGGAGGAATCTAGATGACATACTCCCAGTGATGGATTCTCACATCAAAGGGCAACACATATCCAATATCTACATCGATGGTGGCGCACAAATATGCGTCATGAGTGAAAAAATGATGCAGGCATTTGAGTTTAGAGTTGAGTCGGCCGGCACCATGCCGAGCCAAAATGGCAAATTTTGTAAAAGTTCAATGTGTTGGTGTTATAAATGCAGTTAGGATAAAGGCATTCAACACCGAGGTAGATGTGGACATCTTTGTCATGCCACACAAAGGGGAGGGCTACCCTATCATTCTAGGGAGGCCTTGGCTTATGACTATGAGAGCTAAGCACGACTGGGACACCGGCATAATCCAGATGAAGGATGCAAAAGGGAGGCCAATACTTTACGACATGAAGATAGGTCAACAACGCGACATGGATCTAGAAAACTCTATGGATGAGTTTTCTAGTGGTGACTCTTCAACCACTTCAGAGGAGGAGTCAACAGGGAATGAAGGAAGTGATAGCTCCATTGAGGTAATGGGTCTCACATTCAACCACAACAAGGTGGACCCTTCAAATTTGCAACCACAGGTGAAAGTGGTGAAGACACTTCAACTACCCCTATGGCACGAGATTGGTGGAAGATAACCAAAAGTTATATTGACGACCACTTGGCAAGTCCTTTCTAGAGAAAGACTCATGCAGAGAAATGCAATTGAGGTCTACTGGCACTTTAGGTTTTCCTTTCTAATTGTGAACATTGTGTATAACATTAATTTGGGAAGCTCTTTAAGTTGGGTTGCGACAAGAGTGAAAGGATTGACATCAACAACCAGTGGAATCAATCTAGGACACACCAATCAAGGAAGAATGGTTTTGCATACCAGTGGTAACATGGAGTAATTTTTCAAAATGTGGTTTACAGTTTATCTTTTGTACATGGTGGGCTCTCTTGTGCAACAGACATCAACCATGCAATCTATCCATGTGGGCAACAGGTCTCTATCAATTTGGCATGAAGAAGGACAACAAGCAAGATATGAGGATTATGGTTTCTTACTCCCTTTTGGCTATGTGTCTGGACGAGAAAGCCATGCATGGTGCCGCTTTGGAATATTTTCAAGTACTGATCAAGTTCTTTCCATACCTTCTATCACTTATGCAAGAGTTAATTCTTCTGCATCTTGTGGACTCAAGAATCATTATAAGTGTGATCTTCTGAAGAAGGCATTATTGCATACAATGGATTTACGCTTAGTGCGGGACCCAGGTGGACACCGAAAAGAACTTTGGGGAGCCTCATGCTTCCAAGGGATCCCTTATTCCCTACAAGGATCTACCAGCCACCAAGGAGAAATCCTACTCTATTTCAACATGCTCCAGAAGAAGAGCTACAGGCATGAATACCTCTAGCCTTAGGGGGAGGGCTAATGAGGCAAGCTTTTCCATGCATGGGAACCCCCCATATATTTGTTGCCCTATTATATAAGTTACTTTTGATTTTTCTTCCCTTTTTCACAAACTTTTTAGCCTTTATTAAATAAATAAGACTTATGCTAATCAATCACGATGTAGCATAAATAAGTAAGCTTTCTTTGTTGATCTCTCTTTTGACCTTAAGCATTAAATATATATATTCTAAATTACATTATATATATTTAGTATTTTCTAATATATTTTTCATGTATATATATTATTCCACCCTACCAAATATTTTATTCATTAGTTTTTATTTTCAAACCTCAACCCCACTTTCAAATTTCAAGAATACCTCCATCTACATGATTTCCAATCTTTTCAACACTCTAGGTCATGTTTTCATACACATGAAGGAGCTTGCACTTGAAGGCAAGAGAGAAGTCCACTCAAAGGGGACCACCAAAAGACCTTTGCAGCCACAAATAATACATTATTTGGCTGAATTTTTTGCATAGAGAAGAATCCCGAATCTGAAGAAGTGTTCAACATAAAAGTTGTAGCTCATGAGCTCAACTTTTAGCTCAAAAATTTTTAAAATTTTTGAAGTTATGAACGCGGAGTTATGATTTTTTTGGTGGACCCCAGTTTTCTCTTGTAATGGTGACACAGGCCATCCCCAGTTTTCTTCCCTCTAGAATGTCTATGGTTCTACAAATCTTCAAGCATGATTACAAGAGACAAGGCTCTTTTAATGAGGTCTTGGCAAGTCTAAAGTGATTCTATCACCATTTTTGGAGGATCCATCCTCTTCAACAACTATCCACCTTCAACAACCTCTCTTGTAAATTTCTTACCTCTCTCCTCTCTCCCTAATAAGCTTATGTCTAGCCAAAGCTAGACTATTGTAAATATCTCCTATCCTCTACATCCTACCCACATTCTCTCTTCTTCTCTCTCTATTGACTCTGGTATTTTAAATAATGAGGAGACAAGATGGGAGCCACAGTCACATGCACCCCATTTTTCTAGTCACCAGAGTGGGACACTCACCTCAATTAGAAATATTGCTAAATCCTCCCCTCCTACCCTATATAAGGAGGCCATGAGAGCTCACTATGGAGGGGGAGATACACACACACACACACACACACACACCTATTTATACACACCATTGTGCTACATGCTTGTAGCATGAACCCTAATCACATAATCACAACACCATCACCATGCACAAAAAATGAGCACCATACCTCCACACTACTTGTAATTAAGGGTTGAAGGCACATTTCAAGAAGAAGAACGGTGGACACACTCATGATATTCCTCGCCATCAACTCCCATCTCTCCATTATGCCTCCTATGATCTTGTTCCTTTCTCATCTTCTTGCCATACGCTACCTATTATATTCATCTTTTGCAAGCAATCAACACACTCCATCTTGGTTCCATACCTTGTGTCGCTTTGGATACATTTCATTGTGAGTATGGTATATGCTTGTTCCTTGCCTTTTTTTTTTTGCTTATGTTAAGGTGTGCGGATTCTCCACCATACACACACACTCTCTCTCCCTCTCATATTTCTATCATCTTGCTACTTGCATCTTGAGGTGTGTGGATTCGCCACCTCTTGTATGAGAAGTGAGAATACTTGCATGTTTCCCTGACCTCATTATCTTCCTTACTACATGCACGAGTAGCAAGCCCATTCTCACTCACTCACCACTTCTCTCACCTTATTCTCCGACCACCCCATTCCACATTTGGGCGTGGATCTTGAAATTTTTTTCCATGGCATTTTTCATTGTGTATATGTATGCGTCCTAGCCGCATATCTTGCTGGGTGGTGCCCCTATTGTGTACCTCCCATGATGAGGCCATTGTGCATAGTCTTGGTGTAGAGGCCACCGGGTCTATTTTTCACATCCGCCTCTCACCACTAGCGTCCTAACGTCAAAAAACCCCGAGGCTCCGATGCCATTGATAATTTGCTTGTAACTTTGTGGTGACCAACCTGGATCTTCAGCAAGACCTTTGGCAACCAATGAAAAAGCTTGATCTTGTATGGCATTAAGGCAATTTTTTAAGTTTGCCCCTACATCTATACCCCCTACACATTTTATGTAAAGTCCCACGTGTTGCAGCTCCAGGGGGCAGCCTCCACAAGCTTGGAACACTCTCTCCCAGTGCTCACTTGTGATAGTGGAACCGGAAGTATGGCCCTTTTTGTCTTCACCAAGTCATCCCAATCCCAGACAACATCCCTAAGATTGACAGCTTCTTGTATGGAGGCCGAAATCTTTGACTCAAAAAAGACATGTGCATGTATCTTCGTAAGGTAGCCAATGCCAAATACCTCCCATGCACCAGGCTGGAAAGTTCCTTCCAGCCAATTCACAAAGAGGTCATCAGACCTGCACAAAAGGAGATGTGCTTGGTGATCTCGCTTAGTCAATGCAGTGAAAAGGCCAATAAACCTCTTCCGCTCCTCTTCCAACCACTCCTTCAAGCATTGAGCTTCATCCAGAACTACAGCAGGCCTCGCCATGGGATTCCTCCACAAGAACTCTTGGAAAAGTGACATGATCTACATAACCCTGCTTGCAGTATGCAGTTCCCCTCTCAACCTGCTGATAACCTGTACAGGGTTCAAAGTCAATCCAGGAAAGCTGATTGTCATGGACCAGGACACAGCCTCAAGCTTGTCCAGATACCCAGACAATATAACCCTGAGAGCCAAGGCAGCATCATCAAGCACGCCAAAGTTGGTTCTCTTGCAATAAATGTACACCATTGGTGTCATAGCTATGAGCACATCTTTGCTTCCACACATGCGATCTAATTCTCGGAGCACGGCAGACTTGCCAGAGCTCTTGGGCCCCACAATCGCAAGTGTATCAATGGGCGGATCCATAAGGTAGTCTAGCAGCCATACCAGTTCCTCCTTCCTGTTGTAGAAACCACGCCACAGATCCCTCATCTCGTTCACCTCCTGTTTCAACTCCTCCATCGCCTGGCTCCTGCTCTGCCCCTGGGACAACATGGCACCCATTGTAGTAGAATATGGAAGGCCCTAGGAACACTCTTAGCCGAGGTAACCTTTATGCTAAAAAAAAAAATCACAAGGGCTATACTTCTGGTTCCTCTGATTCTTGCTTTTTTATTGGGTTTTGACGAAGAGGGAAAGAGTGGCCAGAGACGAACCTGCAAACAAAGCTCCAAGCTGCTTTTGAGAAACCTGCGACCTATTTGTGGAGACGGTTGAACTAGCAATTGAGCAACACGAAGTGCTTTTTTTAATTTATTCACTTCATAGCTTTTCACGGCAGAGTTTTTTTAGAGCTTTCGATGGTAGAGATGTTTTTTTTTTTAATTTATATTTAAATCTAATGCCACATGGTGGCTTCTACATTTAGATACTTCAAAAATAACCTTTGGAAGTTTGTCTCACCAAGGTTTTTTTTTTCATGACTAGCTGGGTCGAATCACAAACCCGTCCCTTGTGAGTTAAAGAAGATGCTCTCTATAAAAATCCATCTCTGTGACCAACTCTTGTGATGGATCTATCCATGTCCTCCTAGTTTCCAACAGGGTCAGGTGTCCTGGAAAATGAGTCTAGTAATCTCCACTTATATAAGAGAGAATGATTGGAAGAGAGGCAAGTTGTCCATGCTAAAACCATGTATCTGAAACCATGATGACATTTGTCCATACCAGCATGATGTGTCCCCCTATAAAGATAATTTTCTAGAGGACTCAAGACTGAAGTGCCAATCTGGAATATCTATCTTTGATACTATCCTATAAGCTGTGTATAAAGGAGACTGATCTAGTAAGAACCTCTATCTCCATAGGGGGGGGGCTGCTATCTCTGCTTTAATGATCTTGTGTGGCACGGAGGCCTTGGATCTAATCAACCAAGAGATCATAGATACCAAGGGCCTCTCAATAACCCTCCACACAACTTGACCCACAAAGGGTCTCCAAACGTGAACCCCAAGGTATCAAAGAGTCAGAGCTTTGTTCGGTGAACTTGCGAACACATCCTCTCCAATTCTCCCAAGGCTGCATACGCTTTGGTCATTCTAGTCTCTGCTGCTCTCTTCAAAGAAAACTTTGGCCCATCAAAGACTACCGCAAGATAATTGTATGCATCTGTGTACTCCACAATCTCGTGACTGTAAGTGAATGTAGGTGTTGGTGTGGTGTTAAACACCATAACCTTGGCTTTACCAAGGTTTACAGACAATCCACTATCCTCCACAAAGCTATGTAATGCATCCAAATGTCGTTGCATACCCTCCGGTAAGTTAGAGATCATCACAATATCATCAGCATATAGCAACAATGGAATCCATGTCCCTGCCTGCTCGAAACCTCTATCACCCTCTCTGTCAATGTAATCAGAAATTGCATCTATATATATACCAAAAAGAGTAGGAGACAATGGACAATCTTGTTTCACTCCAAAGTAGACTAAACTAAATCCCTGGGGGATTCACTCTATATAAAAGATGGATGCCACCTGTGAGCGAACAACTTTGATAAAACCCCTATATACAACTCATATTAGGGAATATGACCCCCTTTTCTACGCTTATATGACAATCAATGAAGAAAAGTATCATACCCCTATCGTACATAAAAAATTTAGGTCTCACATGATCTAACTGAGTGAAACTAGTCTAAGAGTGTGTAGCATAGTGACTGGCAGCGTACTAAGGAACCACTTGTGTTGATAACTAGATGTACCCTCAATGTCTCTTAGTTTGACTTTCAAACTATGTGCCCGATCAGCTTGCACTTTGGTGGCTACTTATCCAATTTTGACACATCCAAATTTGGTGTAAATCAATCCTTGACCCGCTCCAAATCAGCCATTATCTATGACCGACTTGATCAAAATTTGATGTGTGGCCTGATAAATAACTTCCCCAAAATTCATTTGAGTTCTAGTGTACACCAGTGACCAATTGCTACACATAATCAACCCGGGTGAGTCCCCCCCACCCCCCCTCATTAATATGATACCCCCTCCCTTATTTTTAAGCTGGGGAGATAAATTATTAGGGGCCTACCCCTAACTTAAACGCTTATGTAACTTGTAAAAAAAAACCCTCCCTTGCACTTACGTGGTACAGTAATTTTTCCATGGTGAATCCCCCAGGACTAAATCAAATATCCCATCTGGAGTGTGTACATGTCCAACTAGATCTGTATAAAGCATGATCCCCCAAATCAACTCAATGGGCACTCCCATCTCCTGTAGCCTTCGCATCAACCTAGCTTTGGAAACCATGTCAAATGCTTTGCTGAAATCCACAAAGCTACAATAAATCTGTCTCCCATGTGCCCTACAATGATGGATTTGAGTGTCCAAATATGGTCAAGAGTGGAGAAGCCTGTCTTGAAACCGGATTGTCTCATTGCCCATATGCTCTCACTCTCTGCCCATTTTCATAAAGGGAGTATTGGAAGGGAGGCAAGCTATCCATGTTGAAGCCATGTATCTAAAACCATGATGACATCTATGCATACCAGCATGATGTGTCCCCCTACAAAGCTAATTTTTTGCAGGACTCAAGGGCCAATCTAGCATATCTGCCTTTGGTAGAATCTAGTATAAAGGATACTGATTTGGTAAGCGGCTCTATCTCCATAGAGGGGATTGCTAACTCCGCTCTAATGATCTTGTGTGGCACAAAGGCCTTGTCTCTAATCAATCAAGAGATCGTACATACCAAGGTCCTCTCCATACCTCTTCACCCATCCTCACCCACAGAGAGTCCGAAAATATGAACCCCATAGAGCATAGTTGAAGCTACCAAGGTATCAAAGAGCCCAAGATTTGTTCGGGGTTCTTGGAACTAAACCTGTGAACACATCCTCTCCACTCCTCCCAAGGCCACATACGCTCTGGTCATTCTAGAGACTAGTCTCTATTTCTCTCTTCAAAGAAAACTTTGGCCCGATGAAGACTACCCCAAGATAAGTGTGCATTTGTGTACTCCACAATAATCTCTTGACCATAAGTGAATGCGGGTGATGATCTCCTGATCCACTGTCATGTGGTGTTAAACACCATAACCTTGGTTTTACCAAGGTTTATAGACAATCCACTATTCACTGCAACGTTATGCAATGCATCTAAATATCCACGAATACCTTCTAGTGAGTCAGAGATCAACACGACATCATCATCATACAACAACAATGGAATCTATGTCCCTTCTAGTTGGGCACCTTTGTCACCCTTTGTGTCAGTGTAATCAGAAACCTCATCTATATACATACCAAAACGAGTAGGAGACAACCTTGTTTCACTCCAATAGTGGAGTGAACTAAATTAGATATCCCCTATGGAGTTCCTACATGTCCCACCACTGATGTGAATAGAGCCATGATCCCCCAAATCAACTCAATGGATACCCCATCTCCTGTAGTATGCGCATCAATAGGTATGTGTGCATACTATAGACGCTTCATAGAAAAGTTCTCACAAATTGCGGGACCATTACATGACCTAACAAAGAAAAGCGTTAGGTATACATGGTCTGCTAAGGAGAACAATGCTTTCGAAAAGCTTAAAGAAAAGCTTATCTCCCAACCTGTGCTTACACTACCGGATCTCTCAAAACCATTTGAGGTCCAATGCGATGCTTGTGGTGATTGCCTTGGAGCTATTTTGCTCCAAGAAGGGCACGCCATAGGCTATGAGAGTCGAAGGCTCGACCTCGTTGAGCAAGCTCTAGGCATATACGAAAAGGAACTCCTTGCAGTTTTACATGCCTTAGACTCATGGAAGCACTATTTATTGGGGACTCCTTTCATTCTGCGAACGGATCACCAAAGTCTTAAGTACTTCATGACGCAGACCAAGCTCTTCGACAAACAAATGAGGTGGGCAAATTTCCTTTCGCAATTTCATTTTCATATTGCTCACATTGCTAGCAAGCATAATCAAGTAGCTGATGCACTCTCAAGACGGCCGAGAGTGAATGCGGTTTCCATAGCAACTCACAATGATCTATCTTCAATGATAGATGAGTATGCTATTGATCCCGATTTTAGAGATGTGATTTCAGCCCTTGCATTAGGGAAGAAAGAAGAACCATTTACTTTACAAGATGGTTATCTTCTCTATGGCAATAGACTATGCGTTACTAACTCACTACGTGAGAAAGTAATGTATGAATCTCATGCTCCACCTTATGCGGGGCATAGAGGGATTCAGTCTACCTTAAAGGGAATTGAAACATATTTCTATTGGCCTACCATGAAAGTGAACATACAAGAGTATGTTTCAAAATGTGTGGTATGCCAAAAGACAAAATTTGATAGAGGGAAGCAACTTGGATTGCTTCAACCCTTGCCAATCCCTAATTCACCATGGGAGAGCATATCCATGGATTTTATCTTTGGATTGCCTAAGTCTATCCATGGGAATACGGGAATATGGACGATAGTAGACAGGTTTAGTAAACAAGCTCATTTTATACTTGTCAAAAAGACTATCAAAGCCCATCAAATGGAAACCCTCTTTATTTCACAAATTCTCAAGTACCATGGCTTGCCCATGTCCATAGTGTTGGATAGAGATCCTAGAATGACCAGTAATTTCTGGAAGGGTCTCTTTGAGAATTTAGGAACAAGGCTAAACTTCTCTTCGGCCTATCATCCACAAACTGATGGCCAAAGTGAAATAGCTAACCTAACCATTCTCGATCTACTAAAAGCCTATGTAACGGAAGTAGATCAAAGATCCCAATGGGAGAAGTACTTACCGTTAGTGGAGTATGCTTACAATAACACTGTACATACTTCCACGGGAAAAGCACCTTTCGAGGTAATTGAGGGAAGATCAAAAAGTCCCTTGCTACTTAAGGTACATGGGAAGATCTTCGCTGCAGATGAGTATAGCCGAGACCTACAAGAATCTTTCCAAAATATTAAGGATGCTATCTCTATCTCACAGCAAAGGCAAAAGGCTGCTGCTGACAAGCACAGAAGAGCCCAAGCCTTTAAAGAAAACGATTGGGTCTTGTTAAAGTTTCCCAAGGCTCGATTAAGGCACACAACGGGCAAGAATCCTACGGGTCACCAAAAGTACTATGCTAAACTAGCAAAAAGGTACTATGGTCCCTTTCAGATTCTTAGGCCAATCAATGAGATGGCCTATCAACTCAAGTTGCCCAATCATTGGCTCATACACAATGCTTTTCATGTGAGCCTATTAAAGCCTTACAAAGGAGAGCCACCTCAAGAACCAACTATTGAAGACCCACCGGAGATTGGGGACCAAGAAGAGGTGCTGCAGCCCGAGTCCATTCTCCGACATGAAGACAAGGTACTAAGAGGCGGTAAGACTATCTGACGATATCTTATTAAGTTTAAGAATTATCCTTTTGAAGATGCTAGATGGATGCAAGGCATACAATTAAAGGATAACCTAAACCTTGTCAATGCTTAAAATGCTTCCCAAGAGTAAGCAAATGTACAAAATGTTAAAAATTTTTGTCTTATAAGACTCTCTTTTTCTTTATTTGTGCACAAAAATGAAGTAGTATGCATGCTTAGATCAAGTTTGCGGAGACGACGTCTCCCAAACACCAAGTAGAGCTTGTCACTCTACTATGGAAGACTGATAGGACTAATGTGCAGACATGCTTGCGGCAGCCTCAGGCTCTCAAGCGCCAAATGGACTAGTCATCCATTGTGGAATGATGTCGTAGGGTAACATAGGGATCCTCTACCCGCTAAGAAAAGGACTCATGAACATGCTTTATCTTCTCTACACCATAGTCGAGGATGACTATGATTTCAAGAGAGAGGTAATGTCATAATAATCAATATCTAATTCTCCTAAATGATTTTCTCATATTAAAATGATCATTTAATGTGGGGAAGGCCAGGACAGAAAAACCTAGAAAATTGGTTAAGCTAGCAGACCGGCCACAGTAGGGATCGAAAGGAGGGAAAATAGGGATCCAAAGAGGGGGCCATCTGCAAAAGAGCCATGTGAAACAATGGGCTAAAAAGACCCTAAGGTTCATCCCATTAAGACTTCCAAAATGCTAAGGTTCCAAAATTCAAAGGTTGTGTCCAAAGGTCAACCCTAGGGAAAATTGGATGCTTTGTGTGTGCCCTAAAAGTCTTTGCATATCCCTACATGGGAGGGGGCGAGCCCTAAGGGTAGGGGATGAGAGAGAAAGCCACACACACACACATAGGCTCCCTTTACACAAAGGGAATGAGGGACACATGTCAGCTCCCTAGGCCAAATGCCCACAAGGTGTGCCCAATTTCTATTGGATGACTCTTGAAGTGGACCAATGAAAATTAAGCTAGAGTAAATTTAGTTTAATTAATTTAAAAACATTAAATAAAAGAAACCAATGAGAATTAAGTCTCCTAGAAGACTATTGGGCAGTCTTCCAAGGGGTCCAATGAGCATTCAGGAGCCCCATGGCTTGCATGATTCCTATTGTCCAGGAGGCAAAGGGGTCCAATGAGAGTTTAGTTTAATTATTTAATTACCTAAAGCTCTCACAAAAGGGGAAAGGGGGACACATGCCAGAAGGCTATCACTTATGCTGCTTAATTGTAATTGGCTTGACTTGGGGAGGGCCAATGAAGCTTCGGCAAGAGAAATTAGCAAGAGGGCTCGCCCAAGAGAGAGAGGGGGCTGATTTTTGCAAGGAATTATCACACACACACACTCACACAAGCTCATGTGTGAAGAAAGAGAAGACTATCTCTTCCCAAGCTTTAATGGAGAACTCATCACCTACTCCAAGCTTGTGAGATAGAAGCCTACATCAACACTGTCTTGGCATGTGGATGCAAATCCAACCAAGATCCAAGCTTCAATGCATGCTCATCTCCTCTACCAAGCTAATTACTAAGCTAAGCTATGCTACATATGAGTGATTATGTGAGGAGATGTACATCTTTCTCGTAAGATACTCCTTCTTCCTCTCAATCTACTCTCATACCCTGCTAGCTCTCACCATCTTCGAAGGTGTGTGAGGTCTTGGGTCTGAGAACGGGGATAATTCAAGTTGTGTTTGTTAAGTGTTTTGCTTAGTGCATGAAGTTTCCATCTTCATTGCACTAGCTAGTCTTGAAGGAACACAAAGAATTGTATTGTACAATGTCTCTCTTGATGGGAGAAACCATAATACAACGCCTTTTGGAGGGGGGACCGGCTCCATGAAAATCTGGTCCTCAACTGTTGTCAATAGCTTAATTTCTCTCTCTTTTGAAAGTATTGTCGATGCTATCTAACTAGGTGTTATGCTTTTTGTTGCTCTCTCCACCCAAGCACTGTTGTAATTCTCATTAGGAATCTATTCTAATGAAACGCCCACTATGTTCATGCTAATTTCCGCTACACATAAGTTACTAGGCCATTAAATGTTACAAGGACAACGACGTCTCTGTTGTGCAGCAAAAAGAAGGTAGACCTAGAGTTCTTTGTGCAACACACAAAGGTAGATAGCGGACAACCGGCCGCACTAGCCCCCACTTACGCCCTCCACAATGGGCAACAGAGACAAACTCAACCGACAACTCTACGACACCGAGGCTCCATTGGAGCCATTGGCTAGGTGCGTAGAAAGACCCTCTAAATCCTTGCATGAAGGAGGGTTGAATCTACCCCATGAGGGTAAGAGACCAATTCTCTACCATCCAAGCTATTGAACCTTGTTGTGTATAACAATGAAAGATAGCATATTTGTTTTGACTCGAAAGCTAGAAGGAAAAGGAAAGCTTCAAACTTCAAGGAAATAGTTTCCCTCTTCCTTTTCACTTCTTGGAGGAAGGCAAGTTTTCCTTCAAAATTTGTTTTTTCCTCAAGAAGGAAGATTCAAAGCGAGAAAAAGCCTTCAAAAAAACGACGAGTTTTTGTGAAGAATCAACGAAGGTGTTCTTACGACGAACAACACGTGAAGTGCTACAATTTTTGCAAGGCAAAGTTTGCATGCAGCAACGTAAATCGCCGAGCATAAAAAACACAAAGACTTCAAGTTTTACAAGGTACAAGTTGACATTTTTTCTCTCTCTTTATATTAGTGTGTGT
Organism: Adiantum capillus-veneris; assembly: GCF_014529385.1. NCBI lineage: Eukaryota > Viridiplantae > Streptophyta > Polypodiopsida > Polypodiales > Pteridaceae > Adiantum > Adiantum capillus-veneris. The sequence continues at coordinate 69,910,031 of NC_140960.1, read as the reverse complement.
TTACCATGGCCAGTGAGGATATCCCACCTACACACACTTCTAATTTTGAGCACGTAGATCAAAATCAAGGTACCACGGGTGCTAACGACACACTGATATGCATGACGATGATGATCTAGGAGATCATGGCCTTGTATATATGACTGCTTTCAAGACTTTGGAAAATCACCAAAGCGTACCTGAACGCAACCTTTTTGCACTCAATGCAAATGTTACAAATCTTACTGAGCTACTTGTGAAATTTATGAATTCACAGATGGCTCAAGGAGCCACAAGTGGCACGGTTCAAGGAAACCAAGCTCGCACGACTCAAGCAGTCCAAGAGACAAAAGCTTCAAAAGATGCAGAAGGTAGCAATGCATTGCTTAAGAATATCACCATTCCTTAGTTTCACGGGAAAGAGGTGATCGCAACAAGGATGCGGTCAATATGTTCTTACACAAATGGAGTGATATTCATAGGTTGAGACACACCCCAGATATAAAGACGTCTGTGGAAACAAGTCTATCTCTTAAAGGCAAGGCCTATAAGAGGTGGATGACATTTTCAATAGATGCTTGTCCTCCGTCTTGGGTTGTGTTTCAAGCTTCTTTCTCCAAAGAGTTTTTGGACTCCAATGAAGAAGATAAGAATTGGCTAGCATGGGATGCATGCCGTATGCCTGGCCTCTCTCTCACGTAGTACCTTTTAAGTATCGAGAAATCATATTAAAACTAGAAGGTCTAGATGAATTCCAAAAGATACGGGCTTTAATAGGGGTCTTGACAAAGACTATTGTCTTCATGTCAAGACCCAACATCCAAAAAATTTGGAAGAAGCCATCGGTCATGCCCAAAGATATGATGATGACCAAGAGAGGAAGGAAAAGATTCCCTACTCTAAGAATAATTTTGCTAAGAGCACAATGGCGAGGTAGATCTCCCACACGTTCCAAGAGGAATAAGAGAAAAATCTACCTTTCCACGCCCACAAGAGGCTAAGAAGCCTAAACAATCATGAGATACTCCACGTGGGTCTCTCAACGCTGCCGATTTGGAGCGTGCAAAAAAACACAATTTGTGTTTCGAATGTCTTTTGGACCAACATAACAAGAAGGATTATCCCCTTTTGGAAGGCAAAGAAAAGGTGATGCACATGGTGCAACACCTCACATTAGATTCATATCCTAAATATTGTGATGTAGAGGTTCTTTATATGAAAGAAAAGCACAAGTGTTGTGTGCCTGATTCAATGTGGCAACCCACCTTTGGACCCCATGATTTGATTCACATGCATGGCACTATTAACAGACAATGTGTTCGTATTTTAGTGGATGATGGTGCAACTCATAACATCATGAACTATAAGCTAGTCAAGAAAATGAAGCTTACACAGACTCCCTGCTCCCACAAGTATGTGGTAGAGCAGATGCCCGGGAATGATAAAGAAGTATGGGACACGGTAGTTCAAGGGATTGAGCTTATTGTTCAAGATCATACGATGACCGTTGACTTTTAAGTTATGAACATGGACCACGTTGATGTAGTTTTAGGACGGGAGTGGCTACATGGTTTAGGAAACACATTGCACAATAGTTATGAGCACAACTCCTTATCCTTTATGGCCAATGGTAAACATGTGCTTTTGCCTCGTGAGAAAAATATACCATCTACACCTCTTATATGTACAACCGAGCTTTCTATTTTACAAAAAACAGATTTAATAGATGAAGTCGTTTTGTGTTACTGCTGGTCTCCAAGTCTTGTGAATTCTCAAGAGCAAAGTGCTGTGAATTCTAGTAATGGTATGCAAAGTACAATGAATTCTAATGATAAGCAAAGTGTTAACAAATCTAATGAGAAAAGTGCTCTCAATTTTAATTCTATTGAGCATTGTGCAACTATTGTAAAACAAAATTTTAGGAATTACAAGATTCTCCATCCCATCATAACTCTAGTTTACTTTCTCCTTTTGCACGACAAAAGCTGGATCACTTACTCATGGAGTATAGTGATGTATTCTCAAGTGATTTACCGCCGGGTCTACCCCCTACACGTGATGTGCATCATGGCATAGATGTCCAGCTAGGCACTAAACTGGTGAGTAAACCACCTTATCGTATGAGTGCTAAAGAAGCCAAGGAGGTTGAGAGTCAGTTGGATGACTACCTCGCTGGTGGTTTCATTAGACCTAGCACGTCGCCTTGGGAATCACCAATTCTATTGGTAAAAAAGAAAGATGGTACTGTGTGCATGTGCGTAGATTATTGCAGATTAAATGCTATAACCATCAAGAACTAGTATCCTCTACCTCGAGTGGATGAGTTGTTTGATCAACTCCATGGGGCAAGATACCATACAAAGATAGATCTTCGTTGAGGTTACCACCAAGTGCGTATCCTTTTGCAAGATATCTCTAAAACTACCTTTAGAACATGGTTCGAGTATTTTGAATTTTTGGTTATACCTTTTCATTTAACCAATGCTCCAGCTACATTTATGACACTCATGGATAGTGTCTTACGCCCCTATCTTGGAAAATTTGTTGTGGTTTTTCTTGATAAAATTCTCATTTACAGTAAGACTAAAGATGAACACATAGAACACTTACGATTAGTGTTCGAACAGCTACGAGCTCAAGCTCTGTATGCTAAGCAAAGCAAGTGTGATTTCTTTAAAATAGAGATACATTACCTCGGTCATGTGATCTCTTATTCTGACATCAAGATGGACACTGACAAGGTTGCTGCCATTCCTCGATGGCCACATCCCAACACGGTTGAGGAGCTTCAAATATTCTTAGGCATGACTGGATTTTATGGACAATATATCCGTGATTATGCCAAAATTGCTATTCCTATGACAAATCAACTTAAAGCAAAAGGTAAGACCTTTTCTTGGGAAGAAGCCCAAAAACGCAGTTTTGAACAGCTCAAGGTAGCCATAGCCACTGCTCCCATCCTAGCAATCCGTGACCGACTTAAGTCGTTTGTGGTAGAGGCTGATGCTAGTGATAAAGCAATTGGTACGGTACTTCTCCAAGAGGGAAGACCTATAGCCTTTGAAAGTAAAAAGTTAGATAGAGCTCAATAGAATTATCACTTATGGTTTGTGTCTCAATGGAGCATCCCTTTTTGATAGAGGCATTAACCATGCAGAAAGTCAAAAGACTTTATGTAGATGACATGCCATATACACATGGAAACATAGCCAGCTTAATAGTAGTTAGAGAAGAAGTACAAGAACCAATTGCACATTTGTGGAATGAAAAAATGGGCATGAATCGGAATACACGAGCATAGATGTTCCAAGATACATTCTTATAATTTCCATTAGATCATTACGTGTCAGTGATGAACTATTAGTGAATTACAGATTTTTTAGACCAGAAAGAGCACCTTTACCTTTAGATTAAATATGTAAAAGTGTATACAAAAAATGTGCACTTGTGGATAATGTATCAAACTTTGAAATTTACACGTCTACATTTGATACTAGTTGGTTTTTTGCTTAACCAAATTATTTCCTTTGTAAATGCTAAGTATGTTTACAAAATATGAAGTTTGATTTCTATACATAGAATTCTTAGAATTGTGTCTATGTGATAGGTTTCAAAGTATGATGTTGAAAATCATTTGCGTGTAGGCTTCTCATGGCATTTCATGTATGTCAATTGAGTACATGAAACTCCTTCATAAGAGTGATCCAAACAGCTATGAGAGATTAAAGAAACTTTATGGTTTGCATTTTGACAAAGAGAATATTGTTTTTTTATGATAATGATGGCATGGATGATTTTATTTATAAGTGGTATAAGAAACTGAAGTGTGTAATAAATAAAAGTTTTCTTAGAGCAGAGGCGCTTGAGCAAGGTGCAAATTTGTCATGATTAAGTGCGAGTTTTCTTATTCTCAACACCCAAAATTGTTATGCTTGGAATAATGCATCCGTTTTGGCATTATTAAGTTCAATTTATTCTCCATTGTCAATGTTTATTGTATTATTTTTGAATGTCTTAATACTTGATATGTATGTGGTGTTTGCTCAAAATGTTGTAGGTTACTATCTCAAAAGTTCTTACCCTCAAACAACGCCCTTCCTACATCAAGAGATGAAGTGAAAAAGATGTTGAACAAGCTTTGACTCGATTACAACACCATACACTCATAACCGAATGATTGTATTTTGTATAGAGATGAATACAAAAATGAAAATGCATGTCCAAAAAGTAACACATCTTGTTATAAAGTTACGAGCAGATGAATCCCTCGTAAGATGCTTTGATATTTTTCGTTGGCACCCCATATATAGCACATATTTTGAATCCCAAATTTAGAAATACTTATGGATTGGGGATAAAAAATTGCAAGTATAGATGTGATTATGAGAATTCCCTCAATTGCTCTTCTTTCAAACGTACCAATACAAAATGGCGTGAGTTTGAAGCAGAGCCACGACACATTAAGATGGGCGTTGGCTTGGATGGTGTGAATCCATTCTCCACGCGCTCAAGTAAATGGTCTACTTGGCCAGTAGTTCTAGTTAACTACAATCTGCCACCCTTTATTTTATTTAAAAGGAGCATTTAGTTTTGTCTCTCATAATTTGTGAAAAATGTCAAGTTAAAAACATTAACATATACTTGGAACCTCTAATTGACGACCTACAAGAGTTGTGGAGAGGCATAGACGTGCTTGATATGTTAAAACCAAAAAATGAAAGGAGATTTAGAGTTCACAGAATTTTAGCATGGACTATACACGACTTCCGGACTACGGATTCTGTGTCGATACTGGTTTGTGTTTAAGTAATACATGTGTATACTTTTCATTTCATTCTATATTTTATCATCATACTAAATAGTTTACTATGGATGTAGGGTGCTCAATCAAAGGTTATAAATATTGACCTCCTCATGTGGTGATTGGTTGAAATCTATGTATAGTAAGCATCTCAATAAAAATATATACCTTTAACATAGATGATTCTTACCCACGAAGATCATTTGCTACATCGAAGAACACAAACTAGTCATTTGAATGAAAAGATCGAGAGTGGACAATGTCCAAAACGGATGACATCCACAAATATGTACCTAAAGTGGACCAAAGGGCCCATATTTGATCCATAGTCAGAGCTTACAAGCAACGAAGATGATGCCCGATCTTGAGGATGACCCTCTCTCTGTATAGTTTTCTTTGGAGTATTGGAAGGATTTGAAGATCGCTCATCTTCTTGATCCTATCACATATTCAAAAATGAAGAGACGGATCAAAACGAATATGTACCTGCACCATGGGTGCTTATCTCCAGAGAGATTGACACGATTAATCAAAGAATACGATCTCTCTGCACACCCACGGGATAGGGTGTCTCATTGAAGAATATATTTACTGTGGATGACACGAGTCTTTTGAACTTAAAGAAACATGATTGGAAAACTTTTATCAAGTAACCTAGTATTCTTTTAATCGTAACAACTCCTTTCTCCAACCAAGAGATAGTAATTTGACTGTAACTTGATACATGTAGCATATTCTCCCCTTGTTATTGATGGCTGCTTAACGAGTGGTATTTGAGATGTTATGTATCATTTAGGAAATCTATCAAGCTATGTGTATAGCTCGCGATTGTTTGTATATGTACTTAATAAAGATTTCACTCATTTTTTTTCAATAAAAATAGATAGATCACGTCTAAGCATATTGATACAAGATCAATACCACAAAAGAAAAGGGAATGTATTGAGCTCCTTTTTGGAAAAGAAAGAGTTACTGACATCCTTTTTAGGTATCCAAGTCCATGTACTCATTCATCTTGTAGATGAGATAGAGGTTGCAGCTTTTGGGTCGAAAGATTTATGGGAGTTATAAAGGGGCTTTTTTGCCAAAGAGCATGACTAGAGGGTTCAATGGCTAAGTGATAGGTGCATGGAGAGTGCATATATTACCTTTCGGAGTACCTTGATAGCTACTCCTCGGAGATGGACATTTGAAGAGTCTCCTACATTGTCAGATGAGGTGTTATGTGGCAAGGGCATTCCTCGCAAGCTCACAACAATAAAATGCTTGAACATATCTACGTTTGTTATTTACAACTCATAGTGTATGGAAAGATATGTCAAAGAGTACTAGAAAGCTTGCAACCCACAAAGAAGGCGAAGAGCTAGCAAATCTACCAAGACTAAACCTCCATCCATTCTTATCTAAACATATCAGAGATGGAATTCTAGAGGGAGAAGACATCACTAATGAGCGGGGAGAGATTGGATTTGACTATCATTAGGAAAGAAATGAACTCATTTTTGGGCCTTTTAGCTCTAGTGAGAGAATGCTCCTCAGCCAATAGGAAGAAGGCTAACATTACGTAGAAAAAACCTTTTTTCTTATTTTGAAAATGTCCATGAAAACCATTTTGGTGAAATTGTCACTATCATCAAAAAAGTAAGGCACTTGATAATGACATCTTGCAAAGCGCCGAACGTCTTTTTATGACCCGGTGTTGCTATCCTATAAAGTAAAGTAATTTGTACTGGTGCATCTCACACAAGCATCAATCACCTTTTTTGTGAAGTACTAGCAATTTAAATTCGAACAGATCATACTTGATAGTGATTGATAGGTACTATTTAAGACTATGAAGGAGTCAGAACCAAGCGAATAGAGGCCCTTTAGGGGTCTTTGGGACCTCTATTTGCTTGGTTCTGACCTCATGAGGCCCTAGGATTAAGATATATCATTTTTTAAGCCCATGGATGCATCCGGAATGTCCAAAAACCGGTTTAGGGTAGCTCTTTAAAACGTTGAAATCTGACGTCTGTAGCTCAAGATATAGCATTTTTAAGCCTAGGGTCTCATGAGGTCAATACCAAGAGAATAGAGGCCATTGAGGGGTCTCAAGGGCCTCTATTCGCTTGTGGTACTGACCTCATGAGGCCCGAAGCTTAAAAATGCTATATTTTGAGCTAGAGATGTCAGATTTCAGCGTTTTAAAGAGCTATCCCAAGGTTTTTGTACGTTCCGGATGCATCCGTGCTATTAATTTTGTATTTTGAAAATAACTCTTATGTGTTTTCTCTCATCACACATCACATCACTCATTAAGATTCAAAGACATGGATTTTTGTGTACACTTGAGCTGGGCTCTCGAAAAGCATTTTGTACGAGCATGCATTTAAGTGATTGAGCAAACTTTTACATATGTACTATGAGGAATAGAATTCCAAAAAAAGACTTTTGCATTTTTCATAATTACCTCTCTCTATGCTGAGTTGGCGTTTCTTACAGGGCCCAAAATTGAGTCCAAGTTTCTCCTAATGGATAGAAAAGTATTACTTCTTCTATGAATATATATTTATAAAGTTGTTTGAATTTTTAATATTCTTACTTGGGGTTTATGTACTCGACTCAGGGATTTTAGGTATCCACGTATAGCAACATGTGGGCCTATGGAGAACACCTTTGAGTCAAAAAAATTGATCAATGATGAGTTACTCAAGACTCTTGCATTGTTTCATCTTTTAGGCAGCAATCACGTGCGTGCAAGTGCAAGAGATACAAACCCTATCGATGAGAAGCTTGGGTATGTGGGAACCTTAGGTGGTATTTATGAACTCAACTTTTGTGTTTGCAAGCGGGTAATGAAATTTTATAAATATACACAAATATGGATGCTATTAACTTCGAAGTTTCTTCTAAAGCATTTTAAATATCTTATGTTAAAACAAATTGTATTGGATATTGATTGGTTCTATACCGAGTATAAAGGGGCTAGAGCCACAATGAGGCAAAAGCCATCTGGTTTTTGGACAATTGACTCTTTGAAACCATTACGGACAACACAAGAACCATATTTTGCTGGCACGTTGTGAGTTGGCCTTCTTCTATAGTTTTCTAGATTCGCTCAATCCATGGACGTCGGATATTTGACACCACCAACTCAGATGGAATCTCAGATAATGTAATTCAAGAGAATGATACCATTTCTACGCATTCCCATCTCCTAACAACATTAGCACATGATGACTACTCTAACGAAGGAAAGCAAAACATTGATGCAATGGATGATGAAAAAAAAGTTCTAGCCTTAGAGTTAGACATTGAGCCTTCATACAAGCCTAATCCATCCTTGATTGGTTTTCCAAACACTCTCTCTCTTGATGCAAACTCGACAATTGAAGAGATTCTTGAAGCAATGAAGAGCAATGAAGAGATCGAATTGATCATTGACCTCTTTCCGAGTTTGACTTAACCCTTTTTAATTGAATAGAATTTGGTACTGCATATTTTTATTTATTTTATTGCAGGTCCTCAGACTCGTGGGTGAGCCCATATTGGTTCTATGGTTGGAAGGTGAGCTTGATGTCCACCCATTACGTGTTTAGGAGTGAACATTTGTGATTGTCTTGTGTGATCACCACACTTGGACTCTACACCGATGGAGACTCTGCCCGCACACCCATATTTGTGTGGGCTCATTGGTATGGGACACCGGCTCTTGTGGTAGAGGCTAGCCCACTGGCTGTAGGCCCTTAGGCTTGAGGGTGAGCCCATATTGGCTCTATGGTTGGGAGGTGATCCTGATGTCCATCTATTACATGTCTATGACTCTACACTAATGGAAACTCTATTTGCACACCTGTAGTGGTGTGGGCTCGTTGGTATGGGACACCGGCTCTTGCGATAGAGCCTAGTCCACTGGCTGCATGCCCTCAGGCTTGGGGGTGAGCCCATTGGGTCTATGGTTGGGAGGTGAGCCTACTGTCCACCCATTACGTGTGTAGGAGTGAATTCATCTTCTTGTGGCATGCCATGTGTGTATATTTATTAGTGTTTGGGGAATTTCTCTCTCTCTAGCATTTTTAGTTGTGCTAGCATTTTGCATGCTCCAGTGTTTTTCCTCTCAATTGACCTTGACGGTGAGGAGATCCATCTCAAATTTTCACGATGAAAAGAGGCGGTTTGTTGTTTTTCTTGCATTTTTCACTCCATGGATAGAGTTGTAGTCAGATACAACTCTCTCTCTCCAAGGATATTGACTCTATGATCCAGAGAAGAGGGATGATGCACTCAACCGTGATGTTATCTTTGATGAGATTTTACCTTTAGAGGGGGCTTTTGCTCCCAAGTCTTCCACAACGACTCCCGACTTGCCAATTCTTGGAGACCCTGGCTTTGATTTGCCTCTTGATGGTAGTGGTTCTCATCATAGTGCTGAGGTAGAACCCGATATACCAGTAGCTTCTCCTACGGGGAGCAAGTTAGACAAGTTCATGAAGTGGATATTGGAGACTTTGTAAAGATTCAGCAAACTCGGATTTTCCACCCAATTGGTGTGAAAACAGTATTACACAACGCTCTCAACAACTTTATATTGATGGGGTAGTGTGTCGACAACGGTGACAATGACAACAACAACGATGATGATGATGACAACGACAATGACGCTACAGCTGAATGCCACAGAATCTGCTAGTGATGTCGATGGTAGGTACTGCGACCAATCTACTAGCCTCGCCATACCGCAACATTCCATAGTAAATCCCACCAATTTCTCCTCATCACAGGAGATCATCTCGAATTTTTAGTTTTTAGCCCATAAACAACCGGCTCGTTTGCGGATTGAGCCTCAAATTAATCAACGTTCTTGCAATTCATCCCTTGCATGCATTGGTGGTTGCAGATCAGCCCTGTAGAACCACCAAAGTTGAGCAAAACACCTGGCATTGTACCAGACCTTAGTGAAATCTAAAGCAAATAAATCTCTAGCAATAGAGGGAGAGGGGTCTTGAAGGGGGGTTTGGGACCCCATCTAATGTCATCTCTTTTCTGTCTCTATCTAGCACTCTCATGCACTTTGCACTCACAGTTTTCCACTCTCTTTGTTTTGGTCATTGCACATTCTTGCATTAAGGACTGAAGGCTCTTCATTTTGCTAAGTAAAAGAAACCTTGAGCACCCACTTATCACTCATCTTGAGCCATACACCATCATTCACTTCCGCTACACATTACATGCCTCTTCTGCTGCCTAGAGATGCCCAATACGCCTATTTACAGAGGCAGACATTGATGAAGCTCTTCAACGACCAATGCAATACTTTCTTTGATAACAATTGATGTCAAGAATCCTTGGGCATTGATGAGGAAGATGATGATGGTTTACTTTTTTACTTTACTTCATTTCTATTTTGTTGTGTGCAGATCTAACCCTTTGTGCATGTGGACAAGCTGTTCCTACTTCTAGGGTTTAGGTAGCCTAGGTAGTGTTTTGGCACCTTTTTGAGCCTGTATGTAGGTCATGCATGTTCAAGCACTTAGAGTAGCTACATACCCTTTGATTGCGCAAGCCAAGATCAATACCCAGTACCAAGCATGAACACTTTCCACTGCATGAACCAGTTCCTACCGTGCATGGGAACCACCTCTTATTTGGAATCAATAATAGGTGACAATATGATCATTTTAACCAAATCATGGGAGACTAAATCCAGCTTGCTTGACCCAACATTCTGAATCTATAAAGGGAGGTAGGGGGCGCTAGCAAGAGGCATAAGAGATAGGAGACACAAGGAGGGAAGGCACCCCGCAAACCGACAACATCCTCAAGCATCTCCAACGTTTTCTCCAGAACAACTAGCATTTTTGCATCAGCAAGTCCTGCATTTTTAGCCAAGAAGATGAGCATTTTCAGATCAGTCCTTAGCCTCATTGAATCGCTCCCATTTGGTAGCAAAACTTCGCCGCAGACTCCCTATCGCAACAGATCAGCCAACAATCAGTTTTAGCCCTAAGGACAGCATAGTGTTTTCAATTTTCAGCCCATATCAACCATCATTTTTTGTTTTCAGCCCAAAGCAATTAGCATTTTTGCAATTCTCAGCCCTTGCAAGCCTTGGCGGTAGGAGATCAGCCTTTGCCTTGCATCAATAGCAGATCCACAACAATAGACCTTAGCATTTTTAGATTTCAGCCATTAGCATCACAGATCTTGACCTCGACCTCGACGACAACACCATACTCGTCGTTGACATCGTTGTCATAGATGTTGACATTGTTGTTGTCAAGTACCTTAGCATCTAGAAGCATTGTACCAGACTTTGTGCAATCTAAAGCAAATACCTCTCTAGCAATATAGAGGGGGGCCCTTGGAGGGGGGTTTAGGACCCCATCTAGTGGTTAGTGATGTCTCTTCTCTCTCTCTCTCTCTCTCTCTCTCTCTCTCTCTCTCTCTCTCTCCCTAGAACTCTCATGCACTTTGCACTCACAATTTGCCACTCTCTTTGTTTTGGCCATTGCTCGTTCTCTCATTAAAGTACAAAAGGCTCTCCCTTCCGCTAAGTAAAAGGAATCTTGAGCACTTATCGGTCTCTCATCCTGAGCCATCCACCATCACACTCCCGCTGCACATTACATCTTCTTTTTACCTAGGCATTGTATTTTTATTTTTGTACCCAGATATTGTGTTAGATCCACCAAGATTGTATCAGTTTGTCTCATAGGTCATTTTGGCCTTTTGAAGACCTTTAATACAACATTTCATTTTCTCTCTCTCTCTCTCTCTCTCTCTCTCTCTCTCTCTCTCTCTCTCTCTCTCTCTCTCTCTCTCTCTCTCTCTCTCTCTCTCTCTCTCCGAATGATTACTAACCGTGCGTTGTCCTGTTTGTGTTATAATAGCTTTGCAATTCGCTGGCCGACTTATTGTCGATATCTAGATCTCTGCATTACAAGAAGATAGATTAGAACAAGGGAATATTCATAGAACATTTAAAACAACATATAGATGCGCACAACCAAATTATGTGGAGTCAAGGCACTTATAGCTCCAGTAGCTACCCTATGCACTGACAAAAAAGGACGCCGCCTCTGATGGGCATAACCTTCCCGTCCATGTCAATATCGTAGGTGACACCATATGAGCGGACACATCTCCAAAACGGTCCCTGGTGGTCATAATCAAGTCCTGGCGAGGTGTTGACCGCTGGGTCAACAACACAACATAACTCAAGTTTCGTACCAAAGTCTTATCTTTTGCGAGTTATGAAATGCTGTGGATTATGGCTATAAACGTCATTTGTAATGAGTAGTTATTCTAGTTTCAGAAGCCGGGGTGCAATGGCACTTCCAGATTGTAAATACAAAGAATTTGACCCTTTCAACCCCATTTTTGGTTAAAAACCTAAGGTAGCCTTCGTATATAAGGTACCTAGGTCATTTTGTAAAAAAGGACTTTTATCATAATCAAAACTTTAGCGCTGCCGTCTACTGTGTGTGAGAGAGAAAGAGAGTGAGCGTGAGCTTTATCCTCTCGCTACGCCCGACTCGCTCAACACATTGGAGATCCGACAGCACCATTGCTATAGGCTCGAGGAGAGCTACGCGACAACGCCAAGCATTCCACGCGAGACGAAGGGCACACGCCAACGCATCTACGAGCTATTTGTGGCCGTAAGTGTATCAAACAATGTCTGTTTTTTGCGTGCTAGTAGTCTATAGAATCGTGGCGACATAAGCTACACATAGGTATTCATAAATTTCAGTTTCGGGCACTTTCAAAATTCTGCTCTGTCATCCTACGCGTTTTCTGCAGATGGGTTTAGAGTGAGGGTTTTGAGTGTGGAAGCTTAGGGACAGGTGTATCCTAGTGAGGGGATGGTGTTCCTTAATTTTCGTACGAATCTGGCATGATTAGGTGAGTTGCCTTCCATATGTGTGTATGTGGCTAGGTGGTGTAGTTGAGAGCAGTGAGGTTCTTGATTGTGGTTTAGTTGGCCTTCCAGAGTGTTGTATGTGTAGGATGGTCTCAGTCTGACAAGCTAAAGATATTTCCTCCGTGTGCCTATCGTGTCATCTGTGTCATCGATTGACATTATGTTGATCTAGGTAGTGTTTGCATGCACTTCATAGGTGTGTGAGTCGTTCCCGTCCAACATTGGCGCCGTTGTCGGGGACACAAGGACCTAAGTAGGTTTCCTACTAACACTTGTGTGATGGTTGCTTGATTTAGTTTCGGCTAAAGAAAGCGTTTTTCTTAAGTGGATCCGAAAGAGGATCAAGTGGATAGCCAGGAAGCGTGTGTCTTGCGGAGGGTCTGCGACTAGATAGGTTTAGTTAGGATTTGTGGATTAGAGTAGTTGTTGGTGTTCGAGTGATTTGTGAGGTGATAAAAGCGTTTACTAGTCCGTGTGTGGCAGTGAAGCGTTTTTCTACTCATAGATGCAAAACCCCATATGATTTGTAGGAGTAGCTTTAGGTAAGTGATCCGATTCTGATCTAGAGCTATTCAGCACTGAATTATTTGCTAAAGTACTTGATTGCATTTGAAATCACGGAAAAGTGTGCTTTTGAGGGTAAAAATGCATTAAACAATCTTTTGTGGATATTTTTGTATGACTGACTGATGCTGTGCATATAAAAGAGCATTTGCAAGGGTTCTGTGAAGAAAACCTGCAATTCTATAAACATAGACATCCTACGCGTAGGATGTCTCAAGGGGGTTCTGGAGACCAAATTTGAAAATTCTGACTGCACCAGTGTGTTCAGAGGGTAGGTTTTACCCTAGTAACATATTGACTTGAGTGTTTTTCCCTATTTTTGTTGACCAAAAGCCAAAAGGTGGAGTCAGAGAACGTAAAATTTTAGAAAAGGCTTAAATTGAGTGATTTTTGCATGTTTTTGCAATTGTGAAGCATACTTGCACCTGCTGAGAGCATAAGGAAGCATCAGGGACACTTCAGTCTGAAAAAATAAGCAGTAGACATCCTACGCGTAGGATGTCTACAGGGTGATCTGGGCATTTTTTTTTGAAAAATCTGAGGTTACCAGTGTATTTAGAAGGTAGGTTTTACCCTATTTTCACTTGGAAAGTGGAAATTTGACCAAATTTTGACAGATCAAAGCCAAAAGATGAGAATTGCCAGACATCCTACCCAAATTGTGCCCAAGGCATAATTTTTGAGACCAAACCATAGGGTGACTTCATGTGCATGTTATACATGATGTTTTGAGTGCATGTGATAAATTTCATCTCATTTGGGTCAGTAAAAGGAAGATTGAACAGACCTTAGCACTTTTTACTGAAAAAAGGCAAGAATAGCTAGTTTTGGGGTCTTTTGATATCCAAACTCAAATCTAAGCATACCACTGGGTTATTGACATCAAGGGGAAGCTATGGGACAAGTCTGGGGTCTAACAGGCCAAAAAGACATCCTACGCGTAGGATGTCTTCTGTGTGATTTTGGACTCTAAACGAAATTCTGAGCATACCACAGTGATCAACACCTTAAGGAGAGTCCGTGGTTCAAATTTGGGGCAATTTTGAGCAGTTAGACATCCTACGCGTAGGATGTCTAAGGCATGATTTAGAGGCCAAATTCAAAATGTGGACATAGCAGGGTGTTGTATAGCCTTAGGCAAGCCTCCTAGTCAATTTTGGTCCAATTTGGAGTCGATTTGACTTAGGAATTCATCAGAACACACATCAGGATTTTGGAACAGGTTCTTGATCATTTGACCAACCTATAGGTGTCAGAATCAAAAAGTAAAAATAGCTGTGAGTTTAGCATATCAAGGGGAAGCTACAGTGCAAGTTTGAGCTGAAATAGAGCAAAAAGACATCCTACGCGTAGGATGTCTCCAGGGTCATAAAGTGGTCAAAATTCTACTTTGGCCATATAGGGAGGTACTAAGTGTCTCAAGGATTCCAGAACTTTTTTCAAAAGTGAATTTGGACCTTGTTTGGCCTATTTACCAAGCAAAGACAAGAATTGTCAGACATCCTACTCTTGGAGTGCACTAGAAGCTTATGCAGGCCAAATCTTGACCTATTGGCATCCAAATTCAATTCTAAGCATACCCTTGGGTTGCTGAGCACTAGGAGAATCTTGGGATCAAGTTTGGACAAAATCTGAGCAGTTAGACATCCTACGCGTAGGATGTCTCCAGCTTGATTTAGGACTCCAAACCAACCTATGAGCACACCACTGTGATCAGCACATCAAGGAGAATCTAGGGTGAAAATTTCAAGTCATTCTGAGCAAAAAGACATCCTACGCGTAGGATGTCTCAAGGCCATTTTTAGGTCCAAATGAAATTCTGAGCATACCATTGTGTTGTTGGACTTAAGGGGAGTCTCTGGACCAAATTTTGTTAAATTCTGAGCATATAGACATCCTACGCGTAGGATGTCTCTAGGCCAGTTTTAGGGTCAAACTGTAATTTTGACCATACAGAAGTGTTCGCAGTGTCACAGAGATCCCAAATCTTCTTTTAAAATTGAATTTAAATTCATTTTGACCAGTCTAAACTGCATTTCACTATTTTGGCCATAACTTTCACAAACGGTTTCGGATCAGAAAAGTTTGTATATCAAAACGTAGCCTGAGAGCGGCTCTACAGATCTTAGAGCAAAACATGAACTAAATGTATGCCAACGGCAACCATTTTGTTCAACTTTGAAAAAAACGTCGTTTGAGGCCTCAAAATTCATCCGCAAGTTAGGGGTGTCTGAAAGCGACAATTTGCGAGAATTGTGACGAAACGGTTGCGGTTTTGGACATAGTTTCGACTTTTCCCTAACCAAAGAACTTGAACACAGTGGACTAAGTCTACTTGAACCAAGAAAAAGCTCTTAAGCCCAGAAATCATGTCTACCCTAGATTCAAACGCAGCTTACACAAGCTTGGGGATCCCGACGATAGAGGAATATCCCCCCACAATGGATCTTCCAAACTTGCAATTGATAAAGATCCATCTTGTTGAGAGAGTTTGGATGATTGGTCATGAGAGTGAAGGACTATATAGATACATTGACGACAATGAGGTCAATCTTTATAGGTGCTCAGATCCATACCTAGAAGAGATAACGGATTACAAGCTCTTATATGTCTACACATACGGAGTCGACTGTCAATGGAGATCTATGGTTGTCGACAAGTATGGACGAGAATACAGAGTTGTAGAAAGCACAAATCCACAGACTGTAATAGAAAGAGGTGGATATTTGGTCAATGAAGGACCACAAATGCCTCCACCAAACACGAGAATTCCTATAGGAATTCCAAGAAGAGAGCCACCAGGATTCCCTTCAAGAGCGATAACGAGAGAAGGATTGGGAGAGTCTTTGGTTAGACTTGTAGACAATCGACGAGTTAGACCATCCCAAGACCAGAAATGGGTAAACATAAAATACTCTGGAGATAAAGATCCGAGAGATCATGTAACGGCTTTTAGAAGAGTGATTAGAGCAGAGGAAGTTTCAGATTTTGCGACACAGTTTGCGGGATTTGGATTGACTCTAGAAGATGATGTAGCTACATGGTTCGACTTGGTGGAAAAATGGGATTTTGAGACCCTAGATGAGCTGTTTGAGGAGTATATTGAAGAATTCTCGCCAAAAGGCATTTCTCACAACACGGTCTCGCAAATCTATAGATTCAAACAGAAAGAGGATGAATCAGTACGCAAATCATCATTACGGCTCAAGAGATATGTTAAGCTCTGTCGGAGAGCGGAATTACCTACGCAAGCACGACTGATGCTGATCTTTATCCAGGGAATGAGACATGTGGACCTTCAGAAGGATCTGCATATGATAAGGAGGATGACGCTAAACGAGTTGATCAAAGAAGCTCTTTATCTAGTGGATAATTGTGAGAGAAAAGGACTTAAAGAGTCAAGGAGATGACACATCCTCTCAGCACATTGTTTCACAGATAAGTGAGTCCATTGCCAAGCCAATGGCACCTATTGATCAAGAAAAGCTTATCGACGACTTGGTCAAGAGGTTGATTCCTCTTGTAAGGTCTGATTCAGGAGAGCCGAAGTGGTGTGAAATTGAGAGAAAATGGACGAACCATACGGGGGAAGAGTGCTATTATAGCATGGAAAATGCTAGGGAGAGGTATGGACAACCTGTTCCAGAAGCACCTACTCCACCTAGATACATTACGGGGAATGCGCCAAGACCAGTAGGAGTTTTAAGGCCACAGCTTGTCTTAGGACAACAACCTCCGCTGCCAGGTGCTAGAATGCAGGTAGACAGGAGATACATGCCAATGATGGAAGCATCAAATAAACCAACGCTAGTACCAGCTACAATGTGCAGGTATAGCAACCAAAGTGAGTACTACCCTTCGGAGAAACAAAATGTGAGAGAAACACATGGAGTGGTGAGGCCGGTACAACCTTCACCTCCTGGGTTTCAATCGAAAGAAAGAAGGTATGAAATGGACGAAAGGACATTGCGATTCATTGCAAATAGCAGCTTATCTAGGTCAAAGCTTTCTTATATCCAAGAGGAAATGCTAAAAGAATCTCCTCAACCAGAGACAGATTGTCACAAAAGTCGTGGCAACCACTTGGTCAAACAATGTCCTCATACAGAGATCACTGAAGTAAATGCCTATTGTCTTGAGTGTGGCATCACTCACTTGATCCCCGATTTCCCGAAAAACCCAAACCAAATCAGGAAAAGCACGACAAATGTATTAGGGATTGTTCAGCTCCCTAGTAGCTCAGAAAATGAAAATGTTGTACCAAATCAAGTGGTTACGAGAGCACAAGCTCAAAAGAAAGCTGATGAGAATCCAGAGACAAAGAACACGGAAAGTGAGACAAGTCCTGAAGGGGATCGGGGAGCACCACAGACAGAGAGTGAGAGAGAGAGAGAGAAGGAGACACACACGATGTGGGTGGGGAGACTCAAAGAGTGAGCAGCCCCCTATACACTTATGCTATGTATAAGGTATACAAGTCAGTGGGCGCCCAGACTCTGGGCGGCCGGGCAAGGCACATGCGCCTATACCCCAACAAGTCCAAAGACAGATGATGGACCAAAGACAAACGCACCTAGTCAGAAAACCAAGAGCAAACGAAATAATTGGAAAGCTAAAAAGACTAGGATGAAAGCACGCAAGGAACGAGAGCAAAAATCCCTAGCTGAGAAGCTTACCGAAGCTGAGGAGAAGATAAACCAACATGAGGAAAAGGAGGCACCTTCTCTTACACAGATGGTTAAACCTCTAGAATAACCATCCACGGATGAGAAACCGAGAAGTGCTAGTTCAGGAGGATCTGTGTTGGTAGAGAAGGTTAATGAGACATTAGATGCCCTCTTGAAAGCCTATGATGTGAGGCTCAAAAACGACCAAACCCAAGAACACAGGTGGATGACATATCCCTATGCGGAACTAGAAAAGCTAAGGTTTGAAATATGCCACAAAATGATTCAAACAGCCCAAGCTTTACTATACCCACCAGTTGCAAAACCTGAGGATGTGATCCGTGTCATGCCTACACAAGTAATCCCACCAAACCAAGAACTAAAAGAGCCAGATTCTATCCATAAGCACATACCAAACCTCAAAGACCCAGCATTAGAACCAAGGATAGTACTGAATACCACGGATAACTCTTCCGAGGGATTTCACCAAGCTATACCTGAGGATTGTAAAGAGATAGATGGTCTTGACGAATTGTGGAAACAAGTTAGAGAAGCCAATGAAGCCAATGACCTAAGAAGACTAGTAGACAAGACTGGTGATGAACGAGGAGTGTTTCTACCACCAATAGAGGAATTTGAGACTGGATCTCAAATGAATCTAGACGTGCAATCGTGTTGGGGCGACAAAGGATATGTACAATCTATGGATAGTCAACCCCATTCGCTAAGAACACTACCGTCCTACATGGGAGAGTATGAGACCAAGTCAGATGTGGTTGCAGTCCCATCAAAGAGACTGTCTCCCAACAAGGCCATTGATTCAAAGGGGCTAGTAGATATTGTATCTACCCCAGTCACCTGTACAATAATGTTAGCCGAGTTGCTCAGAATAAGACCAAACATGTGGGCTAATGTGGGTAAATGTCTAGAGAAATTTGGTGTAAAAACCCCAATGACTCAAATCGAGGAAGGCATCAAAGAGCTTGAAATGCCTCAACTAAATACTAAGCCAGTGCCATTAAACAAGGTAGGCGAGTATTACGAGGGAGAAGATGGAAACACCACCCTTCCTATGGAATTCAATAATGTAAAAACCATGGCAATCCTTGACAGTGGAGCTGGTGTGGCCATTGCAACCAAAGAGGTTTTGAAAAAATGGGGAAAACCTGCCTTGATATCCACAGGAATGACCCTGCAACTTGCAGACGGACACAAGGAAAAGCCCCTAGGACTGCTAGAAAAAATACTTGTTCCTTCTTGTGACATTGAATATGAACACACTTTTGTTGTTGTTGACTTTGGCAAGAAGAACAACTATGACATCATTATGGGAAGACCATTCATGCGACAATTGAAAATGGTCCAAGATTGGGGTTATGACCATATATACCTGAGACATATGGAAACCATAACAAAGATAAACTTGAGGGACCATAGCTATAAGGATGTGACGAGAACACCGATTGAGGAGTTTGATTCTGCCACAGTAGCAGGATCAGAACTTCCAGCTTGGTTAGGTAAGCCTAAAGAACTATGGATGTGTGGAGCTTCACAATGTGGTAGCTTGAAACGCGAGGAATGTATCCTAGAGCGGGTTATAGAGGATAGGGACTATATCCTAGAACCATTTCCTGAAGAAGAGTTAGAGCCTTTTGGATGGGAACACATCTTGGCTACTCTGGACGTGTGCGCTGTGGAGGATGCTCCCACAAAAAAGTTTTGTGATGAAAATGGCTATGATGTCGTTCCTTATTTTGCAGTGAGTGTAATCCAGGAAAACAAAGAGAACCAGACATCAACAAGCTCTTGAAATAAGGAGCAAACAAAGAAATGTGGAGAATCAAAAGATGAAGAAGACGACGAGTTCTATGACTCTGTAGAACACTTCGAGCTTCAAGAAGATCAACGACCCAGGAATCAATGTCATCGCTACACGAATAAAGTGCATCAAAAGTGGATTCCAAAGTCCTTGGTGAAGACACAGCCACCACAAGCATCCTCATACAGGGCTCCTAATAAGGATGCAAAGACTCAGCTAGGAGGAATACGACCAGAGCAACGAGCTAACAATGCTCTAATCAATGGGCTAGAAAAGTCCTCCAAGAAACTACCACCCATGAGCAAACAGACAGTAACTTTCCACTACCAGCCAAAAAATCAAGGGAAAGTACAAGAAGTCAACCTTGCTGAGGATAGTGGTGATAGTGATGAATCTTACGACATCCCCTATCATCAACTCACGCCATCACTATCACCAACCCCTTCAGCAACAACCATGACAGGTCAAAATAACATGACAACAAGTCAAAGCCAAAAAGCTCGACAAATCTGGATACCAAAAAGCCAGATCGGCCAAAAACAGATATGGATCAAGAAGACAAAGATCTCTAATGACAAATCACAAGATCCAACACCAAAACAAAAACAAGGAAAGCGTGCACGAGCGGGTAAGAATATCACAAAGTCACAAGCTTTCACAACTCGGGTTTGGGCTCCAAGGAAGTTGATTCAAGCACAAAAAAGTCAGGAATTCATTTGGATTCCAAAACAACCACAATATCAACTTTCAAAGCCTAAATCCCGTCCCCAACCAAGAGTACAAGGGCAGAAGCAAACACCACTGTCGACTCACACGACAAAAAGGGGGATCCCAAAGAAGTCTCTTCAAACACAAACGAAGCACGGGCAAGTATGGGTTCCCAAACGAGCGTCATCAACAAAACAGCCAATAATCGCAAAGAAATGGGTCCCAAAGAAGAACAACAAAACTGTTGTCAGTGCATCGCCGCTTGAATTTTTACAATTCTTCCTACGATTACAGTACAGTTAGAAGAGAGCAAGTCGCTTCAATCAAGCAACGATACAGGAGCTTCAAAGACCATTACATTGCTTAGAATAGGAAGCCTCGCCAACAAATTCCAATAAGAAAATTGCTTATACCCACATCTTGCACAACATAAATCTTTTCCATGCATTGACTGTGTATGCATAATAGGGCTACATTACAAGGCCTGCATAGGCACAACTTTTAATTGCCCAAGCACAACACATACCCTTTACGATACCCTGTCGTAAAGGATGACTCCAAATAGGAAGGGGGGAGGCATTCTGAATGCGGACCTAACATTATGACTATTAGAGGGCAATGTTTTGTGAGATGCATTGAATTTTTGCGTTTTATTGTGATAATTTTTTGACGAAATTTAGAGTATATGCCCTCATAGTAGTGTTACAGAGGAGTATGGGGACAAAATCCATATATGAGCCCCTAGGGACATGTGTATAGTGTACATAGCATTTAGATTTCTATTTGAAGGATTTTTCTTTTGTTAAGTTTTTGTAAAGATTTTCTTTGTTTATTATTAAGAAAAAAATAAAAAAATCCATAATCCACATGAAGAAAAGACTGACGAGAGGCCTGAGCACTACAAAGAGAAGAAGGTACAGGGAAACGATGAAACTTCACGAAGTATGTTTCAGCAGCCACTACAACAGCCGAAGAACTTGTCACAAAGCAGTGTCAACATGCAACCGACAAGTCATACAAGTCAGAGTCCAGTAGCTAAGCCACAAAATGAGTGAGGTGTTAGTCCCAAAGCTTCAAGTAATATTCTCTGTGGTCTAAGCATCTTAGCTATTCTAGGTACTGCTCAAGATGGAAGAGTTGAGCATATTTACGTTGTGTCGCTCATGCTGGTATAGGTGAGCAAACGAGTCGAAGTCTAAGTACTTAAGTTTGGTGAAGTGAAGGAGAAGGTCCAAAAGACACTCACGTACTGAGCACAGTGAGATACGAGTGGAGAAACTTCTACATCGACAACCCTTCTTGGAAAGGTGGAAGCTATTGAGACATTTTTTGATGTCACATGTGCTACATTTATTCCTCGAAACACCCATCATCTCCTTCTTTCACATTGCATGCTTTTGGTGACAAATTTCTCATATGCATATAGAGTGTCCCATAATTGGCACTTGCATCAGACACTCTTTCCGTGTTTCACCCAAGCACTCACCTTTCATGAACATGTACTTTACGTTCAACTGCTCAACTCCAATAACAGCGTATACGAAAGGCATTTTTTTCCCACCGGGTTTTTTCCCTTTGGTCATCTAGGTTTTAGACCCTAATCTAAAGACACCTATCACCATCCTCTTGTACATATTCTTCTACATCAACAATAAGGAAATGCTACTCAAATCAATTGACAAATGAATTGGAGCACCAATTTCAGATCATAGCATACTTCTCCTCAATGGCAAGTCGAAGAATGGCCTACAATGACAAAGCTGCAGACAACACTAACAACATGATTGCACAAGAACAAAGAAGTCCCCAATGAAGAAGAGCAGACATAAAAGTAATCATAGGATCTCAAAAGATGAATGGTTATGCTGAAAGATGTTCGCTCTAATGGATCATAGTTCTTGTTGTGGTTCGACAAAGTTACAAGCAGTGCAACAGATGAAGCCAAAACGATAGAAAAGACCACATCGCCATCGACAATCAGGTCATGTCGGGGACGACATGAACGCGGAAGGGGGGAGTGTTGACTGCTGGGTCAACAACACAACATAACTCAAGTTTCGTACCAAAGTCTTATCTTTTGCGAGTTATGAAATGTTGCGGATTATGGCTATAAACATCATTTGTAATGAGTAGTTATTCTAGTTTCAGAAGCCGGGGTGCAATGGCACTTCCAGATTGCAAATACAAAGCATTTGACCCTTTCAACCCCATTTTTGGTTAAACCTAAGGTAGCCTTAGTATATAAGGTACCTAGGTCATTTTGTAAAAAAGGAATTTTATCATAATCAAAACTTTAGCGCTGCCGTCTACTGTGTGTGAGAGAGAAAGAGAGTGAGCGTGAGCTTTATCCTCTCGCTACGCCCGGCTCGCTCAACACATTGGAGATCCGACTGCACCATTGTTGTAGGCTCGAGGAGAGCTACGCGACAACGCATTCCGCGCGAGACGAAGCGCACACGCCAACGCATCTACGAGCTATTTGTGGCCGTAAGTGTATCAAACGATGTCTGTTTTCTGTGTGCTAGTAGTCTATAGAATCGTGGCGACATAAGCAACGCATAGGTACTCATAAATTTCAGTTTCGGGCACTTTCAAAATTCTGCTCTGTCATCCTACGTGTTTTCTGCAGATGGGTTTATAGTGAGGGTTTTGAGTGTAGAAGCTTAGGGACAGGTGTATCCTATTGAGGGGATGGTGTTCCTTAAGGTTCGTACGAATCTTGCATGATTAGGTGAGTTGCCTTCCATATGTGTGTATGTGGCTAGGTGGTGTAGTTGAGAGCAGTGAGGTTCTTGATTGTGGTTTAGTTGGCCTTCCAGAGTGTTGTATGTGTAGGATGGTCTCAGCCTGACAAGCTAAAGAGATTTCCTCCGTGTGCCTATCGTGTCATCTGTGTCCTCGATTGACATTATGTTGATCTAGGTAGTGTTTGCATGCACTTCATGGGTGTGTGAGTCGTTCCCGTCCAACACGAGGAACGGTGGTAGATGCATGGGACCCCAATCAAGAGGGTACATGTCAATGTTGGCATCGACGTCGAGATTGAAGAAGGTCCCGAGGCCGTAGAGGTATGCCGTCGAACTCGTCGAGAAGAGACACTACGAACATAAATTAACAAAAAGATAATTAGATCAATCTATGGAAATATTATACTTTTATAATTAAATACCAAACTAATGCCGTGTGTCCTGGTCTTGCTAGTGACCTGCCATCTGTTGGTCGTTAAGTAGTCTGTACTGGCGGTTGAGCAGTGGTAGTTGGCTCTAAAAGAGGGGTCTTGCTATTATCATGAGTGTATCATGTTTTGGTGAGACAAAATGATATACTTAGGTGCACAATATATATATATATATATATATATACATACATACATACATATATATGTATACATGTATATATGTGTGTGTGTATACAATATATGTATATATATATATATGTGTGTATACACACACACACACACACACACACACACACATATATATATGTATATGTATACACACATTACATATTCTTTTTACCCATGCATTGTATTTTTATTTTTGTACCCAAGCATTGTATTAGATCCACCAAAATTGTATCAGTTTGTCTCATAGGTCATTTTGGCCTTTTGAAGACGTTTAATACAACATTTCATTCTCTCTCTCTCTCTCTCTCTCTCTCTCTCTCTCTCTCTCTCTCTCTCTCTCTCTCTCTCTCTCTCTCTCTCTCTCTCTCTCTCTCTCTCGGTGAGAGTAATTACTAACCATGCATTGTCCCGTCTGTGTTATAATAGCTTTGCCATTCGCTGACCGACTTATTGTCGATATCTAGTTGATCTCTGGATTACAAGAAGATAGATTAGAACAAGGGAATATTTATAGAACATTTAAAACAGCATATAGATATGTACGACCAAAGTATGTGGAGTCAAGGCACGTATAGCTCCAATAGCTACCCTATGCACTGGCAAAAAAGGATGCTGCCTCTGATGGGCACAACCTGCCCATCCACGTCAATGTTGTAGG
The DNA here is from genome assembly GCF_014529385.1 of Adiantum capillus-veneris. Lineage (NCBI taxonomy): Eukaryota > Viridiplantae > Streptophyta > Polypodiopsida > Polypodiales > Pteridaceae > Adiantum > Adiantum capillus-veneris. The sequence goes on along the minus strand of NC_140960.1, from coordinate 69,885,583 downwards.
TGACACCGTATGAGCGGACACATCTCCAAAACGGTCCCTGGTGGTCATAATTGGGTCATGGCGAGGAATGGTGGTAGATGCATGGGACCCCAATCAAGAGGGTACGTGTCAATGTTGGCATCGACGTCAAGATCGAAGAAGGTCTCGAGGCTGTAGAGGTATGCGGTCAAACTCGTCGAGAAGAAACACTACGCACATAAATTAACAAAAAGATAATTAGATCAATGCTTATGGAAATATTATATTTTTATACTTAAATACCAAACTAATGCCGTGTGTCCTGGTCTTGCTGTGTGACCTCACCGTCTATTGGTCGTTAAGTAGTCTGTACTGGCGGGGCTGAGCAGTGGTAGTTGGCTCTAGAAGAGGGGTCCTGCTATTATCACAAGTGTATCATGTTTTGGTGAGACAAAATGATATACTTAGGTGCACACATATACATATGTTTGTATGTATACACACACACACACACACACACACACACACATATATACATACACACACACACATATAAATATATATGTGTGTGTGTGTGTGTGTGTTTATACATATATATATGTATGTATAAACACACACACACACACACACACACACATATTTATATGTGTGTGTGTGTGTGTGTATATTTACACACATACATACATACATACTTTATATAAAAAGAGATTCAACCTGTGTGTTTCTCCTGCTAAAGGTCTCAAGAAGAGCCCTCGTCTGGACGCATAGGTCTCAAGACCTCCTATAGCCAACGTATGGTAGCCTCTAACTCCTCATTGCGGATCTGCTCGTACTCTATGATGTCCTCTGCTATCTGTTCCCTCGGAACTCCGGTAGCTTGTAACATGCTCTTTAGCGTCAATAGTAGCCCCACTCGACCTAAGGTTGGAGCCATCGAAATGATCTATTTGAGAATAATAGGTTTTAGTCAAAGGCAAAACGATCCATAGAGCTTCTTTGAAGAAATTTTGTCGCGTATTAAAGAAGAAGAGAGAGGCTTTACACTTCCACAAATCTTTACTTTTTTCCTTGCTTCAATGATTGCTTTTAGCATGAAGGATATTTCCTTTTACTTTCCGTAAAGAGAGAAAGTGGTAGAGATGTATAGAGGGAGAAAGAGAGAGAGAAGAGGGAAATGACGCCCGATGGGTCTCAACCAACCCTCTCAAGGACCCCCCACACCATTGCCAATATGGTATTTGCTTTTGATTGCGTAAATAAAAAGTCATTGCAGAAACTCCTCATGAGGAGGCACCTCTGGGCTGTTTTGATGCACCATTGGATCCATCTCAATGTGGCATTGCTGATGGTTAGCAAGGGGTGGATCAGGGTTTACGCGCTTCCCATGAGGTCTCTCTCGGCCTTAGAGGTACCCAAAGAGTTGATGTGGGGGATTGTGGCTCTATACAAGCCAGTAGTGGGGAATGTACGCACTCCAAAGGGGATTTTTGATTTGTTTCACTCCACTATTGGGGTGAAACAGGTCTTCCCACTATCTCCTAAAGTATTTGGCATGTATGTGGATGAGGTTTCTAACTACATTAAGAGGTTCGATGATAGAGGAGCACAATTAGTAAGGACATGTGTGGCGACAACAATGACGATGATGATGTCAACGATGAGGTAGTGATGGGGGTATGCGGATCCTTGTGTTGAGCCAAGGCACAAGGGGTACTAGGTGCTAGGTACCTAGAATGAAACACTCCCAAGACATCCTGATTGTGTCATTCCAAGGTTTTCAATCATACAAAAAAACGATCCCCAGACATTCTATCTGCGTTGTTCCAAGATTCACACAATACCAAAACAACATTTCTCACTACTCCACCTAGGAGTAAATCACCAAGCATTGAAACTAGAGTCAAACAATTCAAATCGGCACCAAGAAAGGTTTAAAATAGATAGCATCCATTTCAAACAAACTCCAAATAGGATCACCAAACAAGTTCTCAAACAAAATTCAAAAAACTGCTAATTCAAGCTGGAAATCATTCTCGACATTAGTCGAGCCCGAAAGTCGACAGGCTTCTGTCTTGAAACCTGCACCAAAATTAGGGTTCCATTTCTTCCATAAATTTGTAGCCGACCACAACATGGTCCATAAGCTCTTGAATAGCCAAAACAAGCCTCAACTGATAGTGTTTTTGTGGCAGATTTAGGAGAGTACCAGCAAAGGCCAAGATATGACAGTTGTGTCATATAGAGCCAGAGACAGAGTTACATCACATCTGTCATTGTTTATCGCTTTCACTGTCTATCAGAGAGGGCTTTGGACCATTGGCTAGAGTCATGAGATATCAGGATCACATATGCCTTGGGTTGTTTTTGCTAGAGCTACACAGACACAGGGAGAGTTACTTAAGGAGGTCAGACAACAACAGAAGACATTCACAGAGGGAGATTACTGACTTCTTTAGAGAAAGGACTCGTCAACCAAATAGGCTTGCTTCACAGCAGACTTGAGAGCACACTTATACCGGAGGTATATTAGTTGATAGAGACATTGATCTCAGGAGAGCTAGACAGGTCTACGAGGGTGACCACAAAATCGACGGAGGCTCCATCAAAGGATCATGACTATTCTAGCATGACATGGGAGATGCCTTGTACAACTATTTACATAGGCCGACATTGACCAAGATCTTCAATGATTGATGCAATACTTTTTTGGACAATGCCCAATGCCGAGCATCGTCAAGCATTGATGATGATGATGATGATTTTAGTCTTTCACTTTACTTCACTTCTTGTTTTTTACTTTTGTGCCTAGACATTGGATTAGATCCATCAAGATTGTATCAGTTTGGTCTCATAGGTCATTTTGGCCTTTTGAAGACATTTAATATAGCATTTCATTTCATTTTAGAGGAGTGTAGAGAGACGAGAGCACGGCTTCAGAGGGACTGTAGAGAGACGAGAGCACAACTGTAGAGGTATCTTCTCCTAGGGGTCATCAACAACAGACAGCCTCAGGTAGCCTTCTTGCGCCTTGTGCGATGGAAGAAGCGAACATTCCTAGCTCAAATGGAATGGTACTTATACCAATTGTCCTTGAATAGAGACTCAGTAGGAGAGGCATGGCGTAAATGGTCCCTGGACAAACACCCCTTCTAGATCCTCCTGAACCATGGCCATCTATGAGTACCTTCTTTACCATTGAGATGGTAAAGATGGCCGTTGACATGATGAGGACATAGAGGGCATACAATCATGATGGTCTAGTAGTAGAGCACTTTATACGTGCTAGGGATATGTTGGTAGAGGTTCTTGTACTTCTATTCAGTTGTGTCATGTGTGAGGGTCTAACCAAGACTTGGAGACTGTCTACTATTGTGCCTGTCTTCAAGTCAGGTGATCCTATGGAGCCAAGAAACTACGGTAATATTATGAATGAACACACAATCGCACGATTAAATGCATCTACTCTTGAGAAAAAGTTGGCAGATTGGCCAGAGAGTGATGGCATGCAGGCAGCGGGACATGCTGGTTTTAGGAGAGGCTTCTCCACTCTTGACCATATTCTAACAGTCAGAGCCATCATTGAGGAGGGTAGGGCACATGGGAGATGGATTTATTATAGATTTATGGATTTTCGCAAAGCATTTGACATGGTGCCAGAGCTTCTTAGTTCATGAAGATTCCTTGGTTTAGGCCATCCTTTTATTACCTCTAGCTTGGATGGATCCATTTGGATGCCATCTTGAGAGATAATGTGACCTAAATACTGAATCTCTTGCAAGAAAAATTCACTTTTCTTTCGATTAACATAAAGTTTATTCTCTCTTAAAACTTGAAATATTACCTGGAGGTGTTGCTTGTGTTCCTCCAATGAATTAGAGTAGATGATAATATCATCAAAGAACACTCCAGTGAAGGTTCGATGAGGCCTGAACAGCTTCTCCATCAAGCGGTTGAATGTGGCTGGTGCATTGGTCAAGCCAAAAGGCATGACAATGTATTCGTAAAGACCAAATGTAGTACGAAATGCGGTCTTTACAATGTCTTGATCAACTATCCTTATTTGATGATAGCCACTTTTTAGGTCAACCCTACTGAAGTAGGTCGATCCTTGTAGCTTATCAAATAGGTCTTCTACCCGTGGAACGGGAAACCTATTCTTGATAGTGATCCTATTTAGTGCTCTATAGTCGACACACATACGATATGTGCCGTCTTTCTTTTGCACTAATAGCACAGGTGAGCAAAATGGATATGAACTTGGCCTAACCATACCCTTCTCAACTAACTCATGCACTTGCCGCATAATCTCCTCTTGTTGAGCTTGAGAAACTCTATAACGAGGTTTATTAGGCGGTGAACTTCCTGGAAGAAGTTCAATTGCATGGTCATCATTACCTCGTTTAGGAGGTAGCTCACAAGGGATGTCGTCAATAAAAACATCTTGAAACCCCTTGAGAAAATTGGATAACTCTAATTCCTTTTGGTTGCTTTTATTTTCTTTTGCTAAAGCATTAGGTTCATTTTGAGAGTCTTTAACAAAAATCATGTACACGGAAATAGAGCTCTTTATTGACTTGTTGAAAGCTGGTGTATGTACAATGGGGATGGTGTTACCCATTTCCTTAGCATCTATATACATGTCTTTTCCCCTGAACTTAAAGGAGATTCTCCTTTCAGGAAATTTAACATCGACAGCCAGGCAGTCAAACCATGGTGCCCCTAGGATTACATCCTCATGCTTGAGAGGAGAGATAAAGAAGTCCTCTTTGTCCACATAGCCTTGGACATGAAGCCTCAATTTCCCAATTAAGGGAGTGACTGAAGCTTCTTGCCCCTTGAAGGCACTGTCTGCGGGTAGGACATCTCCCATCTCGTAGGATTGTATTCCTAGCTTGGTGGCCAACTCTATAGATATAAAATTGTGAGTAGAACCAGGGTCAAAGAGAATAAAAGCATCATGTTCTCTTACCTTTCCCCAAGCATGGCATAGAGGAGATCCTTTGTGGTGAGTTTGGTGAGTCTCCTCCTCTTGGATTTCAACCAAGGAAGCTCTAGGAGGATCTTGGCGGTTGTTCTTTTGGGGACAAGCGCGGTACACATGCCCTTGTTCGCCACACTTGAAACACCGGTTATCCTTACGATAACGCTCAAGCTCTTCAGGAGAGAGTTTATTCTTACCTTTGTAAACTCCCTTCTCTTTAGCTTTGTTGGAGTTGCCCTTAGGAGACTTTTGGACATTGTCCTTCCCCTTAGGTTCATTGGAACCCTTGTTTTCCGGGGGCTTATTATTTCTTTTTGCCCCCGTTTGGAAATTGATTCGAGAGGCGACCATAGTGTGGTGTATTACCGCCGATATGGTACGTGGTCTTTGGGAGTTGACATACTCCCATTTCTTCGGTTAAGCCCGCACAAAATCGTTGCTTTTGCTCTCCAAAATCCAACTTTTTGAAGACAGTGGCTTTGAGTTGTAGGTCCCAAAACTTTTCTACATATTTGTGGATAGATTCATTGGGAGAGATCTTTAAGCTTCGCCATTCGGTGAGTACTTTGTCTTTGGCATCGGTGGCCAAAAACTGCTTCATAATGGAAGCTCTTAAAGCTTTCCATGTTCGTGGAGCTTCACCGTTGGCTCGTAGGCTAGACCACCATTGTCTGGCGGACTTTTGAAAGTGCATAGCTACATGGCATAGCTTAGAGGACTCCGTGAAGCCCTCATCTCCAAACGCCGCATCGAATTGTTGGATAAAGGCCAAGACTTTGTCCATAGCACCAAAGGTACCATCATAGGTAAGGAAAGAGATGCTCTTCCCTCCCTCTTTGAATTTCTTCAACTTGGACGACCTCTTCCATGCGGCATAGGATTTCCGATGGCCTCTTCTTTTTGATGGTTCAAAGGTTGCACCATCACTTTCTTCAGAAGGTGAAGAATTTGAAGAAGGTGGAGAAGAGGGTGACCTCTTTCTCGCCTTTTTCTTGTCTTGATCTTTGTCGTCTTCACCATAGCTTTCATAAGAGAAAGAGGATGAAGAAGATGGAGAAGAGGGTGTCCTCTTTCTCGCCTTTTTCTTCTCTTTCTTTTTATCATCCCTCTTTGAATTATGGCGTGGAGAAGAGTGTGATGGTCTTCTCCGCTTTGGTGGTGATGGAGAGCGTTTAGCCCGCCATCTTCGTGGAGCCATCTCCGCCGAGGTGGCGGGAGACTCGCTTCTTTCTCGTTCCTTCGGTGGAGGCTCTTGAGTTCTCCTTTGGGAAGGAGATGCATCATCAAGAAGTAAATTCTTGAGGCCTTCATATGGATTCTCTTCTTCTTCCCGAATCGGAGAGAGACCTCTTTTGGTAGTCTCACAAGGAGGCTTCCTAAGTGTTCTCTCGTCATGGTGATGAGCTTGGAGAATCCCGTGAGCACGGAGCTGCCGTTGCACTTCACTTTGGAGAGATGGATTGCCCATGGCTTGTTGAAGCCTAGAAACAAGATAGTTAACAAGCATTGAAGCATCATGAGTAGCTTGCTCATGAGCAAAATCAAAGTTATCAACATTAATTTCACTCTCTTTACTATTGTCAGCCATTCTAACAACTTTTAGGTGTAAACTTTTTAGGTGTACTTTGGCACTTCAAGCCCTAGTTGCTACTCCTCTTTACCCCTTTAGAAAAAGCACTCAAGCTACTCTACCCGCGGCTCGAATACCATTAATTGCAAGGAATAGAAGAGAGGGTCTTTCGACACCAAAACAACACCGGCTCCGGTCAAGCTTCTAATAGCTCAATAGTGGTTACCGTAGGACTCCACTATTAAGACCATAGCTCTCGACGGTGATGCCCCGTTAACTGCACGAAGGCAGGCGCACTGCAAGGCTGAAAAATCCCTATTCTACTTACTCACAGGCAATTAATAATACCAACCATTTGTAGCTAGCTTGAGGACCTCCCTTCTTGAGCAAGAAAAGAGAAACCGTGAGCTCTGATACCAATGTAACATTTAATGGCCTAATAACTTATGTGTAGCGGAAATTAGCATGAACATAGTGGGCATTTCATTAGAATAGATTCCTAATGAGAATTACAAGAGTGCTTGGGTGGAGAGAGCAACAAAAAGCATAACACCTAGTTAGATAGCATCGACAATACTTTCAAAAGAGAGAGAAATTAAGCTGTTGACAACAGTTGAGGACCGGATTTTTATGGAGCCGGTGTATTATGGTTTCTCCCATCAAGAGAGACATTGTACAATACAATTCTTTGTGTTCCTTCAAGACTAGCTAGTGCAATGAAGATGGAAACTTCATGCACTAAGCAAAACACTTAACAAACACAACTTGAATTATCCCCGTTCTCAGACCCAAGACCTCACACACCTTCGAAGATGGTGAGAGCTAGCAGGGTATGAGAGTAGATTGAGAGGAAGAAGGAGTATCTTACGAGAAAGATGTACATCTCCTCACATAATCACTCATATGTAGCATAGCTTAGCTTAGTAATTAGCTTGGTAGAGGAGATGAGCATGCATTGAAGCTTGGCTCTTGGTTGGATTTTCATCCACATGCCAAGAGAGTGTTGATGTAGGCTTCTATCTCATAAGCTTGGAGTAGGTGATGAGTTCTCCATTAAAGATTGGGAAGAGATAGTCTTCTCTTTCTTCACACATGAGCTTGTGTGAGTGTGTGTGTGATAATGCCTTGCAAAAATCAGCCCCCTCTCTCTCTTGGGCGAGCCCTCTTGCTAATTGCTCTTGCTGAAGCCTCATTGGCCCTCCCCAAGTCAAGCCAATTACAATTAAGCAGCATAAGTGATAGCCTTCTGACATGTGTCCCCCTTTCCCCTTTTGTGAGAGCTTTAGGTAATTAAATAATTAAACTAAACTCTCATTGGACCCCTTTGCCTCCTGGCCAATAGGAATCAGGCAAGCCATGGGGCTCCTGAATGCTCATTGGACCCCTTGGGAGACTGCCCAATAGTCTTCTAGGAGACTTAATTCTCATTGGTTTCTTTTATTAAATGTTTTTAAATTAATTAAACTAGATTTACTCTAGCTTAATTCTCATTGGTCCACTTCAAGAGTCATCCAATAGAAATTGGGCACACCTTGTGGGCATCTGGCCTAGGGAGCTGACATGTGTCCCTCATTCCCTTTGTGTAAAGGGAGCCTGTGTGTGTGTGTGTGTGGCTTTCTCTCTCATCCCCTACCTTTAGGGCTCTCCCCCTCCCATGTAGGGATGTGCAAAGACTTTTAGGGCACACACAAAGCATCCAATTTTCCCTAGGGTTGACCTTTGGACACAACCTTTGAATTTTGGAACCTTAGCATTTTGGAAGTCTTAATGGGATGAACCTTAGGGTCTTTTTAGCCCATTGTTGCACATGGCTCTTTTGCATATGTCCCCCCCTTTGGATCCCTATTTTCCCTCCTTTGGATCCCTACTGTGGCCGGTCTGCTAGCTTAACCAATATTCTAGCTTTTTCTCCCCTGGACTTCCCCACATTAAATGATCAGTTTAATATGAGAAAATCATTTAGGAGAATTAGATATTGATTATTATGGTAGTACTTGTCTGCGAATTATGGGGGAGAAGTAGCACGTCACATGCACATGCAACCCGCTTTTCCCCTTTCCCAAAAATAGCTCAGATACCAATGAAAGGGCGGCGGTAATGTGTGTGCTAGTCTCCACCCAATCGTGCTATCTTATAGCCTCCCCCTAGTGTACACATTGTCCAACCGTGCCGGTGGCCTTGCCCGTAGGACCCATGTCCTTACATCCAACTTACAAGACTTGGTCGTGTGGACCAATTTCTAAAAAAAACATATAAAGTTGTACCAACTTATGGAACCCAGTCGAGGGGCCTAAACCCTTTAAAATAAAGCAAGACCCACAACTTGGGTAAGGCATGTGAACGTGGTAGTGCATATGGACTGGCCTACAATACGTGGACAAAACATGGACATGTTGACGTTGTGTGCCATATGAACAACTCACTAGGGAGCTTGCTTTTTGGGAGTCTAGAAATTTTAGAACTGGAGCTTTTTGTGTAACTGCTTTTGAACAAGACCAAGGGCCTTCCTAAGTGTGCCAAGGCCATCACTCCGCTACTAATTGTCGTGGAGCAAGAGGAAGGGACTCTGGACAACCTTGCATATTTTTTCACAAAGGCATTGTCTCATGAGAAGTTTGAAGCTTTCTAGAAAGCTTTGGGCTTATTCTCCTTTGTGGATTGATCATGTCCTCACAGGGCATGGCACTTCCCTATATTCTATGTGCCAACTCTCGTTAAGTGCATCACTCCCAGGGGGGATTTGTTCCCGCATCTTCGAAATAGTCGTCCATTGCTTCCATCCATACTTCCGCATCTCTCTCCACATTAACCCCTTCTCCTTTAAAGGTTGGAGGCTGAGCTTGCTTAAGGAGAAGCTTTTTCTCCTGAATGGGGGTATATAGCGCAGTAAACGGTACCTATCCAATGGTATAAAACTCATTACTATAGCACTCTTCTCAAATAAACTTAGGCTTTTTCATACTCAAGAAGAAATTTAACTTTTTGGGCTTAACCAGCCTACTTAATCTGTACATCTATCACAAAGGAATTAACCATTCCACCATTAGTTTAAATTCCATTGAATACATTCAAAATTGTCCGATAAATAATGGTAAAAAACTTACTCGAGAGCTTTGATCCATACTTATAACTTTATGTGCATCAATAGGCTACCTGCCTGCAGCACTAGTCGCACCAACGACTTCTCAAAAAACATCATGTGGAACCCACTGAATCCCAACAAGCTCAACGAGTAAAACTCTTTAACATCACTCAGGAGATAATCCACTAGACAAATCCAATGTCATTATTCTGGGAAACATCATGCTCAAGCTTTGAGTACGAGCTATCCTACTATCCCTTATTTTTTAAGATTTCAAACAACATCAATTTCTAGTTCGTAAACCTATAGCTCTGATACCAGGTGTGAGGTCCCCACCCCGTCGTCTCAAACGACGGATCTGATGGTAAACCTGATGGACACTAGATCTACAACAGAAAAAAACAACGTGCTTTTGGGTTCAACTAGCGGACGATCTCTCATCACCAAGTGAATCGAGTTCGAGCCTACTAGCATTGAGATCTAGTTCCACCTCGCAGGGGAAGCGTGTCTTATCAATTATCGGTCCTAAAACCCACCTTCCAAGAGGAGAGAAGTCTCGAGTGCTTTTTTACCCATAGCTTTCAGAGGCACATACACTTGAGACTTCGCCGCTCTTGGGGCAATGAGTAATACCAGCGTCAATTTATAGTACTACGGGGACGGAGAGTTCCCGACCAATCAGGACCACCCTTCTCATAGGCATTGGCAACCCAAGCCAAGCCCCCACTTTCCACCCCATACTCACACTTCCTTTGTTACCTAATTACTACCACAATGGTTGTTCAACATATAAGTTCTTTGTTTATTTTTCCAATTCACAAGTTCTTTAATACAGCCCTTCAACTAGTATTCCAAAGTGGCACCAAGACAATAATTCTAGTAAAAATTCACTCAAAAACTCCTTCGTTTAAAGTTCCAATGCTCTAGAGGCACGAAATCCCCCAGCGAGTGTTTACACCACCCGTTGTCGCCTAGTTTCCCATACAACTAGGTTGTCCACCGCTTAACCAGCAGTCGTGGACTTCCACCGCTTAACTAGCAGTCGTGGATATCCACCGCTTAACCAGCAGTCGTGGATTCAAGAGCCCTTAACCAGAAACTCTAGCTCTTGTGAATAACTTCGCGAGCTGCCCCCTGTGATCAAGAGGGGGTTCGGACTAGATCAACATTGGAATTGAAAATGAACTAGCTGAGCTAAATTTTCCCTAGCAACCAATCTTTCCTACTTGAGATAGTATATTCCGAAATCATTCTTTCCTACTTGAATATAAAATACAATTAATTTAAATGCCATGGTTTTCGTTGATTTCCAACATGTTGGGAAATGTGTTTTTCATCCTACCTTATCGAATGCAATGTTGCTTTAACAAACTTGAATTAAAACTTGACCTACCTCCATAATTTCCTCGTCGTTGCTCCGTGAGATGGCCGGTACTTGGTCGACCATGGGAGCTTTTCCCTTTCCATTAGTGTTGCTTGTCCCCGCCTCGCGGTCGTGGGAACCACCGAAACGAGTTCTCTTACCGGGGCCATTTTATACTCACTACTTAATTGACAACTTGGAAAAAGAGAGCTAACATTCGAGAGTAACATACAACCATGATGACGGATTAGTTTCAATAAGCAAATCCCCTTGTACGAGAGGTTAGACTTACTTCAAGACATAGAGAATCGCAATAGCACTATACTTGTTCAATGGGAATAGGCCCTAAGGTTAATTACTTGACCTAGATAATTATGAAATTCAGATTTTTACTTAATCAATTCTACTAGAGATGAAATAGACGTGCTTAATCACCTGTTAATGCAAGTAGAGAATTGCAGATTTACTATATGCATAGATGAGAGGATTTCTCCCTTCCTAATGATTAATGATGGATTAATTTTCCCTAATTAAATCCTAATCCATGAGCAATTGATTCTAATTTAATTATTTACACATTATGAAGTAATAGAATGCAATGGACCATTCCCACCTCAAAGCTGACTTGATTTTTAATCACAACGGTGACTAGTTAAACATGCATTAAACTATGATTAAGAGTGACTAATTGGTTGCATGATTACTAATTAGATTAAGATTTATGCAATAGATCATGGATACGGAGAATTAGAGAGTATCTAATGAGTATTTTGACTATGATTATGCATACTAGATGTGAAATTAAGAGGATATTAGAGAGGGAATTACAACAAGCATGAATTAAATCGAAAATTACCGAGTTTACGGCTGAATTCCTCTCGAAATTTTGATGCAAGGGCCTCCTTGAGACGAGAAACGGGCAGCACCTTCCCTCCTAGCTCCTCTTCGAAAGTCTATGTCTGTCGACAGCACCTCCTCAAGGTGTGTGTGTGTGTGTGTGTGTGTGTGTGTGTGTGTGTGTGTGTGTGTGTGTGTGTGTGTGTGTGTGTAGGGTGTGTGTGTGTACTTAGTGTGTATGTGAGCATGTGTGTGTGTGTGTGTGTGAGCATATGTATGTGTGTGTGTGTGAGCACACTCTTATATAGGCTCTCCCAAGCTGAAAATCGAACCAGGCTGCTAAATACATCTGAGGGAGTACTCACCTCATGCAAGGCAACTCAGTTACATGCTTACCAAGTGTCCAGTTAACTTACTCTAACTAACTCTCACACTCTCTCTCAAGCATGGCAAGTCTCCCACAAGTCCCTAGAGGTGTGTGGGCACCCCCTAGCTGCTAAAGCAAGCTCCCAGTGGCCTGGAACCTGTTCCCACACAGCTCCCGAGCCCCGGTGCTCCCCGCACAGCCTTAGGAAATTTTGACTTTAGGCTAAAACGGGCGATACAAATCGGAATTTAATGTGTAAATTGCTATACTAAGCTCTAACTAAGGTGTACCTGTCCGAGTACCTGCCAAATTTAGAAGCCCCCCCTCCCCCCGGATGTTCGAAAATGCATTTTTTGAAATTCGAGGTACGGGTGCAGTTTTTCGAGACGGTTAAAACTAGACGGGTCAGGTGACCAAAAACTTACTATTTTTGGAAAATTTCCACAAAAATTTATTTTAATTCACTTTTGGAAGCTTTATGACATTCTAAACATCATGGCATCGACAGATTTTGGAAAACTGCTAAAAATAGTAACTTTTTCCATTATGATTGTTTCATGGTACAATGGTGTTCTTTTAGCTCGGGGTCGGAGACCTTACAGTGGACTAGGCAGCACTATCCTGACAGAAGATGCCACCCGTTCAAGGGATGGCGGGGGTATTTGGGGTGCAAATAAATGAGGGATTAAGTCCACAAAGTTTTCTAAGGAAATTTGACAGCTCAGCTCAAGACGAAGAGAACAGGGCAAGATCTTGCTGATATGGTGAAGCAAGGACGGGAAGCTGGGCAATGTATTGGGAAAGCAAATTAACACCTTCTAGTGGGTCTTTGTCCAAAGATGCTAGAATTTGTACCCAATCATTAAAAGATAACATGTGTAAGATTGAAAGTTTTTTGTCCGAAACTAGAGTAGAATCATAAATAAGTTGTGAAGCATCCAGACTGGTAATACATCTGAGGACCAGAGAAGAGGCCACAGAGAGGGGCTCCGAGGTGAGTTCCAAACCTTGAGATAGGGCAAGAGTCTGCAAAAAAAGTGAGGTCAGGTATATTATTTCTTGCCATAGTATGTGATACATAATTTGGCTTTCCTAGCAAGGAAAGGTCTAGTTCTAGCAGCTATGGTATCTTTTGGTGCATGGTCTTTTATGAAGAGCTTGATCTGGTCAAGGATCTTTGCGTGATTCTTAGGGTTGTGATTTGTACTCATGCGAGCTGTCAATCTATACTATGAGCAGTCCTGAAACAAAGTTGATATAAAGATTAGCAAAGTTACTTCGAAGTAAAGTCTTTTTTGGTCCTGCAACCCTTCAACCGGCTGAGTCAGAGACTATGGTAGCCGTGAGCAGGGAACCAGAAGAGAATCTAAAAAAGGGCCATCTAACACCAGCCTACCAATGAAGGATTTAACGACTGTGGGTCCAATTTAGAGCTCTATTCTTACGAGAATTTCCTAGGCCAGCATCCCGGTTTCCCTAGAGAGGGGAGACCCTATGTATAGGATGTGTGTGTAGCTGTTTTAAATCTTACTTAATAAGACATAATTGAACTTTTACATTCAAAAGACAACTGGCCAAGGATCAATGCACTAATTTGTACAAAAATAACTCAGTATCAGAATTATCTAAGTACAATGATTGTGAGAAATAGATCCTCTTTCAGTGGGGTTGGTAGTAAAAAACCTTCCCCGTTCTTCAGTGGATATTTCATAACAGTAATGTTGCTTGCCAAAGAAAAGAAACCCTCCAAGATAAGATAGAGTCCTTACATGCATCCATCCAAACAAGACGACAATTCAGTTAGCCTTGGATGTGTTTTACAGGTATCAATGGACCATATCAGTTGTTATCCATGTCCATCTTACAGAATTTAATCACTTTAGACAAGCAAGTTTATTCATTAGTTTTGGTATGTTTTAGCAGTCTTTTATATCACTTTATAGTCTATGGTGAAGTCCATCAGTAGTAATACTACGAGCCATAGCTTAGTAGCTATGTATAAAAGTAGCCATATACTTACCTTCAAGATCAGTAGAAACCATGGTATAAAAGGGTATTTTTTAGACAAAGAGATGTGAAATCCGTCTTCTTTTTGTCATCCAACAAAATCACAGATGAGGGTGGTGACAGCCTTTATGTTAAAAACCAATACGACAACCATGTAACTAGTCAAGAGTAGTAAGGCCATACCTCTGCAAAAGTTTAGGAGCTATACCCAAGCCAAAAAACGTCCATATACTTACCTTTATTTCCATCAATCGTTATCAATTTTCAAGAATAGTACTGTTCGGCTTTTTTCAACCATATCTTTTTTACAAAGTCAAAAGAAACGTGTGAGCTCCTGTATACTTACCTTCACAAAATGTCAGGCTATCACGGATTGTTAATGTCCGTCCTGCTATGAGCTCCCCATTTTATGATAAGCCTCAGTGATAATCAGTTTAATCACAGAAAAAAACAAACCATTCAAACGCTGCCAATCAATTAGGTGCCTCTACCTCCTTAGAGAGAAAAAAAAAACCAACCAGTTATAACAACGAAAGAAAAAAACCAGTCATAAGGAAGTTTTTATTTCCGCCAGAGTCAGAGTCAAGTGGTCCATTGGTCCTAACCTTTATGTTGCCACCATTTACACAGTCTGGACATCGTATCAGTCCCCATTTTTTAAAAAAAAACATCCAACTGTAGCATGTGTTTAGGAACGCCCATCAAGCCAACCATCATGTTCACAACCATATACATACACATACTACCGTATATGCTTAAGAGGCTTTATGTGGAGATGAAGCCCTTTATAACTTCCTCAGGCTACCCTTATTGCAAAAACAACCACTGTACTACGTTTTCTTATGCATAAGAGACCCAAGGTCTGCCATGATGTCAAGGCATAATAAAAATAACCAGTCACGCTCATAAACCTGCAACGAATTACCAGAATCGACAAATCCTTCATTTATATTGCATTAGGCTATCTATTCAGTCCTGAGGTCAGGAGATGTTTTAATCCAAGGCGGGGGTACAATATCCCTAGGTTTAACCATATCAAGCTTTGTAAACGATTATCAACAGAAAAAATAGCATATGTACACAGTCGACAACAAATCCCCCAAACCTTCACCTAAGTCTCATTAGGTGTCCTTTCAATTAGAGAATTCTTTGCTACCCTATCTAAGGGTTACGACAGTTTATGCAAAACAGAACCCACAGTGCAGAAGGAACCTGTTTATGGTATTCTCCTGCACATGGAAAAAACATCCTTTCCTATGTTTATATGTAGTTTAATGAGTTCGACAGTTCCTAGTTACATAAAGTAGCAGAACACCTCATTAATGCCATGGTATTACCTCTATTTCCTTTCATTGCCTGGCTCAAGAGGAGCCAGTCAAATCCCAAAAAAACAGTCGGTATCTGATAGTAAGTCATAATGAAGGCAAAAAGGAGGGTTAAGGTAAACCATAGTACCTGAGGAGTTTGAGCTGCAAGCTCCATAGCTTTCAAGTAGTAATGACACAGAGCGGGATTAACCACAACAAAACATTGAATCTCAAGCTAAGTGAGGGCTAAGGAGTGCCCTCACCTTAGAATTTATAGGTTTGTTTGCACGCTTCTTGAGCGTCTGAAGTGAAAGAGCAGAGCCGCCCCTTGCTGTGAGTGCCCCTCAAGCGTCAGAAGCCATTACTTCTTGGGGAGAGAGCGCCAGTACACGGTCCAAGGGTGGAAGGAGCCGCCTTCCCATTGTAATGATAGTTTGAGGATTTTTAAAGAGTCCTTTTTATTTTGTCCCATACCAAAGTCGGTGGCACGGTGTAGCAATGAGGGCCCTATTTTGCCAATGTTGGGGGGGGGGGGGGGGGGGGTTTGTTTTCTTTTTTATGGAAAAAACCCCTATGAGGAGGAAAAAAATATATAACTCCATAGTGTTAACCACAGTGTGTATGTAGCTGTATTAAATCTTACTTAATAAGACATAATTGAACTTTTACATTCAAAAGACAACTGGCCAAGGATCAATGAACTGATTTGTACGAAAATAACTCGGTATCAGAATTATCTAAGTACAAAGATTGTGAGAAAGAGATCCTCTTTCAATGTGGTTTGGTAGTAAAAAAACTTCCCCGTTTTTCAATGGATATTTCATAACAGAATTGCTGCTTGCCAAAGAAAAGAAACCCTCCAAGATAAGATAGATTCCTTACCTGCATCCATCCAAACAAGACAACAATTCAGTTAGCCTTGGATGTGTTTTATAGGTATTAATGGACTATATCAGTTGTTATCCATGTCCATCTTTACAGAATTTAATTACTTTAGACAAGCTAGGTTATAGAGATTTTTTTTAAAAACAGTGAGGTCTACTTGTTTAAGCCATAGCTTTGTAGCTATGCTTGAGCTCATAGAAACAGCCATATACTTACTAGTCAATAAAGTTTTGTAAAAACTCCATTCTTATCATGTGAGACCACATTTCTCGAGTCATATCTCGGTATTTATGCCAAGTTTTGAGAGTACCAACCATATACTTACCTTCAATTTCCCAAGCTTTCTCCATAGCTTGGTAGCTATGCTTAAAAATAACAGTATCAACTATTCTCTTTCCAAAAAGAGAGTATCAAAAAAACCTATTCAAGTGGAGCTTTTATGTTTATGAGAAAGAGGTCAAATTTTTCCACAATGTTGAGAGTAATCCCCACATTCTTACCTTCAAAAAACTTCGAGTTTCTCATTAAGCCCTTAGTATTCCATTCAGTACGACAGTATTCAGCTCTATTTTAGCCAAGATGCTTTTAAGTGTAGCGTCTTTTTATCAGTTCCTTTCCACATGCTAAAAAAACCATATACTTTCCTTCATAAAGAGCAGAATATCCAAAGGTTGGTAGTTCCCCTAAAAAAACCCCAGGGTTATGCCAAGCAAGAGGTCATCCTTCCTCACATTGTGAATCCATACACAGTACCCCATGTTTTGAATGATACAAAGCTAAGATTAGCTTTTTTTTAAAAAACCAGTTTTAACGTCAAAAGATTAGTTAAGCCACAAGTTTGAGATAACTCGCAACAGCTTGAGAAAAAAGCCAGAAAAAAAACCATTTTTTTTTAAAAAAACAGCGACATAACCAGTCCATCATGCTAGTTTTTTTTCCCAGAGCCAAGTGACCATTAGGTTCACACTCAAATGCTGCTTCTATTCATATATTTGGAAAAAACCAATTTTTCCGTCAGTTGAAACAGATGTTTAAGAACGGCCATGAATCCAAGCCAACCAATATACTCCCAACCATATAAACCTGTACATGCCAACATACTGCCCCATATCTACCTAATAATTTTATGCAGAGGTGAAGTCTTTCCATGGTTTTTTTTAGAGCCATTTCATCATACTGTGGCAAGCCTCGGCTTCTATGACAAGTTTTTCTCTTCAAAAAAAACCAAAAACAGAAAATACCTCCCTTCATTTCCTATGCATAAGTGATTCCAAGGTCATCAATAATGCCTAGGCCTATCAGAAAAAACAAGTAGATAGGAGCTTGGTGATAAAAAAAATTTATATGCAGTAACGAAAAAATTGTCCAAGGTTCCGCAGCAGAACAACCACTATCCATCAAAGTATGCCTTAGTTAGTACATCCAGTCATTTCCCTTTATCTGCCCAAGAGATGCCAGCCCATCTAAATATGTCCCACCCTAATTGAGGGCAAAAGAGTAGGTAGCACTACCCATATGCTGCTACAATCTTTCTTTAGGGGAAAAAACGTTTTAGTCAGAGAGAAAAAAACCAAAGACACCTATTCTGCAGTCATTTAAACGATTGCCAAAGCCTTTGAGAGATTTATGTAGTATTTAGCAACCATATTCTATGCTAGAACATCTCCAGAACCACAGTCGGTCAAGGGATAATAACCATTAAGCTTGATCAGGCCTCATGCTACAAAAAAAATAGCAGTCGGTTTCTGGCGAAAAGAAGTCAGTTTAGGAAGACTTATAATACCTGTGGTGACTGAGTAGCAAGCTCCATTGCTTTTGGTATTTCAAGCGGAAATAACACAGAACGGGTTTACCCAATATACACACTGAATCTCAAGCTAAGTGAGGGCTAATGAGTGCCCTCGCCTTTATAGGTTTGGTATGCACACTTTCCTGAGTGTCTGAAGTGAAGAGAGTAGAGCCGCCCCATGTTGTGAGAGCGCCTCGTCCCTCAGATGCCATTACTGCCAGGGGAGAAAGCTCACCTTTACACGGTCCGAGGATGGAAGGAGCCGCCTTCCTTTTGTAATGATAGTTTTGAAGATTTTTTTACGAGCTCCTTGCCCAATACCCAAGTCGGTGGCACAATGCTAGTAATGTAGGCCCTACTTTGCCAATAGGGGGGGGGGGGGGGAGATATATAAGACTCCATAATGTTCACCCATAGTGTGTGTGTGTGTGTGTGTGTGTGTGTGTGTGTGTGTGTGTGTGTGTGTGTGTGTGTGTGTGTGTGTGTGTACCCGCCCTAACCCAGGCACCATACACAATGGGTCAGTAGTAGGCCCATTGTGTATGGGCCTACTACCTTATGAGAGTGATAAGACTCTCTTTTTGGAATAACAGTCCAGACCAGTTGTGCCTAATGAGAGCCTGAGTGATGATATTACGGATTTTATTGTAATTAAATCCATTCAGGCAGTATTTTTTAATAAGTACTGAAATTCCCCCCCAAGCAATGGAAGGTGACGAAGAAGAGTAGCAGATTAAGTGTAGAAGTCCAATACAGGAGCTGATAGAGGGTTTGTAGGGCCTATTTCTGTTTCTTTTGATGAATTCTATGTGTGGTAGTTTGAGAAGATCCTTTTTCCATATGAATCTCAAGTCGTATCCTCCTATAGATGGGGCGTGAAGGGATATCGATAGGTTAATAAAGTGGGCTGTTTTGCAGAAATCCCCAAGAGTTGAATCCTCCGGGATAGAGATTGGCTCAATTTTTAGGCACTGGGGGTATATTTGATCAATCTCAGATGAGAACAGTCTGTTGTTGACACTAAGTATGTCATCCATATACCTGAAGGTGTGTTTGAATAGTGGGAGAATTTTATGGTTGGTTTCCATGTTTTTCAGGCACCATTTGTATTCAAAGAAAGCTAAGTAGATGTTACACATAAGTGGTGAGCAAGAGAAACCCATCGGGATTCCAAGGCATTGATTATAGCATTCGCCTCCTACTATAATAATACAGTTGTTTAACAACCAAAAAATGTAGGAGCATAATTTTATTTCATCAAAGTGTAAAGGGTTAATGGATTGAGATGCTAGAATCCATCTGGGTTTTTTTGCAAGAGAGATAAAGAAATGCTTTCCTTTTTTGGCATTGGTAAATGCTAGGTTAATGACCTTGGCCAGTACAGTTTTAAGGCCAAGATCTCCGTTCAGTGGGATGTTTTCATAGCACTGTTTGATATCAGCTGTAAAGATGTGAAAAATATGCTGAGGAAGGTTAAGTGTAACCTCTGTAGCATTTTTTGTAAGCCAGAGGGGATTACATTGGATATTAAGAAAATCCTTAGAAATTTTTTGTTTTTCTGCACATATGATTTCAAATTCTGTGAGAACAAGATCAAGGCAAAGAGTAATATCTTTGGTGATATCTGTGAAGATACAATTGGAGGCGTCAGATATCCACCTGAATTTATGTTTGTGGATTTTATATGTCAGAAATAGTATTGGTAACTTGACGTTACTGATAGTGTAGCCTAGCTGTTCTAGATGTATATAGATTTTGTTGGAGATATCTTGTGGTGTTTTATTGGTAAGATAGAATTCTTTTCCTGCAACCCCTTCCCGTGCAGCTTTCCAAGCAAGTTGTTTACACATAATAGTAGGGTAGTTGGAGCTTTTGTCAAGCCCTACTACTAGCCAATTTTCTGAGATAGTTTGAAAGTCGATGGCTAACTGAGGTGTAAGCCAAGAGTTACAGAAGAAAGCCATTTTCTAGGAAGTAGAGAGATTTTTTAAAGGAAGCATTCCTTAACTAACTCTTTTAAGTCCGGTAGGACTGTCATCTCCAGTCGGAGAGTACTGACAAGGTCAGTGAGGCAGCTAAGTAAAGCTGCTAAGGCAAGGTAGGGGTTTTTTGGATAGTTAGGAATGTGATTGAGTCCTTTGGCAAGGAGCTTTCGGACTGTAGTATTGTTGATAATGTTGAGGTCTTGAGTACAGACATGGTAGCCACATTCTTTAAAATGCCTACAGAATGCGAAAAAATGATTGCAAGTACAGTGAGGGATTGTTTTTTGTCTAAGAAAGTCATTGTTAAGAACTAATCCTTTTAGAGGATGGTGATATCTCCATCCAATGAGAATGTTGTCAAGTAGTTTATGGTTACCAAAAAATATGTCAAAACACTCACAAAAGAGACTTTTAGGTGGGATCCAATCAAGGAGAATGTTGTGATAGAGACAATGCACGTAGGTGGCTCCAAAATTCGAATCCACTTTGCTGAGAACTTTTCTTCCACATGAATTTGTAGATACCTTTGTCCAGAAAATGTCCTCCTTTTAGAATTTTCAGTTTGCAGTCCTCCACCGTTGATGCAGGGAGGTTGGCTAGGTAAACCCAAGTTTCGCTGAGAATTGGAGCCAAGAACGCTTTGTTTGGTAGAACCCAGAGTTGATGGTCTACCCCGAGAGATTCAATTTCTATTTGTCTTAATGGTAAGACTGGAAAGACTTTTGAGATTTTAGGGACCATCTCAAGGAGATTGACATCATTGAGAGAGCAGAGGTTAGATTGAAACTCTTTTACTGCCTCTAGAGCGGCACTATCCCGACAGAAGATTCCACCTATTGAAGGGATGGCGGGGGTATTAGGGGTGCAAACAAATGATGGATTAAGTCCACAGAGTTTTCTAAGGAAATTTGTCAGCTCAGTACCAGATGAGGAGAAAAGGGAAAGCTCTTGCTGATATTGTGAAGCAAGGACAGGAAGTTGGGCAATGTACTGGGATAGTAGATTAACACCTTCTATGGGGTCTTTGTCTAAAGAAGCTAGAATTTTTACCCAATCATTAAAAGATAACATATGTAAGACTGAAAGCTTCTTGTCTGAAATTAGGGCAAAGTCATAAATAAGTTGTGATGCATCCAAATTGCTAATACATCTGAGGACCAGAGAGGAGGCCACAGAGAGGGGCTCCGAGGTGAGTTCCAAACCTTGAGAAAGGGCAAGATTCTGCAAAAAACATTGAGGTAAGGTAAATCATTTCTTGCCATAGTATGTGATACATGTTTTGGCTTTCCTAGGAAGGAAAGGTCTAGATCTAGCCGCTATGGAGTCTTTTGGTGCATGTTCTTTTATGAAGAGCTTGATCTGGTCAAGGATCTTTGCGTGATTTTTAGGGTTGTGATTTGTACTCATGCGAGCTGTCAGTCTATACTGTGAGCAGTCCTGAAACAAAGTTGATATAAAGATTAGAAAAGTGTCTTCGAGGTAAAGTCGTTTTTGGTCCTGCAAACCTTAAACCGGCTGAGTCAGAGAATATGGTAGCCGTGAGCAGGGGACCAGAAGAGAGTCTAACAAAGGGGCAGTTTAGGAAGACTTATAATACCTGTGGTGACTGAGTAGCAAGCTCCATTGCTTTTGGTATTTCAAGCAAAAATAACACAGAACGGGTTTACCCAATATACACACTGAATCTCAAGCTAAGTGAGGGCTAAGGAGTGCCCTCACCATTATAGGTTTGGTATTGAGGCGGTCCGAGGCGGGCAACAAGAAGAGCAACCTCTAGACACCCTTCAAGGCTCCCGTGCTGCTCAATGGGGCTGGGGCACAACACAACACAAACCAAAACAACAAACCCCCCAGCCAAATCCCAACTACACAAGGGGCACCACCTAGTTTAAGAGTGAACTAGGACGCAAAAGAGGAGAATCGTTAGAGCAACCCACAAACAAGCAAGGAATTTACACTAACCCTAACACCAATGGAACACTCTCGTACACTAAAACACGAGAGAGAGAGAGAGAGAGAGAGAGAGAGAGAGAGAGAGAGAGAGATGGTGCTCGGGCTGCTTTGAAGTGTATCGTTAATGATCAAGCAAACATAAATATATGTATGTAAGAAAGAGAGAGAAGGGGAAAGGGGGTGCTTGTTGCACTAATGCCTTCTTAAAAATCTGTCATGACCAATCAAAGTGAGATTAGTATTTGTTCAACATAGCCTAAGTAAATTACACCACAACACATCACAAGAAAAAAGCCACCCCAATCACTGTCTTAAGGCCAGGGGAGTCCTCTCCACCCTGTCGCCCTCTTACAGCATGTGGGATTTATGGCTAAATTGATAACAGTACCCAGAGACAAGCTATCAAGAACTTACATAAAACACCAAGACACTTACACATCATTATTTTCCATGACTTCACGTTGGAAGGGAGACAAGGTATCCATGCTTAGTCCAAATTCACCCTCCTTGATTCAGCAAATGTTGGGCTTACTCTAGTAGGAGAAATGATAGATTTCCTACTCTCAATTTAATGATCACTCTCTCTTACAATGGCATAGAGTTCCCTTGCTAATCACCCCTAATACAACACATACATATGCCTAATGCCAATGAGATTCCACTCAAGAGCTCCTTCTCAAGAGGTTGAGCTTGGCTTCTCAAGCTATAGCATAGTGCTCTTTCTTCTCCCCCCTTTTTGTGCTAGCTACACCCTCCTTTTATAGCAATTTTGAAGGCTAGGGTTACTCCTCTAACCATGGTTGGGTTAGATTTTCAGCAATTTATCTAATTTCTTTTGCTTGGAATTATCAAGAAGTTGGTGGGGAAAGAGAGAGAAGAGAAATGGAGGCGATAGGACTTTTCATAGTGGGTTAGTGTTAGTAGAGTTAGTATTAATTTACAAATGGAATTGGATATTTACAATGGGAGTATTCATGTAGGATACAAATAAGGAAGAAAAACTCTTAAGAGGTAAGAAAAGGTGGATTTCTTACAAGGTTGATGCTCCAAGTGTCTTGAGTAGGGCCAATTTTGACGCTTGTTGACAGTCCACTAGCTTTGACGGTACATTTTTTTTCCACTCTTGACCTTCTTTGAGAGACAAGGTAATTGAAGCTGAGTAATCAACCACCATGATGCTGTCTTTTAAGAGAAGAGGCTGAATTTTGTGGTTTTTTTGATAGATATGGGTAATTTGGAGGAGGAAAAATGAGACTAGGTGGTCAATTTTGGAATGGAATTGTGTGTGGGAGGTATGAGTTCACCATGGTTTCTCTTATTCTTCAAGGTTGAGGAGAAGGTGAGTAGGGTGCAGAGAGGAGTGGTGAGAGAGGTGGGGATGATGAGTGGAGAAGTGTGTGTGAAAGAGAAAAATGATAAAGTGGAAGAGAGAGTGTGGCTGCATAGCATGGGAAAACTGGGGTCCACTAATAAAATCATAGCTCACAGCTCGTAGCTCAAACAAATATGAAAAACTTTGAGGCAAAAGTTCAGCCCACGAGCTACAACTTTTGTTTGTATCACCTTTTCAAATTCGGAGAGCAAGTGAACTTTAAAAATTCAGCAAAACCGACCGTTTTTTTCCACTGCACAAGGTCCTTGTGGGGTCCTTCTTTGGATGATTCTTTTGAATACCTCCAAGAGTGAGCCCTCCATAGTGCATGTATGCATGCCACCTACCCTTGACCTTATTTGGTAAGTCTATAATTGAAGATATTGTTGAGATCATGATATAAGTGAATAGTACAACTAAGAAAATCAAATATTGAGGGGTCTAAAAATATGTACATGTCAAATATAAATAATATAAGTGGAAAAAATATAAAGGGGTCAAAAGAAATCTCTCTCATTATGAGGCTACCATAAAAAGTTAAATATTTTTGGTGTTCTAATTTTTTAGAAAAAAACAAAATAGATGTAGGAAGGGAAAAATCACAATAGTGAAAAAATATACACATAAATAAAACTAGTTTTTTTGGATTTTTGTTGGGGTGGAGTTACACCAAATATAAGAGAAGCTTACATGAAAATATTTCTATATGGAATAAAGAGTATGAAAAATGGTAAGAAAAATTGTGGTAATGGTGAGGCAATGTACAGAGCATAAATAACACACACCTAGGTAAAAATATTTAAATAAATACCAAAATAATTATGAAAAAATATTTTATTTAGGCCCTATATACAAAGAAATATTTACATACGCATGGGCCATAATATACTTATATTTTTTTTATTTTTATTTTTTTGGCTCAACTAGCCCAATGCCTAGCTAATTGAGGGTTTTTTATTTCAGTAAGGAGATATGGGAAAAGTCCCCTAACTCACACGCACCTATATACAGTGAAAGGGTGAGGGTAACCACAGTGTTTGAGTGATTTGATAGGGGGGGATAGCTCACTATGGCAATCACAGAGAGCCGAAAAACGGCTATCATTAGCCCTCCCCCAGGATGATGGTATATTCATGTACCATCATAAAGAATCTTTTCCAAAAAGAGTGCTTCAGAGTCCTTGACAAGATCTTCATTGTTTGGCTTCATGGAACAATACTTACATGGGATAGTTGCCTTTTGCTCTGGTAGATCCTTTGGTAGAAGGCGACTCAAGTAAGGCTTCAAGCGATAGCCGTTTACCTTCCTGGAGTGCTCTTTCCCATTCAAGTTGATAAGTTGATAGTAACTTGAATTGAAAGCCTTCTTGACTATGTATGGCCCCTGCCATCTTGTTTCAAATTTGGCATCAAAACGATTATCGAGTCGATTGTCATACCTTAGCACAAGATCTCCTTCATTGATGCCTTTGTCCTTCAGTTTCTTGTCAAGCTTCTCCTTTGTCTGTGTGGCTTTCCTCTTATAGCACTCGTATGCTGCTTCTCTTTTCCACTCAAGCTCAGCTAAGGTAAGAATTTGATCCATCCATGCTTCTTGATCATCTTGTGCTGATTTTCCATGAAGTCGCATTGTTGGAATGTTTAGTTCAATTGGTTGTAAAGCCTCTTGACCATAGACCAAATGAAATGGTGTGAACTCCGTGGCTTCCCTATATGTGGTTCGATACGCCCACAAGGCACCATCCAAGAAGTCGTCCCACAACTTTGTCTTGTTTTTCACCATCTTTCTAATGATGCCTGCAATGAAACCATTATCTTTTTCTACCAAACCATTTGATTGGGGATAGTAGGGTGTACTGTGACGATGTAGAATGCGAAGTTCTTCACAGACTTCTGTAAGCAATCCCTTTCTAAACCCTGGACCATTATCAGAAACAATCTCCAAAGGTGTGCCAAATCTACAACAAATGTGAGTGTAGATGAATTTGCTCACTGTCCTCTCATTTACCTTTGCCACACTTTGTGCTTCCACCCACCTAGTCATATAGTCTACAGCCACTAGAATGTAGAGTTTACCATTTTTTGTCCTAGGCAGAGGACCCATAGCATCGATGCCCCACTTTTCAAAGGGTCCATTTGCAAGCACTATTTGCCTCGGACCATGCACCAACCTTCTATTTCCATTTATCTGACAATTGTGACAGCTTTTACACCAATGTTGAACGTCCACATGCAAGCTTGGCCAAACATACCCCGCAAGCAAAATCTTCTTCACAGTTGATTCTTGGGCAAAATGACCACCACATGCCTCTTCATGCAAACCTTTTAGAATGGCTGGAATTTCCTCGATAGTTGGTACTCTTCTGCACACTTGATCCTTCCCTTTTTGATAGAGGGAGCCTTCTAGGAAGAGATAGAAACTTGCCTTCTTCATGAGTCTCCTCTTCTGAGCCTTCGTAAAGTCTTGTGGAAACTCACCCTCCAAAATGTAGCCAATAATGGGAGCCAATGACTCCAATCCCTGGTATCTCAGTTGCTTGACAGCTGCTGCCACCATGATGACCTGCACTTCTCTCTCAACACATGTAACTGCTTGTTGTGCAAGTAAATCGGCATCTTCATTTAGTTTCCTCGGAATATGATATAGTTGCACTTCCTCAAATTGATTAAATAGCCTACGGATGGTATGAACTTTTGTCCTTAAGCTTTCATTCTTGCATGCCCAAATGCCTAAAATTTGTTTAACAATGAGAAGTGCATCTCCCTTTACCATGAGACGTTTTATCCCTTGGCCAATACACATCTTCAAACCATGAAGTAGTGTGTCGTATTCTGCTTCATTGTTGCTAGTTGAACCTGGTAGATTGACCTTCTCTTTCATGACCACCTCTCCACTTGGGTTGAGCAACACTAGCCCTCCCCCTGCTTTCCCTGTGGCTCGTCGAAAAGCTCCATCAAAGAACAAGGTAAAAGCATTAGGAATACTTCTTGGTGGTGGCAATGGTAGGGTCTTTACTTCAGGCACCTTAATCTCCTTTTCATGCACCCTATAAGTGAGAATCCCTGCCAATTGTGCACACACACTATCTTCTACCTTGAAAGAGTATTGAAACTCTTGCAACTCCATAATCCACTTTGAGATCCTAGTACTAAGATTCATTTGAGATGACACCCAAGGGAACAAATTCTCTGCGGTGAGGATTACAAAAGGTTTTGGGAGCAAGTAGGATCTAAACTTCCTTATCGCAAACATGAGAGAAAGAATCATGAGTTCTGCCTCCGTGTAGCCTCTCTCTAAAGCATTCATGACCCTACTAGCAAAGTAGATGGGCCGCATCCTGGTACTATAGGGATCTTGTTGTAGCAAAACTGCACCAATTGTTTCTTTCCCAGCACTAGAGCTAACAAAGAATGTGTACTCCCAACAAGGAGGCATGAGTGTTGGTAGCTCTGACAAAATGGCTTTAATGTTACAAAAGTACTCTTCAAGCTCATCAGACCATGCAAATTCTACCTGTTGTGTCAACTTTTGCAAAGGGTGAAGTAACTCCGAGGCTAAGTGAATGAACCGTGACATATACTTCACCTTTTGAATGAATGAGATGACCTCCTTAAGACTCTTGGGTGATGGTAGCTCAATAAGAGCCTTTGCCTTTGAAGGATCCACTTCAATGCCTTTGTAAGAAACTTTATGACCAAGCAAGATTACTTCATCCTCACCTATATGGCACTTGTCGGGGTTGAGTTGACCTCCCATGTTGTAGAGCTTCTTTAAACCTTCTTCTACCCTTTGTAGATGCAATGATTTTGAGCTATAAATACAGAAATCATCAATGAACACCCTAATTGACTTTCCAAAGAATGCTTGAAACACCATATTCATGAAACGTTGGAATGTTGCAGGAGCATTTGTCAGACCAAATGGCATGACTCTAAAAGCATAACAACCCCAAGGAGTGATAAAGGTTGTTTTCAATTGATCCTCCAATGCAATCCCTATTTGAAAGTAACCTGAGTAACCATCGCACACAGTGTACTTCTCATGACCAGCTACCTCATTTAGTATCTCATCCTGGAATGGGAGGGGAAAGTGATCTCTCTTTGTTGCCTCATTGAGGGGACGGTAATCCACACACACCCTCCACTTGCCATTTTTCTTAGGAGTGACAACAACAGGAGAGACCCACTCTGAATTCTCCACTGGATAAATGAAACCTGCTGCTAGAAGCTTTCTTACCTCCTTGAGTAGAGCCTGCTCCTTTATAACTCCTAGCCTTCGTAGCTTCTGAGCTTTAGGTGTGGCCTCAGGCTTTAACTCAATCTTGTGTTGAACAACATCTACCCCACGCTGGTGTAGTCTTTAGCAAAAAGCCTAGGAAACTTCCTTAGCACACATTTGAACTCCTCTCTTTCATCCTTTGTAAGTGTTGTTGATAGCATACCTTCCAGCATCCCTTCATCTTGAACACCTTCGTTCTCTTGAGGACCTACCTCCTCCAAGCCTTGACAAGAGGTCTCTTGGTTGCTTCGCTTAAACCTTACCCCCATGACTTCGATGGAAGACTCCTCTTCAGTAATGCTGCCGCTACTTTCTTCTTCTGAAGTGCTATCGGTCCAACCTTCTTCCGTCTCACTTTGAGATGATTCTTCATGGAGCTCCTCTTGGCGTTGCTCCTTCATGTCAAAGACAACCTTCTTATGATTGTCATTCCTGCAAATTAATTTCCCACTCTCCCAATCCTGCAAAGCTCGCATTTTCATTAGCCATGGTCTTCCTAGGATAAATGGATAACCACTTCCCTTGGTCGACATAACATAAAAATCCACCGCTTTCTTAATGCCAAAGGCCTCTACAAAGACATTTTTACAAATGCCTACACACCTAGCCTTGCTATTGTTTACCATCTTGACTTTGATTTCAGGTGTCTCATGGATGTGCATGCCTAGTCTTTGCATGAGTCCCTCTGTCATGATGCAAATTTGTGCACCCCCATCCACTAGACCTTTCCTAACCAATCTTCCTTTGATGTAACAGTCTAGCACCAGTGTAATGTCCTCATTCATTTCAGCTTGTGCAATTTTTACAACAGGCACACTCTCTTTTACCTTTCTCCTAGTGCTAACTGCCCTTGTTAAATCCCTCCTAACTTGTGGACATAATGCAAGAAATTGAAGCCATGAAATATCAGGACCCTTACCTCTCATGTCTTCCAAAAAGTTGTACGGAGCCATACCATGTCCAAGAGGGAAGTCTTGGAGGTTGATACGACGTCGAGTCCTCTTGGTTTCCTTGGTCTCCTTTGCCTTTTTGCCTTGTCCATGGTCACTCTGTGATGTGACTCCTTCTTTCTCTTTACCTTTCCCTCGGCCACGCTTAATGCCATTGGCTTCCATGTCAACCTCATTTGAATTTGTCACCTCTACCACATGCACATTTGGATCTGGCAAAGGTGGAACTCCTTCTACCCCTTGTGGAGGTGGTCTTGGTCCATTTGGCCTTTGTAGAAGCCTTGGTTGTTGACCAGCTCCTTCTCCTGCATTCATCACTGGGTAATTCAAGTTAGGTCTCCCTGGCTCTCCACGGGGCCAAGGACAATTATACATCCCATGTCCAGACTCTCCGCAATTCCAACATTGCAAGACTCTCCTAGTTCGTGGCTCTCTCTCTTCCGACTTCTTTGCTTGTCCCTTTGGACCTATAGCTTGTGCAAGGTGAATTGATAGGCTGCTTAAAGATTCATTTAACTTCTCAATCACTTCAGCCATTACCTCAGGAAGCTCCCTAGATGTTGATGCTTGTGACTTACCTTTGGGTCTAAGACCTTCTATTGGAACCTCTCCCCTTAAGCACTTGAGTTTCCTATACTTCTCAGCAGCCCTAGTTTCCGCTGCATCAAAAGTAGCAGGTGCACCCACCTCAACTTTTACCTTAAGGTCAGGAAAGAGTCCGGCTATGAACCTCTCCTTCTTTAAAAATTCTGCACCATCACCAGGGTTAGCAACATTTCATATCCACAGAGCCCAAAGATGTAGAAACTCTTGCTTGTACAAGTAGTAGTCATCTAAGTCTTTTTGCTTATGAGAAACAATGTCTTGCCATAGTTTTTGAGTGTTTTGGGGATCAAAGAAGTATCTCTTAAAACGATTCAAAACTTCTGTGTAATTCCCCTTAACTTCCTCAGGCAAAGAGTCAAACCAAGTACTAGCATCTTTCCTAAGGACCACCTCAAACATTTCTACACATTCTTGATCGGTTACTATCCTCTTGATACGGCAAGACATCTTGAAATTTGCTAAAAATAATTTTGCATCCTCTCCGGGCTCTCCAAAGAAAAGAGGATATCCAGACATTTGGCGTTGGCTCTCCATTGAATTGATTTCAAAGTGACGCGTTTTGTTTTTTCTTTCTTTAAAAGATTTACACAATAATATTTTCTAAATTGCAATCTATTCTACAACAAAATAAAAATATTCACATCAAATGACCTATGATAATCAATAAGAGGTAGAATGACAGGGTTTGGTGACGCGAGAATTTCTCCTACTCTTTGGGCACCAAACATGAATACCATACGTTGTTGAAAATGGATTTTTCTACTAATTGCAATGTTTACTCTAATGTGTGGAGTGAAATGAAAGGGAAAAACCTGTATTCCTGGGCCATTATCCATGGTCTATGCATGACCTAATTCTTAAAACAAAACAAAAATATAGACGTCCAAACTAAGGTCGTACCTAATGAGAGGCAAAATAAAAGGATTTACTGATGCGTTTATCTCTACCAACCTAAGAGGACCTAAAATTCTACGAATTACTCGTTGAAATTGCAACTTAGTACTAACAATTATGTGTACCTTTTGCCTTGCAATGGGAATGAAGGGATCATACAAATTCTCGTGATTCATGCAAGCTACTTGATTATGCTAAAGATTGAGCCTTCACAAAACATACACAAGCCTGTCCTCAGTGGGGACACCAATTTGAGGCGGTCCGCGGCGGGCAACAAGAAGAGCAACCTCTAGACACCCTTCAAGGCTCCCGTGCTGCTCAATGGGGCTGGGGCACAACACAACACAAACCAAAACAACAAACCCCCCAGCCAAATCCCAACTACACAAGGGGCACCACCTAGTTTAAGAGTGAACTAGGACGCAAAAGAGGAGAATCGTTAGAGCAACCCACAAACAAGCAAGGAATTTACACTAACCCTAACACCAATGGAACACTCTCGTACACTAAAACACGAGAGAGAGAGAGAGAGAGAGAGAGAGAGAGAGAGAGATGGTGCTCGGGCTGCTTTGAAGTGTATCGTTAATGATCAAGCAAACATAAATATATATATGTAAGAAAGAGAGAGAAGGGGGAAGGGGGTGCTTGTTGCACTAATGCCTTCTTACAAATCTGTCATGACCAATCAAAGTGAGATTAGTATTTGTTCAACATAGCCTGAGTAAATTACACCACAACACATCACAAGAAAAAAGCCACCCCAATCACTGTCTTAAGGCCAGGGGAGTCCTCTCCACCCTTCGCCCTCTTACAGCATGTGGGATTTATGGCTAAATTGATAACAGTACCCGGAGACAAGCTATCAAGAACTTACATAAAACACCAAGACACTTACACATCATTATTGTCCATGACTTCACCTTGGAAGGGAGACAAGGTATCTATGCTTAGTCCAAATTCACCCTCCTTGATTCAGCAAATGTTGGGCTTACTCTAGTAGGAGAAATGATAGATTTCCTACTCTCAATTTAATGATCACTCTCTCTTACAATGGCATAGAGTTCCCTTGCTAATCACCCGTAATACAACACATACATATGCCTAATGCCAATGAGATTCCACTCAAGAGCTCCTTCTCAAGAGGTTGAGCTTGGATTCTCAAGCTATAGCATAATGCTCTTTCTTCTCCCCCCTTTTTGTGCTAGCTACACCCTCCTTTTATAGCAATTTTGAAGGCTAGGGTTACTCCTCTAACCATGGTTGGGTTAGATTTTCAGCAATTTATCTAATTTCTTTTGCTTGGAATTATCAAGAAGTTGGTGGGGAAAGAGAGAGGAGAGAAATGGAGGTGATAGGACTTTTCATAGTGGGTTAATGTTAGTAGAGTTAGTATTAATTTACAAATGGAATTGGATATTTACAATGGGAGTATCCATGTAGGATACAAATAAGGAAGAAAAACTCTTAAGAGGTAAGAAAAGGTGGATTTCTTACAAGGTTGATGCTCCAAGTGTCTTGAGTAGGGCCAATTTTGACGCTTGTTGACGGTCCACTAGCTTTGACGGTACATTTTTTTTCCACTCTTGACCTTCCTTGAGAGACAAGGTAATTGAAGCTGAGTAATCAACCACCATGATGCTGTCTTTTAAGAGAAGAGGCTGAATTTTGTGTTTTTTTTTATAGATATGGGTAATTTGGAGGAGGAAAAATGAGACTAGGTGGTCAATTTTGGAATGGAATTGTGTGTGGGAGGTATGAGTTCACCATGGTTTCTCTTATTCTTCAAGGTTGAGGAGAAGGTGAGTAGGGTGCAGAGAGGAGTGGTGAGAGAGGTGGGGATGATGAGTGGAGAAGTGTGTGTAAAAGAGAAAAATGATAAAGTGGAAGAGAGAGTGTGGCTGCATAGCATGGGAAAACTGGGGTCCACTAATAAAACCATAGCTCACAGCTCGTAGCTCAAAAAAATATGAAAAACTTTGAGGCAAAAGTTCAGCCCACGAGCTACAACTTTTGTTTGTATCACCTTTTCAAATTCGGAGAGCAAGTGAACTTTAAAAATTCAACAAAACCGACCGTTTTTTTCCACTGCACAAGGTCCTTGTGGGGTCCTTCTTTGGATGATTCTTTTGAATACCTCCAAGAGTGAGCCCTCCATAGTGCATGCATGCATGCCACCTACCCTTGACCTTATTTGGTAGGTCTATAATTGAAGATATTGTTGAGATCATGATATAAGTGAATAGTACAACTAAGAAAATCAAATATTGAGGGGTCTAAAAATATGTACATGTCAAATATAAATAATATAAGTGGAAAAAATATAAAGGGGTCAAAAGAAATCTCTCTCATTATGAGGCTACCATAAAAAGATAAATATTTTTGGTGTTCTAATTTTTTAGAAAAAAACAAAATAGATGTAGGAAGGGAAAAATCACAATAGTGAAAAAATATACACATAAATAAAACTAGGTTTTTTGGATTTTTGTTGGGGTGGAGTTACACCAAATATAAGAGAAGCTTACATGAAAATATTTCTATATGGAATAAAGAGTATGAAAAATGGTAAGAAAAATTGTGGTAATGGTGAGGCAATGTACAGAGCATAAATAACACACACCTAGGTAAAAATATTTAAATAAATACCAAAATAATTATGAAAAAATCTTTTATTTAGGCCCTATATACAAAGAAATATTTACATACGCATGGTCCATAATATACTTATATTTTTTTTATTTTTTTTTTTTTTTTTTTTTTTGGCTCAACTAGCCCAATGCCTAGCTAATTGAGGGTTTTTTATTTCAGTAAGGAGATATGGGAAAAGTCCCCTAACTCACACGCACCTATATACAATGAAAGGGTGAGGGTAACCACCGTGTTTGAGTGATTTGATAGGGGGGGATAACTCACTATGGCAATCACAGAGAGCCGAAAAACGGCTATTAGTATGCACGCTTTCCTCAGTGTCTGAAGTGAAGAGAGTAGAGCCGCCCCATGCTGTGAGAATGCCTCGTGCGTCAGATGCCATTACTGCCAAGGGAGAAAGCTCACCTTTACACGGTCCGAGGATGGAAGGAGCCGCCTTCCTTCTGTAATGATAGTTTTGAAGATTTTTTTACAAGCTCCTTGCCCAATACCCAAGTCGGTGGCACAATGCTAGTAATGTAGGCCCTACTTTGCCAATAGGGGGTGAGAGAGGGGGGGGGGGGGGGGGGGGGGGGATATATAAGACTCCATAATGTTCACCCATAGCGTGTGTGTGTGTGTGTGTGAGAGTGTGTGTGTGTGTGTGTGTGTGTGTGTGTGTGTGTGAGAGAGAGAGAGAGAGAGAGCATATGTATGTGTGTGTGTGTGAGCACACTCTTATATAGGCTCTCCCAAGGTTAAAATCGAACCAGGCTGCTAAATACATCTGAGGGAGTACTCACCTCATGCAAGGCAACTCAGTTACATGCTTACCAAGTGTCGAGTTAACTTACTCTAACTAACTCTCACACTCTCTCAAGCATGGCAAGTCTCCCACAAGTCCCTAGAGGTGTGAGGACGCCCCCTAGCTGCTAAAGCAAGCTCCCAGTGGCCTGGGACCTGTTCCCGCACAGCTCCCGAGCCCCGGTGCTCCTCGCACAGCCTTAGGAAATTTTGACTTTAGGCTAAAACGGGCGATACAAATTGGAATTTAATGTGTAAATTGCTATACTAAGCTCTAACTAAGGTGTACCTGTCCGAGTACCTGCCAAATTTAGTAGCCCCCCCCCCCCCCCCCCCCCCCCCCCCCGGGTGTCCGAAAATGCATTTTTTCAAATTCGAGGTACGGGTGCAGTTTTTCGAGACGGTTAAAACTAGACGGGTCGGGCGACCAAAAACTTACTATTTTTGGAAAATTTCCACAAAAATTTATTTTAATTCACTTTTGGAAGCTTTATGACATTCTAAACATCATGGCATCGACAGATTTTGGAAAACTGCTAAAAATAGTAACTTTTTCCATTATGATTGTTTCATGGTGCAATGGTGTTCTTTTAGCTCGGGGTCAGAGACCTTACAGTGGACTAGGCATACTTGACCCTATTACTCCATGACCTAGCTCTACATGCTAAATTCTTATGCACCCTTGCCAATTCTAATGAGAGTTTGGCTATCATGGAAAGGGAAATAATAATGGAAGCCCGCATGAAATCCAAAGGTGGAATATGGTCCAATATTAGCCTCCAAAATAGACTTCTTCCCCCCTCTAGAGTGAAGTCTCAAGTAGGTGGTTTTCCTGGGTTTATTGAAAAATGTTGTAAAGCCATCGCGACACTCAAATAGAAAGAGGAAATTACATGCTAGAAAGGGACGACTAGGTACTGGTCTCCATGTGGTCCAATTGTTGAAGATTTGAGCCTTGATAACCATTGACTGGAAATTGTCAATAATTTGAGTAACTTGGTCTTGGCACCCTGAATGCTCTGTGGAATGAACAAAAAGGGGATTGGAAAACCATAGCGCACCTGAAGATCTGTTGTAACCTAATGCTCCAGGAGGAAGTCCTTGTCAAAAGGCTTCTAGAAAAAAAATTAATCCTAACCCTTCCTCTTTGCTCAACACCGCTGGATTGGAAAGCGCGGAAGTGGCCAGAAGAGAGACTGTTTAACTCCCCCAAGACTAAGACTATCTACAAGAAGCTATGCTTTGCGGAGGAGTGATTGATCACCTCAACATGATTTGGTCCAAAAAGTTGGCTACAAGAAAATGGAGTCAAGTTCTTGAGAATATCTGGAGGGCCAAGTGTGAAGCAAGTATTTCTCTGGAGGGTTTTGTTTGGATTCATTCCGAGCAGTGACAAATCCAAAGCTAGGGGTCTTTTGAAAGGTTCTTGCATCATATGAAAGTACTCAAAAAAATCACTCATGCACCTGTTTAGGGATATCCCAACATTAGTGATTTCACGGGCGCAATCTACAGGAAAGTACACTCGCATCTGGGAACTCCTTTCTTTACGCGTGACCTCGTTATGGGCTCTGGGATCATTTATAATTTTAATATTTTGATTTACATATGCCTAGAAATAGCCACGATATTGAGAGCTATTTGGCAATCCAGGAATGTGTTACTATTTCAAGGAAGAGTGAGCCCCTGGACTCTAATGTTGTTCTAGAAGCGTGCTACTCTAATGTTGTTCTAGAAGCGTGCTGGTGGAGATTACATTGTAATAAGGTTAAGATGTAAGGTTGTTCACATCACCTTTGATGTATTTTTTCTTGGATAACCATGTGCAAAGGATATGACATGGCTTTGTGTAACTTTCTATTTTTTATGAAATTCAAGCTCAATTGAGCACTTCTATAAAAAAAAAGATGACCAATATCAAAACCAACCTTAAGACAATACATCAGCTAAACAAGGTGCTACCTTACCAAGCAACATCCAATGACCAAGACAATAGTACAAGAGAGACAACAGAAATAGAAGAAGTAGCATCAAAAGATTCCATACATCAAAGAAGACAATATCGACGTATATAAGGGGAGACCAACCACTTCACCACCATCGAAAGAGGGTCAAGGAGGATCCACCATACTCAACACCTCACAAAACCAGAGCAATATAAAACGAATGAACTTTTTTGGAGAGTCGTGCACCGTTGCACAACCATGGATAGTGCACCCGGCCACCACATCATGCATCAAGATAATTTGTCACTCCCGATGAAGCCACCAGCAGTGCCATGTCTACCACCCACTACCCTCTTGCCAAGCAGCATTTGAAAAGAAATTGGCCATCATTTTCTCCTCAAAGGGAGGTGGGAAGGGTGACCCCTCCCATCAACAAAAATTCGGGTGGCAGAGTAGAGGCAAAAGGCACACACGAGAAGGGCAATCCCTATCCCCCCAATCATAGCCAATTCGGCAAAGTCTCCAAATTGTGGTCAACAATAGTGTCTCTTATTGCATATAGCCCCTTCAAGCTCTCCTACTCCGAGCTTCTCACAAGCCAGACACAACATGGTGAAAATAGAGTCTCTACTCATTGCAATTGAATTCTTGTAAATCAAAGTTTGCTTATAGTTTTGTGCTGGCAATAGAGGCAAGCTCATTCTCACCTTAACTATAGCCTTACAATTTGAGTAGGCGTTTTTGTAGACATGTAGTAGTGTTAGTGTGTATACGCGCTTCACCAGGGGCACTTTTCTCCCACTGGGTTTTTCCCCCTGGACATCCGGTGTGAAAGGACACCTTATCTCTTAGGGTTTCATATAAGCTTTGTAGCTCTGAGTTTGTATACTCTATTATTCTAATACAGAGAGAGAGACTACAGAGATCTCGTACACAAGCTTTGTGTCTTCTCCTTCTCCATCTTCTTCCTACTTTGAGTTGCTGTCTTCCTTCTGTTTCCTGTTTCATCATCTTCAACAATTGGTATCAGAGCAAGGTGATTTCCAGAGCTTCTACTTGCGTTTTCGCGTCCGCACGTGCAATCGCAGTTTTCATGCAGTTTTCGAAAAATTTGCTCGTGGGAGCATCCTCGACGTTCTGAGAGTATTTTGAGCAGGTGACCTGCGGTTTTACCCCGCTTTCGAAGCCGTTCGAGCCCTCAATATTTTGTTCTGAGCAGCGTAGCAGAAGTTACTTTTCGGAGGCGTTTAGATCAAGAGGGTGTGCTTTTTGACAGATTTTCTTCAGGTAAACAGTTCTTTTGGGAAGCAGCTTGTCTTAGCTTTGTGCTGAGATTTTGTGTAGAGTTTTGCTTGCATTGGAGAGGAGATTTGTGAATCTCTTGGAGGTTCTTTTGCTCTCTTGTGTGCATCCACAGTATGGCTCAATCTACGGAGAAAGAGATTTTTGGTGCATTTACATCCAAAGACAAATTGGATGGTACCAACTATTCTCTTTGGTCTTTTATGGCCAAAAATGTTTTGGTTGGTAAAGGATTGTGGGATTATGTATCTGGAGATGAAGTTCGTCCAGGTAGCATTGAACCTGCCACTACTGGTCGTGGTGCAGCTGTTGGTGCAGGACCCTCACAAGTCACTCCAGAGCAAAAGAGATGGGATACTAAAGATGCACAGGCTATGGCTGTGATTGCCTTAACCATAAAGAGGACAATCACACCACATATCAGATCTTGCAGAACTTCTGAGGATGCTTGGAACACTCTGCAAGCTATGTTTGGAGGAAGAAACGCTGCCAGAATAGAGTTTTTGAAGAAACAACTTGACAAAATACAGATGGACGAAGGTGACGATATTGTTGAGCATCTTACAAAAATCAGGGATCTTAACACTAGGTTGGTAATGGGACACTTTTATGTCCTGTTAAGTGACCATTTTCCTTGAATTATGTCAAGAGTTTCAAAATGGATTTTGAGGTGCTATCTATCTAGAAAGTTGTCTCATGAGCTGAAAAAAACTCGACATTTTTTTGGAATATCAATTCCATCTTTAACCTTGTCCTTGCACAACATTTCACAACCTAAACTATGTGAAAAAATGGGTCCTGTTTTTGGCTTTCTTCAACTTTTTGCAACTATACCACTCTAGAATTCATTTTTGTGAGGACTATAATGCTAGATAACTATCTTTAGTAGTCCTCAACATGTCCTGATGCTTCTAGGGAGAAATAAATATTAAAGTTGTAAGTTATGACCAAATTACAAAAATTGTCAAATCCTGCTTTTTAGCCAATTTTAGCTCTTCTATGATTTTTTTGGTGGATTTCATGATATCCAAATGCATTTTTTATTTTCTATGTCGCATATTGTAACATAAAGCTAATATTCCTTGAGTTTTGGGACACCTAATCCCCTATTTTGCATAGTATACAACGATGGTTGATTTTTTCAATTATAGAAGAAAACGAAACATTCTAGTATATCAAGTATAGCTTTTTCAATATTGTTAGTTTCTTGTGACAACTACATGCATTTTGTAGGTAGTAACCATATCTAGTCATAAGGATCAAATTTGGCTAGATATTGAATAGTTTCTATGGGATTCTACAACTCATAATGTTGAACCCATTTTTTTCATGTTTGCTGTATTTAGCACTTCATCTTTGTCCCCAAGATTCCCCTTGGTAAGAGATGTATTATTCTTTTGACATGCTCCATGGCTCCTTATGAACATAAAGGACAATAGGGAACTAAGAAAACAGGCATATATTATTTGTATTGAGCGTGGCAATAGAAACTTTGATGATAGGTTTGCAGAATGATAAAAATTCAACTTTTTTGTACCTATTTATTTTGGCAAAACAAAAAATAGTGAGTGAGAAGCAATCATATGTTCTGATCACCAACCCATTGAAGTTAACTAGGGAATTTATCTCAAGTCCTACAAAAATCCCTAATCTTATTTTTATGCAACAAAACGTAAGAAATTACTGTTTTGATGAAAATGCAATGGTCCATCAACTTTGGAGGCTTGGTGTGACCAAAAAATGAGAAATTTTACAAGTTTCTTATTTTTTCCATGTGTAGTAGGCCTTGAACTATAACCTCATGAAAGGATTTTACAAAATGAGTGGATCTACTATGGTTTTGGAGGTTTTTTTCAAAACCCTGAAAGGACACTTTTATGTCCTGTTAGGTTACCAACCTAGTGTTAAAGAGCAATTGCTTAGCATTGATGAAGTGATTCCAGAGAAGGACTTGGTTTCCAAAACACTCAATTCACTACCACCATCTTATTTGACTTTTCAGACTTCTTTGACTCTGTCTTTGCAAGCTAATCCTGAGCCTCTTCATTTTGAAAAGTTAGTGGCTTTGCTATTGCAGGAGGATCAATCACGTAAGAACAAGTCTTTGCAGGTGGAT
This sequence comes from Adiantum capillus-veneris, assembly GCF_014529385.1. Classification (NCBI taxonomy): domain Eukaryota; kingdom Viridiplantae; phylum Streptophyta; class Polypodiopsida; order Polypodiales; family Pteridaceae; genus Adiantum; species Adiantum capillus-veneris. The sequence continues at coordinate 69,846,606 of NC_140960.1, read as the reverse complement.
GGTATGGATCATGCTCTTGTTGTACAGAACAAAAACAAGGGTAAAGAGAGTGCTCATTACTCCAAGTCTAGTGCAGGACAATCTTCAGAGAAGTCTAAAGGTGATTCCGACAAGTCCAAGAAGAAAGGTAAATGTCACTACTGCAAGAAACCTGGTCACTATATTATTGAGTGTAAAAAGCGAATTGCTAAAGAAAAGAAGAAAGAGTCAAGTTTGGTTGTTTCAGCTTCTGGTGATTCTTCTACAGCTAAAGAAGAGTCTACGAACTTTGTGCAGGATTCTTATGCTTTCGTAGTATGTTCAGATTTTTCTGCTTACAGTGTTGATAAGACACAAATGATTTGGTACTTTGATAGTGGTGCATCCAGGCATATTACTTCAAGGAAGGATTTGTTTTGTTCATTGGATGCAGCTCCAGCAGGAAAGAAGGTGACATGTGCAAATAATGCTTCTTATCCAATCAAAGGCGTTGGTAAGATTTTGATTACCATTTCAGATGGTTCAGATTTATGCTTGCCAGATGTCTTATATGTTGCAGGGATCAAGAAGAATTTGTTGTCTGTATCCTCTCTTGCAAAAAATGGTCTTCGGGTCATTTTTTGCAGATGACAGATGTGTTGTACGAGATCGAGAGAATGGTTATTCTCTTATCACTACAGGTACGCTGGAAAATGGACTATTTGTACTAGATCGTTATGAAAAGCAGATTCAGGTATGTATTGCAGAAACAAAGACTTAGGCCATGCAGGATGCTGAGTTGTGGCATGCTAGATTTGGGCATGTTAGTTATGGCAGTTTGATGACTTTACAACGTCATAATATGGTGCATGATTTGTCTTTATTGGAGATGCCACCAAGACATGTATGTGAAAGTTGCGTTCTTGGAAAGATGCACAGATTTGCATTTTCGCGGGATGGTTCAGTTAGAGCGACACGAAAGTTGCAGCTTGTACACAGTGATGTATGTGGTCCTATGAGGACGCCATCTATAGGAAACAGCCTTTATTTTGTGACCTTCATTGATGACTTTTCCAGGTTTTGTTGGGTGTATCCTTTCAAAGCAAAGTCAGATGTGTTTGCAGTTTTTCAACATTATGTCGCCATGATTGAAAATGAAACAGGTTGCAAAGTACAGACTCTTCGTACCGATCGAGGAGGTGAATACATGTTAGGTGCATTTAAGGATTTTTTGGGAAAGAAAGGCATTAAACACCAATGCACTATGCCATACACACCACAACAGAATGGTGTTGCAGAAAGGAAGAACATGTGTTTAATGGAGACGGCTAGATGTATGCTCAAGGCTAAGAGTTTGCCTCATAAGCTATGGATGGAGGCAGTTGCTTGTGCAGTACATGTTTTGAATAGGTGTCCTACTCGTGCCTTGAAGAGCATTACTCCATATGAAGCTTGGTATGACAGAAAACCTTCAGTCAGTTTTCTTCGTGTTTTTGGTTGTCTTGCTTATGCTCACATCCCTCAGCAGTTACGTGGGAAGCTTGATGATAAGGCAATCAAATGTATATTTGTGGGGTACAGTAGTGGAAGTAAAGGTTATAGACTTTACAATCCTACTACAAACAAGATTTTTGAAAGTCGTGATGTAATTTTTGCAGAAACTACTGCTCAACCTATGGTTGCTTTTGATGTACCGCATATGCAGACACATGATGTATTTGAAGGTTTGCTTCCTTCTTTTGTGAGAATCAAGAATCACAACAGGTTGATAATCTTGATCAATCTTTTGATCAGCATGTGACACCTCATGATGTAGAGGAAATTTTGCGTAAAGAGCAAGAAGTTCTCAGGGAAGAAAGAACCTTGCCTAAATGGGTTCAGAAAACTTTGCAGGATAGCAAGTTGGATGCACCGTTGCCACGAAAAACACATGCTGGTACTACTTTTGGCAGAGAGCAAGTAGATTTGGCTTGCTTTAGCACTCTTTGTGATGCAGATGAGCCTGATTCATTTGATCAAGCTTTAGAGTGTGTTCAGTGGAAAGATGCTATGCAACAAGAAATTGATTCTATTCATAAGAATCATACGTGGGATCTAGTGGACTTGCCTACAGGTAAAAAGCCTATTGGTACAAAGTGGGTTTTTAAGGTAAAAAGGAAACAAGATGGTACTATTGACAGGTACAAAGCAAGGCTTGTGGCAAAAGGCTATGCACAACAGAAAGGCATAGATTATGATGAAACCTTTGCTCCTACTTCTCGTGCGTCCACAGTTAGATCACTAGTTGCAATTGCTGCTCATCATGGTTGGAAAGTGCATCAGTTGGATATCAAAACTGCTTTTTTGAATGGTGATTTGCAGGAAGAAGTTTATGTAATTCAACCAAGTGGTTTTGTTGTAAAAGGTCAAGAGAAAAAGGTATGTAGATTGCGTAAAGCTTTGTATGGTCTCAAACAGGCTCCAAGAGCATGGTATGAGAAGATACATACTTATTTGATTGGCCAGGGATTTCAGAATAGTCCAACAGAACGTACTTTGTATGTCAAAAAGAGAGATGGATTTCTCATTATGCTAACACTTTATGTGGATGATATGCTTCTTACAGGCAATACTGCAGATGAAATTGAAGCGTTTAAAGATGCTTTGAGAAAAACCTTTGAGATGTCTGATCTTCGTTTGCTACATTATTACTTAGGTATTCAGTTTGTGCAATCAGAGGATGGCATATACATGTTGCAGGCAAAATATTTGCATAAAATTTTGGACAAGTTTGGTATGCAAAATTGTAAACCAATCTCTACACCTGTAGAAACTAGATCAAAGTTGAGCATGCACGATGCTGGAGAACCTTTTGATGTACATACTTATGCAGCAACCGTTGGTTGCTTGATATATTTGGCAGGCAACACTCGTCCAGACATTCAATTTGGGGTTTCACAAGCAAGCAGATTTATGCACAGCCCAGGTATGCATCATTGGCAGGCTTTGAAGCGCATACTTCGTTACCTTTCAGGTACCCCTAATCTTGCCATGTTCTTTCCAAGGGGGGATATGTATGGAAAGCACAGTTCTATGCAGCTTCTTGGTTACAACGATTCGGATTGGGCTGGTGATTTTGACACACGACATTCCACAAGTGGCAATTGTTTTTTCTTGGGAAATGCATGTATATCTTGGCTAAGCAAGAAGGAATCCACATTGGCTACATCAACTTGTGAAGCTGAGTATAGGGCAGCTTTCACGGCAACAGTTGATTGTGTATGGATATGCAGGTTGTTGGCAGATCTTTGTGAGTGTCAACAGGCACCCACTACCATTTTCACTGACAGTCAGAGTGCTATGGCAGTTGCAAGGAATCCAGTATTTCATGCAAGAACAAAGCACATAGAGGTTCACTACCACTATGTCAGGGAAAGGCTACATGCAAGGGAGATAACGCTAACTTACTGTCCTACATAGGATAACATTGCAGATCTATTTACGAAGGCGTTATCACGAGAAAAGTTTGAAGCTTTCCGAAAAGCTTTGGGCTTACTCTCATACACATGATGATCTGCTACCTTGTACGGATTCACACTATCACTACAGGGGGGATTTGTAGACATGTAGTAGTGTTAGTGTGTATACGCGCTTCACCAGGGGCACTTTTCTCCCGCTGGGTTTTTCCCCCTGGACATCCGGTGTGTAAGGACACCTTATCTCTTAGGGTTTCATATAAGCTTTGTAGCTCTGAGTTTGTATACTCTATTATTCTAATACAAAAAGAGAGAGACTTCAGAGATCTCGTACACAAGCTCTGTGTCTTCTCCTTCTCCATCTTCTTCCTACTCTGAGTTGTTGTCTTCCTTCTGTTTCCTGTTTCATCATCTTCAACAGTTTCTTTGAATTATCTTTGTAGGCTCACATGTTTCTTTGATATCTTCTTGATAAATTAAGTTAAGTGTTTAGATATACGAGGATTTCTCTACAGGTTGCCAAAATTGAAGCTCCTTACATGTGCTTTGTTGCTTTCCATCACATGAGTTCACTCCATGGTGTTTTTGGACTACATAAGGAGTCCTTAGTAAAGCGTTGGATTTTTGGTGCAATTGTGGACCGTTGGATAAAGCTTGAGGATTAGTGCCACATGGCCAAAGGCTTTCTTTTCTAATATTTCCTTTAGGTCTTTGTGAGAGGTGTTGACTTTTGTGTACCACTCTCTTAAAAGAGGGATATTGAATACTGGGTCACACACAATCTTTTTCGTCCTCTTCCATCTTTTTTTTCCAATCTGCTTCCAAATGGTTTTTCAAACATTATTTTTTATGTTTTCCGAATATTTTCTTCAAGAAACATAATTTTTTATTGTAATAAAAAATGTTTCAAATATTAGTATCACTTTCTTGTTTTCTCTCACAAAGAAACCTTTTATTATTAAATTCTTCTCATAATAGCCTTATATAGGCCATAGTGAACTTTCGCTTTGTTTTTGAACTACATAAGTAGTCCTTAGTAAAGGGTTGGCTTTTGGGTGCATCTTTAAAACATTGGATAAAGCTTGCAGATTAGTGTTAGCCGGTCACCGCGACGGACGTTTGTAGCATAGCTATCTGGCACTAACATAATGTCAATACGCAGGGAAGTGACTCGGATGGGGCATAGAGACTCTTTGAGTTTGTAAATCTCAAGAAGTGAATCCAATAAGAAAACATATTAATTCAACAAGCAGACCACCACTCAATGATCGAAAATCTACATATGTCCTTCTCTCATCGCTTTAGGTCATCACGTCATTTTGGCACTCGAAAGACTCAAAATGCAACGAAACTTCAGGAGGAGGTCTAAGACACCTAGGGCCACTATCCTACCATGTCTAGATGCAATCCAACAAGGTACCAAAATCAAGATCCATCATGATTTTTGGCACTCGAAAGACTCAAAATGCAGCGAAAATTCAAGAGGAGGTCTAAGACACCTAGGGCCACTATCCTACCATGTCTAGATGCAATCCAACAAGGTACCAAAATCAAGATCCATCATGAAAAAGGTCCCAAACATTTCAATAGAACTATTAAAAAAAGGTCGCCCTATGGTTTAGGAACACTCTCCTATGGTCAAAACGTCAAAAAATAGTGATTTAAGCACTCAAAAGTAAAGATTAGGCTCACTAACGCATAGTCACAAACCTCACCAAACTAACAATGCTTATACTTGAATGAAAGAGCAAAGAGAGAGGAACACAATACAAGTTTCAAAACTGAAAACAGATTACCCAGTCATTAGTTATGTTGATTACAAGTTAGAGCTTCGTAGCCGCTTGCGCATACAACAGAGCTTCTTCTCTTCAAAAGATAATCCTCTTTTTTTCATTAAAGTTATTGACCTTTATACTTAGTCATTAGTTATAAGTCATTAGTTATACAAGTTTCAAAACTGAAAACAGATTACCCAGTCATTAGTTATGTTGATTACAAGTTAGAGCTTCGTAGCCGCTTGCGCATACGTACAACAGAGCTTCTTCTCTTCAAAAGATAATCCTCTTTTTTTCATTAAAGTTATTGACCTTTATACCTAGGGCTTTCTAAATGGCTAGTGGACAACTCATATAGACATTTCCAATCATCATGAAAGAATTACAACTTAGGAATTGCCATGTTACTTTGAAATCAAGATTTACATAGAGTATCACTATACTATTTTGAAAAAATAATAGAGCACAAATGTGGTATCTAGCTATGTATCCGCCCAAGTGGGCACCCGTTCAGTCAATTCGTTAACAATTAGTACCACATAGCAAGCTAATAACAATAATTTGTGACGGGGTGTTGACATTTGTCTTTAAAGAGGGACATTGAGTATTGTGTCAAACATTATTTTTTATGCTTTTGAAATATATTGTAATCTAAATAGTTCATTGTTACACTTTTTTCCAAATAACATAACATTTTATTGTGATACCACATATTTTAAATATTAGTGTCAAAATCTCGATAGCACAACTAGCCAACACGGCTCTACTCGAGGGACATTTGAATGCCAGCTTCAAAAGAGGGTTGATCAAACCTATCCCCAAGTTGGTTTGTTGCTCTTTGTTGAAGCACTGGCAGCCTATCTCTATGATGACAATTGCGTACAAGATCATTACTAAAGTGATTTCTCTGAGGCTAACTCCAACGTTGAATAGAATCATCACACCCCACCAGCATGGATTCATAAAAGGTAGGCCAATCTATGACAACATCTTTGGCTTCCATGGTCGGTATTGAATATGCTTCTTTCACCAAGCAAGAATAAATCCTCCTCCAGCTTGATCTGCATAAGGCTTATGATAGAATCTCATGGACCTACATTGAGGCAGTCATGAAGGCTCTGGGATTTGTCTGAACGTTGGGGGAAGGAAGTTACTCTAAGATCCTCTACAACAACAAGATAGTGGGAGGATTTGAGGTCAAGCGATCAATCAAGCAAGGCTGCCCCCTGGCCCCGCTTATGACTGTGCTTGAGGATAGTGCGGCAAAAGGGGAAATTTCATGGTCTTTCACTGCCTGAAGGAAAGCAACTATTGGAAAAGCTATTTGCAGATGACTCTTTGCTTTCACTGCATAAAGGAAAGCAACTACTGGCAAAGCTATTTGCAGATGACTCTTTGCTTTTCTTCAAAGCTGATTCAGAGATGTTACGAACAGCCCTTCAGATAGTCCAACTTTTTTCCACTGCCTCCGGATCTATGTATAGTATTGAGAAATCAAGACTGATATCTCTCTCATAAAGTGACACCTTTGATGCCACGGAATGGTCCGGGGAGCTAATAGGCAAGGGCACTGTATTCAGGCACCTTGGTGCTTCACTTGGAGTGGACATTACAAATAAGCTGAGATTTTACTGGATCTTGGCTAAATCAACAACAAAATGAGAAGTTGGAAGTTTGTGCTCCTCCCCTTCCATAGTAGAATCACGGTGATCAATGCTTTCATGATGCCGTACATTTCATTTGTATCGCTGTTGCTCAAAATGAGCAAATCCAACTGGAAAGAATTCTTGAAGCCTATGAAAAGTAACATGAAGGCCACAACCCCTTACCAGTGGGGGAGATGGGAATGGGTAGCAAGACCTAAGAAGCAGGGCAGTATCGGGATTACTAACCCTATGATACATGCAGAAGCTTTGTGTGCCAAACTCGTGGTTTCTCTGACGAACCAAAAACAAGAGCGGGCTATTATGGCCTAGGATATGATGGACCACGAAAATCTTGCCTCAAGAGGGGGAATATGGAGGATGGCCATGGTGTCAAATAAGATTCTTTCACCTTGCTCGACATCCCTCAAGCTTGGTGGCTGCATAGAGGAACTAGCGTCGAAGTGTAACAAAGCAGCCTCGACTCTAGAATGGGGAGAGAATTTCACGTACTTTAAGGATTCCTCTCGCAATTGTTCCCCATGGCTCTCCAAACTTGGAAGGGGCTCCTTGGACCCTTTTTGGAGAGAAGTTGCACGGCAAGTGAGCAAAAAAGGAATCTTTAAGCTTTTGCATCTATGGGATGACAGAAGATGTTGCTGAAAGGATGGGGATCTCATGGTGAGGGAACATAAATTGGGGATCTACAAAAGGCTTCTCATTAGAAGACTCTTGGAAGTGCTAGCATCCGCATGTCCTTCTGTATGTGGATCAAAAATAGATTGAAGAGTCTGGCATTGGCTAAAAGAACACTTTTCTCAAGTCCTGGAGTACATATAATGTGTTGGTGTACCAACCTGATTGCTTTGCCCCACTCAACAAAATCTGGAAGAGAAATTGGGCAAAAGAACGCTGGTAAAAGAGGGTTGATACCATTTGGGAGACTAAAGGGCCAAACTACATAAAGGTATTCATTTGGAAGGTGCTTTGGGGAGCTCTACCCACTGGGGTTAAGGTGCAAGCTAGAGGTTTTGGCTCAAGCACTTGCTCAAGCTACAAGTCAGCCTTGGAAGACCCCCTCCATCTGTTTTGCAAGTGCCCTACTTCACAGGGTCTAGCCGTCAGAGGGTGCAAGTGGGTAAGAAGAACTTGGAAGATCAACTTCTTTTACGGATGACCTGTTCTTGGGAGGGCATGGTATCCAAATCCAGACCGGTATGATATGCACTCAAATGATCAGATTCTGCTACCTGAACCAAGTATGGAAGTCCAAGAACCTTCAAGTCTTTGAGAGACAACCAAAGGTAGCTATGAGGGTTGTTGTATTCTTATCGGGTTAATATAAATTATCTCAACTCACAGTTGTGAGTATGGCACAAAAAAAAAGTGTCATTTTCTATTTTTCTCTCACACAAAGAAGCCTCGTATTATAAAATTCTTCTCAATAGCCTTATGTATGATTTTTACCTTGTTTATATTTCAAAGAGTTACAAAGAAAGTTCTTTTTTTTAAGGCAAGGTGAAAGTTCTCTATTGCCTATATATAAGGCTATTGAGAAGAATAATAAGAGGTTTCTTTTTTACAGAGAAACTGACACTAGCATTTCAAAACATTTGTTTCCACAATAAATTATTACATTCTCTAAAAACAAGAGGCCGAGGAACCTGTATCAAATCCAAATCCAACAATGCCGAACAAGCACCCTACCCTGCTAAGCTTTTCTCATCTTCATGTTGGATCTCATTTGACATTCACCATCGCGAGTACATCAAGCCTCCATCCCCCCCTTTGTCGCTGCATGCATGCCTTCTCCTGTCCTTTATTAAATAAAACCCTTTTGGGTGGCCACCTCCAATGGATTTTGGATGGCCATTGCTAATGGTCCTACCATTCTCTTGGGCGGCCATCCCACCACATTTGGCTTGCCTATCGACCAAAACATTGCTAAGCTTCGCCGACTCAAGCATTTTTGAATTTCAAAGTTCCTCAATAGTTTATTGTGGGTTGAAGTGCATCACATTTGTCATTCTTGCACAACATCTTTCTTCGACGGCCTTGATTAACTCAAAGTTTCCTTGCCATTGTCATATTGGATATTATTCACAATCAGTGTACTCCAATAAAGCACTTCCCTAACAAGAAGCTTATTCATAGTTCTCCACATTTAGTATGCATATCAACCAAGCACTTCAAATAGCACCACATATGGCATTCTTAATAATCGAAGCATTTTCAACACGTAGAAGCTCCTCAATTAATCTTTGTGCTTTCTAAAATGCACCATAGGGATCAAAGCATTGCCTTTTTTTTAAACTTACCCCACATACCGACCAAGGCCTGACCAAGGCAGTGTCGAGCACCACAATATCTGCTTCCACATCAATTCCCATATTCATGGAAGCCAAAAACTATAGAGTGAGTTGCATCGACCATAAATTGAGTAATTAATGTCTGATTTGAGCACTATAAATCACATTCTCTGTAGCCTGTGCCTGGGAGATACCCTCCTCAGGGGTCTATGTGAAAAATATATAATTTACACTTTAATACAATTTCAATATACATCAAAGTTTCAATATACATCAGAGTTGCAAAAGCGTTTGTATAGGGCCGGATTTTTCAATATCCAACCTAGCATGAAGTTTAAGCCATGAGCCAAACTGTATTCAGAGGTACCTAGCGGCTAGTACTACCTCTGAATGGGTGGTATAAATGAAAGCGTACTGAAGAAAATAACAAAGTGGAGGGTGAATATATGTGTACACCACATTGTGAAAATATATGTGTGTGTGTGTGCGTGTGTGAGAGAGAGAGGGAGAGAGAGAGAGGCGCGCAGGGTGAAATAGAGTGCACAAATACATAGGAGAGTAACAGAAGAGAATCTTTAAATGCCCCATCTAAATGAAATAGGCAATCATGAATTAATGCAATAAAATTTGGGTATACCACAACATCAAAAATATAAATGACTAACAGAGCACCAGACCCTATCTAGGGATCGACCGGTCCACCCATCCACTTCTGCTCTACTACAGATAGAGAGAGTTTTAATCTGCAAGGAGCGAGTCAAAATACCTCCAACCTATCTAAGACAAACATAGGTTGAAGCCGCTTCGCCTCCCTCCATAAGCCGGAGCTCTGAAAAGATCTCAAATGCCAGTAGGTGGTAGGGTATCAACACCAACCATACCAATTTATTGCCACGTTTCTTCAATGCCCTGCATCAGGTGTTTATGCAAAGTGGCAAGATCCCCAACGCGTTAGCCATGTAGATCATTCAACCCTCGACACGCTAAACATGTAGATGAGCCTAATAAAAACAAAAGGAGATATAAGCTCCACACCCCCAATCCGGCAAAGCCCAAGAACCCATTGCCAAATTAAAACAAAAAATAATAATATTTCCATAGCAAAAAGTAGGTCTACTAAGCATAAAATATAATGAAAATAAAAGAGTTGATAATTTTGACATTTTGTGAAAAAATTATATGTAAGAAAAACATTAAAGGAGCCCATTGCCAAATTAAAACAAAAGAAAATTATAATGTTTTCATAGGAAAAGGTAGGTCTAATAGACATAGGATATAGTAAACTTAAAGATTTGGTAATTTTCACATTTTGTGAAAATTTTATAGGTAATAAAAATAATAAAATAAAAAGATACATTAAAGATTTAAACAAAAGAATATTTTAATATCTTTTTATAAGAAAAGATAGATTTAGTAAGCATAGAAAATAATAAAACAATTTAGTAAGATGAAATTTTTTGAAGTGATTAATAATTTCTCACATCATGGGATCAAACTCTCTCTTTCTACTCTCATTAGATCAAATCTTCATATATCCTACTTCAACTTAGCCATTCAAGCTTGGCACATCTCAAACAAGCACCACACATTGAGGGACCTGAACCTCACAATCTCACCAAGCAAGAGAGAAAGCTTTGGGCTGAGCCACTCCACCTATGAGTTGTTTGTTGCATGCAATACGAGCACAAACATTTTAAAAAAAAGACAATCTTCTTCTCCTAGCTCCATGACATAGCCTCTTCTGCCAACCCTCAGGTCACTCTCCCATCTCCAATTGGCTGGTTTCCCACCATTTTCAACCTCCCTCCTCTAGCTTTTCTTATTATTTCCTCCCTTCGACAAAGCTCCATCTCACCTAGATTCTTACAAAAAGAATGCTTTTTTTGGGTTCCATTAAAGGGTATCTCATGAGATATCCTATGGAAAACAAAAGTATAAAGGAAACAATTGGTCACAGATGTCACGGGGGCGGCCAACACACCAAAGGGTGCGAGGATGTGGGAGTAGGGCTTGATGATAGCTGACAGGCAAGGCAACGGAGGTACGAGTGGACAACTGCCAGAATGTAGACGAAAAGCGATAGCCAAGGGGTGAAGGAGAATACCTTTTTTTAATATGCAAGCAGTCATAGAGGAGGCAAAGAATTGTGTGCAGTTGAGTAGTCAATGAAAAGGTTTCCTTCTTTTATACACGGTGATGGGTTTCTTTAGCGTCACTCCATTATTGAAAGGACCCATTTACATTCTAAAAATCCAGGAAAGATTCCCATCCTTCAATGCTTCACATGTAAACGTAAAATGTATGCCTAACTCCCTTCTTCACTAAGGATTGTTTTAGAAATCCAAAAGAACTTTGAGATTGCAAAGCAACCAAGAACTTGTCAAGGAATGGAGCTTGTCGGACCCTATTAGGGTTGAGCGGCCTTTTCAACCCACGTGAGCAGGTAGGCTTTGGGTGAAACTCAACCTATAGGGAAAGTTTGCAATGGATGGAAGACATTGGTGGCTTGGCCATGGGGGTGGGGACTCATCTTGAGTGGGGATATCTGGTTGCCTCCCCTCCTCTCCCCGAATCAATTGTACCTGATCCCTTTTTTTTGGCAAAGAGAGAAGATCCCCCCTCCCTCCTCTCCATGGAGAGGAAAAGCCATTGATCATGCAATCTTGGTCTGTTGGTTTGGTAGGGTACATGGCTCTGGCCAATGTTGAGCTGTGTTTGGGGGATTGAAAGAAGGTCTAAAAGTGGCAGTTGGAGGCCCTTTCGTGGCACTTTCCACGTATGGTTGCCACTACCTTGTCTTTTATGGTGGTGTTCGCCATGGCTTCATCATTGGCTTTGCTCATGGTTGGATTCTTCTTGGTCATTGACAAGAGGTTTTCTTTCACTTTGTCTTATTAGTACTTCTGGTCAGTGGTCTTCGGTGTTGTCTTGTTACATGTGGCATGTTCTCTTTGCAGGTTGTCACCTCGGCTTTGGTTTCTAATCTCTGAAATGTGATGTGGGGACTCAGGGGATCATTCAAAAGAAATCACATATACATATGCATATGCATGTGTGTGTGTGTGTGTGTGTGTGTGTGTGTGTGTGTGTGTGTGTGTGTGTGTGTGTGTGTGCGCGCGCGCGTGGGAGATGGAGATGGGAGAAACCTTATATTGATAGATATTTTTCTTTAGTTGGCTATATGGGAGCATGCCCTCTCTCTCTCTCTCTCTCTCTCACACACACACACACACACACACACACACACATACACACACACATTTCTTTGGCTCTACGGGAGCTTGGAGTATTCCTCCCTCCCTCATCCCCCCTCTCTCTCTCTCCTCTCTCTCTCTCTCTCTCTATACATACACACATCCATGAGGAGAATTTATACACATACAAACACATATACATTAGAGATTCTTTTTTTTCTTTTCTTTTTTTGTATGTGTGTGTGTGTGTGTGTGTGTGTGTGTGTGTGTGTGAGAGAGAGAGAGAGAGAGAGAGAGAATTAAAAATCCCTTTTTTGTCCAAATGTAGTAGAATGGTGATTGAAATTTCCTTCTAAGAAAAAGGTCCAACGTACGAGATTTATTGAAGGTAGAGCTTATCTTCTTATCTCTTTCCCTCTATCTATCTATATATCTATGTGTGTGTGTGTGTGTGTGTGTGTGTGTGTGTGTGTGGGGTCCACATTTTCATTGCAAGGAAAATCCTGTTTATCATCTTTTCCAAAAATTAAGGATACTTTGACATGAGCAGTTGTTGAAAATCGATCTCTATTTAATCTGTATGTCTCTCTCTCTCTCTCTCTCTCACACACACACACTTATAGTGATAGTGGAATCTCTCTCTCTCTCTCTCTGTCTCTCTCTCTCTCTCTCTCTCTCTCTCTCTCACACACACACACACACACACACACACACTTCTGGTGATAGCGATGTATCTATCATCCGAGAAGGTGATTCATCCAAGTAGATGTGCTCCTTCCAAATATGATAGTGGGCTATCCATGAATCTCCCCTCTCTCTCTCTCTCTCTCTCTCTCTCTCAATGACATACTTGAGCTATATCTAGAGCTAGCCCATGGATGGCCCAACTTTATACTTTATCGGAAGCAGGCAAGCCCCCCTCTCTTCATAAAAACACACTCTACGTTTAAGTTTGCATTAGTGTGTCATGTGCGTGCACGTACATACACACACTCAATAAGTAATCGACAAATCGAGGAATGGGGGGAGGAGAGACGGAGGGACATCAACAGAGGTGAGTAATGTTCACTACTTTTTCAAGCACTTTAAGAAAAGGATATAGAAGTGTCTCTTTATAGTTATTTTTCAAATTTTAAAATTTAAACTTATACAAAAAAAATTTAAAAATCAATATTGATTTTTTTAAAAGCCCATTGAAAAGAGAAAGGCAAATATTTATCTTCAAAAATCAAATTTTCATTGAATGATAAAATTTCCATCAAAATTGATCTCGTTTTGTTATGTGCACTTAAGCTGGTACACCTACTTTATGTAAACTATAAAGTAAAAACACTTATGACTTTCCACTGCCAAGTCTATTCATTTCCTTCCATGCCATGTCACCACTCACTTTTGCATTTTATATCTTCTTAGCCTTTACTTTCACATTTGAGATTAAAGGTTTTGTAAAGTATTCTTTCAAGTTAACCAATGCATGACACATGGATGCTCCCTCCTTCCTTGAAAATTTTAAGTTACATTATTTATATATATATATATATATATATATATATATATAATATAGATATAGATTGAAAAACCCCTATACTTACATGCATTCATGTGGTAAAACAATCTTTTTTCTTACCCACAAAAGGTAATGAAAACCCCCTTATTTAAATGTAATTTTTCTCATGTTTGAAAAGAAATCTCCATAAAAAACCCCTTTTTTTGAACATGAATTTTGAACTCACATGCTAAAATTTCATTTTTTGAGCCCACCCTTCCCTCCCCTTGTGGCCCCCAAGTGTGTGGGTATGCAATGGTGGTGTGGTAGCTCCCCTTGTACATGGCTCTCCCTCGCAGGTCGGTTTTCTCCTTTGGCTCAGCTTTAAGTTAGGTTGTACGATCTTCTTGTATTAGGGTGACTCCTTGTGAAGCCAAACACTGATGAACTTGTGATTGTATGGCTAGATGTGAGCATGATACTTGTAATTCATTTTGTGTGATTTAATCTATCTAACTCACTCCATGTGACTATTGCCCAAAAAAGAAAAAGGACTTGAAATATCGGCACATTATGACAATTCTAGACTTGAAGCAACGAAGTACATGTATAGCTTTGTTCATGTAAAAGAGATTCAATTTTGGCAACATGTAGACAAATATATATATGTATGTAACTCTTTGTGCTCTTAGCCAATACGAGATCCTCTTCAACAAAAGGATTGTGGGGCCTTTGAGGTAAAAAGATCGATTAAAGAGGGCTACCCACTTGCCCCTCTAATGTTTGTCATTGGATCCCATCCTCTAGTAACATTACTTGAAGACAATGCGGCTAAAGGGGAGATTCAAGGACTAATTCTACCTAGCAGTGACCAATTTCTAGCTAAGCTCTTTGTGGACGACTATCTGCTCTTTCTCAAAGCATGCCCCCAAGTCATTAGGAAGGCCCTAGAAATTGTGCATACGTTCGCCTTGGCATCACGATCAAAGTGCAGCCTTGAAAAGTCGAGATTGATATCTCTCTCTCTCTCTCTCTCTCTCTCTCTCTCTCTCAATGACTCATTTGATCCATCAATGTGGACAGGGGAGATTGTAACTAAGGAGAGCATTTTTTGGCACCTAGGAGGCCTTTTGGTAACCTACAAGCCTAAGATTCCTTTGGGTGATGGAGAAGGGGAAGAGCAAGATGAGAAGGTGGGAGTATGTGCTCCTCCCCTTTTCAAGTATAATAATGCTTATTAATTCCTTCTTACTCCCTTATAGCTTTCAATGGGTTGTTGATTTTGCTCTCCAAATGAAACTAGAAAGAGTTTTGAAGCCATTTAAGAGATTCCCATGGAAGAACACATTGGCAGTGGGCCATGTGCCGTTACCAAACCTGTGGAGCAAGGCAGTCTTAAGATTCTTAACCCTAGATTCATGCGGAAGCCCAATGTGCCAAGCTTGTGGTTGCGCTCACTCCCCGCTCACTAAACAGGACCAGGCTTGGGCTATTATAGTTAAGGCTATGATAGATGACTCTATGTTATGCTCAAAAGGTGGTCAATGGAAAGGGATTGAAGGGACCAAAAAGCTGCTTGCCCCTCATTGGGCCATCCTTAAACTTGGGGGTATGACAGAAGAACTCGCTCATGCAATAGGGCTACGGAGTCCTTGGAATGGACAGAGTTGTTTAGATACTTTCATAATTCCATAACTGACTATTCCGCTTGACTCTCCAAGGCTGGAAGCATCCTATCAATCCCTTTTTGGAGAGAAGTTTCTAGGAAAATTAATAATAAAGGTATTATACATCTTGGTCAAACTCTGGGATTACAGCATTGTAATTGAAAAGGAACGGACCAGCTGGCTCTCTAGTATAACATAAATGGGATAGAAAAGCTTTCAATCAGCAGAACTCTAGAACGGGTTAATAAGTTGTGTTTACTGGACTGTGAATCCGAGTTTGAGTGGAAAGCTTGGCAGTACAAACATTTTCTTAAACCTCAAACCAAGGAAGTGTACTGCACACTAATGTATTCAAAGGATTGGTTCTCTCCGCTAAATAGGCAGTGGGGAAAGCACTGGCTGAAGTCAAGGTGGGAGATAGTTGTGAGGAATATATGGCACTCACCATGGCCGCATAAGATGAAGGTGTTCATGTGGAAGGTTCTATGGGCAGCCATGCCGACTGGGGTGAAGGTTTTCACTAGGGGGATTGGACCGAATAGATGTCCACAATGCAGATCAACTAGCGAAGACTTCACTCACCTATTCAAGGAGTGCCTACGATTTGTGGCGTAGTTGGAAAAATTTACAAATGGGTCTAGAAACCCTAGAAAATAGGATTCTTCAAGAATGACCTTTTGTTGGGAGGGACGATGTTTAAGAGTCAAGCGCTACTCATCGTCATGAAAATTGTGAGATATTGCTATTTCCATCAAGTTTGGAAGGCAAGGAACGGTCTGTGGAGACTCAAGAGCACATCGAAAATGCTAAGTTCACGAAGATAATCCAAGAAAGTATGGAGGCGATCATCGCAATCAGGAAACAAAAAAACTCAAATAAGTGGAACAAGGCCTCAGATGCCGCTATGACTGACTCTCTTGGGTAAACATATGAGGTCATCTCTTGCCATGGGGTGGCTCCCCTATCAGCCGATGTAATGATGGCCTTGGAAAGCTATCATGGCTCGATACGGGTATGACAGGAACTTATAATTTGTTTGTTATATTAATATAATCTACTCACAATTGTGAGTTTTGGAAAAAAAAAACAAATCTCCCACATGATGTGGGAATTGCTATAAAAAAAAAAGGAGGTGGAATTTGGCCTTATAGTTGTATCCCCTTTTTTTTTTGAAACTCACAATTGTGAGTGTATATAAATATTACAAAAGTAAAAAAGTCAAAATAAAAGCCTTGCTCCAATCGAGCCATGGCATCTACCTACAACCAACCCACCATATCATTCAAACCATACGACCATACATCGACTGATAAAGGGAGACACCCTGAGATTATAAGAAACATAGAGGAGCCAAGATTTTCTTTAGGTTGCCACCAAGGAAAAATCCATGCCATAGCAATCCCCTTGACACCAAGCAAGGGCACTAGGAACTAACTACTGATAGAAAACCATTCAGAGTCACCTTTTCTTCTTCCACTGGATGTCCATGTCTCAAAGGCAGAGTTACCAACCGGCTTAGGTGTATCTTGCATCTCCTTAGTCGGGATCTCAATCTCTTTGTTTTTCTCACCCAGAGGTTTGATTGACGCTGGTCGGGAGGTTTTGATTGTTGTGGGGCCTCAACAGAGGGTTCATCACTCACATGTATAGTCTCTTGCATCTCAACTACCAGGTAGTCGGTCTCTCCCACCACCTCCTCTCTAGACATCTCCTAGACATTGGCCCTTTCTCTTGTGGATTAGCATCTCTGTTGACTCGCCTCCAAGTTTTCCTGACCACTTGATTGCGGGCATTTTCTATCCCGGGGCAGTTTTGGGCATAATGACCAATCGTGTGACATTTGTTCCAGGCACTTGGAAATGATGCAAATGCTAGCTCTTTTCAAAGGGTGCCGAATCTACCCAAATTAATATTGGGATATCCTACGACGGACAAGCTCATGTTCCACAGTAAGCAGGCCTTGATATCCATGCCCGCTCTAATCCGCTGCCACTTTCGGATGAAGAGTACACGACCCAACATAGCAGCACTGGAGTCCACATGTTCCTGGAGCTAGATAGGGAGGGTCCCATACCAGGCAAAAGTCCAGAACTCTTTGCATGGATAAAACTTAGGTGTCCAAGGCATTTCATAAGCAAAGTGGGACGCCCCCCAAATGCCTCGCCTAGTAACCAAATCTTGAACTATTCTCTAAGAGACACACTCTGCCACATAAAACCCTTTGCTCACCGCCATGAACTGGCAAATCTCGTCTGCTATTAGTTGCCGTTGTGGCCCACTTTTATAGGCCTTGGGAAGACATTCGATGGTCCATAAAGTACAGAACAATTGAGTGAGCACAGCAAGCATCGAAACTCTTAAGCGCAACTTCAGAACTAAACTCAATATAAATCACGTACCCCTCCTCCACCTTATTCAGACTATGAATGATCGCTCTACCTAGAGTTTCCTCAGCCAGAGCCCCAAAGAAAGAGGACTTCAAATTTTTTTTAGGGTTGGAGGTGTTAGCATAAGATTCATTGGCTCTCTTCCTCCTCTCTGCCGTAAAGATAACTTCTCCATCCATGGATAGTTGACCCCTTCTACTAGCAGGGTGGGTCAGATCCCTCCATCATGCCGCCGACTCAAACATCACATCCACTTGGCCGGAGGGGTTCATAGTGGTGAGAGGCCCCCCAACCGAGGGGCGGATCAAGCAACAAGAGTACTTATTATCCGAAAAATTAAAACCGCTTGCATGCTAAGTAGCATGCAAGCTCCAAGGAAGCTAGATAACAACGACATAGGAACCCCCCCTAAAATTTTTGAAGTTGTGTGCTTAATGAGGCTGAGAAAAATAAGCACACTACAAGATAAAAGATGCCAAAGTATGCACAAAACGACCCCTACAAGTGCTAAATAACAACAGTTTTGCACAGCCATAGTTCCACCTCCGCTTACAAACGTCAGCAAATGAAGCTTGCAAGACCCAACTTTGCCGATTTGAGCAAATCATGTCTTCTATCCCCATGCGCCTTGCTTTTTTTTTTTCCCATTAATCACTACGCGTCAAAATTACTTACGAGTGATTGGGGTTCTACCCTAGCTCGTGCGGACGCGCCCTAAGTCTAGGACACAAGCAAAAAGAGTGCTTAATGGACTCGGCAAAGGTAAAGACTTAGCCAGCCACTGCAAGGCCCACCAGTAGCCTTCAGCGGGCAGCACTCCTTTCCCTTCCTGCTTGCGGCTCCCCAAAAACGGAACCCTTGCAAACCTAAAGACCACACCCCAAACAGCGAGCCAACTCCTTGCACTGTCCTACTCAGACACCCTCCCACCACAAGCTCCTGCTAAACCCTCGCAACGCATCATGTCCTGCTCAACAGCCTTCAGCGGCAGCACTCCTTCCCCTTCGTGCTTGCGGATCCCCAAAACTAAAACCCTTGCAAACCTAAAGACCACACCATGAGCATCGAGCAAAATCCTTGCACCATACTCCTCTTGACACTAAGAGATAGACTCTCTTAATACTCACGAGTACGGCGAGCCACCAAAGGCGGACTCTCTCTCTCTCTCTCTCTCTTTCGCTCCCTCTCTTTAATCCGTGCTCGTGAGCTTCTCTCACTTTTGAGATTTAGCCTTGAACTCGCAGACGTTGACACGTGTAAAGTGTACTCTCTGTGCCGTTATAGAATACATATAGATTACGGCCTTTGTGTATCCCCTTGTTTTAATGCCATTCATATTTTTGTATGATAGAATGACCTCCCTCAAGCATCTCGGGGGGTTCACTATGTGTAAAACTACCATATCACGTGCGTTCAAAACATGTTTGTAAAACCCCTTATCTGTGAATTTTGTTAAGAATATAATGTACCCTTCTCTTTTAAAATCTGTAAGTTTTTTTCAAATTTGAAAAAATAATGCCCTTATGTATATATATTCCTGTAAGTTTTGAGAACTTTAAATACCCTTCCGTTGAACTCACGTGATAGGTTACATTTTTATTAGGTGACCTCCCCGGGTCAAGCATTTGAAACCATGGGGGGTTCTCTGGTGGAAATTGGGAGGTGGAGGCGATCCACACGCTTTGCATCTCTTCCCCTCCCACGCTCTCGTCCCGCCCCGCCCCGGTCTGCAGTCTTGCGACCTATCCAAACACTCAACCCCAATGTGTGTTATTGCTTTGGTACGTAATTGCTGGGCTACTCCATCCTCTGTCCATCACCATGTATGCCATCCCTTGTCCATCACCATGAACGGCATTCGCCTACAAACGCATGATTGCTGCGTTGCACCATCCTCTGCGTCCCCTTCCCCCTGTCCATCACCATGAAGGGCGCTCGCATTCAAACGCCTACAAACGAGAGAGAGAGAGAGAGAGAGAGAGAGAGAGAGAGAGAGATGGGAGTTCTTGCGCCTGCGTCAGTCGCTCCTCCTACTGCACTTGTGCAGCTGCAGCTGCAAACTGCAAAAACTCTCCTCTTCCTCCGCCTCCGTGCTGAGAGATGGCATCTGTCACTCTCTCTCTTTATCTTGTTTTCTTTGCAGCATCACTGTCTGTCCCTCTCTCTCTATCTCGTTTTCTTTGCAATGCTAACAAGTGTTCAACTTTCAAATTCCCAGGGCTCCCCTGATATTTCGTCATAAATTCCCAAAATGCCCTTTAAACTTTCCACAATTCCCAAAATACCCCAGATGATATTAACTACAGTATGTGAAGATGGATTGCTTCATTAATTTTAGACATGATTAAGCACTCAAAAACGGATCTCAATTGTTAAGAAGGAATAAAGATCAAAAAATCTTGGGAATTTTCAAAACTTTAGGGGTGTTGGATCTTAATCCATAAAAATCTCCATCTCTCTTGTTCTCTCTCTCTCTCTCTCCTCCAAGTGCCTTTGGCGATTAGTTTCTTCAAATGATAACAAATAATTCAAGAGAAACAAACAAAATTAAATGGTATTCCTAATGGCTTCAAAAAAATTAAAAGGTGCTCCTAATGGCTTCAAAACAAATTAAAAGGTGCTCTTAGTTCAAAGATTCCCTTCAAAAACAAAAAAAACGAAACGTTAATCTATAGCACATAACAACAGGCAATGACAAAGCACATAAATTTGCAACAATATTACCTAAGAAAGATGAATACAACATTGCGAGAGAGAGAGAGAGGAAAACGCTAATTAAAACTTTAAAAAAACGCTAAAAAAAAAGAAAGAGAAAAAAAACACCTATTTAAATGGATAGAAAAAGTCTTTTGACTTTCTATGTTCATTTGTCTTTTTTTGACTTTTCACCTTCACTCGTCTTTTGACTTTCCACCTTAATCTATCTTTTCATTCACCCTTCACTTATGCACTTAATATGTTTTAAAAGAATTTTTATTTCCTGAGATTGGGGAGACCTGATTCAAGAGAATCAAAAGTAAGAGGTATTCACCTTTTTTTTCTCTCAACTCAAGCAACGTTTCCTTTAATTCCCTTTAAAACAAATAGAAAAAAGATTTGACACATATTACTCAATCTAAATTGCAAAACTTTATTAATTAGCGATTAAGATTCTACCCGAATCTTGCAAATTCAAAAAGAAAAGGCATTGCAGCCCAATTCACGTGCATGAACCCTTCTGTAGCCTTCGCACCATGTCTTGTGTGTAGCCCATTCAAGCTTGCTCAACCACCTTGTCATTAGCGTCTCAACGATCGTTGCATCCATGGCTACAAAGAGAGAGAGAGAGAGAGAGAGAGAGCCTCGCTGCTTTGCCACAAGTGCTCCAACATTGCCGATCGATCTCATGCTTGCAATATCATGTTATGCAGATCATGGTGCTTCCATGAGAGTCTCAAGATGACACAATGTTGCTCTGCACCTCCCCCAACAACCTCTGTTTTTCTCTCTGCATTCTCCTCCATGCGTGGCCTCGTCTGCAACTCACTGACTCTTATTCAGCCTCAGTGAAGCCACGAACTTCAATCTGTCTGCATCTAAGCAAGCCATAGTCCCATGCCCAATTTCAGAGAGAGAGAGAGAGAGAGAGAGAGAGAGAGAGAGGGAGGGAGAGAGAGGCAGAGAGAGAGAGAGAGAAATAGATTAGAGCAGGCATGACTCTGCGTGACCTTGCTTCAATCTGTCTACATCTAAGCAAGCCATAGTCTCATGCCCAATTTCAGAGAGAGAGAGAGAGAGAGAGAGAGAGAGAGAGAGAGAGAGAGAGAGAGAGCAGGCATGTCTTTGCCTGACCTTGCTTGACTGTAAACTCTTGCAGTTCGGCTACGTCCCACCACGCCTGTTGCTCAGTGGCATGGGACCCCGTCCTTGCTTTTGTATCTGCGTGCGTGTACACACACACACACACACACACACACACACACACACACAAAAAGAGCATATGTATGTGTGTTGACCTGACACTCCGGCTCGACGTTGCCCTCCCCGCCTACCCTTCTTCCCCGCAAGAAAAACTTGTTACGCTCTCCATTGACGACACACAGATTAGTGAGCAACACTATCTTCATCCTCATGTTGACACACACACATACATACACACACACACACACACAACTGTCATGTGTCAACGAGCGATAAAGAGGGATTTTTTCTTGCAGTGCGAAAGGCATGCAAGGCGAGACGATTCTCTCTCTCTCTCTCTCCCTCTCTCTCTCTCTCTCTCCATGTGGCCTCACCTCACTTTTTTTCTCCTCCAAGGCATAAGAGGATCTAAACAATGCTTTCAAAAATTGGGAGGTCCTACTTTGGGTTCCTAGACTCTTTTTCAAGCGTACCCAAAAAGTGAATGTAAGCTTTAGAGAGTAGCATTTGAAAGGCTAAGACTTTCAAAGCTTTTAGGGACACTCGTCCAACAATGAAATTTAAACGACCTTCACCCTTGGGGTGCTAAGGCCTTTAGGCGGCCAAAAAGAATTACATCAACAGAAACATGCACAAAAGGTGGCATGGATGCCTAACAACAAGACTATTGAGCTTCATAGGGAGCCACCCAAACAAAGAAAACATAATAATCCTAGAAGAAAACCATACTCGACTAGCGAGGGGGAGCCACCATATAAGGGGAGTTGCAACCCCGTCCTCACATACCCACCACATAGTAGAAGACCTTGAGGAAGTATCGAATACACCAAGCAACACAACAATACCAAGGCCGATCTAGCAACCAAAACCAACAACATTATCAACTGCCATAGGACATCCACTCAAGCTCGATCCCATCTTGTTGACCCGAGGGGGCAACCAAATCCTGTTACAAATCAACTCATCGACCACCCAGATGATGCAATCGAACCACACAGCTCTGCCATCACTATGTGATCCCCATCAAAGACCAAGGGCTCTTAAAATTTCCTATTTATTAAAGCCTAGAAAGTAATTATGGTTACAAAGATGATTCTACCCAAATAGTGATTGAATACAAATAGCTTACACCATCAAGTCATGGTGGATATCATTGTTTTAAAAGTTGAAAGAGGATTTTCTATTGGTCCAGGTAGATGCCCGCAATGTAGAACTCCTAGTGAGGACCTCCCTCACTTATTCAAGGAGTGCTCGGTGATTTGTATCCTGGTAGGGAAGATTTGCAAATGGGTTCAAAGACTTGGAAGATAGGGTTCTCAAGAACGATCTCTTCTTGGGTGGGAAGGTGTTTAAGAGTCAAGCCCTACTTATCGGCACACAAATTGTTAGATACTACTTCAAACACGTGCGGAAGGCTAGGAACTATTGGGTCTTCAAAAATTCTTGAAAACAGCTAGGTTCACGAAGATTATACAAAAATTAGGGAAGTGATTGTCGCCACTGGGAAACGGATGAACTTTGATGAATGGAACAAGGAGATTGATGCAATATGATAGGTTAGTATATGGGTCCTTGCTCATGTCGAGGTTTCTCTTTGGCGTCCTTTTCAGTGTCTTGGGGTGGCTCCCTTCAACAGATGTATCTATGGTTGCTGGGAGATGTCATGGCTCGCCACAAGCATGAGTAGAATTTGTAATTTTTTGGTTTTGCTAATATAATTCACCTTGTGAGTTTTGCAAAGAAACAAAGTTGAAAGAGGATGGGCAACATTGTTGTTGTTGTGAACACCTTTCCTCAAAGAACACCTCTCTCCTTAACTTCCGTTCAAGATTATAAAAGCTATAGGATTGGCCTTTGGAAGTTCTATTCAGACAAGTCTTGAACTCAAGAACTTCAAGTAACCAATCTGCTAGAGAGAGAGAGAGAGAGAGATGCACTTTTCTACTCATGTGTAAGTAATTGTACATGTGAGTAATACGTGTGTGAGAGTGCACCGGTTTGTAATGTAAATTTCTCGATTGCAAATGAAAAATCTTGGTTGTAATTTCATTGGCCCTTAATTGGAAGATATTTTAGTCATAAATCTTGGTAGGTCATATTATTAGCAATGGTGTGAGAGAAGAAGAAGTAGCAGATAAACAAAACATGTTCATATTGCAGGAACTATCCCAAGACATCAAAATCATATATTGAAGAGAAAGATAGGGGAGAGAGAGTGCACACCTATTGCTGGTTTTGCTTTTCTTTTTTTAAAAAAATAGAGACACTAGGATAAAGGTCCTGCTTTAGAGACGATGAAATTGGAAACAAAATTCATAAGCGTCTGGTGCACCGTTTTGAGGTTGGAGGGGTGCAAACAACAGGCCTACTCATCGCATATCTATAGCAAACATCCGCACCTCGACTGGCACAAGAACAGCATTGTGTCACTTTTTTTTTTGCTTTCATGTGTAACAAAAACGAGTACCACTCGTGCCAAAGCGCAAGGGGTATTTAGAGGCTTGAACTTGGAATCGGACAGGTGGGATTCATCTCGACTGAGATAACCCACCTAGTGCACGAGCTCAGTTGTGCTTAGATTGGTGCTTCATATATTAAAAGAATGGGTGTTAACCCTCACGCACATTCCTATCACCTAAGACGGACGTCGTATTATTTATTTGGTAGAGTCAAGTATCGGGCTTGTCGGTCCAATAGGAAAAGGGTAAGAGTGATGGCCGATGAGAGACGCACTCTAACTGGAACATTCAAGGGATTAGTTGACTAAGCATGGGCGCCCAAGTGTGAATGGGGCGAGCTCGTATAAAAGTCAACTAAACCTAAAATTCACTCATTCTCTCATTTGTGCAATTGAAGAGTGCTCTTGCTCCATCTCCATCTTCTTCTTCTTCATCTTCTTGTGTGTGTGTATGTGTGTGTATGCATGAGAGAAAGAGAGAGTGCGATCGAGCATTGCGACGACGGCACGGCGGCGGCAAAGTGGTTGAGCGCGGCGCAACGGTGGCTCCTTCTTCTTCGCTGCGAGGAATCCTCCACGACAGCAAGCGTAGAGTAGTGAGTGACACACCATCACCATCTTTGAGCTCACTAGTTTAGGCTAGTTGCGTGCTTGGAGCCATTTGTGGCTCGCAGTGATACGCTCGTTTCGAGCTATCACACACTTTAATCAAGAGATCGATCATTAAAAAACATAAAAAAAGGAGTGAAAACAGACACCTAAAATTGTAAGCGGTTAACCTTCAAGGTTATTTGTCAGCGCTTGTAGGGTGTCAAAGGCACATGCATCTGTGCTCTGTTCGTGTGCTAGAGGCCGAGCAACTAGAGAGCGTTTCGACTTACGGAGTTCTCAATATCCACCTACCTTAGGTTCCAGGCCCTCAGTGGGGACCCAAGGTAGTACAAACCAAGACCCAAACATAGTGGCTAGTGACTCTTCCTCTAACTGGAGGGTTTCCCAATGCCTAATCCCGATAGCTCAAGCCAAGACATGCATGCCAGGGTCCACGGTCCGGGTCGAGCGTGCTTAGCTACTTGAAGGAAACCTTTAGTAGAGCCACCCGCTCCGAACATGGAGCTAACGATGTAAATGAGGGGGGTGGGGAAGTAAATTCGTCATTCATGACCAACGTAGACCCTATGCCCTTAGAGAATGTGCACGTGAATACTCCATTCACTGCACCCCCTGACTCTTCAGAGCTATTCCCCTCCGAGGTTATATTACCTGATGGTAGAAGCCTTGCCGAAGTACAAAAGGTTGAGCAATCTATCATTGCGGCTAGGGAAAAGGAAATTGAGAGCTTACGCAAGGCGGAGCAACGAAGAGAGTTAAAAACGAAAGCCCGTATATCAATATCTTTGCTAGGAGAGCAATCGAGTGCTCTTGAATTAGCGACCACTAAGGGTCAACCCATAGAGAGCCACATTGCATCTAGTTCAAAGGACACCCCTAGCACCTCAAGCCTAGATGGAGCATTCCTAAATGAGAACTGGGAATATGAACTACAAACGGAAACTCTAACCAACCTGTACACAGGTCACACCTATCACGTGGGTTGGTTAGATGTCCTACAATCCACAATGGGTGCTACTAGTGTGGAGGATCAACAACAAAGAGTTTGCGAGGTCATCCATAGGGTTATTGAGCTAGAGAGACAGAACAAGAGGATCCACATGCCTTCAACGGGTCTCATGAGATTCTTGGATACAGGGAAGGCTAAACAACCAACCTTATCGCAAATGGAGACTCCCTCGGTAAGTCCGATGGATCCCCCATATGTTGTTTCGCCAAGGGTCTCAGTGCAATCTGAGCCCACCAGTGATAGCTTTACTTTTCCAAGTCTATCTCATCTTTCCCTTGATGACGCCACGGCTACCATGCCTACCCCAATGATGGGCATGCCAAGAAACACGCCATGGACCTCATTTGTTAGTGAAGCACCACTACATGGTAGCTCAATGCTTGCAACAGTACCTACAAGTGTGTACTAATTGTATACACCCATGGATCCTCGTACTCATGTAGTTCCTACCCCTCCCATTGTTTCAACTACCTATGCTACACAACCACAACACCCAAGCTCTTATTTCCATGGGACCATACCGGCTAGCATTAGCATGTTACATCTGATGTCATCTATGCCTAAGGCCACACATATGAACTTTGGGCCACCACATGGCACAACACCGTACCAAACGTGGAGCCCAAGGGCTTCCTATGCACCAAGCCCAATGCCAATACCTACTCCACATGTAGTCTCTGGAGCACCTCCACCCACAATTCCTGCTCACTTAGGTGACTTGGCAACATTTTCTCAAGCTATCGGTCAATCTATCGTTGAGAATATGTGTAACACGCCTGATAGAGAGCCTAGAAGTAAGGCAGTACAAATAGCCAAGATCACACAAAAATTTAGTGGAGACGGGGATGTGAGTAAGCATATCGAAGTGTTTGAAAAAATATGGGATTCTCTAGGAGAACACAATGACCTGCATAAGAGTAATGCTTTAAGCCTAACCTTAAGTGGGAAGGCTGGGGATTGGTACAAAACCCTAAGGGTAGAAGAAAAAACGATTTACCCTACTCTTAGGAGACTGTCCTTAAAAGAATACATACGAGAGGTAGTGCTTTGGGGTGTAGCCTCTCAGCTCCAGAAAGCCCAACGAGAGGAAGGAGAGTCAGTGAGAGACTTTATTAATCGCTTGAAGCATTTGAATTCTCGTTGTAATCCAAATGAGAGCTTCAATAATAATCAATTGCTTGATAGATTCATTAGGGGATTACAACATGAGGATATCTACAATGGCCTAGTCATTAGAGGTATCACCACTTGGGAAGCAGTCACCACCAATGCGATCCAATTGGAGAATAATTTAATGATTCAAGGAGAAAGAGTGTCTGTTGAGTCTAAATCCATTAGCTCGCAAGCATCGGGGCATCAACCAATGACCCTAAAGCCTATTGCTAAGGAGCCAAAGATATCTGAGATGACTTTAGCAGATCTCACCAAGGCCATTCAAGAGAGTCTTAGAGACAATCTTGCTCCACAAAACAATCATATGTATCCAAGAAGGGAGCAACAATGGTGCTCAGTATGCTATGGACACAATAATACCAGTGAATTCCCTACATTTAGAGTAAAATTCAATGGGAACTGCAATGCGTGTGGGAGGTATGGTCATCAAGCTAAGGATTGCATAGTATTTAAGTGTGTGATGGCCAATAGACCAACCTTAGCATGGACAGACACACCTCGAGTGCCTGAATTGATGTCGGCCCCACCTCTTGAAAAAACGTCACAACACATGGTCCCTAGGGCCCAAAATGTTGTTCAAACAACACCCTTACCACCTCCAATGCTAGGAACGCAACCACCACATCCGAAAATCACTTATGTGAATCAAGTGGGTTGTGAGTCATCTATTGCTTGTTTGGAAGGCTGTGAGGAAGATATAGATCCTAATATTGCCTATGGGATGGATGTGCTTGAAGAAAGTCCACAATACTACATGGAGGACTATTGGGGACAAGTTAAACCTGTCTTTCAAGTAGTTGCTCTTGCTGCAAGAGGCCAAAATATCAATTACACTGCTAAGAGACCACCTCTTCAATGCTATGAGTTTGGAGGTCCACATCGTGTGGCCGAGTGTCCTATAAGGCTACAAAAGAACGCCACATTAATGCAAACCAATCAAGCGAGCACGTCTACAATACAGATACTCATGCGAGCATGTCTATAATGCCGATACTCATGTGTAATCGATTTTGCGTGGTTCATTTGATTGCCCAATGTCCAAATAATCCAACTGCACCGAAGATCATGGCATTGAACTTGATTGAGGTTACCGAGGAGCCATCATAAAGTACACATGTGGTACCAATAAACGTACTCACACGATCGATGCTCCAAAAACAAAATTATATTCTTGAGGAAAGAGACACGGCATTAATTGCCCAATCTCAGAAAAAAAAGAAAACACGAAGGAAGAGATCGCAAAAAACAGCGAAGTCAGACCCCAGTTCAAAGACCAACATAGGGACTGGTGACGACCCCGTATATATGAATGACGATGAAGAGGATTTTGATTCGGGTGAAACGATGGAGACCAAAACGACCACTAAGATAGAAACAAACAAGGAAGATCTTCATGAGCCACAATGGCCAGGATCCAAGAAGAAGATAGAAACTTATCCTAACCCTACAGAGGAGATCGAGTGAGTCAAGCAATTAAGGATTTTGGTAGAAGATACCCAAAGGGATCTAGAACCAACACCTAGGCAGATCCAGATTACAGGCACCGTGTTCCCTATGCAACAACAACCTCACCAAGTCCATAGACCCTTAGCCATACCTAGTGTCATCCAAGAAGAAAGTGACTTAAAGTCATGGGAAAGTGGGCATACTCACTTCTTGATGGAAAGAATGTTTACAGAGGGACTACCTAATCCTATCGAAGAAATGGAGATCCCATCTTCCCCACGTCAAGGAACTGAAGCCCAAAAGGTGCCGTTAAACATTGCCAAATTGATGGATTTCATGTCTTCAGAAGTTAGAACCACCATCATGTCCAAACTATTTAAAGACCCTGAACTAGTCTTAGCTCTTCGAGCCTTCCTCAATGGAGAACTGAAGTTTGGGCTACCACAATTTGCACAGATGGATGGAGCTGGGGAGATTCCAATAGAGGAGGAACACTTAGATCCACAACCCAACCTAGATGAGAACCTTGTTATAGAAATACATGTTAACAAGTTGGGACAATACTTTGAGGGTGATAAATCCAATGCGACCATACCAATCACTACTAAGGGATTAACTGTGAAGGGAATCCTTGAAGGTGGCGCTTGGGTTAGCATTGTCACTAAAAATTGTTGGGAAACTATGGGAAGACCTCACCTTGCAACCACAACCATAGTAGTGAAGATGGCCAATGGATCTATTGTTAAACCTATTGGGATGCTAGAAGATCTCAAGATCAAGGTCTTTGGCCATAGAATAAGAGTTACCTTCATTGTTATGGATTTATCCAAGCGCACAATGGCATCTGAGATGATCTTAGGACATCCTTTCATGAGGGAAGCAAAAATGGTGCATGACTGGTCTAATAACCATGTCTACTTGTAGTTCCAAGATTTTGTCATTCGAGTGGATCTTGTAACATGTCAAGCACATCCTCTAGAAAACAGGTTTATAATTGATCATAGATATGACACCACAGTTCAGTCGGCCCCATTGCAGTATTGTTACACGTGTAAAGCGGACACTGATGTTGGGGAAGATTCTCCTTATATGGATGTACTACCTAGGATGACTGGGTCGGACAATGTGAATTGGGTCCACCTAGCAGTTACCATAGACACTTGGAGAAATAGGGGGACAACCTGGGTAACACCTGAGGGGGATGAAATGCCACCACCTGTAGCCTTAAATATGCTAGAAGCAATACATATAGCTTGTGACAAGACTCATCCTAATATAACGAAGAAAACATACAAGTGGGTCCCTAAAGCTTTTTTAGTGACCATAGTTAGTGCTAAAAAATAGAAGCCTTGTAAGAAACGCCCTACTCGCTCCAAGAAATGTAAGGAAACGTGGCGGTGGATTCCTAAACGACTATTGGAAGCCCAAGGCTACTATCAAGGAAATGATCAAATCTAGGTGCCAAAACGTAGATTGTGTTCTTACCTATCACCTGACCCATGTGCGCCCAATCCTGTAGCTCCGAAACGAATTGATGATCATGGAAAGAAAAAAATCACAGAATGCTACACATTCGCTCCAAAGCTAGTTTGGGTACCAAAGAAAGAACAATTTGTTCCACCTAGCTCAGGAAGGGGAGAGTCCCATGAAGCTTCTAGCTCCTCATGTAATGCATCCATAGAGGTAAAAGCTTCTCCACAGCCTCCACCTACCATAGGTAGCCTACATGAAGTTACAAAAGGTTTGACACCACCCATTGTTCAAGAATCACCTAATGAACCACTTGAAGTTCGATCCTCAGAGAGTATATTACCCACCTTGCAATTAGATGAAACGCATAGGGTGGTCAAAAATTATTGATCAAAGTCTTCACCCATAACAACTTGGAACAATTGGTTTCAAAAGGTGACGACATCATTCCAAAAGGTATGATCTACCCAAGGAAGGGGGGAGTGTTTGCTGACATCCATCATTCACTCACTCCCCTCTCAACCTTCTTCCCTGACCTCTCAATCTTCCAATCTTAGGGAATGTATATATAAATATTTATACTCACAAAAAAATTAATAATAAAGAGCAAGAGCAATTAGCAAACGTGTATGCACAATAAAAGTCAAAACATTGACCCAAACCTACACATTCACATCCGGTACATTGAAACAGAAACCTATGTCATAAAACACCTTTGATCCTCATCACTCGAGTGATGGAGAGTAAGTAGGATTAGTACGATAGGAGTGTTTCTGTTTTAGAGTTTAGTGATTAGCAAAGTTCTTTTTTCCCACTGATGTGCCTCCTAGAGGTATTCTTTGTGTTTCCTAGTGTGTACAGGAACGTGTTGCTGTTGTTAGGATTTGGACCTTCATGGAATCTTTCTCTCATTCGCACTTCAAATCAAGCATGACCATCAACACAAACAGGTGTTTCTTGTCCATTAGCATTGCCCCTTATCTTTTTGCATCCATGTTTGTCTGCTTTAATTGTGATTGGTAGCATACTATCCATCACATTTTCTTAGTATCAAACATTAAATTCAATGTAATTTTTTGTCATAATCACTTGTCTAGGTTTAAAAATCAAAGCAGTCCGGCTAAGCTAATTTTACCAAGCTAGGCGTTAGAGATCTTCTCTTAATACCATGGGGAATGCCTTCCTAATAATCAATGGTTACTTAGGTTCTTAATCCAATTTAGGCAGCATTGTGTGAAATGTACTAGGGCTTTCTAGTGGGCTTAGTCCCTATTGACCTTTAGCTTAAGTATTATAAAGGGAGTTTACTAATGTGATGAGCCTGGGAAGGGTAATAGTGCTATATGATCCCCCAAAGTTAAAAAATTAAAATGCTGAAAACGAACAAACAAAAAAATCAAAGTGCCACAATGTAAAATCTTAAGCTGGAAGAGAAACCTCAGCTTGATTTGGTACTCCACTCACATGTATCGCCTATGGTACTAGAGCCCTAGAGGTTCCCAGTGTGGACGCTTTTCCTTGAAAAGCAAAAAACCCAAGGCATACAAAATAAGCACACACATCAAAATTGAAACAATGTGAAAAGACTTGGGGGTCAAAGAAAAGGAAATAAGTCAGGCGATGACTTCATGAGCGATTCCTTTTATCATAGCTTAGCTACATGGTCTTCTAGGTGTAGCCTCTTGTCAGCCCTCGGACATGAAATACTTGGCTCTCGCGATTAAACAACTTAATTGACCAGAGAAAATTGAGAAGTTTGCGCATGGTATTAATAGTCGATCTTTAGTGCCGTTCTACCGTTGAATTAGCGACCCCAAACTTGTTTAATTTTTTACCTTTACAATTGTTTATACGTTTGATTATATTGCTGACAAATGGTTTAAAATTCTGTTACCAATCAAATTGTCTGCCTACAACTGCATATGCATTTTAATTGTATATGAGAATGCATGATTGTGCCGATGTTGTTTGATTTTGCAGTGACTGAAGAAGGATAAGAACATTCATCTCAAATGCTCTTCCACCTCGATGAACGAGCTTCAACTCAATAGCTTCCGAGGACGGAATGTACATCAAGAAGGGGGGCATGTTAACCCTCTTGCACATTCCTTTCACCTAAGACGGACGCCATATTATTTATTTGGTAGAGTCAAGTATCGGGCTTGTCGATCCAATAGGAAAAGGGTAAGAGTGATTGCCGATGAGAGGCGCACTCTAACTGGAACATTCAAGGGATTAGTTGGCTAAGCATGGGCGCCCAAGTGTGAATGGGGCGAGCTCATATAAAAATCAACTAAACCTAAAATTCACTCATTCTCTCATTTGTGCAATTGAAGAGTGCTCTTGCTCCATCTCCATCTTCTTCTTCTTCATCTCCTTGTGTGTGTAGAGAGAGAGAGAGAGAGAGAGTGCGATCGAGCGTTGCGACGACGGCACGGCGGCAGCAAAGAGATTGAGCGCGGCATAGCTGCGGCTCCTTCTTCTTCACGGCGAGGAATCCTCCACAACAGCAAGTGTAGAGCGGTGAGTGACACACCATCGCCATCTTTTGAGCTTACTAGTTTAGGCTAGTCGCATGCTTGGAGCCATTTGTGGCTCATACACAGTGTATCGGCAAGTTCCTTGCATTGACATGTGCGACAGACGCACACAGTGGGTGATCGATTGGTGCCTAAAGAGGGACCCGTCTTTTAACTGGCACCTTTACCCTACATGAATACACTATATCGAAGAGATCCTAGCTTAGGTTGAGTTCAAACTTGATTGAGAACCAATCTAGTCTCATGCTTTTTCCACTCCCATCCCATTCATGCCGGGTGAAAAGTAGCATCTCCCAAGAACTCAAAAAAAGTGATCATGCACTTAGGTGCATCGGCTTTTTGAGTAATCCGTAGCACTTCTTTATCAAGCTCTTGTGTGTCCCTTTTCAAGTCCCCCTTTTGTAAACATTGTTCCCTCAAAGCACATGTAGTGCTTGAGGTTGATTGTATATTCTTCTCTGAGGTTGTTGGTATGGAGGAACTATATTTTCTTGCTCTTTTTTATGATGATCACTGATCACACCCTGGCTCGTGTGTTAACAAGAATACTTTTGTATTTTTTTTAGGTTCTATTTTAATTTATCACTCAGAGATTGCGAATTTTGCAAGAAAAAAATATAACTTTTTCACTCACAATTGTGAGTATCCGCCCCCCACTCCACAAACCCAAAAAAAAAAAGATTAAAAAAACTCAAAAAATTGAAGAATTTTGCATGAGCGCATAAGCTCATTTCTTGGTTGTACGCTCGAGTTTATTGGCCACTAAAAAGTTAATCAAAGGATCTCATTTATATGAGGCTTTCATTGGACAAATTGCATTACAGCATCAAAAACATACTCCCTTGTCCCATTGTCATTTCATGCCAGTTTCATCTAAGCCGTGGAGATGAAATGTTTGTCAAAAGCATACAAACCAAAGTTTGATCTCCAATAGCAGCCAAGTTTTTCCTCTCTTTTTTTGCCATAATCACAATTGTGAGTTGAGAGAATTTATATTTACCTTATAAGAATACAACTGCCCTCAAGCACTACATGTGCCTTCAGGGGGCTAGGGTTCCATCAAAGATTTGTACACAAAGATAGCCTATCGGACGTGTTACTCCTATCCTCTTGAGTGTTCTAAACAGCTCAAAGCATGCATCCATCCTTTATCTTTGTCACCTACCCCTCTTCTTGCGCCTACCATGTGAATGAGATCAGTGCTTAATCGCACAATATCATCAAAGAGAGCTAGTTTGCCCTCAAAGACTCGAAGGTTCTTGGACTTCCATACTTGGTTCAAGTAGCAGAATC
Source organism: Adiantum capillus-veneris (assembly GCF_014529385.1). Taxonomy (NCBI): domain Eukaryota; kingdom Viridiplantae; phylum Streptophyta; class Polypodiopsida; order Polypodiales; family Pteridaceae; genus Adiantum; species Adiantum capillus-veneris. The sequence goes on along the minus strand of NC_140960.1, from coordinate 69,812,831 downwards.
TGATCGTTTGAGTGCATATCAAAACGACCCGGCTTTGTTTATGATGCCCTCCTAAGATGAGGTCATCCAAAAAAAAAGTTGATCTTCCAAGTCCTTCTTACCCACTTGCACACTCTGGCGGCTAGCCCTGCGAAGTAGTGCACTTGCAAAACAGATGAAGGAGGTCTTCCAAGGCTGACTTGCAGCCTGAGCAAGTGCCAGAGGTGCGACCTCTAGCTTGCACCTCAATCCTAGTGGGCAAAGCTCCCCATAGTACCTTTGAGATGAATACCTTTATGTAGTCCGGCCCTTTAGTCTCCCAAATGGTAGTAATCCTCTTTTGCCAGCGTTCTTCTGACCAATTTTTCTTCCAGATTCTGTTGAGTGGGGCAAAAGAATCAGCTTTGTACACCATCACATTATATGTACACCGGGTCTTGGGAAGCGAGAACATTTTTTCTTTCGGTCAATGTCAGGCTCTCCAATCTATTTCTGATCCACAAACAAAAGGAAATGAGAATGCCAGCACTTCCAAGAGTTTACTAATCAGAAGCCTTTTGTAAATCCCCAATTTATGCTCCATCACTGTGAGATCCACATCCTTCCAGTCAAAGCTTCTATCATCCCAGAGATGTGAAAGCTTAGAGATTCCTTTATTGTTCACATGCCGTGCAACTTCCCTCCAAAAGGGATCCAAGGAGCCCCTTTCAAGTTCGGAGAGCCATGGGGACCGATTGCGGGAGGAATCCTTGAAGTATCCGATATTCTCTCCCCATTCCAGAGTTGAGGTTGCTTTGTTACACTTCCGTGCTAGTTCCCTTGTGCAGCCACCAAGCTTGAGGGATGTCAACAAGGTGCTAGAATCTTGACCATGAAAAAACGAACACATGCTACAAACAAAAAAGGTGTTATAATCATCTCTGGATATATCACCTTATCTAGTTGGGATGCTCCACCTCACGGAGTCGGGTGTGTGAGTTGTAATTTCAAGTTGTAGGTATCTCTCACAAAAAAAAAATGTGTTCTAATCAAATGTGAATATATTGTCAATAAAACCAACAAGTGGAGGAGGCCAATCACGCACACTTCTTCATGGCCCTCAAAATCAAAAGAAATTAGGGGTCTAGTTCGCTCGCTCACCAATGGCGATGGAAAGGAGGTTAAGAATCCGGATGAAATGGCTCAGTTTATGTTCAACCACCTCTGCCAGATCATAGGCTAGCCCAAGGATTGATCCCAGGAGGTGGAAGGTGCTAGATCGACTCTACTTGGGAGTGTCAAAAGAACGATCTCCCTCTTTGAAGCCAACCGTCTGAAGAAGGTGCTCACCAAGGACGAATGTTACCTAGGGTTACAAGTCCTAGGCAAAGAACGATCCCCTTGGTGGGATGGATTGACTGTTGAATCTTTCAGAGAATTTTGGGATGATCTAATGTACCCAATCACATGAATGGCCAATCAAGCCCTGCTTGATGGGGTGCAGGGCCTGAGCATTAAAATAGGCCTCATCAAGCCCATCCCTAAACAAGTATGATGTTCCCATTTGAAGCATTGGCACCCCCATAAAGATGATGTCATTTTCCTATAAAATTATTGTCAAATCTATAGTCCTCCGAATCTCCTCCCTCTTAGACAAAGTCCTCACTCCTCACTAGCCTGGATTCATAAAGGGAAGGTCAATATATGACAACATTTTGAGAGCAATGGTCGATATTGAATATGTTTTTATCACTAAGCAAGAATGTTTTCTGTTGCAATTGGATTTGGATAAGGCCTATGACAAGATTACATGGTCATTCATTGAATATTTCATGAAGTCTCTAGGCTTTGGGCCTCGGATGTATCGACTTGTCAGCACTCTTTGTGCTGGGAGATCCAATCGGAGCTCCTCTTCAATGAAAGGATTTTGGGGGCCTTCGAGGTAAAAAGATCTATCAAACAGGATTGTCCCCTTGCCCCTTTAATGTTTGCCATTGGATCCCATCCTCTCCTCTAGTTACATTACTCAAAAACAGTGCAGCAAAAGGGGAGATTCAAGGACTAACTCTACCCAACAACAACCAACTTCTGGCTAAGATCTTTGCGGATGAATCCCCACTCTTTCTCAAAGCATTCCCTTAGGTCATCAAGAAGGCTCTTGAAATTGTGTAAACATATGCTCTAGCATCAGGATTTGATCTCTCTATCCAAAAATGCCTCATTCCACCCTTCAATGTGGACAGGGGAGATTGTAATGAAAGGGAACATATTTCGGTACCTAGGAGCCCCTCAAGTGGTTGATGTAACCCACAACAAAGATTCCTATGGGTGATGGAGAAGGTGAAGAGCAAGATGCAAAGGTGAGAGTATGTGCTCCTCCCCTTTTCGAGCAGAATCAAGGTTATCAATTCTTTACTGCTCCCCTATTTAGCCTTCAATGGGATAGAAATATTATTGAGCAGTAGAGCTTTAGAATGGAATAACAAGGTGTGTTTATCTTACTCTGAATCCAAGTTCGAGTGGAAAACTTGGCAATGGCCTAAGTACAAACACATCTTTAAACCCCAAACTAAGGTAGTGTACTAAACACTTATGTATTCGAAGGCTTGGTTCTCACTCCTTAATAAGCAATGGGACCAGAACTAGTCGGAGTCAAGATGGGAGACAATTGTAAACAATATTTGGCACCTGCCATGGCCACATAGGATAAAGGTGTTTGTGTGGAAGGTTCTATGGGGAGCCATGCTGATTGGGTGAAGGTGTTCACCAGGGAAATTGGTCCGGACAGATGCCCACAATACAGATCAGCTAGGGAAGAGCTTGCTCACCTTTTTAAGGAGTGCCCAGCGATTTGTGGCCTATCAAGGAAAATTTGTAAATGGGTCCAAAAAACCTAGAAATTTGGATTTCGAGAATGACCTATTCATGGGAGGGAATGTGTTCAAGAGTCAAGTGCTACTCATAAGTCACACAAATTGTGAGATGTTGCTTATTTTTTTCATGTTTGGAAGGCAAGAACGGTTGGATATTTGAGAACACATTGGAAACATCTAAATTCACATAGATAGTCCAAGAAAGTAGGTAGGCGGTCATAGCCTTTGGAAAACAGATTAACTCTGATGAGTGGAGGCCGTAGAGGCATCATTATGACTAACTCTCTTGGGTGAAAGGGTGGGCTTATCACTTGCCTAGGGTTGGCTCCCCTTTTGGTTGATGTAATGATGACCCGAGGAAGCTATCATGGCTCGGCTTGAGCATCGCAAGAACTTGAAATTTTTGCTATGTTAATATAATCTACTCACAATTGTGACGTTTTGCAAAATAAAAAGGACCTAGATACTTTTGAGAAAAATCAAAGAAAAGGTCCTTTGGTGCAAGGCAAGCATGAACTCAAGACCTAAAATTGACATGCATAGTACAAATTTCTCTCGAGCCCCCTCCCACTTCAGAGGCTTTGTGTAAAGTGACCAATCTACATAATTTGTCATATATAATGTGAATTTTATGGTATAACCATGAAAATGGACATGCAATTTTGAGATTCTAGAATTTCAAATGACAGGAAATATTTCTGAAGCACCTGGTTCGACACACAAAATAGCCCTTGAAACGAAAAATAGGTGTCAATTTTAGGCCCCGCATGAACTTCATCCTTTTATAATTATGAAACAAAGAGTTTCCTTCCTCACTAGGTCAACAAAAGACGTTCTAGTTTAATGATTGATAAAAATGATCAAAAAATTGGGAGAATTTTGGTTTCTATCGTTTTTCCATTTATTCCTAGAAACATTTTTAGTTGTGTAGTGATGTTGTGTATCATTGAACTCTAAATGTCATGCTCTACCAGACAAGTAAAATCAAGAAGTGTTTGTGAAAGACATTTCAAACTTCTCATACTAGGCCAAGCACATGGCAATGTGAACAAGAAGACCTTGGTTTACAATCATGGATGCAGGTTTACAATCATGGATGCAGACCTGGCATCATTGTTTTTGAATCCCATAGGAGTGAACTCATATCTTTGGTCCCCCGGACTAGACGCCGCTTGCCAAACACATGGGCAAAGGTGAACAATAAGACATTGGTTTACAATCATGGACAAGACTCACGGTCATTACTTTGGAGCATCGTGAGAGGCGAACTCATTTAGCTTCCATATCCTAGCCCAAGCACCACTTTGCAAAGCACCTGGCAAGGTGCACAAAAGACCTTGGTTTACATTCATAATCAAGACTCACAGTCATTGTTTTGGAGCACCATGAGATGTGAACTCTTCCGACCAGTGTTAGGGAAAATGTGTCTCACCTTTCAATTTTGCCGCTCGAAATCTCAATAATCTCGGTTAGAAGGGGTCTATTGTGGAAAATGATGTTTTCTGAGCATAGCTTCCAATTTTTTTGCAAAAGTCACAATTGTGAGTGATTGTATTAGAATGCCACCAAGAAATATACAAATCAACCTCAAGCTCATGTTGAGCCTTGAGGGCCAGATGGTTACATCATAGCCTAGTTAGTAGTACAGATGGTTACATCAAAGCCTAGTTAGTAGTACTTAGTAACGGATCCATTAAAGCCAATATATTCCCACCCTAGCTTGTTTTGCGATAGTAAATTTGCAATTTACGCAGTTCCATTATGTTTTGGCATGCCCAAAAGGACAAAGCAACAGCTATGCTTAATCCTTTTGGGCTAATAAAAAATTACAAAGTGGGTTTATTAATTTGTTTTCAAGGAGGACAAAAACATGTTGGTTGGTTTTTAAAATCCTTACATACATGCACATTGAATGACCTTAGGTAAACTGAATCAATTATTTGCATAGAGAAAAAATATCCAATTGGTGGATAAAATAGTGATGGCGACATAAATATTCATCCTCTCTAGTTCATTTCCTTTTTCTTTTTTTTTCTTTTTTTCTTTTTTTTTTTGGGGGGGGGGGGGGGGGGGGGGGGGGTGGTGGTTTGTGCTTAAAAGACATTGACGCTCAATATAAAATTCAATATTATTGTAGTTCATATATACTATCATTGACATAAGAAAGGCACCTGAAATTGCACTCTAGATTGGTGATTATTTTTTGTAGGCTTCCATTTTAAATTATAGTTTCTCATGTTATTATTTTTCATTTATACCCCAAGGGTACACCTCAAAATTTGTAAGTGTGGCATGTGAGTTCATCAATAAGGGTTTTTCAATTTCAAAGAGTACATAATTACATTTATAAAAGGGTTTAAGTCCTTAAAATTTGTAAGTGTGGCATGTGAGTTCATCAATAATGATTTTTCAATTTCAAAGAGTACATAATTACATTTATAAAAGGGCTTAAAAATGAAATTTTGAAAAAAAGGTTGTAGGTTTATAATGCAAAAGGGGCTCATTCAATTTATGGTGGTGTGTTGTGGAGAGATTTTTTTTTCCCAGAACTCACAAACAAAATGGATGTCTACCGCCTCTCATCTAGGCTAATACTTCTTGCAGGTTGACAACATGGCATAGAGAAGTCTCTCGAATCTTGCTTGCTTCCAAGCGTATATATCATCACTATGCTTTCTTGTATAATCTTTAAGAAGCTTGCTACATAAAGGTCTCCCTCAAATACACGGCGATTCCTTGCCTGCCATATATGGTGGCAAAAAAAGTACCTGACAGTTTGAGTGCATATAAGCAGAGCAAAGTTTCCTATCTTCTTGCCACCAAGGAACAGATCAATCTTGAATAACCTGATATGCCATGTCCTTTGGACCCACTTGCATATTTTCCATGCTAGGCCTCTGATCACCTAGCATTCCATGAAAAGGTGGACCAGATCTTCACTAGCTATCTTGCACCCCAAGCAATGATCGGACCCAATTCCTCTTTCCTGGATCTTTATGCTCATTGTAGAGCACCCCACATCACCTTCCACAAAAATATCTTCATAAATTGCGGCCACTTTGGCTTCGAGATGTTGTCCATGACTTCCCATACCGTTTATTTGGCCATTGTCTCTTCAATATTTTGTTGAAGGGGCTACCACTTAATCTCATACATTAATGCATGATAGATGCCTTTAGAATGGTGTTGTGGAGAGATTTTAAAATACCTCTTGAACCCACATTTATAAGTGATTTTTGAAACGTGGACCCAGGGCCAAAAATTGCAACCCTTCTTGGCCTTCCTTTGTTGCTAGCCCTACACACACACCTGGCAAATTTATAGCCCTTCCTAAGGACGGGCAGGTCACTTGACTGGCCCTACCCCAAGGAAGGGCTTATTTTTGCAAAGCCTTCCTAGGGAAGGGCTATTACTCAAAGTGCCCTGCTAAGATTGAGTTGTCCCTAGAAGCCGGGCATGAGCCATGGACTTTGAGAGCTATATGATTTTGAAGGTTGTTCAATCATGCACCCTAAAAGTCATGTATTAGTAGGGAAATTTTATGCGCACTAGTAGTGGGAAAAGGGCAAAAGCAAAATTCAAATTGCGTAGTGCAAAGTTCGGTTGAAAGGTGAAATGCTTGCGATTTTTGTCCCTGAGTCGGAGTCCAATGGCAAGTTGTGCGAAATGGCAACGCATCTCTCACAGGCCTAATTAAATGTGGACACTAGCTTGGGATGCAAGTTCATGGTTTAAGGGAAATTTAAGAAGCTTCTAGGCATTAGGAGCTGCTCAATTTAATGTCATTTTGCAACCTATATTTATACATCAGTATTGCATATTGATTTACCAATTTTTTGCTATTAACGTTTAGGGCACAATTGTTCGGCTTGGAGACTACATCATGCTTTTGTGGCGGCTTGTAGATAGAAGCAAATCACTTTTCCCATTGACATTTCAATGGTAAGACGGTTATGAAGTCTTGGGAAATCTATTGTGTTGCCCATAAGTGCCCTTGTCAACTGGAATATTTTCATCTTTATAGTAACCTTTATTTATTTATATTGGTGCCATTATGTCAAGCTGAGTCAAAATGTTTTTGACTTACTTGCTCATTTTGGTATGCAACTTTTGCGAAGTGCTGAAGCAACAGAAAATATTTCTTTACATTGATCCAGGTGCCATTCTCATTGCGGTCTCTCGATGTACCTGTTTATATCATCTTTGAATTCTCTTCATGTTCTAAATGGAGTAAAGATTTGAACAAAGGACTTGCGTGACCATGTATAGATTTTTTGACATATCTATCTAGGTTTGTGGCATGGAGATTTACTAAACTTCTACAATAGAGTTTATCAAGTTATGGTTTTGTTTCTAAGATGACCTTTCTAAATTCTTCCAGGGAGGCTCCAATAGAAGAGGCGTCTTCTTACAACAAGATGGAGTGTATTTGTGAGTGTTAAGCATATTGTAGTAGGTGACTCAATGCTATTCATTAGGTAATGAACCAAGGGTTTTTAAGGGAGAAATACTACTTGAAACATGGAAGTTTAGTGCATAGATTTATGAATTCCTGTATAGGGATGATAAGGGTCAAAAGTCAGGCGAGGTCAATAGCAACGTCTTCTGTGCTTTCAGACCAACGTTGCATAAAACCATCTGGCATGGCTTCACAGAGAGAATAGCAGTAACCTCATGAGCCCAACAATCAAAGGTCTGGGAGGAGACTCTTCATGGTTCAAATTCCAACAAAGGGCAAGTCCAACAAAAATCTAGATATATGATGTCATCGTTGCAGCTATTGTATGTTCAAGTTCCAAGTTTTTGCATGTTCCAGTTACAACTTACCACTTCTCTTGCTCATTTTGTATCTTGTAGTTGCTAGTTGTAGTTCAATTGATTTTGTTGAAATGATTTCTAGTATTGCTTGCAATGTTTTCAAAGTGCACCCTTGCTCATTGTACTTTAGAGTTTTCTTTTGAAAACTCATGTTTTTTGTTAGTTAGAATGCATTAATGACAAAACTTGACTTTGGTAAAGATTAGATTTGAAGGGAAAGGAAAATTTTTCCCTTCATTTCGAAGGTTGAAATGCTAGACAGCCCTTCCCATGGGAAGGGCACTCTTGAAAATTTTCCTTCCCTAGGATGGGTAAGGGTGCCCTGTAATTTTCAAGTTCAGGCCTAGAAGTTCAGGCCTAGATGGACCCCTTGGGCATTTATAGTTTCTCTCCATGGTATAAAGAGCTTCACAAACCTACTAATTTGAGACATACAAACATAAGTAGGGAGAGATTAAGCTAGACATGTTGAGGTTCTAATAACAAAGGTTTGCGTATGGCCCTCAAAGTTTAATCAATGGCTTGCCTTGCAAATTTTTCACTTGTTATAGCTTGCTTATTTATTATTACCATTTTTACAAAAAAGAAAAATAATTAGATATATAATTTGTATAAAAATTGTGTGAAGAGGAAGCTCATCAAAGGAATATGTACTTTGCCACTGAAATGCCACATCCAAGTTTTTTTTTTTTTCTGTGAGTGATTGTATTAGAATGCCACCAAGAAAAATACAAATCAAACTCAATCTCATGCCGAGCCTGGAGAGGTGGATGATTACATAAGCGCTTTGCCACTGACATGCCACATCCAAGTTAAAGACCGATGACCGTAAACAAACATCATAATCGATCAATAATTTGATTCAAATGCTTTAAATTGGGGGCTAATTTCCTATTTGAGAATTTTGTTACCTTAGAATATAAGATAAGGCCTTCAATAATTGGTTGCATTATTGGTTACATAGTCGCGGTGATGGATGACTCAAATTTTACACCGAACTTGTTGATGGCAATAAATTTGATTGCTTTACAATAAAATCAAATTAAATGTTGAGTAAATTATGTATTACCAAATAAATTTCTCAACATCAAAATTTCAAAAATTGTATCAAGCAGATTTTTTATTATGTATTTGATCTAATAGTTTATGATCCTATAATAGTCACATTATTAAATTGAACCTATTGTAATTTATCAAAATAGTAAATGGTCGTATATATCAAATTGTGTATGTATATATATATATATATATATATATATATATATATATATATATATATATATATATATATATATGATCGTAGGCGAGTAGCATAGACACTTGTTTTGGTAATTTTTCCACAAAACAAAAATTCACCATTGGATTTTAAGCATGGTTCGTAGTTCACGTTCGTAGTTCATGTTACGATATAAATTTGACATACAGACTATTTGTAACTCAAGTTGCTTTTGATAGGGATGTCTTTTTTAGATATGTGCATCTCCCATGTTGCTTTGATGTCTCAAAGTTGTAATTTTTTTCATAAATGGCAAAACTTTCCAATGTTCTCTATCTTTTTTGTACCACATGTTGCTTTGATATCTCAAGTGTAGTCTCATATTTATATTTGATTGGTGCAAAGTTGTCCATAAATGTCAAAAAGTCTCACATAGACTACAAAACGTGCAACAAAATGTCAAAAATTCGCATGTAGACTGCAAATCTTCCAGTACACCACAAGTAGTTTTGAACACCAAAAGGTTCCATTGAATACGGTGTTCAAAAAAAGTGTATATCAACTTACGACTGTGTTGTCTCAAAATTCATTAGCATTGTTTAGGGGCAAAACAAAAGGATATGTTCCGCATAAATTTTAGGAAAATTAGTGTGAAAACTCAAAAAAATAGCTCAAATTCCAAAAATATCCTATTTGTAAAAGCATAGAAAGTATTTGGGTATGGTTTTAAAAAATGATTTTACCCAAATTTGATTGAATACCTGTAGCAATCCTAAAAAGACTCGCTTAATTCATCAAGTAAGTCATTGTGCATATCATTGTTTAAAACTTGAAAGAGAATGGGCGACATTGTCATTGTTGTGAACACTTTTCTTCGGAAAAAAATGGTTTTATTTAAACACTCATTGAGTACTTGTAGGAATCTTTTTTTTTGGGCAAATCATAGGAAGTGACAAAGTACGTCAGTGAACGCCAACGGATCACTTGACCGCATTCGAACTGATGATTGTGGTCACCAAGGGATAAATGCTCAAACAACCAAGCTAGCTCCTTTGGACCTACATGTAGCAATCCTAAAAAGGCTCGCTTACTTCATCAAGTAAGTCATTGTGCAGATCATTGTTTAAAAGCTAAAAGATAGTGGGCAACATTGTCATTGTTGTGAAAATATTAAGATTATCAAATGTATGGGACATTATTGGTTGACAAAACCTTGAAAAAGTGTAAACTTTTTTATGGAAAGAGCAATACAAGAGATAGCTATCTTTATCAACAAGTAAGGCACCACCACAGATATTTCCTTTCATAGATTGAAATTTGTTATTGACAATACATGAATGATTCTAATGTCATCAAAACTTTGTTTTTGAGTGCCTTTGACATTTGGTGGTTCTCAAAAGGCCAAAACATTGCTATGCAACAATCGGAGTTTTTAGGTCCCAAAAGTGCCCAAACTCACACATTCTGTTATAAGTAAATCTTTTTAGACTTGCCACTTGTCAAAATTCTCGATTTGGTCAAAGGGCTTTAATTTAAGTCCTTTAGGATGGCATTGTAGCCATTTTTGCAAGATAAAAGTTTGCTTCATTCAGATAAAGCAATATACAAAATAGATTTCTATAGGTGCAACTCAGCATGCCAACCATCTAGGTAGCCTGTCTTACTTGGCATGAAAAATACTACAAATTGAGAACCTTAACACTAGTTTGGTACCAAAATAGGACACTTAAGTATCCCCTCTTTGCACCAAATAGTGTATTTAAGAAAACCCTCTTGATATACTTATATATGTGAGTTAGAGGGTTTGTTAAAAATATAAGCTTGTGTTTTAAAAGCTATCATCATCGATAATTTTTCTCATTGAGTGGACCCCATAAGATTGTGATTGATGCTTTGAAGAAATCATCTTATAAATCTTATAAGCTCAAGAAAACCTTGAAAAATTGTAAACTTTATGATGGAAATAGAAATCCATACAAGAGAGAGCTATCTTTATCAACAATTAAGACACCACCACATAATACTTTCTTTCAAAGATTGAAATTGTTATTGACATTACATGAATGATTCTAAGGTCATCAAAACTTTGTTCTTGAGTGCCTTTCACATTTGGTGGGTTCAAAAAGCCAAAAAATTTGTTGCAAAGTCAGAGTTTTTTAGGTCCCAAAAGTGCGCAAACTCACAAATTCTCCTATAAGTAGGTCCGTTTTAGACTTGCCACACGTCAAGATTCTTAATTTGGTCAAAGGGCTTTAATTCAAGTCCTTGAGGATGGCATTGTTGCCATTTTTTCAAGATAAAAGTTTGCTTCATTAATATAAAACTTCTCAAAAGCAATCTAAAAATAGATTTGTATAGGTGCCACTCAGCATGGCAACCATTTAGGTAACCTACCTTACTTGACAACCATTTAGGTAACCTACCTTACTTGACGTGAAAAATACTACAAATTGAGAACCTTAAACAAAACCAATTTGATAACATGTATTCAGGGAATATAAAGCTTAAAATGTGGAAGCCAATTTAGCCATCACCTCAAGGTTGAAGTGCAATATTGAAAATCAAGGCTGATTTCTCTGAAGGAGAACGAATCATTCGACCCAACTTTTTGGACAAGAGAGATTGTCTCCAAAGCTAAGATCTTTTGAAGTGCGCGAGCGAGAGCGTGTGTGTGTGTGTGCACGGGAATGGAGAAGAGAGAAGAGGACAGGAGACACAGGTTTGGGTGGACTCCAAACACAAAAGTGTTTAGGATTATGAGTCCTTATTGTTTTATGTAGAATGAATGGTTAGTGTTAGTTCCCGGTCAGCAGTCTCCGATCGCCCAACACTTAGGCGCGACACATTTGGCTTTACCACCCCAACAACCTCCCACTTAATGGACAATGTGCCTTTAAGCTGGAGTGACAATGTATATATACATACAATACAGATAGACAATGACCATGATCATCGACCCACTGCCCACGAGTGCTCGACAATGTGCAAACCGCTGTGAAGGTAAGCCCTTTGCTAGAAGATCAGCAAGATTCTCACTGGTGTGAATCTTGGCAAGATGCAATCACTTGTCCTCAAGCACCACGCAAATGAAGTGATGCTTCACATCCACATGTTTTGTCTTTGCATGAAACACTGGATTCTTTGCCAATTGTATAGCACTTTGGCTATCACAATGTAACACAGGCATCTCAACATTGATTCCCAGGTCTCCCACTAGCCAACCAATCCATATAACTTCCTTGCAAGCTTTTGAACCTGCAACATATTCATCCTCTGTAGTAGACAAGGTAACGCAATCTTGCAAACAAGATCGCCATGAAACTGTACCTCCAGTGAACTCAAAAACATAGCCTGAAGTGGACCTTTTCTTGTCCAAGTCTGCTGCATAATCTGCATCCGTGTAACCCATTACACATGCTTCCTTTTGTTCAAAGAAAATGCAGATGTCTTTTGTACCATTCAGATATCGCATAAACCCTTTCACTGCCTCCCAATGTTTCTTGCTTGGATTTTGCATATATCTCCTAATAACGACTCCCACTGCAAAAGCAATATCAGGACTTATAGCAATCATAGCATACATCAAACTCCCAACTGCAAATGAATAAGGCACTTGTGTCATTTTAGCCTTGTCCTCTTCAAACTTAGGGCAATAATTTTTTGAAAGTTTTACATATGGAGGCAATGGAGTACTCAATGCCTTCCCCCTTTCCATATTGAAACACTTGAGCACTTTGGCAATGTACTCAAATTGAGACAAATAGACCAATTTCTTGCATCTATCTTACCTAATGCGCATACCAAGGATATCACTGGCTTCACCCATGGCTTTAATTTCAAAGTTCGCAATGTAACTCTGACTTCAATGCTAAAATCTTATTCTTGCATTTCCCAAAGATTAATATATCATCCACATAAAGGACCAAAATCAACAAACTGTCATCTTCAGCTTGCTTAGTGTAGAGGCAATGGTCCATATCGCTACGTTTGTAGCCTTGAGAGAGCATGAATAAGTAGAATTTATGATACTACTCCCCTGATGACTGTTTTAGATCATAAAGAGTCTTTTCTAAATGACACACCAAGTCTTCATTGCCCTTCTCAACAAAACCTTATGGTTGCTGCATATATACTTCTTCTTGAAGATCACCGTGCAAGAACGTCGTCTTGATATCCATGCAAGTTCCATGTCTTCTTTAGTGACCAATGCAAGTATACACCGCAGAGTAGTCATCTTGACAACCAAAGAAAAGAACTCATCAAAGTCAATAACCTAGTGCTGCTTAAATCCTTTAGCAACAAGTCCTGCCTTGTACTTGGGTTTAGTATCATGAGGTGTAAGTTTCTGCTTATACACACATTTACATTGTAATTCCTTTTTATCTTTAGGCAACTGAACCAACTTCCAGGTTTGATTCTTATGCAACGAGTCCATTTCTAATTGCATAGCTTTCTCCCACTTTGCCTTTGTGCATGTATGTTGCACGTGTCAATGCAAGGAACTTGCCGATACACTATGTGCGAGCCACAAATTGCTCCAAGCACACAACAAGCCTAAACTAGTAAGCTCAAAGATAGAGTGCACCTCTCATCAGCGATCACTCTTACCCTTTTCCTATTGGACCGACAAGCCTGGTACCTGACTCTACCAAATAAATAATACGACGTCCGTTGTAGATTATAGGAATGTGCGTGAGGGTTAACATGCCCCCCTTCCTAATGTAGATTCTGTCCTCAGAAGCTATTGAGTTGAAGCTCGTTCGTCGAGGTGGAAGAGCATCTAAGATGAATGTCCTTAGCCTCCTTCAGTCTCACTGCAAAATCAAACAACATTGGCACAGTAATTGCATTCTCATAAGCAATTAAAAAGCATATGCAGTTGTAGGCAGACAATTTGATTGGTAACAAAATTTTAAACCTTTTGTCAGCAATAAACATTAAATTTCAATATAATCAAACACAACTGTAAAGGTAAAAAATTAAACAAGTCTGGGGTCACTAATTTAACGGTCAAAAGGCACTAAAGATCGACTATTAATACCATGGGTAAGCTTCTCAATTTTCTTTGGTCAATTAAGTTGTTTACTCAAGAGAACCAAGTATTTCATGTTCGAGCGCTGACTAGAGGCTATACCTAGAAGACCTTGTAGTTAAGCTACAATAAAAGGAATTGCTCATGAAATCATCGCCTGACTTATTTCCTTTTCTTTGACACCCCAAAGTCTTTTCACATTGTTTCAATTTTGATGTGTGTGCTTATTTTGTATGCCTTGGGTTTTTTGCTTTTCAAGGAAAATCACCCACACTGGGAACCTCTAGGCCTCTAGTACCATAGGCGATACATGTGAGTGGAGTACCAAATCAAGCTAAGGTTTCTCTTCCAGCTTAAGATTTTACATTGTGGCACTTTGATTTTTTGTTTGTTCTTTTTCAGTATTTTAATTTTGTAACTTTGGGGGGTCATATAACACTGTTACACCTCCCCAGGCTCATCACACTAGTAAACTCCCTTTATAATACTTAAGCTAAAGGTCAATAGGGTCAAGCCCACTAGAAAGCCCTAGTACATTTCACACAATGCTGCCTAAATCGGATTAAGAACATAAGTAACCATCGATTATTAGGAAGGCATTCCCCATAGTATTAAGAGAAGATTTTGTAACACCTAACTTGGTCAAACTAGCTTAGTTGGACTGCTTGATTTTTAAATATATACAAGTGATTATGACAAAAAATTACATTGAATTTAATGTTTGGTACTAATCAAATGCGTTGAATATTATGCTACCAATCACAATCAAAGCAGACAAAAATGGATGCAAAAAAGATAAGGGGCAATGCTAATGGACAAGAAACACCTGTTTGTGTTGATGGTCGCGCTTGATTTGAAGTGTGAATGAGAGAAATATTCCATGAAGGTCCAAATTCTAACAACAGCAACACGCTCCTGTACTCACTACGAAACACAAGGAATACCTCTAGGAGGCACATCAGTGGGAAAAGGTACCAACACTTATTGAACACAACAAAAAAAACATAAGGAACCCTAACCTAATTATTTGCACTCCCCCTAGAGAGTCAAGGGAATAGGATATTGTAGGGATTGGGGAGAAACCCTAAGGCTAAACCCCTATCCTCGTCGTCGAGATAAACAAAGTCATCATCCATGAGACCATATGTGTCATCCGTGTAATCATGTAAATATTCTTCTTCATCATAGGTACCCATGTTTACTAAGAATGTCACTAGACGCCTATAGTCATCTTGGTCAAAAGGGTAGGCTTGTGCAATGGGGGTGCAATGGGAGAAACGCTCTCTACTAAGTACGCATCAGTCGTGGTCAAGAGACGTATCAGCCAACTCCTCGAAATTCCTCTCACATGTTAGTGTACCTACCAAATCCCATTCACATGCAAGCACCGGAAAGACCATGTGAAACATTTGTGAAAAGTAACAAGGGTACCTCTCATCCAAGGCAGGAGTGGATGACTCTAGCGTACTAGCCATATCTGTACATGCAAATAGATGATGGTTAGAGTGCAAATATTACAAGGGTCGTGTTCTTGTGCATAATGTGTTTTCATGATTTTGTGTTATGGCTCTTGCTCTTTTACTTTTTAATCTTGTTTTTGTGAGTATAAGGCTTTATATATACATTCCCTAAGATTGGAGATTAAGAGGTCAGGGAGGAAGGTTGAGAGGGAAGCAAGTGAATGATGGATGTCAGCAAACACTCCCCCCTTCCTTGGGTAGATCATACCTTTTGGAATAATGTCGTCACCCTTTGAAACCAGTTGTTCGAAGTTGTTATAGGTGAAGGCTTTAACCAATAGTTTTTGACCACCCTATGAATTTCATTTAGTTGCAAGGGTGGTAAGGTACTCTCCCATGATTTTATGTGCAACATTGTTGTAGGTGGTGAACTTACAACGGGAGGTGCAAACTCTTTCTTGCTTGTATGGATATGTACAATGGTAGGTGGAGGTTGTGTTGAAGCTTTTATTTCCATATAGGAACTACACGAAGAGCAAGAAGCTTCATTTGATTTCGTTATTCTTGAGCTAGGTGGAACAATTCGTTCTTTCTTTGGTACCCAAACTAGCTCTGGAGCGGGTGTGTCGCATTCCGTGATGTTTTCCTTTTCGCGATCTTCAATTTGTTTTGGAGCCACATGATTGAGCTCAAATGGGCCTGGTGACAAGTAAGAGCACAATTTACGTTTTGGCACCCAGATTTGAGTATTTCCTTCATAGTAGCCTTGGGCTTCCAATAGTTTTTTAGGAATCCAACGCAACATTTCTTTACATTTCTTGGGGCGAATGGGAAGTCTCTTACCAGGCTCCTGTCTTTTAGCACTGGCTATGGTTCCTAAAGAATCTTTAGGGACCCACTTGTATGTTTTCTTTATTACATTGGGATGGGTCTTGTGTGTCTAAAGCTTTATTTCAACTACATCAGTTGAAGCTCTAGAGAGTTGGGCTATGGGGACATATGGTTCAACCTCTTGGACATGCAATGTTTTGGGTTTTATTTCTTTAAAAGACAATATCTCTGGGACTATAGCTTGAGTGGCAGGGCTAAGAGTTGGTTTCTGTGTTGTGACACCCCCTATCCCCCAATCAATAGTGAATTTGGTGGCTATCATCCACATGCGTCCTAGGTTTATATTACCCTCCATAGTTCCAACAGGCATGACCAAAATTTATTGACCTACAACCCCATTGTCATAAATGACAGAAGTGTGCCAGATTCCAAAAACAGAAGTTTTTTTCTTGTTGACACCCTTGACTTGGATAATACTTTGAGATAGAGGTGGCTTTTATTACTCCATTTATAAAATGAGTACCATTGTCACTAACAATCTCAAAGGGACAACCAAATCTTGTAATAATATTCTCAAAGAGAAACTTGGCAGTTAATTTCGCATCGGCTTTACGTGTCACCCTGGCTTCTACCCACTTTGTCACATAGTCAGTGGGGGCAACGATAATATATTGAGATTGAGTGCTACGAGCTGCCGGACTAATTGGGCCTACAAATTCCAAACCCCATTTTTCAAATGATTGAGTCACTTTAACAGAATGTAAGGACATCCTATCCTTTCGTTGTGTGATCTTGTAACGTTGGCATTCATCACATGCTTTTGCAAAAAGTGATGCATCCTTGAATAAGGTAGGCCACCAATAGCCTGATTGCAACACCTTTCTAGCTATTAGTTCCCCTGAGAAATGTCCTCCGACTATACCCATGTGGGCTTCTTGCAGTATGTATAAATACTCATCCTCACGGGCACAACGTCTAAGAATATCATCCTTCCCTAGCATGTAGAGAGTTCTTACAATGAGAGAGTAAGGTTCACATTCTTTTAACAGTTTTCGAGCTATGTCTTTACGAAGCTCTTTGGGTGGAAAACCATTAACTAGAAAGTTCACAATCTTCTCACTCCATTCAGGTATGGTTTCGACTAGGAATAGAGAAGTATCGGGCAACTCATCATCGACTCCAGTAGGGGCTTCACCATTAGGTATGCAACACAAATGATCCGTCATGACATGTCTTTTACCAGGTCTCACCACAATGGTAAAATCAAACTCAAGGAGAATTAATAACCATCATGTAATTCTTCCCGTGGAACAAGGTTTATTTACTAGATACAACAAGGCTTAATGATCAACATAGAACGCAAACTTGTTGGCGAGAAGGTAGTAGCGAAATTTCTTCACTGCATAAATCATACCTAAACCTTCTCGCTCTGTAGTGGTGTAGTTTCTTTCGGCATCATTCAATTGACGACTTGCAAAGCTAATGGGGTAGTCCAGTTTATGTTCTCCTGGTTGAGCTAGAACACACCCGATAGCAAAGTTTGATGCATCAATATGCACATGGAAAATTACATTCCAATTTGGCACTCGTAGAATAGGAGCGCTAGTCAAGGTCTTTTTCAATGACTCATAAGCATGGTCACACTCCGCAGTCCATTGGGAGATTGTAGAAAGGATGAGCTATCTCAACAAAGTTTAAAATAAACCGTCGGTAATAACCAACATGGCCCATGAACCTTTGAACTCCTTCATAGTTTGTAGGTGGTGGCAATTCAGCAATGACTTTTATTTTTCTCTCATCTATAGAAATCCCATTTTTGGACACTATATGCCCTAAAATGACTCCATGTTTAACCCAAAATTGGCATTTGAAAGGGTTTAAGGAGATGTGATACAATCTACACTTTTCATAAGCATGATAGATTTTCTTTCCAAGAGAAATAAACACAAAGGTCATCTAAGAAAGCTTCACAAAACTCCCTCAAATATTCTCTAAAAGCAGTGTTTATTAATCTTTGAAAGGTAACAGGGGCATTGGTTAAGCCAAAAGCCATAACACGAAATGGGAACACTCCAAATTCGGTTATAAAGGTTGTTTTAGCTTGTTCCTCCAGTGCAATTGTGATTTGCATATTTAGGATTCATTGGGTAGGGTCATTGCTGAACTAGTTTAGCCATGCTATTCATGGGGATTGTGTGTTGCACCGCGGAAGGTGGAACACCTTTCATATCATGATATGTCCAGGAAAATATATGCCTGAATTCCTTGAGAAGTTCTTTAAGTACACACTCCTCAGTCTCTGTCAGATCTTGGGCAATGAAAACAGGTTAGACTCTTCCCCTGTTGTCTGCTAACTCTATTGCCTTAACTATCGCTGGACTTTCATAGACTCCATTGCTCCCATCGATAGATTTTCTTTCAGCCTTTGTATACACTACCTTACGTTCCTCTGTGGTATAGGATTTGAAATATTCATGTGCAGGGTATAAGTCTGTGGGGTCATGTTGTTCTGTGGACTATGATTTCACTTTCGATTCCTTTTGTTGTTGCGCTAACTGTCGATTTTGTCGTCTCCTTACAGTATGGCTCAACTTTGGCTTCTCTGTAGCCTCTAATTGTGCGATGTCAATGGATTGTGGACTACACCACATAACGCTTTGAAGGTATTCACCCCAGTTATCTACCAACTTCCAATGAGCATCACATGCGCTTATATAATTAAGCCATTCTGCGGTAGATTCTTTTCATTTATTCTAGCACGCACATTTGCTCGATATCGTCGCCTCTTATAGTTCTTACTCTTTTTTTCTAATTTTCAATTACAACAGATCTCCAGTGAAGAGTCACTAGCCTGAATCGTTTCTTGTGTCTTCTGCTCCCTTGGATAGATTGTCATCTGGGGTACCAGTGGGCCTTGAATGGTTTGTCCCCACATTTGCACTAAAATTTGACTCAGATTCTTTGTCGTCACAGTCAATTTCAATTGATGATTCTGACCCCAAATAGTGTGGGCTATAGTCTTGTGAGGCGCTACTGGTTCTAATGCTAGTCAAACTTTCATCTTGTAGGTCATCAGAAGCTATGTGCATTGCTTCTAGCATATTTCAGGGTATGAATGGTTGCATTTCATCCCCCTCAGGTGTTACCCAGGTCGTCCCCCTATTTCCCCAACTGTCTATGGTTGCTGCTAGGTGGATCCAATCCACATTGTCCAACTCAGTCATCCCAGGTAGTACATCCATATAAGGAGAATCTTCCCCAACATTGATCATTGTCCGCTTTACATGTGTAACAATACTACAATGGGGCCGAGTGAACTGTGGTGTCAAATCTATGATCAGTTATAAACCTGTTTCCTAGAGGATGTGCTCGACCAGTCACAAGATCCACTCGAATGACACAATCTTGGAGCTGCAAGTAGACATGGTTTTTAGACCAGTCATGCACCATTTTTGCTTCCCTCATGAAAGGACGTCCTAAGATCATCTGTGATTCCATAGTGTGTTTGAAGAAATCCATAACAATGAAGGTAATCCTTATTTTATGTCCAAAGACCTTGATCTTGAGATCTTCTAGCATCCCAATAGGTTTAACAATAGACCCATTGGCCATCTTCACTACTATGGTTGTGGCCGCAAGGTTGAGATCTTCCCATAGTTTCCCATCAATTTTTAGTCACAATGCTAATCCCAATGCCACCATCAAGGATTCCCTTCACAATTAATCCCTTGGTAGTGATTGGTATGGTCGCATTGGATTTATCACCCTCAAAGTATTGTCTCAACTTGTTAACAAGTATTTCTATAACAAGGTTCTAATCTAGGTTGGGTTGTGGATTTAAGTGTTCCTCCTCTATTGGCATCTTCCCAACTCCATCCATCTGTGAAAATTGTGGTAGCCCAAACTTCAGTTCTCCATTGAGGAAGGCTGGAAGAGCTGAGACTAGCTCAGGGTCTTTATATAGTTTGGACATGATGGTGGTTTTAACTTCTGAAGACATGAAATCCATCAATTTGGCAATGTTTAACGGCACCTTTTGGCCTTGAGTCCCTTGAGGTGGGAAAGATGGGATCTCCATTTCTTCGATAGGATCAAGTAGTCCCTCTGTAAACATTCTTTCCATCAAGAAGTGAGTACGCCCACTTTCCCATGACTTTAAGTCACTTTCTTCTTGGATGACACTAGGTATGTCTAAGGGTCTATGGACTTGGTGAGGTTGTTGTTGCATAGGGAACACGGTGTCTGTAATCTGGATCTGCCTAGGTACTGGTTCTAGATCCCTTTGGGTATCTTCTACCAAACTCCTTAATTGCTTGACTCGCTCAATCTCCTCTGTAGGATTTGGATAAGTTCCTATCTTCTTCTCGGATCCTAACCATTGTGGCTCATGAAGATCTTCCTTGTTGGTTTCTATCTTAGTGGTTTTGGTCTCCATGGTTTCACCTGAATCAGAATCCTCTTCAGCATCATTCATATATAAGGGGTCGTCACCAGTCCCTATGTTGGTCTTTGAACTAAGGTCTGACTTCGCTGCTTTTTGCGATCTCTTCCTTCATGTTTTCTTCTTTTTTTGAGATTGGACAATTGATGCCGCGTCTCTTTCCTCAAGAATATAATTTTTGTTTTGGAGCATCGATCGTGTGAGTACGTTTACTGGTACCACATGTGTACTTTATGATGGCTCCTCAGTAACCTCAATCAAGTTTAATGGCGTGATCTTTGGTGCATTTGGATTATTTGGACATTGGGCAATCAAATGGTATATGTCACATCGATTACACATGAGTATCGGCATTGTAGATGTGCTGGCTTGATTGGTTTGCATTAGTGTGGCATTCTTTTGTATCCTAATAGGACACTCGGCTACACGATGTGGACCTCCACACTCATAGCATTGAAGAGGTTGTCTCTTAGCAGTGTAATTTATATTTTGGCCTCTTGCCGCAAGAGCAGCTACTTGATATACAGGTTTGACTTGTCCCCAATAGTCCTCCATGTAGTATTGTGGACTTTCTTCAAGCACATCCATCCCAGGCAATATTAGGATCTATATCTTCCTCACAGCCTTCCAAACAAGAAATAGATGACTCACAACCCACTTGATTCACAGAAGTCATTCTTGGATGTGGTGGTTGCGGTCCTAGCACTGGAGGTGGTAAGGGTGTTGTTTGAACAACATTTTGGGCCCTAGGGACCATGTGTTGTGTTTTTTGTTCAAAAGGTGGGTCCGGCATCAATGCAGGCACTCGAGGTGTGTCTGTCCATGCTAAGGTTGGTCTATGGTCCATCGCATGCTTAAATACTATGCAATCCTTAGCTCGATGACCATACCTCCCATAGGCATTGCAGTTCCCATTGAATTTTACTCTAAAAGTAGGGCATTCAGTGGTACTATGCGGTCCATAGCATACTGAGCACCATTGTTGCTCCCTTCTTGGATAGATATGATCGTTTTGTGGAGCTCGATTGTCTCTAAGAATCTCTTGAATAGCCTTGGTGAGATCTGCTAAAGTCATCTCAAATATCTTTGGCTCCTTGGGTCATTGGGGTCATTGGCTAATGCCCTGATTCTTGCGAGCTAATAGATTTAGGCTCAATAGACACTCTTTCTGCTTGAATCATGAAATTATCCTCTAATTGGATCGCATTGGTGGTGGATGCTTTCCAAGTGGTGATACCTCTAATGACTAGGCCATTGTAGATATCCTCATGTCGTAATCCCCTAATGAATCTATTAAGCAATTGGTTATTGTTGAAGCGCTCATTTGGATTACAACAAGAATTCAAATGCTTCAAGCGACTAATAAAGTCTCTCACCAACTCTCCTTCCTCTTGTTGGGCTTTCTCGAGCTGGGAGGCTACACCCCAAAGCACCTCCTCTCGTATGTATTCTTTAAAGAACAGTCTCCTAAGAGTAGGTTAAACCATTTTTTCTTCCATCCTCAGGGTTCTATACCAATCCCCTGCCTTCCCACTTAAGGTTAGTCTTAAAGCATTACTCTTATGCAGGTCATTGTATTCTCCTAGAGAATCGCATATTTGTTCAAACACTTCGATATTCTTTCTCACATCCCCGTCTCCACTAAATTTTTGTGTGAGCTTGGCTATTTTTACTGCCTTACTTCTAGGCTCTCTATTAGGCGTGTTACGCATATTCTCAGCAATAGATCGACCAATAGCTTGAGCAAATGTTGCCAAGTCACCTAAGTGAGCAGGAACCATGGGTGAAGGCGCTCCAGAGACTACATGTGGAGTAGGTATTGGCATTGGGCTTGGCGCATAAAAAGCCCTTGGGTTCCACGTTGGGTACGATGTTGTGCCATGTGGTGGTCCATAGTTCATATGGGTGGCCCTAGGCATAGCAGACGTCGGATGTGACATGCTAATGCTAGCCGGTATAATCCCATGGAAATAAGAGCTTGGGTGTTGTGGTTGTGGAGCATAGGTTGTTGAAACAATGGAAGGGGTAGGGACTACATGAGTACGAGGACCCATGGGTGTATACGATTGGTACACACTTGTAGGTATTGTTGCAGGCATTGAGCTACCATGTAGTCGTGCTTTACTAACAAATGAGATCCATGGCGTGTTTCTCGTCATGCCCATCATTGGGGTAGGCATGGTAGCCGTGGTGTCATCAAGGGAGAGATGAGCTAAACTTGGAAAGGTAAAGCTATCACTTGTGGGCTCAGATTGCAATGAGACCCCTGGAGAAACAACATATGGAGGATCCATCGGACTTACCGAGGGAGTCTCCATTTGCGATAAGGTCGGTTGTTTAGCCTTCTCTGTATCCAAGAATCTCATGAGACCCGTTGAAGGCATGTTGATCCCCTTGTTCTATCTCTCTAACTCAATGACCCTATGGATAACCTCACACACTCTTTGTTGTTGATCCTCCACACTAGTAGCTCCCATTGTGGATTGTAGGACATCTAACCAACCCACGTGATAGGTGTGACCTATGTATTGGTCGGTTAGAGTTTTCGTTTGTAGTTCGTACTCTCAGTTCTCATTTAAGAATGCTCCATCTAGGATTGAGGTGCTAGGAGTGTCCTTTGAACTAGATGCAATGTTGCTTTCTAGGGGTTGGCCCTTAGCGGTTGCTAAGTCAGGAGCACTTGATTGCTCTCCTAGCAAAGATATTGACATAGGAGCTTTTGATTTTAACTCTCTTCATTGCTCTGCCTTGCGTAAGCTATCGATTTCCTTTTCCCTTGCTGCAAGGATATATCGCTCAACCTCTTGTACTTCGGCAAGGCTTCTACCATCAGGTAATATGACCTCAAAGGGGAATAGCTTTGAAGAGTCAGGAGGTGCGGTGAATGAAGTATTCACGTGCACATTCTCTAAGGGCATAGGGTACGTTGGTCATGAATGGAGAATTTACTTCCCCACCCCCCTCATTTACATCATTAGCTCCATGTTCGGAGCGAGTGGCTCTACTACAGGTTTCCTTCAGGCGGCTAATCACGCTCGGGCCGGACCACGAACCCATGGCATGCATGTCTTGGCTTGAGCTATCGGGATTAGGCATTGGGAAACCCTCCATGACGTCGTAGTCAGAGGAAGAGTCACTAGCCTCTATGTTCGGGTCTTGGTTTGTACTGCCTTGGATCCTCGTCGAGGGCCCAGAACCTAAGGTAGGTGGATATTGAGAACTCGCGTAAGTCGAAATTCTCTCTAGTTGCTCCGTCTCTATCACACGACCAGAGCGCAGATGCATGTGCCTGTGACACCCTACAAGCGTCGACGAATAACCTTGAAGGTTAACCACTTACTTTTTTAGGCGTCCGTTTTCACTCTTTTTTTTTGTAATATGTTTTTTAATGATCGATTTTTTTTTATTAAAGTGTGTGATAGCTCAGAACGAGCGTATCACTCAGAGGGTCGCGGTGTGCTTTACAGCACAACGTTTGGTCACCTAAAGCTCCGTTGGTCCTCAAAAAAGTCGATTTTTAACTACGTGTCAAGATAAAATTCGTAATTTTAAAGGGCGATAGATGCCTAAGGCTAAGCGTGAGCTTGGGCTTGGGTCTATGAGATGTTCCCGATCCCGGTCCTACCTTTAAATTTATTTTTTTTATTTATTTTTTTTGGGGATAAGGTCGTCGCGGCCTGCGCGCGAGCACACACACACTCTACCTACCTACTTACAACTAATACACCTACTGTTACACACTAACACACTTCATTACCTCTCACAGATCTACTTCCTACTTACTGTACTTTGCATTACACAGAACTAACAACCTTAATATTAACACCTTACACAGAGAAAAAACACAGTACCTTTGAAAACTCCATTAACAAAGAAATACACAGTAGCAACACAAAATCCTTCTTCTCAACACACACACCTTCCTTTACACATTTTCTACAATTGAAATTGCACCACAAAAGAACCATTCAAGCTTAGTGTATGGCATTCCTTGGCAACGTCGTATTATTTATTTGGTAGAGTCAGGTATCGGGCTTGTCGGTCCAATAGGAAAAGGGTAAGAGTGATCACCGATGAGAGGCGTCCATACTTAGCCAACTAATCCCTTAAATGTTCAAGTTAGAGTGCGCCTCTCATCGGTGATCACTCTTACCCTTTGCCTATTGGACCGACAAGCCCGGTACCTGACTCTACCAAATAAAAAATACGACGTCCGTTGTAGATGATAGGAATGTGTGTGAGGGTTAACAGCCTTGTCATCCATTGACATGGCTTCCGTATAGCAGGAAGGCTCTCCGCAATCTCTCATCATAATGTAGTCCAATGAGGGAGTAAATCTATCAGGAGGCTTTGAAACTCTTGTAGACCTTCTAATAACTGGTTGAGCATGTTGTCCCTAAGCAACATCTTGTACTACAGGAGGATTTTGGTCTTGTTGTCTAACATTAGGCACTTCAGCCCTATTGTGAACAACTCCTTCTTCTTGGAAGATAACCCTCCTGACCTCCACTATATGCACAGGCATCTTCTCTTCATTGAAGTATACGTCATTGCTACGAACAATCTTTTTAGCTTCAAGATCCCATAACCAAAATCCCATCTCGCTAGGATTTCAATAGCCAAGAAATATGCATTTCTTTGACTTAGGATCCAACTTGCTTCAAAATTCCTTTGGATCATGGCAATACGCTTCGTAGCTAAACACTTGAAGATGCTTGTAAGGTGGCTTCCCGGACCAAATCTCTTTAGGTACCTTCTCATTTAAAGCCTTGTTGGGAGATATATTAATAAGATGGACAGTAGTTGCTAACGCTTCCGCCCAAAATCCATTAGGCAACTCTTCATTAGACAATATGCTACGTAGCTTCTCTTGTATGGTACGGTTCATCCTCTCAAAAACACCATTTTGTGGAGGGTTATATGGAGCAATCAAATCTCTTTTTATGCCTTTGGAATCACAAAAATTTAAAAAGGCTTTAGTGACATACTCACCACCATTGTTTGACCTTAAGCACTTGACTTCAAAGTACATCTAGAAATGAGTAAATACAAGATTTATGAAATCCTAGACTGCCATTTAGAAAAAAATAAATTACATTTTGATGAAATTAATTAATCAATAGTTTTGGGCTTATGGGTGAGTTTATCAATTAGTTAGCTATGACTAAGGTTAAAACAACTACTATAGTACTAGCTAAGCTAAGAAGATTATCTAAATGCAAGATTCCCTAAATGTGCTTTTCAGCTTTGATTAGCCAACTAGCTCTCACAACTCCAAACAAAAACTTGAAATTTAACTATAAGCTCGATGGAAGTCTTTTAAATGTCATTTTTTTTCTTTTACTTTGGTTCACAATCATTTGGTGTGTGTGCTTATTTTGTATGTCCGGGGCTTTTTGCTTCTCAAGGAAAAGCGCCCACACTGGGAACCTCTAGGGCTCTAGTACCATAGACAATACATGTGAATCAAGTACTCAATCAAGCCAGGATTTCTCTTCCAACGTAAGATTTTTCTTTTGTGGCACTTATGTTTTTTGCTTCCATTTCCTTGGTATTCTCACTAGTTTCTTTTGTTGTTTAAGTGAGCAAGCTTCTCTGTGCCTAATCAAACACTCAGATAATTTTATCAACTAGAACTAGTGGTTAAGTAAATGAGTTAACTTAAAGTCACAGTCTCCTAATCTCAAGGCTCGTCTATAAGATTAAACTCTAGTTCAATCAACTTAAGCAAAGACAAATTTATACATCTATAATGGCAAATAACAAACATAACTATTGCACTCAAAAAAACCTTCAAAAACCACAATTAGCAATTATACATATCCACCATCATGAATCATGGAAAGTAGTACACTTGGAGGTATGGAGTTGCTCATTTTGTTGAAGCAGATGTTCCACCCATGTGGATGGAAATTTATATAAGTCCTACATAAGAATATCAACATCAAGGCACTATACCTCTAGGAGGCATGTCAGTGTGAAAAAATTAAAACTCCTAGAAAACAAACTTAAAACGCAATCCAGACCCTTAACGTACCTATCTATCATCCCTTTTAGAATCAAGGAAAGAGGATATTATATAAACCGGGTGGCATCCCTAAGGCTAGGCCTCTATCCTCATCATCTAGATAAACAAAATCATTTTCCATTAGGAATAATCTTTCTCGATCTCTATTATTTCTTCTTCGTCATCCTCTTGCACAAGCATGTTAATCAAGAACCTCGCTATGCATGGATACTCACCTTGTGCAAAAGAATAAGCATGTGCCACTGGAGAAACATTTGCTACTTGGTAGGGATCACTAGTTAACCATAGACGTATCAGCCATTCTAACTCCTCAAAATTTCTCTCACGCGCAAGTCTCTCTACCAAATCCCATTTGCAAGAAAGTATAGGGTAGCAGATGTGAAACACTTGAGAAAAATAAAAAGGGTACCTTTCATAAAAAATAGAAGTGCATGCCTCTGGTGAAGTAGCCCTCTCTATGAATACAGATAGATTTGGTTAGGTCTTTAAAACATAAGAGTTTTTTTGTGTGCTGCTTGATGTGACATGGTGAATTTGGACTTATGTGTAGGATCTGATAGGGTGCTCTCTCGTTGCTAGTTGCTCTTGCTGTTTTACTATTTGTTTTCTTTTTTCGTTTCTTTGCTAGAACTAGTATAAGGCTATGTATATACAGTCACTCAATTGCACAGTTCAGATGTCAGGGAAGAAAATTTAAGTGGATGGGGATCCAAAATATTGACGTGAGTGAGGACTCCCCCCTTCCTTGGGTAGGTCATACTATTTGAAATGTGCTCGCCACCCTTTGAAACCAATTGTTCCAGGTGGTAATAGGTGAGGATTTTTGCCATTAGTTTTCTATTACCTTAGGTGCCTCATCGAGTTGCAAGGGTGGTAAGGTACTCTCCCAGGATTGAACTTGAAGTGGTTTATCAGGTGATTCTTGAATACTGAGAGGTGTGGATTCCTTTGTAGCTTCATGGAGGTCCACTATTGTAGGTGGAGGCTATGGAGAAGCTTTTACCTCTATGGATGCATTACATGAAGAGCTAGAAGCTTCATGGGACTCCCCCATTCCTGAGCTAGACGGAATAAATTGGTTTTTCCTTGGAAACCAAACTAGCTCTGGGATAGGTGTGTAGCATTCTGTGATCTTTCCCTTTCCACGGTCTACCATTGGCTTTGGAGTTACATTGATTGACTCACATGGTTTTGTAGGTGATAGGGAAAGACACATTTTACGTTTACGTATCCAAATTTGTTTATTTCCATCATAGTAGCCTTGGGCTTCTAATAGTTGTTTTGGAATCCATCGCGATTTGGTCTTGACTCTCCTAGAACGCGCTCTTGGTTTTCCATGAGAAGTTTTTCTTGAAATGAATAGAAGGGTTGAGGTATCTAGAAGTAAGGCCTTGGGGACCCATTGATATGTACTCTTAGGTCGTGCAGGTTGAGTACTTTAATATTACTGCTTGCTACAACTACAAGAGTTGAAGTGCTAGATTCATGGGTAGCCGACAAGGACAAGTTAACCACTTTTGAATCTTCGCTATCTTGCAACTTCGCTAGAGTCTGCAACGTAGGTGACTTTGCTTCACGGATAGGGGTAAGAGCCCGTGGCCGCGTCGTGACACTACCAGTACCCCAATCAATAGTAAATTTGGTTGCCAACATCCACGTGCGTCCAAGGTTTATGTTGCCCTCCAGTTCCAGCAAGCATGACCAAAAAGTCTTGAGCTACAACCCCATTGTCATAACTGACAGAAGTGTGCCAGATACCAAAAATTGCATTTTTTTTCTTGTTGACACCCTTGACTTGGATAATACTCTCAGATAGAGGTGGCTTCCCTAACTGACACCAAACTACATATGACAACAAATTATATTTAGCACCCGTGTCCAATAAGGTGTTATATAGCACTTTTCCATAGGGGCTATTTAGCTTAATAGGGTATCATAGAGGTGTGTCAGAGTCCAACCAATCATCCTCTATTTCAATGTGGAATGCATGTGTAACTCCAAGGTTGGCCTCTCATTGGCGGCGTATGCGTTGTTGTCGCTCTTTAGCCTCAGCTTGAGCTTGTATCTTCTTCAATTCGGCTTGTGCCTTGGCTGCCTTTTTTTTATGGATGGCATGTAGCTCTTCCTGGCTTAGAGGATCATAGTACCTTTTGAATTTACTCCCATTGAGGAAACCAATGGTTTCAACTCCATCTAGAGTCTCCACACATACTCTATATGGTCCTTTTCCTGCATATTTCAACTTTTTCTTTTTGTTATGCACTCCATACATAAGGGCTTTATCACCAACATTGATATCTTTATTCTTTAGATAACGATCAAACCATTTTTTCCTTCTATCTTTCTCCACAAGTGCATTTTGCACAGCTAATTGCCTCCCATCATCTAGCCTTTCAAGGATATATAACCACTCAACTAAGGGTTACCATCCCAACCTTCTTGAGAAGATACTCGAAGACTAGGAATGACAAAATCCCATGGCATAACCGCTTCTTTGCCATACACCATCTTAAACGGTGTGCTGTTAATGGCAACTTTGTATGCAGTACAATAAGCCCATAAAGCTGAAGTCAGCTTTAAATCCCAATATGTACGATGAGCTTCCACAGTTTTGTTCAAGATAGAGATTAAGGTCTTGTTGGTGCTATCAGCTTGGCCATTTGCTTGTGGATAATAAGGTGTGGACTTATGGTGAGCTATCATGAAGTTGGTAGTGAGTTCTTTTATCACTCCATTTATAAAATGAGTACCATTGTCCCTCACAATCTCAAAGAGAAACTTGGCAGTTGACCTTGGATCAACTTTACGTGTCAACCTGGCTTCTATCCACTTTGTCACATAGTCAGTGGCAACGATAATTGTTGAGATGTCGAGCTCTACACCTTGAGCTGGCATCCACTACGGGTCTTGGCCGCTTACGGAATTTACTCACTGGCGCGTTAGGTGACCGACACGGAGGATCTCTGCCAGTGATTCTACAGCTGGACTACACATATAGTGCCAGCCTAGTACGCTTCTAGCGAGTTCACACTTAGTGACCGCATGTACATATGTGCTACTTTTCAGCTTTAGCACTTAGTCATTTTGTACTCTCTTTTCTGTGAAGAAGAAGAAGAAGCTTTCCATCTCTGTGTGCTTTGTGCATGTCTTGTGTATCTCTCTTGCATCCTCATTCTTTACATGGTATCAGAGCCTGATGCAGGCAAGAGAGGCTAAGAGAGCAAGAGCATCACAATCCCTTCATTCGCAATCCACGACAGGTCTCCAAAGTGCAGTACACAGAGATTTACTGTACAAGTACAGTGGTTGTATGTACATTTGATTGTGGACACTCGTTGAGTGTAGGAAGCGTTACAGGTACCACGATAGCAAATTTAGCAAATTTGCAGGTTTTTGCAGATTGCAGCTATTTTGTCTTAGTGCTTCAAGATGTCTGACGGTTTCAGTCAGATTGTTACTGAGAAGCTTGAGAAAAATAACTACCCTGCATGGAAGTTCAGAATAACAAATTTCCTAAAAGGAAAAGGTTATCGGGACTATGTAGAAGGAGACCATGAAAAGGAACCAGAGATTCCCGAGGCAAATGCTACAACAGAACAAAGGAAAGCTTTGAGGGACTGGCAACAAGGCCAGAGCAAAGTGATGTATTGGCTTTCTATGAGCATCACAGATGGCATGATGGGCTATCTACAGGATGCTGAAACCCCCGCCATTGCATGGAAAAACTTAGGCAGAGTGTTCGAGGTGAACACCAAGGCCAGGAAGCTTCAACTAAAGTCAGAG
Organism: Adiantum capillus-veneris; assembly: GCF_014529385.1. NCBI lineage: Eukaryota > Viridiplantae > Streptophyta > Polypodiopsida > Polypodiales > Pteridaceae > Adiantum > Adiantum capillus-veneris. The sequence continues at coordinate 69,782,391 of NC_140960.1, read as the reverse complement.
CTAAATCAGGTTAAGAGGAACAACCTCTACATCAATGATTATGCTTTGAAGATCAAGAGTATCATTGAGGCTCTTGGATCTATTAAAGTCTCAGTGGAAGACGATGACATTGTCCGTGCATGCTTGGATGGTCTAGGAGATGAGTATGTACATTTTAGGTCTTCCATGAATACAAGAGACGACATCCCCGTGTTCCAAGATTTGATTTCTATGCTTATTCTTGAGGAGAAGAACCTTGACACATCTTCTTCTCATGGCAGAAATAATTCTGAACAGGCCTTCTATTCTAACTCCAACAGAGGTAGAGGTAGAGGTCGTGGTCGAGGCCCAAGGGGTTGCAGGGGCCAATTTCTAGAAGTTCAATCAAATCAAAACAATACAAGTGGTAGGGGAAACCAGTCTCAAGGCAGGGGAAGTCAAAGAGGTCGTGGTGCACGATCAAGCAGGCAGCAACATACTCCAGATAGCAGAGAATGTTGGACTTGTGGTGAAAGAGGTCACATGTCACGTGACTGTCCAAAGGGAAAAGCAAGTGGAAAGAGAGAACAGGGCAACTATGCATCTACTAGCAGAGATGCAAATGACAGCAAAAACGAGCGCATGTTTGTTATGCAGCATGTAATGAATACAATGACTGCAGAGAATTCCACCCAAGATGATGTTTGGTATGTGGATTCAGGTGCCTCTAATCACATGACGTCTCGTGGAGAGTGGTTTAGAGATATGCGCAAACCAGATGTGTCAGGCTATGTGCAGACAGGAGATGGCACAGCTCACCCCATTGCTCATGTAGGGGACATACCTCTAAATACGAAGAGTGGGAAATCAAAGTACTTAGCAGATGTACTTCATGTCCCAAACATTACAAAGAATCTTGTTTCTGTTGGACAAATGGTTGAGCAGGGTTTGCAGGTTTGCTTCAATCCGAATGGCTGTTATGTAGAAGATTTCCAGAATGGCTGTAAGCTGATCACAGAGGGCAAATGTATGGGCAGAATGTTTACACTGAATGTAGACATGCCTGAGGTAAAAGCTGCATTATTTGCACAGGGCACAGGTGTTGTGGCTGATGTTGACATTTGGCACAAACGCATTGGCCATGTCAATGAGCAGAGATTGCGTAGCATGCAATCAAAACAGATTGTAAAAGGTTTGCCCAAATTCAAGGTGGATGGTATGCATAAAGTGTGTGCAGCATGCCAGTTTGGAAAACAGTCAAAGGGCTCATTTCCACATGAGAGCAATGTATGTAAAAACCCACTTGAGGTGGTGCACACAGATGTTTGGGGTCCAACCGGTACTGCAAGTATACATGGTTGCAGGTATTATGTCTCTTTCATTGATGACCATACAAGGAAAGTATGGGTCTACTTCATGCGTAACAAAAGTGAAGTGTTTGGTCACTTTCAAGACTTCAAAGTCATGATTGAGAAGGAGACAGATATGCAAATCAAGACATTGAGGTCAGATGGAGGGGGAGAGTACTTCTCCAATGATTTTTCAGATTTTCTGCGAATGCATGGTATACGCAGGCAGTTTACATGCAGATATACTCCACAACAGAATGGGGTCGCAGAAAGGAAAAACAGGCACATTGCAGAGGTTGCACGTGCATTGATGAATGAGAAGAACACGCCTCATCATTTCTGGGCTGAAGCCGTAAATTTAGCTATGTACATTATGAACAGGACACCTACAGCTGCGGTGCATGATGTAACACCTGAGGAAAAGTTTACAGGTACAAAGCCTGATTTGGCACACTTGAAGGTGTTTGGCTGCATAGCTTACGTGCATGTACCAGATGAGTTGCGTAGGAAATTGGATCCTAAAGCAGAGAAATGTATTCTTGTGGGATATTCCCTTGAACAAAAGGGATACAGGTGCTACAATCCTACTACACGAGAATTACGAGTGAGCAGAGATGTAGCCTTTGATGAGATGAGCAGCTGGTACAGTAATGCACATGGCACTATTGGGATGATGTAAAAGATGATGTGGTTGTACAAAATGTGAGGCCACAGTCACAGGTTTTGAGTGGACCACAAGAGTCCTCTTCTCGTGGCTCTATTGAGAAACCATGGAATGGTAAACTACGTACGCAGGTTACTCCACCAATAGGTACAGGGAATGTATCACGAAAAGGAAAGGAAAAGGTTGATGAACCTCCCTTTATGGCTGATGCATCATCAGGTTTTTCACATGTAGACATGGATTCAGATGGTTCTGAACAAAGTCTTGATGAAGAATTTGGAATTCCTGCTGTCAGGACACCTGGTGTAAGGAAAGTACAAGAAGATGCTAGAGGGCAAAGGAGTGACCCAGGACCGTGCAGATCTAATAGAGTCAAAAATCCAGTTCAGAAATTGACTTATGATGGGTATCTAGCGCATCACCAAGCCTACATGGCTAAGGTGATACAGGATGTGGAGCCCACATGTTTTGAGGATGCAGTTGGAAATGTGCATTGGGATGATGCAATGAATGAAGAGATGGCTGCATTGGAAGCAAACGACACATGGGAGTTGGTGCCATTGCCAAGTGGCAAGAAAGCTATTGGCTATAAATGGGTGTATAAAACCAAGCATAAGGCTGATGGTAACATTGAGCGTCACAAGGCAAGGTTGGTCGCAAAGGGTTATGCACAGACGTATGGCATAGACTATGAGGAGACCTTTGCTCCAGTAGCAAAGATGACGACTGTGAGAGCTGTCATAGTAGTGGCTGCATCTAGAGGATGGATTATGCATCAAATGGATGTAAAGAATGCCTTATTGAATGGTGAGTTGCAAGAGGAAGTGTATATGGATCAGCCACCTGGTTATGTCGATCCAGGTTACCCAGATTATGTATGCAGACTTCTCAAAGCTTTGTATGGTTTGAAGCAGGGCTCTAGAGCATGGTATGACAGGATTGCCAAGTATCTTGTCAGTATTGGTTTTAGGAGAGCTCATGCTGATCATTCACTCTATATACGTGAGAGTGATGTGGGGATTGTGGTCATTACCATATATGTAGATGACCTTATTATTGTGGGTGACAATGCTATGGAGATTGACCATGTGAAGGGTCTTCTCAAACAGGAGTTTGAAATGAAAGATTTGGGCGAGTTGCGCTACTTTCTTGGCATTGAGGTGATCAGGACTCCAGAGGGTGTATGGATGTCACAGAGACAGTATGCTTTGGACATGTTGTCAAAGTATGGTATGGTTGATTGTAAGCCAGTTTCTATTCCCTTGGATGTGAATGCAAAGCTGAGTGCAGAGAAGGGTGATGTTGTTGAGGATGTCAATATGTACAGGAAGATGGTGGGTAGTCTAATCTACTTGACTGTCACGAGGCCAGACTTGAGCTACACAATAGGCTTGGAGAGTCAGTTCATGCAGCTTCCGATGAAGCCACATTTGGATGGAGTATGACGCACACTTAGGTATGTGCAAGGGACTCTTGACTACGCATTGTTCTATGCAGCAGATGCACCATTAGCATTGTATGGGTATACAGATGCAGATTGGGCGGGTAGCATTGTTGATAGGAGATCTACGAGTGGCTTCATGTTCTTTTTTGGGAGTGCTGCTGTTACTTGGAGCAGCAAAAAGCAGCCTACGATTGCTTTATCGAGCACAGAGGCCGAGTACAAAGGTGCAGCAGTTGCGGCGTGCGAGGTAGCTTGGCTACGCACATTACTTGAGGACTTGGGAGTGCAGGTGGACCAGCAGATTGTCATTCATTGTGACAACCTCAGCAGCATGCAGTTGGCTAGGAACCCAGTGTTCCATGCCAGGACCAAACACATAGAGGTCCATTACCACTACGTTCAAGAGCGAGTGTTGGCGGGCGACATCGACTTGGTCTACGTCATCACTGAGGAGTAGATAGCGGATATCTTTACCAAGGCCCTCGGAGCTGAGAAGCTTCGACGTTTCCGGACTATGCTTGGACTCTGTGACATGCAGAGCTCGAGGGGGAGTGTTGAGATGTCGAGCTCTACACCTTGAGCTGGCATCCACTACGGGTCTTGGCCGCTTACGGCATTTACTCACTGGCGCGTTAGATGACCGACACGGAGGATCTCTGCCAGTGATTCTACAGCTAGACTACACATATAGTGCCAGCCTAGTACGCTTCTAGCGAGTTCACACTTAGTGACCGCATGTACATATGTGCTACTTTTCAGCTTTAGCACTGTCATTTTGTACTCTCTTTTCTGTGAAGAAGAAGAAGAAGCTTTCCATCTCTGTGTGCTTTGTGCTTGTCTTGTGTATCTCTCTTGCATCCTCATTCTTTACAATAATATATCACGATTGAGTGCTATGAGCTACCGGACTAATTGGGCCTACAAAGTCCAAACCCCATTTTTCAAATGGTTGAGTCACTTTAACACGATGTAAGGGCATCGTATCATTTCATTGTGTGATTTTGTAACGTTGGTATTCATCACATCCTTTTGCAAAAAGTGATGCATCCTTGAATAAGGTAGGATACCAATAGCCTGATTGCATCACCTTTCAAGATGTTAGTTCCCCTAAGAAATGTTCTCCAACTATACCTATGTGGGCTTCTTGCAGTATGTATAGATACTCATCCTCACGGGCATGACATCTAATAATATCGTCCTTCCCTACCCTGTAGAGAGTGCCTGCAATGAGAGAATAAGGTTCACATTCTTTTAACAGTTTTTGAGCTATGTCCTTACAAAGCTCTTTGGGTGGAAAACCATTAACTAGAAAGTTCACAATCTTCTCACTCCATTCAGGTATGGTCTCGACTAGGAATAGAGAAGTATCGGACAATTCATCATTGACTCCAGTAGGGGCTTCACCATTGGGTATGTGAGACAAATGATCCACCATGACATGTCTTTTATTAGGTCTCACCACAACGGTAAAATCAAACTCAAGGAGAATTAATAAGCATCGTGTAATTCTTCCCATTGAAAAAGGTTTATTTACTAGATACAATAAGGCTTGATGATCAACATAAACAAACTTGTTGGCTAGAAGGTAGTAGCGAAATTTCTTCACTGCATAAATCATACCTAAACCTTCTCGCTCTGTAGTGGTGTAGTTTCTCTCAGCATCATTCAATTGACGACTTGCAAAGCTAATGGGGTAGTCTAATTTATGTTCTCCTCGTTGAGGGGTCAAAGCATGGTTTGGTGGTACAAAAGGTAGTGTCCTTGACACAACATATGCTTGGTGATTCTTGTGTGTAAAAACCATGGGCATTTTTTTGAATTGGGGAGGGCAAATAAACTTCTTTTTTAAGTGGACGTTTTTTTAACTTTAGAAGCATGCAATACTAAGAAGAGGTGGGGGTGATGGCGGGGCCGGGGAGTGGGGTTACGGTTGGGAGCTTTCACACCAGCACCTCTCTCTCTCTCTCTCTCTCTCTCTCTCTCTCTCTCTCTCTCTCTCTCTCTCTCTCTCTCTCTCTCTCCGCACGTCCCTCTCCCTGTGTGTCTCTCTCAGTTTTGAACCTTCTCGCCTTCCTTGCCGCCTCCTTAGCCACTGAGCTGTTGTGTTCTCTCTCTCTCTCTCTCTCTCTCTCTCTCTCTCTCTCTCTCTCTCTCTCTCTCTCTCTCTCTCTCTCTCTCTCTCTCTCTCTCTCTCTCTCTCTCTCTCTCTCTCTCTCTCTCTCTCTCTCTCTCTCTCTCTCTCTCTCTCTCTCTCTCTCTCTATCTATCTATCTATCTATCTATCTATTTGCAAATGGATAGTAGCGCAGGAGATTACTGGCTTGGTGATGCTCAGGACCTTTCTTTCGATGAGATAGAAGGTGATGCTCAGAACCTCTCTTTCAACGAGGTAGAAGGTGATGCACAGCTCCTCTCTATCGATGAGATGGAAGGTGACGCACAACTCCTCTCTTTTGATGAGGTACAAGGTTGCCCAAGCAATGTTCAGCAGATGCACATCAATTCCATTAGCACTAGTATTCCAGCTGCATGTACCGGTAATCACGCTTTTCTTCATGATTATTGGGCTGCAAAGAAACGCGCACAGAGAAGCAAGGAAAGACATCCTACGTCTGCTCTTGGATTACGGGAAGCCAGGTCAAGAAAGAACATTTGTGCAGCAGTGGCTCAATGTTCGCGCAAGCAAACAGTAGGGATTGCAAAGGATGAGCAGAAGGAAATATTCTGGCAACTCCTGGACCACCAAACATTTTCCTTGCTGCTGCAACCATCAAATTTCAGCAAAGTCGAAGACACTGTTGTATCGGGTGTGCGCAACACTTTGACTCAAATCAAGGTCCCTCATTCAGCAAGTGAACTTTTTGTAAAGAGAATCTCTTTGGCAATGATTCTAAACAATAGTACAAACTCACAATCAGTAAACCAATCCAGAATGGCTAGTATCCTGGGGATCCATCGAAGGAATATAGCTGCAGCAAGCTCACGACTAGAGAATAAAGATGAAGATGAAGTGTTTCCATTGAGTGCTTATGAGAGACAATTGCCACGAGGAACCATTATTACCAATGAAACAAGAGATTTGGTATATGCCTTTTGGACATCAGAGAGCAAAGTTTCACCCAACAAGAAAGACATATGCAAGATGAGAATTGGAAGGAAAAGTGTCGTCAAACATCCTATACATCTACTCGACTAATCTCAGGTACCAACAGCTTCTAGTAATTGTACATCTTGTTTGGTGCTACTTAAGGCTTATTTGGTCCAGATAGTACCAAATTTGGTAGTCTGCTGTACGGCAGAGGGTGTTTACAATACCAAAGAATATCTATAAAGTACCAAATCCTAGTGATCGAGTGCCAAGCCTATCCATAGAGTTTAAAACCCTCTCTATATGTTAGGAAATAAGACGTAGCTAAATAGATAATTGAGTAGATTACTTAATGGAGAGAGACAGATTTATATACACGAGATTATAGAGTAGAGAGAGAGAGAGAGTACACACGATATACGTGGTTCACCCAATGTGGGCTACGTCCACGGGAAAGCAGCCACTCAATGGCTTTAGTACTTCAAAACAAGAAGTAGTTTACAAAGGGATTATACCCTTAATGGAGCTCCCGCCTTGCTTCACTCTCACCACCTCACACTCACCTTGTTGCATCAACTTCACACTATGAAATGTGTGTAGAAATGGCCTCCTTTTATAGGCCAAAAGGGCTGCCCTCTTTTATGAGAGACAGCCATGTGTAGCCGCCCTTGTGCGAATAAGTCCAAATCGGACCCTCCAATCCGCCCATGTGTGGCCGCCCTTGAGAAGACAATTCCGCTTTTGAATTCGGCCACCGGCCACCGGCCATTGACTTCCGACCACCGGCCATCGGCCATTGACTACCGGCCACCGGCCAACCGACCGGTTGTTTTCCGACCACTTTCCGGCCGCCATCCGGCCATAATATTCCGGCGAAAAAGAATATTCCGGCGAAAAAAAAGTCCCGAGGCCTTTAAAGTTGCCCCTGATTCTTGTCCGTGAAAATTTTGGTTTCCGGTGAGTGATTTTCCTTCACGCACGATGGCTTCTCCTCATAATGGGGGCCTTACAAATGTACGCTTTTACCACAGAAAATCACAAGGGTAAATCAGGCTCCATACTTAACACTATAGAGTACCAAAACCTAATTATCCAGTACCAATGCCTATGTATAGAGAACCAAAAGTCTATTTACAGAGTACCAAACTCAACAGATACCACCAAAGCCTCTTTGTAGAGTACCAAATCCTATCACTATAGGACCGGGATCTATTTACAGGGTACCCCACACTTCTAATAGTACAAAAGCCTATATGTAGAGCACCAAATCCTGTCTATCGAGTACCAAAGGCTATCTATGGAGTACCAAAGCACATCTGTAGAGTACCAAATCCGGTGTATCAAGTACCAAAGCCTATGTATGGAGTACCAAAGCAGATCTGTAGAGTACCGAATCCGGTATATCGAGTACAAAATCCTAGCTATCGAGTGCCAAAGCCTATCCATAGAGTTTCAAACCCTCTCAATAGAGTACCAATACCTATTTATCTAATACCAATGCCTATGTATAGAGTACCAAAAACTATTTACAGAGTACCAAACTCATCGGATACCACCAAAGACTATCTGTAGAGTACCAAATATTCTCTGTAGAGTACCAAATCCTATCTGTAGAGTACCAAATCCTATCACTATAGGACCAAAGTCTATTTACAGGGTACCCCACACTTTTGATAGTACCAAAGCCTATATGTAGAGTACCAAATATTGTCTATCGAGTACCAAAGGCTATATATGAAGTACCAAAGCACATATCTAGAGTACCAAAGCCTATCTATGGAGTACCAACTCAGATCTGCAGAGTACCAAATCCGGTATATCGAATACAAAATCCTAGCGATCGAGTGCCAAAGCGTATCCATAGGGTTTCAAACCCTCTCGACAGAGTACCAAAACCTATTTATCCAGTACCAATGCCTATGTATAGAGAACCAAAGTCTATTTACAGAGTACCAAACTCATCGGATACCACCAAAGACTATCTGTAGAGTACCAAATCCTCTCTGAAGAGTACCAGATCCTATATGTAGAGTACCAAAGCCTACCACTATAGGACCAAAGTCTATTTACAGGGTACCCCACACTTTTGATAGTATCAAAGCCTATATGTAGAGTCCCAAAGTCATCGGATACCACCAAAGACTATCTGTAGAGTACCAAATCCTCTCTGAAGAGTATCAGATCCTATCTGTAGAGTACCAAAGCCTACCACTATAGGACCAAAGTCTATTTACAGGGTACCCCACACTTTTGATAGTACCAAAGCCTATATGTAGAGTACCAAATAATATCTATAGAGTACCAAAGCCTACCAGCAGTACCAAATCTACGGTACCATATTTGGAACTTTTTGGTACTGTTGAACTTGGGTGCATGTCTGTCCACTATTACAGTACCAAATTTGGTACTTTTGGGTACTGTTGAACTTGGGCACGTCTGTCCACTATTACAGTACCAAATTTGGTACTTTTTGGTACTATTGACTTGGGTGCATGTCTATCCACTATTACAGTACCATATTTGGAACTGTCTAAAGCCAGTTTTGGTACTACTGCAGTAGTGGAATTTTACCAGTACCATGAAGTTGGTTTTTTCTGAATCGTTTTGTCTTTGTGCCATAGGTTGAGTTGTACCAAAGATTCAAGAAGGCTCACCCAACACTGGTAGTGTCTCTTAGATGCTTCGAGGCATTGAAGCCATACTTTGTACGGAAGTTGAAGGACAGAAATACTTGCTGTTGTGTGGTTGATGTGCAGATGCTCTATTTCAAAGAGGCCCTTAATCAAATGCGGCAGAACAAGTTTGGGCACCACGGGAAAGGTCACCTTTGCACTTGCTCCGTTTGTTGCATAGGTGATGAGAGAGGAACGTGTTTTGCAAACCAAGCAGTGTGTCAGCACATCACCGTTATGTGGGAATCCATCAGGTGCCCAAAGCCTCCAAATTGTGAATACCATGCAAAGAAATGCTTGATGGGGGACTGCTCACAATGTGGAGTACGGAGGTTGACATTTTGTCCCGATGAGATAGCAAAGGATAGCAAGGAGGTGTCTGTGAAGGTTTTCATGGAGGTTGGAACAGGAGAGGTTCATAAAGGTGGGAGTGAGAAGAAGATAAAGGACTTGATTGTGCAACGGATGAAAAGTGGGACTTTTCTTAGCCTATTTTCAGCCCATCTGACAGGCTTCATAAGGCACAACTTTTTCTTCCGCTAGCAAGCCCAACAATTCAAGGAATGTTTGCAGAATTTTCCTAACAACGTTGTAGTATCTGTTATTGACTTTACGAAGAACCCTTTAAAGTTCAGAATGAAATTCAGTCAATGCATTGGTGGTCTACCCAAGTCACAATACTTGTGCACATCACTTATTTAAGAAATGCAGCAGGTGGTACACAGAAGACGCTACACTTCTACATATTGGATGACAAGCAGCATGACACATTTTTTGTACAACAATTTTTCTTGCTGCATGACAAGTGGCTGAAAGAACGAGGACATTCTCTGCAACAACATTGGGTTTGGTCAGATGGTGTTGCTTCACAATTCAAGGCCTGTAGACCTTACTATTTTGTGGCCAGGTACTATCAAATGACAGGCTTGCACATGATGCATAACTTCTCTGCATCCGGCCATGGAAAATGTGAGCATGATGGGACAGGGGCAGTCATCAAGAGAACTTTCACGCATGAGGAATTGAAACAAGATGGCTGGCGTATGAAGTGTGCATCTGATGTTGTCAACTTTTTGTACGCAACTTTTCAGCCAAGAGAACAGTCTCAGAGGTGTAATACGCAAAGAGTCTTTTGGCTTATTGGCACGGATGAAGTGCAGTGCAATCTGCAATGGGACTGTGAGCGCATCGTTGTTTGTTGATGGCTATTCACAGGACAACCGCACTGCCATACGCTTTCGATCACTTTCATGCGTTTGTGATCCGTGTATGCGTGGGTTGTGGAGAAGATGCAGGAACAGAATGCACATTGAAGAATGGAAATATGTTTGCATCAAACCATTGCCAGAGTCCGGGGATACAATTAGGGATGACGAATCAGATGACGAGGAGGGTGGAGATTCAACATCGATTCCGATGAGCCAAGTGTCCAACCTGCCACTATATGAAGGATGCCCTGAAATGTTAAGTGGCATGCTATCCATAGGGGATAATTTTGCAGTGAAAGTAGTTGAGGAAAACGAAGACTTCTACATTATCAAATGCAGAGAAGTGTTGTACCAAACGGTGAAAGCACAAAAGGATAAGTGGCATAACAAAATTGTTAGAGGAGGGAGGGTTGTTGAAGGCTTTTTTTATGGCCAAGTTAAAGGAAAAGCTGATACATACCGGCTATTGGATACGCATCTCCAGTAATGATCTACTCACATATTTTTAGGGCCACACGTTTCCCGATGGAGCCTATTGCAGGATCCCTAGGTCAAATTTTACAATACAAGTTGTCTACTGAAGTATATGACAGGATATACAATAGCATGCCATATCATGATGATGAGAGCGACGAAGGTGCGTCCATGTTACTTGAGGGCAATGAGAAGCCCTGATTGAACAACTGAATCCGGTAGTCAATAGTACCAAATCCGGTAGTCAATAGTACCAAATCTGGTAGTCAACAGTACCAAGTGTATTCCGCACTATGTGCTTTTTAGTGACTGAGTCAACTTGATTTTTTGGCCCTGAGATTTATATGTTCTTTCTATCTAGTTATGTGTTGGTATGTTACTTTTCATTACATTACTGTTTCAGTTGTCCTCACTATATGTGCATTAAAGTACCAAATTTGATACTTTTTGGTACTATTGAACTTGGGTGCTTCTCTGTCCACTATTATAGTACCAAATTTGCTACTTTTTGGTACTATTGAACTTGGGTGCACGTCTGTCCACTATTACAGTACCAAATTTGGTACTTTTTGGTACTGTTGAACTTGGGTGCACGTCTGTCCACTATTACAGTACCAATTTGGAACTGCTTGAACTTGTTGTATCACTTATGGTTTACTTTATTGCTCTATCTGGTTTTGTGTTGGTATGTTACCTTTCATTACATTACTGTTTCAGTTGTCCTCACTATATCTCTACTTTTTGGTACTGTTGAACTTGGGTGCACGTCCGTCCACTATTACAGTACCAAATTTGGTACTTTTTAGTACTGTGTTGAACTTGGGTGCACGACTATCCACTATTACAGTACCAAATTTGGTAAATTTTGGTACTGTTGAACTTGGGTGCACGTCTGTCCACTATTACAGAACCAATTTGGTACTTCTTGAACTTGTTGTATCACTTATGGTTTACTTTATTTCTTGGTATTTTTCAGTTTGTCTATTCGTATTTGATACGACCACCTTGAGCAATGTCTAGAACTACGTTGATAACATGAAAGGTATGCCAAACATATATGCTATCTGCCTCAAAAATTAAAATATTGGGCAACCTGGTTAGCTCCAAGAGGTTTCAACAGAATTAGTCAGAGGTTTCAACAGTAGAGACCAAGATACCAAGACAGTTTGAACAAGAAAAGTGGTTTTCCATTATGTATAGTATCGGGTTACAAAATTCCACTATTTACATGATTATGGAAATCTCCTACCTCGGGGGATCAAATTTATAGGAGTACCCCTCCATCAGTAATGTACCCAGAAATATCGTCTTCAGTGTCAAAGACTGGGTTTTTGCGAGTGTACGTTGTTGGGTACCAATCCCTTAGCCACCCGAGCAACCAAGGCAAAACAAAATCCAGCAAGTAAAATGGGTAATCGATTCCTACTACCATGGGATCATATGATTGGATTGCCATACAGTTTTCATAGTCATTTTTAAGAGACTTGTATCTACAATCATCTACAAGAATAGTGTTGTTGGCATCGTACTTTGGGTGCCTTGCCCACAGCGTCCGTAGCTTCTTCAGGAAAACGGGCTTATCGCCCATGTGTTTGGGCACAACCGGCACCTCCGACATATGGGGCTGCCATATTTCACAGTCCTCTTGGGAGAGAATATCTGCTAATGCCAAAAAACGAGGTTAGAGGTATGCGTAACTTATGTCCTGCAACATTCAAAGTGGACATGCTTTACCTGCAAAATATTTTTTCCTTCTATGGTTGGGGAAGCACGCGTTCACCATGTGTAACAGTTTTTCCCTTCTACAACAGGACCACAACACTAGGCTGGCTTTCTATTTAAGTCCTAGGATGAACTGCTCCGCATCCGGCCTTACAAGACAAATTATATCGTTTTGGAGATAGACTACCCATGGCGTGTGCTCCTTTGGTAGGCACTCAAGTTCCTCAGGGATTTCGCTGCAGCTGATTAGTAGCACGCCATTAAGATCAAGCAAATTCATCCGCCCGCGTCTAGCAGCCACATCAGGCTGCAGCAATGTGCTTGCCGATGTCTAGTCTAGCGACCAACTTACTACAGCACTAACAATAATTGTAGACATGTAGTAGTGTTAGTGTGTATACGCGCTTCACCCGGGGCACTTTTCTCCCACTATGTTTTTCCCCCTGGACATCTGGTGTGAAAGGACACCTTATCTCTTAGGGTCTCATATAAGCTTTGTAGCTCTGAGTTTGTATAGACTCTATTATTCTAATATAGAGAGATAGACTACAGAGATCTCGTACGCAAGCTCTGTGTCTTCTCCTTCTCCATCTTCTTCCTACTCTGAGTTGCTATCTTCCTTCTGTTTCTTGTTTCATCATCTTCAACAATTGGTATCAGAGCAAGGTGATTTCCAGAGCCTCTACTTGCGTTTTCGCGTCCGCGCGCGCAGTCGCAGTTTTCATGCAGTTTTTGGAAAATTTTCTCGTGGGCGCATCCTTGACGTTCCGGGAGTATTCTTAATAGGTGCCCTGGGGTTTTACCCCCTTTTTGAAGCCGTTCTAGCCCTCATAATTTTTTTCTGAGCAGCGTAGCAGAAGTTACTTTTCGAAGGCGTTTAGATCAAGAGGGTGTGCTTTTTGACAGATTTTCTTCAGGTAAACAGTTCTTTTGGGAAGCAGCTTGTCTTAGCTTTGTGCTGAGATTTTGTGTAGAGTTTTTCTTGCATTGGAGAGGAGATTTGTGAATCTCTTGGAGGTTCTTTTTCTCTCTTGTGTGCATCCGCAGTATGGCTCAATCTACGGAGAAAGAGATTTTTGGTGCGTTTACATCCGAAGACAAATTGGATGGTACCAACTATTCTCTTTGGTCTTTTATGGCCAAAAATGTTTTGGTTGGTAAAGGATTGTGGGATTATGTATCTGGAGATGAAGTTCGTCCAGGTAGCATTGCACCTGCCACGCCTGGTCGTGGTGCAGTTGTTGGTGCAGGACCCTCACAAGTCACTCCAGAGCAAAAGAAATGAGATACTAAAGATGCACAAGCTATGGCTGTGATTGCCTTAACCACAAAGAGGACAATCACACCACATATCAGATCTTGCAGAATTTCTGAGGATGCTTGGAACACTCTGTAAGCTATGTTTGAAGGAAGAAACACTGCCAGAATAGAGTTTTTGAAGAAACAACTTGACAAAATACAGATGGACGAAGGTGACGATATCGTCGAGCATCTTACAAAAATTAGGGATCTTAAAGAGCAATTGCTTAGCATTGATGAAGTGATTCCAGAGAAGGACTTGGTTTCCAAAACACTCAATTCACTACCACCATCTTATTTGACTTTTCAGACTTCTTTGACTCTGTCTTTGCGAGCTAATCCTGAGCCTCTTTGTTTTGAAGAGTTAGTGGCTTTGCTATTGCAGGAGGATCAATCACGTAAGAACAAGTCTTTACAGGTGGATGGTATGGATCATGCTCTTGTTGTACATAACAAAAACAAGGGTAAAGAGAGTGCTCATCACTCCAAGTCTGGTGCAGGACAGTCTTCAGAGAAGTCTAAAGGTGATTCTGACAAGTTGTTAGAAGCTGGACACACCCCACGGCATCTAACTACTCGGCGGATTTTTTTTTTTTTTTGTAATTAGTCATTCATTGAGGAAAACCCAGTTTTTCACCTTGTAAATATTGGGACTTACAGAAGTTTCCAGATTGTATCCCAGTTTTGATAGTTAGATGGATTAGATGGATGATTTTGAAACTTTAGGGTTTGAGAAGTTGTAAGCTATATATATCACTTTTTGACCTTAATGAAAAACCTTTTGTCATTTTAAACAAGTTTAAGTTTGTGAGTGAGCGTACTGTGTACGTGAGAGAGAGTGTGAGCTTTGTCTTGACGCTACGTGTGCTACGATGGTCGGAATCGAGTGCGGAGAAGTGCAGCGTGTTGCCCCCAACTAGAGCTACGAGCCGATACCAACATTGCGCGCGTACGGCCCGGTTTTGGGAGCTCCTTCTACGAGCTTCATCGATTGTTTGGGTGAGCATACATTGTTCGATTTTGCATTGCAGCATATCCACGCGTTCACATTGAGTAGAACTACACATTAGGCACTTTATATTTTGGAAACGAAGACCTGCAGATTTTGGCCAGACATCCTACGTATTTCTGCACCGGGTGTTTTGGGTCGTGATTTTGGTGCACAGACCTTAGGGAGAGTGGCCTATAGGTATTAGTAGGGTCTCCTTCAAGTTCTATGGTGTTTCGGAAGTGTTTGATAGGTATTCGGCTCTAGCAAGCATTGTAGGAAGCATCCTCTTTTGTTCTCTTGAAGACTGTGACTTAGACAAGTGGTAGGAGCCTCTGTAGGAATTAGTTAGGAGTCGGTTGAGTGTAGGTTGACACCTTATGCTTGCTTCCACGCGCCTGCGGGTCAAGCTTCGTCCTTAGCTGACATTACTTGTTAGGTGAGTTCTCGCTGTGCTGACGTCCGTCGCGGCGTACCCGTCCAACATTGGCGCCGCTGCCGGGGACAAAAACCTTAGGTAGGTGACCGAGACTAATCCTTGAGGATTGGGGTTTTTGGCTTGCCAAGAGTCTTGCTTTACATTTAGATAGGATCAGAGGGTGGAGGACTCTCTAGGTCTTAGAGGGAGTCTAGGAAGCGTGTGTCTAACTTAGATCCTTCGACTTAGGTAGAGGAGGTAGACTTAGGTAGTTTTAGGTAGTAGTCGAGTCTAGAGTAGAAGTGGGAGTGGTAGAAGCGGTGAGAGTAGAGCTTGAGAGTCAGGAGAGGCCAAAAAAGCAACCAAAAACACCATTATCACCATTTCCTCATGGTAGGTAGGAGTAGAGTAAGTAGAACATCATGATTCATATCTAGAGCATTTCATGCATGTATACTTGCTTGGTAGAATCATTACAAGTTTGTAAAAGACGCAAAAAGACGCAAAAGTGTGGTTGAAAGCCTAATTGAAATCCAAAAGTTACTGTGAGTGTTTCTGATAGGCCTACAGAGCATCAGGAGCATTTCTGTCAGAAAAAAACTTTAATTTTAAGCCAGGAGACATCCTACGCGTAGGATGTCTACAGGCCAATCTGGGAGGGATTTTGGGATTTTGAGTTGACCAGTGTGTTCTGAAGGTAGGGTTTACCCTAATTTCAACTGGAAAGTGGAAACTTGGCCATCTCTTGACAGGATAAGGCCAGATAGATTGAAATTACTAGACATCCTACCCAATTAGTGCCAAAACATCAACTTGAAACCAAAACCATAAGATGGCTGCATGAGTGTGTCTTTCATGATATATTGAGTGACTGAAGGGGGTTTCACCTCAGTCGGGTAAGAAAATTGGGTTCAAAGTGGACTTTAGCACTTTTGACTGAAAAAGCAAAAACAGCTAAAGTTTAGGACTTTTGATATCCAAATCAAGATCTAAGCATACCACTGGGATACTGACATCAGGGGGAAGCTGTGGAACAAATCTGGGGTCAAACAGACCAAATAGACATCCTACGCGTAGGATGTCTTCCAAGTGATTTGGGACTCCAAACTGAAATCTGAGTATACCAAGGTGATCATCAGCTCAAGGAGAGCTTAAGTCTTGAGTTTAAAGCCATTTTGTTAGAAAATGAAGCCATAATTGGACTTTGAGCATTGTAAGGTGTTATATAGCCTAAGGCAAGCCTGCTAGTCAATTTTGGTCCAATTTGGAGTTGATTAGACTGATCAACACCATCACCAGGCCGTCGGAACAGATTTTTGACTCATTGACCAGCCTCTAGAAGTCCAAATCAAAAAGTAAAAACAGTTGTAAGCTCAGCACAACGAGGGGAAAATACAGTGCAGAAATCCAGGCAAAATGCAGCAGGAGACATCCTACGCGTAGGATGTCTATTGGGGCATTCTGTAGAGAAAATTTGACCTGGCCTAGACAATGAGGTTCTATTTGGCTTACGGGTTCCAGAACTCCTTTCAGAAGTAAATTTGGACCTTGGTTGTCCATTTGACAAAGCAAAGACTGAATTCAAGCTTTTTCGCTTAAATTGGCCAACATCAGAGAAAAGTATTGTTTCAAGTTAGCAACCTAATCCGGAACATCAACAGTGTATAAAATACAGTAGTGGTTGAGATTAACTCTCCAATTATACCAATCATTACTAACATAACCTCTAGCAGATAAGAGCGGTGATTCAATTGCCGAAATTAAAACTCTTGTGTACAGGTCTATTTGGCAGCAAAGCAAGAAGTTGTGCAGAAACTGATCCATTGCCAGGTTAGTGGTTGAACTTGTGATAAGTTGCATTGATAAGTTTGATGAATTTGAGATCAGGAAGATACATTGTTAGAGACCAGAAGGTGGCAGGTGACCAAGGTAGTGTAGTGTCCACCGAAGAGAGTGTAACTCAGGCAAGGCTAGATCCGCTAGCACCGATTATTGAGGAAGGTAGTGATACTGACACTTAGTCAGACAAATCTTTCTTCATGATGGGTAGCCAACAACCAGGAGATTTCACCTATGATGGACCTATGCGAGGAGGAAGTACCTCCCAAAATCCTTTGAATGATTCCAGGCTTACGGTGATCTTCTTGGAGGAACAAACTCAAGAGGATCCCTAGTCTATTCTGACTATCAAGGTCGCAAGTGCATTTGCATTGAAGAGAAGCCAGCACAAATATTGGAGATAATCCACGTGCATGATGATGGAGATAGATTCCGAGACGAAAAAGGGAACCACTATTTAATAGTTAGCAACCCTGAAGATTACAACAGATATGGAGACAACGTGGCTAAAGGGAAAATGGTTTTAGAAACTCAAGAGCCGCCACCAAACATTGATCGGCACGGAGCTATTTTCATGTATGATAAGAAAACAATCAGGGTTCCAACTTATAACGAGAATGTGGGAATCTATAAACACGAGAGCGAGGGTATTGTCTCTTACTTTCGTAGTAAAGAACCATACATAGACGAACTAAGCAAAGACAAGGTTCTTTACTTATTCTCTTATGAAATTGCTACGGGGAAGGGCATAGTTTTTGTTGATAGATATGGGCGAGAATACCAACGTATTCTTCCAGACGAAGTAGAAAGAGCAACCGGTCCAGGAGCATCGGCATACGCCCCTGAAGAAATACCGAGATCCGTCCACACCCCAAGCAAGTCAACGAATCCGTTTTCAGATGAGTATGACGCTACATCACATTCCACCAGACCACAAGCATTCACCAACCAAGACCAACCAGCAAACCAGCCATCATTGCAGGCATGGCTTCGACAAAGTGCAACAATGGAACCAGACCGAAACCGAGAGGGTTATCCAGCTGCACGAGGGCTCAGGGATTTGCAAGAACCCCCACACTATTCAAGGTATCAAGCAGAGAGTAAGCCAAAGACACAAGGGTCGACCGAGCTTGGAGGACCACCCATGGAACGAGTTCGAAGAGAAGGACCACCTCTGGCGAGAACCGTTAGAAATTATGGCTTAGGAGCACCGTTGGGCGAGGAACCAGCCTATTACAGAAGGCCTGAGGAGGGGTATAAACTTGGAAGGGGTGATCCAATGATGAGGTTTGTAGACCATCGCAGAATTAGACCTTCTCAAGTGCAAAAATGGGTAAACAGGAAATACACAGGAAACAGAGACCCAAGAGATCATGTAGCAGCCTTTGTACGTGTGATTAGAGCCGAAGAGGTGTTGGACTTTCCTACCCAATTCGCAGGGTTTGGACTAACCCTAGAGGATGATGCTGCAACTTGGTTTGACTCTGTGGAGCGTAGAGACTTTCAGTCGATGGAGGAAGTGTTTGACGAGTTTATTGAGGAATTCTCTCAAAGGGGAATAGCTCATAATACCGTCTCACAAATCCATAAATTCAAACAAAAAGATGGAGAATCTGTACGGAAGGCAGTCCTAAGACTAAAGAGATATGTTAAGTTCTTTCCTGTTGAAGAACATCCAACTCAGTCCATACTTATGCTGATATTCATCCAAGGACTAAGGAATGCAGATCTCCAGAAAGACTTACATATGAAGAGGAGCACTACATTGAATGAGTTGACCAAGGAAGCTTTGTACCTTGTGGACAATTGTGCTGTCTACAAAGAAGGGGAGTTCCAGGATCTTGATGACGATTCATTTTCACAGCAAAGTGGGAGCAAGTCCTCCAAGACAACACTGAAAGGAGAAATAGCGGTAAACCAGGAGCAGCTCGTAGATGAAGTGCTAAAAAAGATCAACTTGTACGCCAAACCCCAGGCTAAACAGCCCAAGTGGTGTGCTATTGAACAAAAATGGACAAACCATGGGACCGAGGAATGTTACTATAACAAGGGATATGTGAGGGAGAGACCTTATGCTTCCCAAGCTCCTATAGCTTCCCCTCAAGTTCCACCTATGCCTAGATATCAAGCAGGCAACTTACCAGGACCTGTAGGTGTAGAGAGACCACAACCGGTGTTGGGGCAACAACCACCCCTACCAGGATTACGACCAGTTGGTGTAAGATACACCCCAACGGTAACTCAATCAGAAGAAAAGGCTTTGGTGCCTATGCATACATATTATGAGGATCCCAACGGATATGCGGCAAACCCTGTCTATTATCCGCCGGAAGAACCCTCGACACTAGATCCATGGAGCATGATAGGGAATCAAGGACCTCCAACTGCTGCACAGGCCGCAGGAGAAGGAAGATATAGCTTATATGAACGAGCATTGTTGTTCATAGCCAATGGAGGCATGGGCGGACAGAGACAGACTTACCAGCAACGAGGAGCTCAAGGAGCACCTCAACAACCCAAGGGCCCCTATTACAAGTGTGGCGGAGACCATTGGCTGAGAGATTGTCCCCATGATGAAATCATTAGAGTCAATGCGTATTGCCCAGAATGTGGGATTACTCATTTGATTCCTGATTGCCCTAAAAACCTGAGTAAAGGAGCAAAAGCCAGCTTGAACCTATTGGAAACAGTACCCTCCAGTGGAGTATCAAAAAATGAAACAGTCATATCTGTTCAGGCGGTGACACGGGCCCAAGCCCAAAGAAGGACGAACGAACCCATAATAGAAGAACCAAAAACAAATACCCAAAGTTCAAAAACGAAAAATCGGAGAAGCACTTGGAAGGCAAGAAAGGCGCGTAGGAAAGCCAAGAAAGAGCGAGAGCAAATAGCCCTATCCGATGAGTTGAAATATACAAAGAACAGGTTGGAGCGGTTAGAAGATCTAGCTAGCCTAAGCTCACACACCACATTAGCCATAGCACCAAAGGAATTAGCTGAGCCCAAAAGTGCAGGATCAGGAGGATCTGTGCTGGCAGACAAGTTAAACGAGCAGCTGGATGCGCTTCTAAAAGCCTATGAAGCTCGACTTAAAAAAAACCAGACCCAGGAGCAAATGTGGATGACATATCTATATGCGGAAATAGAAAAACAAAGGTTGGATATGTGTAAAAAGATGATCGAGACGGCTCAATCATTGATGGAAGACCCGTTGGGAAAACCGGCAAATTGCCATGATGCACCAGCTCCAACCCCTATCCAACCAACATTGGAGAAACATGAGGAAACAAAAGAAAGACTCACTAATAAATATGAATCCAGGGGAGAGCCTATCATAGTGCCCAGTACCACCGATGAGGCAAGTGACGGGGTCCATCCTAAAATATTGGCAGAAATAGGAAAGGACGGTAATGGTCTAGATGATATGTGGAAGCAAATCCGAGAGGCCAACGAGGCTAATAGGATGAATGACCACATGAATAGCACGAGAAAAGAAAAGAATGTGATCCTACCTCCTATTGAAGAATTTGAGGCAAGATCACAAATAAACTCTGAGATACATTCACAAGGGGGAGACCAAGGATCTATTAGTTCGGGGAACAGCCAACCAGACTCTTTGAGAACCTTACCCTCTTACCTAGGAGAATATGAAGCTAAGTCGGAAGTGAGAGAAATCCCATCTCAAAGACTTTCGTCTAACAAGGTGATGGATTCACAAGGATTGATTGAGTTGTTATCCACCCCAGTGGCATGCACAATCACATTAGCAGAACTCCTAAGGCTAAGGCCAAACATGTGGACCACAGTAGGAAAATGCCTAGAAAAATTTGGAGTGAAGGACCCCACCTTGAAACTACAAGAAGGAATCAGGGAATTGGACAGACCTAACCTAAACACTAGGCCAGTACCATTGAATAAGGTTGGAGAATATTGTGAGGGAGAAGACGAAAACACGACGCTACCTGTAGAATTCCAAGGAGTAGTTTCCAAAGCCATTCTTGACAGTGGAGCTGGAGTTGCTATCACCACCAAGGAAATCTGGAAAAAATGGGGAAAACCAGCTCTGAGGGCTACCAGAATGAAGCTGCAGTTGGCAGATGGTTTCATGGAAAAGCCTCTCGGACTCTTGGAAAAAGTAATTGTCACTTCGTGCGGGATCGAGTATGAGCATACATTTGCAATAGTCGATTTCGACAAAAAGAACAATTATGAGATAATCTTGGGACGACCATTCATGCGACAACTAAAGATGGTCCAAGATTGGGGTTATGACCACATATACCTCAGACATGGCGAGACGACAACTAAAATACAACTGAAAGACCATAGTTACAAAGATGTAAACCAAACACCGATGGAAGAGTTTGATTCGGCTACAATAGCAGGATCAGAGCTACCAGCATGGTTGGGGCAACCAAAAGAGCTATGGATGTGTGGAGCTTCACATTGTGGAAGCTTAAGGAAAGAGGAATGCGTCTTAGAGAGAGCAATTGAGGACAAAGAGTATATTCCGGAACCATTCCCTGAAGATGCCTTGGAGCCTCTAGAATGGGAACACATACTGGCGACGTTAGACGTCTGTACCATTACCGACAGTCCAACAACAAAATTTTGCGATAAGGATGGTTACGATGTGCTGCCCTATTACATGGTAAGCGTGGTGCCAGAAAAAGAGACAGTAGTACCTCCAGAACAAGAAGAGTTTTACAACTCTTCTGAACAACTGGAAGTAAATGATGAGGCAGATAATGAGTGTTCGGACACCTCCAGTGAGCATGGGAATGAAGCTGAGAATATCAAGTTTTATGATTTTGCTAATCAACACCCTAGACGCCAAGAACGCTATAGGAAGAAAAGAGCCGGAAATAAAGTGAGAGAGAACCTGATGCCTAGGATAAAAGGTAAAACTCACTATTTGATGCTTGTAAAAGTAGAGGATTGTGTGAAAGATCAAATATCAGGGAAATTCTCAGAAAATCGAAAAGAACGAACGCGAGAAGAAATAAAACAGGAAAGCAAAGCTAGGGCTGAAACAAAATCACAAAAATCTGAAAAGTCAAAAAAAGAACCAACAAAAGACCAAGAGTGGACCAAACTGGGGCGTAAACAGAAATACCAAGAACTGAAACGGTCTTTGAGGGAGATATGGACTACTGAAGAGGATAGTGATTGTGCGCTCCTTGCCGCACTGTCGAAGCAAGGGACTTGCCAATACACCGTATGTGAGCCACAAACGGCTCCAAGCACACAACAAGCCTAAACTAGCAAGCTCAAGAAAACAAAGGGTGTGTCACTCACCGCTCTACGCTCGCCTTCGTGGTGGATTCCTCGCCGCGATGAAGAAGAAGCTGCAGTCGTGCCGCGCTCAACCGCTTCGCCGCCGTCGTGCCTTCGTAATGCTCGATCGCACACACACTCTCCCTCTCTCTCTCTCTCTCACACACACACACACAAGGAGGTGAAGAAGAAGAAGATGGAGATGGAGCAAGAGCACTCTTCAATTGCACAAATGAGAGAATGAGTAAAAATTAGGTTTAGTTGGCTTTTATAGGAGCTCACCCCATTCACACTTGGGCGCCCATGCTTAACCAACTAATCCCTTGAATGTCCAAGTTAAAGTGCGCCTCTCATCGGCGATCACTCTACCTTTCCCTATTGGTCCGACAAGCCCGGTACCTGACTCTACCAAATACATAATACGCGTCCATCGTAGGTGATGGGTGTCCGTGTGCCGTGAGGGTTAACATGCCCCCCTTCCTGATGTAGATTCCGTCCTCGGAAGCTATTGAGTTGAAGCTGGTTCGTCGAGGTGGAAGAGCATTTGAGATGAATGTCCTTAGCCTTCTTCAGTCACTGCAAAATCAAACAACATTGGCACAGTAATGGCATTCTCTTAAAAAGCATATGCAGTTTTAGGTAGAAAAATTGATTGGAAAAAGAATTTCAAACAATTTGTCAGCAATGAACATTAAATTGCAATGTAATCAAATGCATAAACAGATGTAAAGGTAGAAAATTAAACAAGTCTGGGGTCGCTAATTTGACGGTCGAAAAGCACTAGAGATCGAATATTAATACCATGGGTAAGCTTCTTAATTTTCAGTGGTCAATTAAGTTGTTTAATCGCGAGAGCCAAGTATTCATGTTCAAGGGCTGACTAGAGGCTATATCTAGAAAACTTTGTAGTTAAGCTACCATAAAAGGAATTTCTCATGAAATCATCGCCTGATTGATTACTTTTTCTTTGACCCCCCAAGGTCTTTTCACAGTGATTCAATTATGATGTGTGTGCTTATTTTGTATGCCTTGGGTTTTTTGCTTTTCAAGGAAAAGCGCCCACGCTGGGAACCTCTAGGGCTCTAGTACCATAGGCAATACATGTGAGTGAAGTACCAAATCAAGCTGAGATTTCTCTTCCAGCTTAAAATTTTACATTGTGGCACTTTGATTTTTTTTTTGTTCATTTTAATTTTGTAACTTTGGGGGGTCATATAACACTGTTACACTCCCCAGGCTCATCACATTAGTAAACTCCCTTTATAATACTTAAGCTAAAGGTCGATAGGGTTAAGCCCACTAGAAAGCCCTAGTACATTTCATACAATGCTGCCTAAATCGGATTAAGAACCTAAGTAACCATTGCTTATTAGGAAGGCATTCCCCATGGTATTAAGAGAAGATTTCTAATACCTAGCTTGGTCAAACTAGCTTAGTCGGACTGCTTGATTTTTACACCTAAACAAGTGATTATGACAAAAGATTGCATTGAATTAAATGTTGGATACTAAGCCAATGCGCTGAATATTATGCTACCAATCACAATCAAAGCAGACAATCATAGATGCAAAAAGATAAGGGCAATGCTAATGGACAAGAAACACCTGTTTGTGTTGATGGTCGCGCTTGATTTGAAGTGTGAACGAGAGAAAGGTTCCATGAAGGTCCAAATCCTATCAATAGCAACACGCTCCTGTACACACTAGGAAACAAAAGGAATACCTCCAGGAGGCACATCAGTGGGAAAAATTAAAACTCCTAAAAAACAAACTCAAAACACAATCTAGACCCATAACCTACCTATCTGTCACCCCTTTTAGAATCAAGGAAAGAGGATATTATATAAACCGGGTGGCCACCCTAAGGCTAGGCCTCTATCCTCATCATCTAGATAAATAAAATCGTTGTCCGTGAGGCCATAGTCTTCCTCGGTCTCTATTAGTTCCTCTTCATCATCCTCTTGTGCAAGCATGCTAATCAAGAACCTCGTGATGCGTGGATACTCATCTTGTGCAAAAGAATAAGCATGTGCCATTGGAGACACATTCGCCACTGGGTAGGGATCACTAGTTAGCCATAGACGTATCAGCCATTCTAACTCCTCAAAATTTCTCTCACATGCAAGGCTCTCTATCAAATCCCATTCGCAAGAAAGTATAGGGTAGCATACGTAGAACACTTGTTGAAAAGACAAGGGGTACCTTTCATCAAAAATAGAAGTGCATGCCTCTGGTGAAGTAGCCATTTCTGACAAGACAGATAGATTTGGTTAGGCCTTTAAAACATAAGAGTTGTTTTTGTGTGTTGCTTGACTTGACACGGTGAATTTGGACTTATATATAAGATCTGATAGGGTGCTCTCTCATTGCTAGGCGCTCTTGCTCTTTACTATTTTTGTTTTTTTGCGAGTATAAGGCTATATATATACATTCCCTAAGATCGGAGATTGAGAGGTCAGGGAAAAAGGTTGAGAGGGAAACAAATGAATGATGACTGTCAGCAAACACTCCCCCCTTCCTTGGGTAGATCATACCGTTTGAAATGAGCTTGTCACCCTTTGAAACCAATTGTTCCAGTTGGTAATAGGTGAGGATTTTTGCCAGTAGTTTGCTATTACCCTAGGTGCCTCGTCAAGTTGCAAGGGTGGTAAGGTACTCTCCCAGGATCGAACTTGAAGTGGTTCATTAGGTGATTCTTGAACACTGGGAGGTGTGGATTCTTTTGTAGCTTCATAGAGGTCCACTACTATAGATGGAGGCTGTGTAGAAGCTTTTACCTCTATGGATGTATTACATGAGGAGCTAGAAGCTTCATGGGACTCCCCCCTTCCTAAGCTAAGTGGAACAAATCGTTCTTTCTTTGGTACCCAAACTAGCTCGGGAGCGGGTGTGTAGCATTCTGTGATTTTTTTCTTTCCATGATCATTGATTCGTTTTGGAGCTACGGGATTGGGCTCACTTGGGTCAGGTGATAGGTAAGAGCACAATCTACGTTTGGGCACCCAGATTTGATCATTTCCTTGATAGTAGCCTTGGGCTTCCAATAGTCGTTTAGGGATCCATCGCAACATTTTCTTACTTTTCTTGGAGCGAGTGGTACGTTTCTTACAAGGCTTCTGTTTTTTAGCACTAGCTATGGTCACTAAAGAAGCTTTAGGGACCCACTTGTATGTTTTCTCTGTTACATTAGGATGAGTCTTGTCGGAAGCGATATGCATTGCTTGTAGCATATTTAAGGGTATAGGCATTTCATCCCCCTCAGGTGTTACCCAGGTCGTCCCCCTATTTCCCCAAGTGTCTATGGTTGATGCTAGGTGGACCCAGTCTACGTTGTCTGATTCCGTCATACCTGGTAACACATCCATGTAAGGAGAATCTTGGCCAATGTCTGTATCCTTCTTACAAGTGTAACAATATTGTAGTGGGGCCGAGTGAACTGTGGTGTCAGAGCGATGATCAATAATGGTTTTACTCCCTAAGGGGTGTACCTTACCAGTCACCAAATCCACTCTAAGGACAGAGTCTTGGAATTGCAAATAGACATGATTTTTAGACCAATCGTGAACCATTTGTGCTTCCCTCATGAATGGTCGTCCTAAAATCATTTCATATGACATAAGGTGTTTAGAGAAATCCATTACAATGAACGTATGTCGTACCTTGTGTCCTAGAACTTTGATCTTAATATCCTTGAGCATCCCCATAGGTTTGGCTATGGTACCATTTGCCATCTTTACCACAATGTTAGTAACACTGAGGCGGGGTTTTCCCATGGATTCCCAACAATCTTTTGTAACGATGCTAACTCCCGCACCACCATCAAGAATTCCCTTTATAGTTAATCCCTTGGTAGTGATGGGTAGGGTCGCATTAGACTCGTCGCCTTCAAAATACTGCCCTAATTCGTTAATGGGTACCTCAATCACAGACTCGTGTCCATCTAAGTCAAGTGATTGCACATGATTTTCTTCATCAATCATAATCGAGTCAGGCCTATTTGGTTGCGCAAACTGCGGTAATCCCGTTCGTAGCTCTCCGTTAAGGAATGCTCAAAGTGCAAGGAATAACTCAGGATCTCCATACAGCTTTGCTATGATCGTGGTTCGGACCTCAGAAGACATGAAGTCCACTAGTTTGGCAACATTCATTGGCGTTTTGCAGGGTGTAGGTCCTTGACTAGGAAC
Organism: Adiantum capillus-veneris; assembly: GCF_014529385.1. Classification (NCBI taxonomy): domain Eukaryota; kingdom Viridiplantae; phylum Streptophyta; class Polypodiopsida; order Polypodiales; family Pteridaceae; genus Adiantum; species Adiantum capillus-veneris. Next base: position 69,755,808 of record NC_140960.1, on the reverse strand, counting down.
TGGTGAGGATGGAATCTCATATTCCTCAATGGGATCAGGTATTCCTTCGTTAAACATCCTTTCCAGCAAGAAGGGTGTATGCTCACTTTCTGATGTCCCGTCCTCACTCCCTTCTTGGATGATACTAGATATGGCTAACGGTCTATGGTTCATGTGGGGTGGATGAACTTGCGTGGGAAACACTGTGTCATGAATTTTGACCTGCATGGGTTCTAGTTCTAGTTTCCTTTGAGTCTCCTCCACTAAATCTCTTAGATGTTTCACCTGCTTAATCTCGTCTACAGGGTTTGGGTACGTCCCAATCTTCTTTTTACGATTCTTCCCTTTTTGCCCCTGCGGTTTATCTTGGGGGTCTTGGATTGGATTTGGAAACACTTGTGGTGTTTTCAAAGGCTCTTTATGGTTTTCTCTCATTCGGTTTTCATTTGGTTCCATGTTACGGTTTTCTTTGTCGGTCTTTCCCTTTGTGGTATTGGTTCTAGTCTCCATTGTGTCGACTGAATCTGAATCATCCTCGAGGTCATTCATATACACGGGGTCATCTCCTGTTCCTATGTTTGTTTTGGAACTTGGCTTTGAATTTTCCGTATTCTGCGACTTCTTCCTTTGTGTCTTCTTTTTCTTTGCTTGGATAACTGACGCGGTATCTCTCTCTTCGAGGATATGTCCTGGCCCTTGAAGCATGGACCGTGTAATCGCATAAGCGGGTGCGACGGGTGGTATTGGCGATGTCACACTAGCAATTTCGACCAAATTTAGGGGTGTGATTTTAGGCGCATTTGGGTTATAGGGGCATTGGGCAATCAAGTGATCTATGCCACAACGATTACATGTGAGTATTGGCATTGCAGACGTGCTCCCTTGATTCATTTGCATCTGTGCAGCATTCTTTTGCAGCCTAATAGGGCACTCCGCTACTCGATGTGGTCCACCACACTCGTAGCATTGAAGAGGTGGCCTCCTAGCCTGGGTGTTGATATTTTGACCTCTGGATGCGAGAGCAGCAGCTTGATAAACCGGCTTGACTTGTCCCCAACAATCTTCCATGTAGTATATAGGACATTCTTCCAATGTATCAAGTCCGTAGGCAATACTAGTGTCTATTTCCTCCTCACAGCCATCTGGATAAGCATTTGATGGCTCGCAACCCACTTGGTTCATAGGGGCGACTCTTGGATGCGGGGGCTGCGGTCCTAGCAGAGGAGGTGGTAACGGTGTAGCTTGTACAACATTTTGAGATCTAGGGACCATGTGTTGCGGTAGTTGCTCAACAGGTGGAGCAGGCATCAATACAGGAGCTCGAGGCGCATCCGTCCAGGCTACAGGTGGTCTATTTGCCATCATACGTTTGATCATTAAACAATCCTTAGCTTGGTGACCATACCTACCACATGCGTTGCAAGTTCCATTAAATTTTACTCTAAACGTAGGGCACTCACTAGTGCTATGTGGACCTAAGCAAATGGAACACCATTGTTGCTCCCTTCTTGGATACATGTGACTATTTTGAGGGGGTCGATTATCCTTAAGAGACTCTTGGATTGCCTTGGTGAGGTCTGTCAAGAATGTCTCAAATACCTTTGGCTCATTGGCAATGGGCTTTGCAGTCATGGGTTCATACTCAATGGCTTGTGAGCTAGTGGATCTCGTGTCAGTAGACACCCTCATGCCTGCTATCATCAAGTTGTCCTCTAATTGGATTGCATTGGCAGTGACATCTTCCCAGGTTGTGATACCTCTAATCACTAGTCCATTATAGATTCCTTCATTCCTCAACCCTCGAATGAATCGATCAAGCAGTTGGTTATTGTTGAAGCGCTCGTTTACAGGGCAGCGAGAGTTTAAGTGCTTTAGACGACTAATGAAGTCTCTTACTGACTCTCCTTCCTTACGTTCGGCCTTCTGTAGCTGAGATGCTACACCCCAAAGCACACCTTCTCGTATGTACTCCTTTAGAAACAACCTTCGAAGGGTAGGGTAGATTGTTTTCTCGTCCACCCTTAGGGTCCTATACCAATCTCCAGCCTTCCCACTTAATGTCAAGCTTAAGGCATTGCACTTATGTAGTTCGTTGCGTTCCCCTAAGGAATCACATACTTGTTCAAACACTTCAATGTGTTTCCTAGCATCTTCGTCCCCATTGAATTTTTGCGTGAGTTTGGCAATTTGTACTGCCTTACTTCTAGGCTCTCTATCAGATGCATGATGCATATTTTCTGCAATAGATCGACCTATGGTTTGAGCAAACGCTGCCAAGTCACCTATGTGAGGAGGCAGGGCCGGTGGAGGTACTCTTGGAATCATATGTGGGAGAGGAACGGGTACCGGTCTTGGCATATGTGTAGATGATGCAGGATATGGAACATAACCGGGCATAGGTCCACTCGGATAAGAGCTAGGGAGTGGCACTCGAGGAGCATAAGCAAGTGGTACAATTGGAGGTGTGGGGGCCATGTGTGCATAAGGGGCTAGAGGCACATATGGTCGAGGCCCCATATTAGGTACTACGACACTAGGTAGTGGCACTGCGCTAACCGTAGATGTCATCGGTACATTCTCTGTTAGGCTTATCCCTGGAGTGAGGACTGTGTTTTCCTTGATAGAGGGTTGAGCCAAGTTAGGGAAGCTAAAGTTTTCGCTCGGAGGCTCAGATTGCATAGAGACCCCAGGTGAAATGACGTAAGATGGGTCCATGGGGCTCATTAGAGGAGTCTCCATTTGTGATAGAGTAGGCTGTTGAGCCTTGCTCGTATCCAAAAATCTCATGGGGCCATTAGAGAGTATATTTACCCCTCGGTTTTGCCTTTCTGATTGAATAATGCCATGGATAACATTACAGATCATTTTCTGTTGATCTTCGATGCTCGTGGCACTAGAGGTGGATTGTACAATCTCTATCCATCCTACATGGTAGGCGTGGCCAGAGTGTAGATCCGTCAACACCTCAGTGTGGAGGTCGTATGTCCAATGATCATTAATGAACAATCCTTCTAGAGTCGACGTGTTAATGGTTTCTTGTGAGGTAGAAGCAATGTTGCTCCCCGTGGTTTTACTTGCCACCAACGGTACTCTAGAGGGAACTTCTGAAGGAGGCAGCTCAACAGGGCCTTCTTGGTAAGAAGTTGGTAGGATATCCACATGGACACTCTTTGGGGGTGTGGGGTCCACGTGCGATGTGAAAGGAGATTCCACTTCCCCACCCCCTTCGCGTGCTTCATCTGCATCAGGTTCCGAGCGAGTAGCTCTACCTAATGTTTCCATGAAATGGCTAAACATACTAGTACTAGGCTGTGGAGCTTCGGGAGGTGCATGGCTTTCTCTCTCAGTGTTTTGGGTAGGGTATGCTTCCATGATTTCTGAGTCGAAGGAGGAATCACTAGCGGCTATTTTAGGGTCTTGGGTGGTGCTACCTTGTGTCCCCGCTGAGGGTCTAGAGCTTATCGTGGATGGGTAATGGGTGTCCGTATGAACAGAGGCACCCTCAATATGCTCGTGTTCTAGCACCCGCCCAGAGCGTAAGTGCATGTGCTTTTGATACCCTAAGGTGTCAAAAAGCTGCTCTAGGAGGCCTTGTGACTAGTTTTTAGCGTGTTTTTTGTTTGTTTTTTTGCTAGATTTTTTAGAGCGTGTCGTGGAATGGGCCGTGTGATAGCTCAAAACGAGCGTATCGGTCAAAGGGTCGTGCCGTGCTTTACAGCCCTCCGTTTGGTCACTCTATGCCCTCGGAATCCCTAAAACTGTCAATTTCCAGTAGGGAACTAGGCCCAAACTAGAAAGTCTAAGGGTGCAAGTGGGAAGAGAAAGGAGGAGAGTGGAGGACTTGTCCCACATGCTCTCATTCTCTCTTGAGGGAGTAGGGTATATATATAAGAGTGAGTCTAGTATATATCATAAGACTGAGGACTGAGGCCTGGGCCTGGGCTTGGGCTTGGGCTTGGGCTTGGGAAAATGATCCCGATCCCTGCCTTTCCTATGATAGAAATTGCACCACAAGGAAGCGTAAAGTGCTAACCGAGCTTAGTGTAGGGCATATCCCCGGCAACGGCGCCAAAGATGTGCGCTCCTTGCCACACTGTCGAAGCAAGGGACTTGCCAATACACCGTATGCGAGCCACAAACGGCTCCAAGCACACAACAAGCCTAAACTAGCAAGCTCAAGAAAACAAAGGGTGTGTCACTCACCGCTCTACGCTCGCCTTTGTGGTGGATTCCTCGCCGCGATGAAGAAGAAGCTGCAATCGTGCCGCGCTCAACCGCTTCGCCGCCGTTGTGCCTTCGTAATGCTCGATCGCACACACACTCTCCCTCTCTCTCTCTCTCTCACACACACACACAAGGAGGTGAAGAAGAAGAAGATGGAGATGGAGCAAGAGCACTCTTCAAAATGAGAGAATGAGTAAAAATTAGGTTTAGTTGGCTTTTATAGGAGCTCACCCCATTCACACTTGGGCGCCCATGCTTAACCAACTAATCCCTTGAATGTCCAAGTTAAAGTGCGCCTCTCATCGGCGATCACTCTACCTTTCCCTATTGGTCCGACAAGCCCGGTACCTGACTCTACCAAATACATAATACGCGTCCATCGTAGGTGATGGGTGTCCGTGTGCCGTGAGGGTTAACAGTGATGGTAAAGGGGAGTCAGAAAGGACAACATGAACGTACCACCACACTATAGGAAATTTACTATCCAGGATAGAAAACTCATCATGACACCACCAATCCGGGAGGGAACTAACCAAGAATCTTACGATGGGCCTGAAAATGAAAAAAGAATAGACCTCGCAGAACCAGGTGAAAAGCCCCAGTCGGTCTATATAGCTAATGATTTAGAGCATGAGGAGGAAGCACAGCTAACACAACTTCTCACGAAATATAAAGATGTGTTTGCTTGGTCCTATAAAGACCTTAAAGGAGTTGATCCATTGATATGCCAACATACAATTCCTTTAAAATCGGATGCAAAACCTAGCAAACAACGTCCTTATACATATAATGACACATTTGCCAAACGAATCAAAGAAGAGATTGATAGGCTGATGGACGTAGAGTTCATCTATGAAATTGAACATACAGATTGGGTTTCACCTATTGTGGTCGTTCCCAAGAAGAATGGAAAACTGCGAGTGTGTGTAAACCTCAAAAAGGTGAATGCGGCAACCATAAGGGATAATTATCCCTTGCCAATTACAGAACATGTCCTTGAGCGAGTGTCCGGGAAACGGGCTTATTCCTTTCTGGATGGGTTTTCAGGATACAACCAATTGGCAATAGCAAGGGAGGATCAACACAAAACAGCTTTTACCACAGAATGGGGAATTTATGCATATCGAGTTATGCCATTTGGCTTAACAAATGCACCAGCCACTTTCCAGAGGTTAATGACTCACGCTTTCAAGGAATACCTAAGAATATTCTTAGAAATATACATGGATGACCTGTGTGTACACTCTCTTCTGCGAGAGGAACATATCGACCATTTGCAAAAGGTCTTTGAAAAGTGCAGAACATATCGAATCTATCTAAACCCGGAAAAGTGTGTATTTATGGTTAAGCAAGGACGAATCTTAGAACACATTGTCTCAAGAAACGGCATAACCACAGACCTGGACAAAGTCAAAGTCATTGTAGACCTGCCCAGGCCTACTAATGCAAAACAAGTGCAATCCTTTATGGGGCACTGTGGATATTATCGAAGATTCATCTACATGTATGCGATCATCGCACAACCTCTGTATCGTTTGCTAGTCAATTTCGAATGGACCAATGAGTGTGAGACTTCATTCCAAAGGCTGAAAGAAAACCTTATATCCGCACTTGTGCTAAAGGCACCAGATTGGGACAAGATATTCCATGTGCACATTGATGCTTCGGCATATGCCATTGGAAGTATTCTAGCTCAACCTGGAGACGGAACAATGGATTTTCCAGTTTGCTATGCGTGCCGACAGTTAAACAATGCAGAAAAGAACTACACAACCACCGAGAGGGAAGGGTTAGGAATGATTTATGTTGTAAAGAAATTTTGGCATTATTTGCTTGCAAACAAATTTGTGTTCTTCACGGATCATCAAGCTCTTTTATACCTAGTAAATAAACCTTGCAACACAGGGAGGATCGTATGCTGGTTTATTATATTGCTAGAATTTGACTTCACAGTGGTGGTCAAAAAGGAAAAAACTCATCTGCGAGCTGATCATCTTTCAAGAATACACAACGGGGAAGCTCCTCAAGGGGTAGATGATGACATACCAGATGCTTATCTTTTCAACATTGAAATGGTACCAAAATGGTCTCAGGAAATAGTTAGTACTTCTCTCCTTTGGAAGTGAGTTTGATAATACAGGATGTAGATCCAAACAACGAACAATTCGACAAACAAAAAACTTTCAGTTGATAGTAGGATGGCTGTATCATCTTGAATCTGACCTAATCCTATGATTATGTATAAATCCGAAAGAATTCGAGTGCTACCTGGAAGAGGCTCGTGTCCAGGGTTATGCATTTCATTGTTCGACAGTGAAAACACACCAAAGATTTAAACAATTAGGGGTTTATTGGTCAACTATGTATGCGGATACACATTCTTATGTTACCAATTGTACAGTATGTATTGCCAAACGACTAGTGGATCACGCAACTTTGTTTTGGGTGAACATAGCACCTGCATGGACTCAATATATCATTGACTTCCTAACCACCAGAACGTTCCCTGAGAACACTGCAAGAGCACGGGAGATAACTATAGAGCTGGAAGCTCGTGACTTTCAGCTAATTGGAAATCAACTCTATAAACGGGGAAAGGACAACCAACTTAGAATCTGTGCAAGTGAAAGCGAATACCTGCTGATTCTAGAACATACACATAGCGGAGTAAGTGGAGGCCATTTTTCGGGCGATAATACGGCAAAACCTGTCTTAACCGCAAGAATTTGGTGGCCTACATTGCACATGGATGCCGAGGAGTTTGTCAAACGTTGTGATGCATGTCAACGCACCAAGGTACCAATCAAAAGAGATGAAATTCCATTAAGGCCAATGATGGGGGCAAGGGCATTTGCAAAGTGGGGCATTGATTTTGTGGGACCTATATCACCCCCTGCATATCGCACCCATACCCAATATATCATTGTGGCTACGGATTATTTCACAAAATGGGTCGAAGCCAAAGCAACACAAAAAGCTGATGCACGCACCACAGCTCAATTTTTGTATGAGAATGTTTTTGTACGTTATGGGTTACCAATAGAAACTGTCAGTGACCGTGGAACACACTTCCTCAATGAAGTCATTGAATATCTACTAGAGGATTTCATGGTCATACATAGAAAATCAGCACCATACCATCCACAGGCCAATGGGCAAGCGGAGGCCACAAATAAAACACTATGCACGGTTCTCACTAAAATAGCACATTCAAGGACCGATTGGGATCAGCAGCTACACTCAACACTATGGGCATACAGGGTAGCTTACAAAACCTCAATAGGAACAACACCATACAACATGGTGTTTGGGCTAAATGCTATACTACCCATAGAGTTTTTAATCCCAACTCTACGAGTAGCAACAAGCTTGGATTGGACAGGGCATGAACTCTCTTCACGAATTAATGATCTTTAAAAGCTAGATGAACTCCACTTACGAGCTGTCGCTTTGATCTATGCTAAAAAGAGAAGACAAAAGGAATTTTTTGACAAACATGTGCGTACCAAAGAGTTTAAAACAGGTGATTACGTACTTGTTTATACCTTGAAGCAACATGCCAAGAAACTGAAAAAGCGAGGGATGGGACCATTTGTGATTCATGATCTATCACAAAGTGGGGCTGTCAAGCTTGCTACATTAGCAGGTGAAGAAATGCCAAACTGGATTAGTGGGTGTCGACTAAGGAGATATCACCTACCACTCACACAGGAGATGCTCCAACAAATTCATCAAGGAAAGCAAAGAATGAAGGAAAAAGAGAGAGTACGGGAGGAAGCTCAAACCGAAGCACAAGAACTCATTGCAAAAAGACGGCTTCTGCGACAACAACAACAATGTAAACCATCATTGAGAATCAATGCCATTCGACTGATGAACTTGGAAGAGGACACAGTAGAGCCAATAATTACAGTCAAGGTGGGCAACAATCAAGTTGAATCACCAGCCTTGCTCGATTCGGGTGCTCAAGCAAATTTGATCTCTTACGGATTATATCAACAGCTCCAAGTCACAGATCAACTTCATCCTACTCCCCAAGTGCTGGAAAGTAGCACATCACATCCATTGAAAACATTAGGGTGGATTATATTGCATATACAGCTACATCAATATATTTACCCACACAAATTCTACGTGGTGACAGATGAAAGCACACAACAACCAATGATGTTAGGGCAACCTTGGCAAAAAGCATACAATGTCCAAATAGAGTGGAAAGCACAGGCGGTCAAAATTCAGCACGAACACGAACAGCAGGTGATAGCTTTTGCTCAAAAGGACCATCAGGATCAAATGCAAGCCATGCAATCACTGGCAACAAAAACAAAAGAACACATACCACCAAAGATCAACATGAAACCTGAGACAAACAACCAGGTAAAGGCCAACCATGCTCATCACAGACAGCCGAAATCACCGGCTACACTGCAAAAATCTAGGCTACCAAAACAAGGTAAACAAGTATGGCTGCGGAAGGATAGAAAAGCCATGGCGGGAAAAACACAATGTGATAACCGGATTCCAACAAAGCACATGGTGCAACCCAAAACCAAGGTAACCAAGCAGATATGGATTCCAAAGAAAATGCTTAGCCAAAACCCTAATATCACTCACATTTGGATACCAAAGCAAAAGACAAAGCAAATACCTACGGTACAAGCAACAATGGAAAGCAGACATCTGCAGGTCAACCGGGCAAACAGATATAAGAGGGTGCCGATGACAGACAAACCAGTGGAAAAGTTGGCAACACCAAACTACCAATGGAAAGCCAAGGCCATACGGCCCATAGCTATCACATCCCAACCAATTCCATCCTCAGAAACAGCTACGACTCCATCAACAGTGTCGGCAAAGCAGTTGCCTCTGGCCAAAAAGACCATTAAACAAAGAGCAGTAGAATTACAGTTGCTACTTGCAAAGAAAACAGGAAACCTCGACGGCAAATGCCAATAAGCATCTTGCTTATTCCCTTCTCTTGCACCGCATTAATTTTTCCATGCATTGACTGAGTACGCATAAAATAGGGCCACATTAATCGGCCAGGCATTAGCACGACTTTTTCAACCTATGCACGGCACATACTACGAGGTGAGACCTTGTCGTCCGAGAGAACTCCGACTAGGAGGGGGGGAGGCATTCTCAATGCGGAACCAATAACAGAAACAGCAAAAAAGGGCATGATTTTCGACTTTTTAAAGGGTTGACGTTTGCGTGCGAAATTTTCTGGAGTAACCCAAGTATATATGCCCTTATACAGCATGAAGCTACATGTATATGGGGCCAAACACCAAATCAAGCCCTTAGGTGTGTGTATATAAGTAGAAATAGCCATTTTTCAGGCAAAATACTGGTAAAACGAAGAAATCCGGCCATAAAAACTGCATGTGAATGTATATAATATGTCGCGGTGATGTTTGTGATCTATTATGAATTTTGGGGATTTTCTGGGTTTGATTTGCTATTTTCCTTTTAATTTTGTTAATTTTCGGCAGAAAAAGTTCAAAAATACAAAAAGCAGGTGAAAAATAGTCGTAATGAAAAACAAAAAATATGGGGATGACCAATGACTAAAAGACAACCTATGGTACAATGGGGGTGCAATTATGAGACTAGAGCGAAAAGTGTGTTTTGGCCAGGTTTTGACCGAAATGACAAATTTTTGGTAAACAGAGCAAATGGAGTCCAAATCAAGAAATTTTTAAGCCTAAACCGCATCTTGCAGAAAGATAGGAGCACATGTCAAATTTCATGAAAAATGGTTCGGGGACCTCCATTATAAGAATTTTTCACCCCATTTTTAGCTCATTCTCACTATTGACCTTGTGGAGAGAGCTTCTGCCACCTAGAGCGGATCGATCTTCCAGCAGCTTCTACGATGCGCACGGCTACCCGACCAGCTCCAGACATGAGACGTAGGCTCACCACCTTGAGCTTTTCGCGCATGTTTGCCATTCTGTCGGGGGAACTAGCGTAGAAGTCACACACAAAGCGAGCAGTAGAGACCTGCAAGTAGAAACGGCGACCAAATGCTACCAAAATTTATGGGTAGGAGCATATCGACATGCTCGACAAGTCCATATGACCCGCATGACCAAAAAGTGACCCGAAGCGCCACTAAACCTCAGAAACGGCATCAGACAGACAGCGTCAAAATGCACTTGCGGCCAAACCGCAAGTCCGTTTGCCACCAAACTTCACGAGCGGATTTCCTAGACCATCAACAACTAAGTCCTATGATGGTGGACCACCACAAATCATCAAAGGTATGTAAACGCAGCCACAGGTGCTTCTAGAGTGACAAATTGCCAAATGAAGCTCCGGTGAAGCCGAAGTCGACAAAAACCATACGGCAAGGATCCCCAAGGGATTGGGAAGCTATGGAGACCAACATCGAGGAATTTCATCGCCAAAAAGCACTCCAAAAGTCAGAAAACGGCTCGAAGGCTCTGAAGTCCACACAGGGAGTTATACTCTATCCATTTGACTTTTTTGTTGAAATTAGGCTCAAAAGGGACTTAGGGGGGCAAAGGGAAAGCACTGGGAGCACTAACAAAGGAAAAATCACCAGGAGACATCCTACGCGTAGGATGTCTCAAGGGAATTTTTTGGCACAAACCCAAAAATTCTTGTCATGCACATGTTCTGAATGACATTTACAAGCCATACCCCAAGTTTCATCACATTTGGATGAGATTGGACCTCATATGCATGGAAAAATGCAAAGTTAGGGCATGAAGGCACTAATGGGCCTTTGACCTACCAAATCTTGTCCAAATCTCATAAAACTTGCACAACACATTCACATACACATTAGCTAACTTTCTGTGTGGTCTGGGAGTTAAAATGAGGAAATAGACATCCTACGCATAGGATGTCTTATGGATCATCTGGGCATGAAGGAGAAGTTTTGTCATTTCAGAATTGATAACCTCATCAACAAGAGCCCATATGTCAAGATTCAAGCCCTTCTAATCACTTCTGACCCCCAACACCTTCAAGATACACTTTTTTGAGCCCAAAAACACCTCACAGAGCCCTACAGGCATCAATTATTATCCAAATGCAAATCCAAGAACATGGTTGTGTTCCATAGGTCAAGGACAACCCACAGATCAAGTTTCATACAATTCTGATGAAAAAGACATCCTACGCGTAGGATGTCTTAAGCTTAGATTTAGACGTCTGTGCAAGAAATGACATCATAGGAGCTAATACCATGATGCATTGAGCCCATATACCAAGTTTTAACCCATTTGGACATCAATTGCTTCCCATGATGGACAATCTACCAAAATTGTGACCTAAAGCCTAAATTAGCCCAAAAATCCACTTTTTGACATCCAAATTCAAATCCAAGCTTATAACCATGTTCCATGAGCCTTACACTACCTACATGTCAAGTATGAACCATTTCTGAAGAAAAAGACATCCTACGCGTAGGATGTCTAGTTGGATTTTTTTTGTCAAATTTGCACTGTGAGCACATGCACAGCTTCACAAGTTCCTTTTAGGCTATAATTTCAATTTTCAAGTCATTTGGATAAGTAAAACTCAGTTTAGCAGCTGATATGGAAAAAACGCTAACTTCGGATTGCTGAGTGCAACAGGGTCTATGGCAGCCTCGAAGTCACCGACAAAGAAGAAGAGAATGACAATCAAAGACTATCTGGACGAGGTGGAACCATTTGTCATTCCAGAGGGAACATTAAAGCCCACAAGCACCTGGATACAGGAAGATCTACTAGAGTCAAACGACCTAAAGATCTACCAAGGTGTGTTCAAGGACAATGACGGAAATGTAATAGAGCTGCCAATGCTGCCAAGGGAGCTCAATGAATTTTTCCGAAGCAAAATGGCCGGCTACTTGGAGAAAATTGACCTCCATAACTATTTCAAAGCAATCCCAGTAGGGGTGGACGTCAAAAGGGTATGGAAGTTTGTGACCAGCATTAAAGAAGATGGAGTGGCCATGGTGACTGATTTGCACGACAGACCCAACACAGAGATCATTATCACGGAAAGGGTTGTCGCCCATGCACTAGATCTCTCCAATCAGGGAGATAGCATGACAAAGAGAAGGGATGAAGTAAAGGTGTACAAAGAGAAAAAGGCTAATTACACTTTTGAAGACATCGCCAACCCAAAGGTGGCGATCATGAGCCAATTGTACAACCAATACTTCCACATGTGCACGAAGAGGCCGCAGAAGTACAGGATGCCACCAGGTGCAATTGCCACAACATTTACTTGGGCAATGACAAAGGGCACCCCAAAGATAATCAATTATGTGGCATACATACATGACAGCCTGGTGAAGATGGGAAACAAAAAGCCAACCTACATAGTGCCAGGAGAGATGATAACCAAGGTAGTTTATGCAGCACTGCACGCCAAGGGAAGGTGGCCTGACCCCCCATCTCAGAATGACTGGCTCAGGGTGAAGGAAGACAAAGCAGAGGAGCCACAAAGAGCACCAAGGGTGGCTACAAGGTTGAAGAGACGACTAGAGCCAGTGGAAGAGGAGCAACCTGAGCAGAAGAAAGGCAAAAAAGAATCTGCTCAAGTGCCGGTCAAAGAGACTCGATCACAAAAAGCGGCTAGACTCGAGAGGCTGATGGAGAGTTTCCGAGCAGAAAGAGCCCTCAAGGGCGATTTAAACGAATTATGGGATCCATCCCTCGAGTCTATGTCTGGATCCTCAAGAAGAGTGCAGAGGGACCACGTTGAAGACTACATCAAGAATTTCGAGATTCTTGATGCCACAGCGGAAAACATTCCCCACATCCCTTTCACCGAGGAAGAAGTGGAGGAGATACGGCAGACGTTGCTAGATGAACAAGAAAACCAGGAAAGGGAAAGAAAGACGAAAGCAAATAGAGATATAAAGGGCAACCCTACAGCTTTACCAGATAGCCCTAAACCTAGCCCGAAAGTCGTGATGTAATTTTTGCAGAAACTACTGCTCAACCTATGGTTGCTTTTGATGTACCTCATATGCAGACACATGATGTATTTGAAGGTTTGCTTCCTTCTTTTGTGGAGAATCAAGAATCACAACAGGTTGATAATCTTGATCAATCTTTTGATCAGCATGTGACACCTCATGATGTAGAGGAAATTGTGCATGAAGAGCAAGAAGTTCTTGGGGAAGAAAGAACCTTGCCTAAATGGGTTCAAAAAACTTTGCAGGATAGCAAGTTGGAAGCACCTTTGCCACGAAAAACACGTGCTGGTACTACTTTTGGCAGAGAGCAAGTAGATTTGGCTTGCTTTAGCACTCTTTGTGATGCAGATGAGCCTGATTCATCTGAACAAGCTTTAGAGTGTGTTCAATGGAAAGATATGCAGCAAGAAATTGATTCTATTCATAAGAATCATACATGGGATCTAGTGGAATTTCCTACAGGTAAAAAGCCTATTGGTACAAAGTGGGTTTTTAAGGTAAAAAGGAAACAAGATGGTACTGTTGACAGGTACAAAGCAAGGCTTGTGGCAAAAGGCTATGCGCAACAGAAAGGCATAGATTATGATGAAACCTTTGCTCCTACTTCTCGTGCATCCACAGTTAGATCACTAGTTGCAATTGCTGCTCATAATGGTTGGAAAGTGCATCAGTTGGATATCAAAACTTCTTTTTTGAATGGCAATTTGCAGGAAGAAGTTTATGTAAGTCAACCAAGTGGTTTTGTTGTAAAAGGTCAAGAGCAAAAGGTATGTAGATTGCATAAAGCTTTGTATGGTCTCAAACAGGCTCCAAGAGCATGGTATGAGAAGATACATACTTATTTGATTGGCCAGGGATTTCAGAATAGTCCAACAGGAAGTACTTTGTATGTCAAAAAGAGAGATGGAGTTCTCATTATGCTAACACTTTATGTGGATGATATTCTTCTTACAAGCAATACTGCAGATGAAATTGAATCGTTTAAAGATGCTTTGAGAAAAACCTTTGAGATGTCTGATCTTGGTTTGCTACATTATTACTTGGGTATTCAGTTTGTGCAATCAGAGGATGGCATATACATGTTGCAGGTCAAATATTTGCATAAAATTTTGGACAAGTTTGGTATGCAAAATTGTAAACCAATCTCTACACCCGTAGAAACTGGATCAAAGTTGAGCATGCACGATGCTGGAGAACCTTTTGATGTACAAACTTATGCAGCAGCGGTTGGTTGCTTGATATATTTGGCAGGCAACACTCATCCAGACATTCAATTTGGGGTTTCACAAGCAAGCAGATTTATGCACAGCCCAGATATGCATCATTGGTAGGCTATGAAGCGCATACTTCGTTACCTTTTAGGTACCCCTAATCTTTCCATGTTCTTTCCAAGGGGGGATATGTATGGAAAGCACAGTTCTATGCAGCTTCTTGGTTACAGCGATTCAGATTGGGCTGGTGATTTTGACACACGACATTCCACAAGTGGGAATTGTTTTTTCTTGGGAAATGCATGTATATCTTGGCTAATCAAGAAGCAACCCACAGTGGCTACATCAACTTGTGAAGCTGAGTACAGGGCAGCTTTCACGGCAACAGTTGATTGTGTATGGATACGCAGGTTATTGGCAGATCTTTGTAAGTGTCAACAGGCACCCACTACCATTTTCACTGACAGTTAGAGTGCTATGGCAGTTGCAAGGAATCCAGTATTTCATGCAAGAACAAAGCACATAGAGGTTCACTACCACTATGTCAGGGAAAGGCTACATGCAAGGATATCACACTAACTTACTGTCCTACACAGGATAACATTGCAGATCTATTTACGAAGGCGTTATCACGAGAAAAGTTTGAAGCTTTCCAAAAATCTTTGGGCTTACTCTCATACACATGATGATATTCTACTTTGTACGGATTCACACTATCACTACATGGGGGGATTTGTAGACATGTAGTAGTGTTAGTGTGTATACGCGCTTCACCAGGGGCACTTTTCTCCCACTGGGTTTTTCCCCCTAGACATCTGGTGTGAAAGGACACCTTATCTCTTAGGGTCTCATATAAGCTTTGTAGCTCTGAGTTTGTATAGACTCTATTATTCTAATACAGAGAGATAGACTACAGAGATCTCGTACGCAAGCTCTGTGTCTTCTCCTTCCCATCTTCTTCCTACTCTGAGTTGCTATCTTCCTTCTGTTTCCCGTTTCATCATCTTCAACAGTAATAATGAGTGGGGACAAATACACAGTGCAAACATCATATCTAAAACAGAAAACTGGTCCAAAAACTACCAAATTTGGTATTGTATTGCACAAGTGATAAGGACTATCCGAAACAGCAAGTTCAAGAAGTACCAAATTGGTACTGTAATAGTGGACAGACGTGCACCCAAGTTCAACAGTACCAAAAAGTACCAAATTTGGTACTGTAATGCACATATAGTGAGGACAATTGAAACAGTAATGTAACGAAAGGTAACATACCAACATAGAACCAAATAGAGAGAACAAATAAAGCTCAGGGCCAAAAAATCAAGTTGACTCGGTCACTAAAAAGCACATAGTGCGGAATACAACAGATTCTCACTGGCTATAGTTTTCATGCACGGGATAATTGATCACGGGCACGATTGCGCTTCTTTCTCTGCAAACAAAAGAGTTCCTGCAGGGTCACGAAATCAAGGGAATCACCTCTCTGCTTCGAAACAGCATCGGCAGCAATAGAGTCAACTCCCCCGTCGGTGCTGTCCACAACAGTATCGTTCGCAAGTACTTCTTGCTCATCCTCGGCCTCCCTTTGATCTTTTTTGCCTACCGACCCCTCTTTGGCCTCCCCTTCACTCCCCTTTGTGGTTTCCACCCCCTCCCCAACACCCCCCTTCATGGCTTCTTCCTCCTTCCCTTTGGGTTCTTCCTCTCCCTTCATGGTCGTTGCATCATCAAGCTTTGTGTTGGCAGCATCCTGGCTTTCCTCAGCATCCAGGTCCACAACAACAAGGACTTTACCTTCCTCCTTGTCTTTAGTCTTTTTACCATCTCTGGCCTCCTCCTCACTTTTACTTTCGCTGTCACCTGTCTTATTTTATGTCCAAAGACCTTGATCTTGAGATCTTCTAGCATCCCAATAGGTTTAACAATAGACCCATTGGCCATATTTACTACTATGGTTGTGGTTCCAAGGTGAGATCTTCCCATAGTTTCCCATCAATTTTTAGTCCCAATGTTATCCCCAGCGCCAGCATCAAGGATTTCTTTCGCATTTAATCCCTTGGTAGTGATTGGTATAGTCGCATTGGATTCATCACCCTCAAAGTATTGTCCCAACTTGTTAAGAGTTATTTCCACAATAGGGTTCTCATCTAGGTTGGGTTGTGGATCTAAGTGTTCCTCCTCGCATCTCCCTAACACCATCCATCTGTGCAAATTGTGGTAGCCCAACCTTTAGTTCTCCATTGAGGAAAGCTCAAAGAGCTAAGAAAAGCTCAGGGTCTCCATATAGTTTGGACATGATGGTGGTTCTAACCTCTGAAGCCATGAAATCCATCAATTTGGCAATATTTAACGGCACCTTTTGGGCTTCAGACCCTTGACGTGGCGAAGATGGGATCTCCATTTCTTTGATAGGGTTAGGCAGTCCTTTTGTAAACATTCTTTCCAACAAGAAGTGACTACGCCCACTTTCCCATGACTTTAAGTCACTTTCTTCGTGGATGACACTAGGCATGGCTAGGAGTCTACGGACTTTCTAAGGTAGTTGTTGCGTAGGGAACACTGTGTCTATAATCTTGATCTGTCTAGGTGCTGGTTCTAGATCCCTTAATGTATCTTCTACAAAACTCCTTAATTGTTTGACCCACTCAATCTCCTCTGTAGGGTTTGGACAAGTTCCTATCTTCTTCTTGGATCCTGGCCATTGCAGCTCATGATGATCTTCCTTTTTTGGTTTCTTTCCTAGTGGTCGTACTGATCTTCAAGATTTCAACTGAATCAAGATCCTCTTTAGCGTCGTTCATATATACAGGGTCGTCACCAATCCCTATGTTGGTCTTTCAACTGGGGTCTGACTTCGCTGCTTTTTGCGATCTCTTCCTTCGTGTTTTCTTCTTCTTTTGAGATTGGGAAATTGATGATGTGTCTCTTTCGTCTAGAATATAATTTTATTTTTGGAGCATCGATCGTGTATGTTTACTGGTACCACACAGGTGTACTTTTTGATGGCTCCTCAGTAACCTCAATCAAGTTTAATGACATGATCTTTGGCACATTTGGATTATTTGGACATTGGGCAATCAAATGATCTATGCCACATTGATTACACATGAGTATCGGCATTGTAGACGTGCTTGCTTGATTGGTTTGCATTAGTGTGGCGTTCTTTTGTAGCCTAATAGGACACTTGGCCACACGATGTGTACCTCCACACTCATAGCATTGGAGAGGTGGTCTCTTAGCAGTGTAATTGATATTTTGGCCTCTTGCAACAAGAGTAGCTACTTGATAGACAGGTTTGACTTGTCCCTAATAGTCCTCCATGTAGTATTGTGGACTTTCTTCAAGCGCATCAATCACATAGGCAATATGGGTCTATATCTTCCTCACATCCTTCCAAAAAAGCAATAGATGACTCACGACCCACTTGATTCATAGAAGAGATTCGCGGATTTGGTTGTTGCGGTCCTAGCACAGGAGGTGGTAAGGGTGTTGTTTGAACAACATTTTGGGCCCTAGGGACCATGTGTTGTGATGTTTGTTCAAGAGGTGGATCCGGCATCAATGCAGGCACTTGAGGTGTGTCTATCCACGTTAGGGTTGGTCTATTGGCCATCACGCGCTTAAATACTATGCGATCCTTAGCTTGATGACATACCTCCCACAGGCATTGCAATTCCCATTAAATTTCACTCTAAAACTAGAGCATGCACTGGTACTATGCGGACGATAGCATATGGAGCACCATTGTTGCTCCCTTCTTGGATACATATGATTGTTTTGTGGAGCACGATTGTCTCTAAGACTCTCTTGAATGGCCTTGGTGAGATCTGCTAAAGTCATCTCAGATATCTTTGGCTCCTTAGCAATAGGCTTTAGGGTCATTGGCTGATGTCCCGATGCTTGCGAGCTAATAGATTTAGGCTCAACAGACACTCTTTCTCCTTGAATCATTTAATTATCCTCCAATTGGATTGCATTGGTGGTGACTGCTTCCCAAGTGGTGATACCTCTAATGACTAGGCCATTGTAGATATCCTCATGTCGTTATCCCCCTAATGAATCTATCTAGAAATTGGTTATTATTGAAGTGCTCATTTGGATTACAACGAGAATTCAAATGCTTTAAGCGACTAATAAAGTCTTTCACCGACTCTTCTTCCTCTCGTTGGGCTTTCTAGAGCTGTGAGGCTACACCCCAAAGCACTCCCTCTCGTATGTATTCTTTCAAGAACAGTCTCCTAAGAGTAGGGTAAACCGTTTTTTCTTCCATCCTTAGGGTTCTATACCAATCCCGCGCCTTTCCACTTAAGGTTAGTCTTAAAGGATTACTCTTATGCAGGTCATCGTGTTCTCCTAGAGAATCACGTATTTGTTCAAACACTTCGATATGGTTTCTCACATCCCCGTCTCCACTAAATTTTTATGTGAGTTTGGGTATTTGTATTGCCTTACTTCTAGGTTCTCTATCAGGCATGTTATGCATATTCTCAGCAATAAATCGACAAATAGCTTGAGCAAATGTTGCCAAGTCACCTATGTGAGCAGCCATAGTGGGTGAAGGCGCGCCAGAGACAACATGTGGAGTAGGTATTGGCATTGAGCTTGGCGCATAGGAAGCCCTTGGGTTCCATGTTTGGTACGATGTTGTTCCATGTACCGGCCCAAAGTGACATGCTAATGCTATCTGGTATGGTCGCATGGAAATAAGAGCTTGAGTGTTGTGGTTGGGGAGCATAGGCTATTGAAACAATGGGAGAGGTAGGGGCTACATGAGTACAAGGACCCATAGGTGCATACGATTGATACACACTTGTAGGGACTGTTGTCAGCGTTGAGCTACCATGTAGTAGTGCTTTACTAACAAATAAGGTCCATGGCATGTTTCTTGGCATGCCCATCATTGGGGTAGGCACAGTAGCCATGGTGTCATCAAGGGAAAGATGAGCTAGACTTGGAAAAGTAAAGCTATCACTTGTGGGCTCAGATTGCACTAAGACCCCTGGCGACACAACATATGGAGGATCCATTGGACTTACTAAGAGAGTCTCCATTTGCAATAAGGTTTTTTGTTTAGCCTTCCCTGTATCCAAGAATCTCATAAGACCCGTTGAAGGCATGTGGATCCCCTTGTTCTGTCTCTCTAGCTCAATAACCCTATGGATGACCTCACAAACTCTTTGTTGTTGATCCTCCACATTAGTAGCACCCGTTGTGGATTGTAGGACATCTAGCCAACCCACGTGATAGGTGTGACCTATGTATAGGTCGGTTAGAGTTTTCGTTTGTAGTTTGTACTCCCATTTCTCATTTAAGAATGCTCCATCTAGGATTGAGGTGCTAGGGGTGTCCTTTGAACTAGATGCAATGTGACTCTCTATGGGTTGACCCTTAGTGGTCGCTAATTGAGGAGCACGCAATTGCTCTCCTAGCAAGGATATTGACATAGGGGCTTTTGCTTTTAACTCTCTTTGTTCCTCCACCTTGCGTAAGCTCTCAATTTCCTTTTCCCTAGTCGCAATGATATATCGCTCAACCTCTTGCACTTCGGCAAGGCTTCCACCATTAGGTAATATAACCTCGGAGAGAAATAACTCTGAAGAGTCACGGGGTGCAGTGAATGGAGTATTCACGTGCACATTCTCTAAGAGCATGGGGTCTACGTTGGTCATGAATGGAGAATTTACTTCCCCACCTCCCTCATTTACATTGTTAGCTCCATGTTCGGAGCGAGTGGCTCTACTAAAGGTTTCTTCAAGCGGCTAAGCACGCTCAGCCCGGATCGTGGGCACATGGCATGCATGTCTTGGCTTGAGCTATCAGGATTAGGCATTGGGTAACCCTCCATGATGTCGTAGTTAGAGGAAGAGTCACTAGACGCTATATGCGGGTCCTAAGTGGTACTACCTTGGGTTCCCGCCTGAGGACCTAGAGCCTAAGGTAGAGGAATAATGAGTGCCCGCTTAAGCGGAGACACTCTCGATATGCTCATCCTCTAGCACACAAGCAGAGCGTAGGTGCATGTGACCTCGACACTCTAGAGGTGTTGGTGAGTGCCGATGGAGGTCGCTCACCTAGTTTTTTAGGTGTTTACAACCCAATTTTTTTTGTTTTTTTGGTCCCTTTTTTTAACCGAGCCATAGAATATGGCGTGTGATAGCTCAAAACGAGCGTCTTGTCTAGAGGGATGTGCCATGCTTTTTACAGTCCCCAATTTGGTTACGTACAACCCTCAAAATCCTAAAACTGGGCTAGAATTAGTAAGTCCAAAGGGTGAGTGTGAAGGGGATGGTGAAGGACTTGAGGAACTTGTCCCATATGCCCTCCTTCCCTCTTGTGGGGGTAGGGTATATATATAAGAGTGAGTCTAGTATATATCATAAGACTAAGGACTGAGGCCTGGGCTTGGGCTGGGGCTGGGGCTTGGGCTTGGGGAAACGATCCCGATCCAAAAAATTTGAAAAACACCCTCACGCTTAAATATTTTTGGTTTTTTTATTTTTTATTTTTATTTTTTTTGACCGATCGTGGCACGCACGGTTTCAGTGGCCTGTTTGGACCACACACACACTACACCTTTACCTACTCTCCTAACTAAAATTCCTTCCTAACACAAACACTCACAGAAGAAGCACAAAGTGCCTCTTGAGCTTAGTGCACGGCGATTCCTTGACAATGGCACCAAAAATGTGGGCTTCTGTTGCACGTATCGAAGCAAGGGCCTTGCCTAACACTGTGTGCAAGCCACAGATGGCTCCAAGCATGCGACTAACCTAAACTAATAAGCTCAAAGATGATGATGTTGTGTCACTCACCGTATTCATGTGTTTCAAGATGAAGACATCAAATTTCTTTTTTTTTTAGTTTTAATTTTGGTCGATGTTATGGCCTTCATTTGACTTCAGCTATGGAAATTCCTCATGTTCTCGCTTCAAAGTAGCACATAGATATGGTGGTAACTAAGTAAAGTTTAATCATGTTTAGACACACTTTTAGATATATATGACGACGTTTGGAAAAAGCTCTATACCTCCTCCATGAGTCCTTCAATCTTACTGACTTGCATAGTGTAACTACCTCTATCAAAACATGATTGATGTCTAAATATATTAACTTTGTTGTCATGAGTCACTAGTTTTTCTTGCTATGCTACTACATGCACATTGTGATTTTTTTTTGCATGTATGTATCATCACATTAAAAAAAATATGTTCCTCAATCTAGCAACCTCATCATTCATATTAAAGACATAACAAGAAGATGAAAGTTTAAGTGGAACTCCCTGTCATAACTAGAGACTTCTTGAAAAGAGCAGCTAAAATCGAATTAATTTTGCATTGGTTATTCTCTGCTGGACCACGCTATTGTCTGTTGACTAGCCTTTATATGATGTATGCTCCTGATATTATAACTAAACACTAGTCAATGTCATTTAAACAATTTTATTAAAAGAAAAAAAAACACACACACAATTTCAAACACTCATCATAGTTGACCTGGGTAAGTACTCAACATAATTTTTCCATTCTCTATTGAATTGTCCGATTCATGTAATGAGTCCATCAGAATGTCATCCTTACATCTTTTACTTTGGCCAACTGCAACAACTCGTAGCTTCACTCTTGTAATTTTTTTGGTTAGTGGCACTAGTTGATCTATGCTATTATAATAGAACTGCAAAACTTTTCTTTTCACTCGATTGTGTCACATTTGTCTCAATTGTATGCTAATCCCCTTTGTAGTTTTCATTGCAAGCTTATGACTAATTATTAACCCCACACTCACACATTTTAAATGTATTGAAAATAATTTTTTGAGATGATTTGTCTATACGCTAGGCAGCACATTGATAAACTTTAGATTTATGATTTGTAAACAATATCCAATGCAAATCCGCTAATTTAGGTAGCATTAGTGTAGATTCGCCGATTTAGGTAGCACACCTTATTGGTGTAGACTACCGGTTGAGGCAGCACCAATCACAAAATCATGCTGCAGTGGCTAGCCACCACTGCAATTGGTATGATTTTGTAACCCGGGTATACAAAATGAAGGATTTTGTATTTGGATATTTTTATTTAGATTTGAAACGGATATATGTTGGTAGATATTTCGACTTGAATTTTTGTGGGTTGTCACGATAGTATTTATGGAATTGGACTTTAGATTGATGAGGATTGATTATGATGATTGTGACCAATGATATCCAGATTCATCATGGTATGACATATACTACTTATTCTAGTGGTATGGAACACTAGAATAGGTAGTATGTGAATGATGGCAGGCATACTACTTATTGATGAGGATTGATTATGATGAGTGTGACCAATGATATCCAGATTCATCATGGTATGACATATACTACTTATTCTAGTGGTATGGGACACTAGAATAGGTAGTATGTGAATGATGGCAGGCATAACCAATGTGTCTAATATTATGGATTTTTCTTTTACTATTTGATACAGATTTCTAATCATTGTTTTTGACAAGTATTGTTTGCATATTTTTATCTTCGCAACTGAGGACAATTGCTTTCCAATGGAGAGGTATGAGGATTGGACTTTAGATTGATGAGTATTGATTATGATGAGTGTGACCAATGATATCCAGATTCATCATGGTATGACATATACTACTTATTCTAGTGGTATGGGACACTAGAATAGGTAGTATGTGAATGATGGCAGGCATAACCAATGTGTCTAATATTATGGATTTTTCTTTTACTATTTGATACAGATTTCTAATCATTGTTTTTGACAAGTATTGTTTGCATATTTTTATCTTCGCAACTGAGGACAATTGCTTTCCAATGGAGAGGTATGTTATAGATTGATATTTTATTATCTATTGCAGCTAACAGGTGGCAAAAGCACCAACAGATAATGGATTATGCAGAACGATATTACATTTTATGCATATTTGATTATATTTGATTATTCAAGTGCTCTCTCTCTCGTCGTGCCGGCGTAGCACTCCGCTCTAGGAGGTGCGACTGCACGTGCCCTCTTGATCTCTCCCGCTCTTTGCCTCTCTTTGTCGTGTGCAATCTCGATTATGGTTATTTTGAAGGGAACTCCACGCCTCCGACTGTAGCAATCTAGGGAAGACCTTGCTCACCTTTTCAAGGAGTGCCCAGTGACTTCTGGCCTAGCAGGGAAAATATCTTGGGTGAAAGGGTGGTCTTATCACTTGCCATGGGGTGTCTCCCCTTTCAGCCATTGTAATGATGACCCAGGAAAGCTATATGGCTCGGCTTGAGCATGGCAGGAACTTGTAATTTTTTGCTATGTTAATATAATATACTCACAATTGTGAGTTTTACACACACAAAAAACCTAGATACTTTTGAGAAAAATCAAGGCAAGGGTGCTTTGGTGCAAGGCAAGCATGAACTCAAGGCCTAAACTTGACATGCATAGTAAAAATTTCTCTCGGCTTGTTAAAAGTTGAGAGCCTACACCAGCACTCTTGGCTATGGAATGCAAATCCAACCAAGAGCCATGCTTCAATGCTTAAGCTTGCCATCTTCTCCATCTTCATTACGCTACTATTATGTATGCTCGCAAGAAGAGTGATGATAAGTGAGGAACTACTTCTTTCTCCTATGGAATGTTTCTTCTTCCTCTTCCCTACCCTCATTTCCCGCTAGCTCTCTCCACCTTCAAAGGTGTTTGAGGCCTTGAGACTGAGGCTTGGGATAGTTAATGCTTTCTACAAAGTCTATGTTATGCTCATGATGCATGAAGCTTTCCATCTTCATTGCATCACCAGCTAGGTCACAAGAAACACAAAGATTGTATTGTACCAAGTTACTCTTGATGGGAGAAACTATAATACAAATGCCAATTGGAGGGGGGACCGGCTTCATATGAATCCGGTCCTCAATTGTTGTCATGCTCTCTAAACTCTCTCTCTCTTGCAAAAGTATTGTTCATTCCAAGTTAACTAAGTACCATGTTTATGTTGCTATCATCAATTAATTTCACCCGCTGTGCTCACAAAGTAATCTCACAAAAGTGCTTTATCTAATTTCCTAATTCCGCTACTCTCAAAGTTCATAGGCCATTTCCATTACATTGATATCAGAGCATTTTGTTTCTCTTTCTTGCTTAAGAAGAGAGGTCCTTAAGTAGCCTATTAATGGTTGATTTTGTCAATTATATTAGGGTAAGTGGGACTGGGATCTATTATCGATTATGTTGAGCCCACTATGTGGGATACGATGCACACCTCAGGAGCTTTGGTCTTCATAATGGAGTCCTTTTAGACTTGCCTATGGCTTTACCATTATTGATCCATAAGAACTCCAAAAGGAGCTATCCCTCGGCAACTCTACTATGTTAGACCCACTCCAGTACTCTCTATAATGAACCAATTCGAACCGTGGGTGTAGATGCTTAAGTACTGATTTTCAAAGGCTAAGAGGAGTAGCAACTAAGGTTTTGAATTGCCAAATCATACACTAAGTAAACACATAAGTTTAATTAACATGGCTAACAATAACCAAGAGAGTACAATGAATATTCATAACTTTGATTTTTCACATGAAGGTGCTAATGATGATGCCCCCATGTTTGTCAATTATCTTGTTACTAGGTTGCAGCAAGCTATGGGTAACCCTGCTTTGCAAGACAAAGTTACTCAACAACTTTGTGCTTATGGGATTTCCCTTCCTCTCCAAGAGGAGAGAGAGCTTAGGAGGCCTCTTGATGAGACCCCCAAAAGAAGAATCCCTCCCGTACGAGAGGAGGAATACAAATATCGAGAAAGTAAGAATCCCTAAGTTCCTCTGAAGAGGTGGCTCCACAAAGACGGTGGTCTAGATAGTCTCCGAGTCCTCCCAAGAGGAAACGATCAACCCATTGTCCTTCTCCTTGTCACTCTGAAAGGGAAGAGAGGAAAAAAAGGAAGAAAAGGGCAAGAAAGAGGTCACCCTCTTCTTCACCTTCCTCCTCTTCCAACAAAAGTTATGGCTATTCTCCTAGAGAATACAAGAGGGGAGGACATCACAAATCTTACCCTACATGGCGAAGGTCACAAAAGCTCAAGAAGTTCAAAGAGGGAGGAAAGAGTATCTCTTTTCTCACCTATGATGGCACCTTTGGTGCTACCAAACAAAGTATTAGCCTTCATCCAACAATTTGATGCAGCCTTTGGAGACGAGGGCTTCATGAATTCCTCCAAGCTACACCATGTAGCTATGCACTTCTATAATTGACTCATCTCAATAGTGGGCTAGCCTTCATGGCAACCGCAAAGCCCCAAAGACATGAAAACTCTACGAGTTTCCATCATGAAGCAATTCCTTGCAAGCAATGCAAAGGACAAAGTGCTTACCAAATGGTGGAGTTTGAAGCTTCTCTCTCATGAGTCTATCCACAAATATGTGGACAAGTTTTGGGATTTACATCTCAAGGCCTAGGACTATCATTGAAGTGATTCACCATACTATAGTCACTTCACAAATCAATTTTCAACAAGGGGCTAAAAGGAATTTTATGCCCATGAAAACTAGGGAACGAAATGAAGCAAAGGGTAAGAACAATGCCCAAAACTCTTCCCAATGAAATCCCAACAACAATCGGTCCAAGGAGAAGGGAGTTTACAAAGGTAAATATAAACTCTCTCCTAAAGAGCTAAAACTTTTTGTAATGACCACAAATGCTTTAAGTGTGGGGAGCAAGGCCATGGCTATCGTTCTTACCCCAAAAAAAAACGCCTGCAATAAGACTCCTAGAGCTTCCACGATCAAAGCTCCAAAAGAGGATGCTCATTGCAAAGGATCACCTCTCTCCTATGCTTGGGGAAAGGTAAGGGAGCATGATGCCTTCATCTTGTTTGACCCTGGCTCTAGTCAAAATTCCATATCAATGGAGTTGGCCACCAAGTTAGGCATTTGAGCTCATGAGATGGGAGATGTGGTTGTAGTCGATGGAGCCTTCAATGGACAAGGAGCCGCAATTACTCCCTTGATTGGGAAATTGAGGCTTCATGTCCAAGGCTATGTTGACAAGCAAATTTCTTCATCTCTTCTCTCAGACATGAGGATATTCTCCTAGGGGTACCATGGTTCAACTGCATGGCTACCAACATGAATTTTCCTGAAAGGAGAATCTACTTCATCTACAGGAAGAAAAATCATGTACATAGATGCTAATGAGTTGGGGAACACCATGTCGCTAGTAAATATGCTTGCTTTTGATAAGTCAATGAAAAGCCCAATCTTTGCGTATATGATTTTTGTTAGAGAATTTGTAAATGATTCTAATGTTTTCACAAGTAGCAATAAAGGGAATCAAGAGGAATTAGAGTTGTCTAATTTCCTAAATGGATTCCAAGATGTTTTCATTAATGACATCCCTAGTGAGCTACCTCCAAAATGAGGGGATGATTACCATGCAATGGAGCTTCTACTAGGAAGCTCACCGCCTAATAAACCTCTTTATTGAGTTTCACAAGCTCAACAAGAGGAGATCATGATACAAGTGCATGAATTGGTAGAAAAAGGGATGGTGATACCTAGCTCCTCTCCATTCTGTTCACCGGTACTTTTAGTGTAAAAGAAAGATGGCACATATCACATGTGTGTCAACTATAGAGCACTAAATAGGATCACTATAAACAAAAAGACTTCCCATGCCGCGGGTAGAAAATCTATTTTATAAGTTACAAGTTTTGGCCTGACAAATGCTCTAGCCGCATTCAAAGTCATGATGAACAAAAATCTTCATGCTATTCAAATTCTCTTGAGGAGTACAAGCGACACCTCTAGGTACTCTTTCAAGTTGTGAGAGAGAATAAGCTTTTCATTGATCAATATTTAGGTCACATTATCTCTAAAGATGGCACTCGTATGGGTCGAACAAAGTTAGAGGTAATAAAAGGATGTCCTAATCCAAGGAATATACAAGAGGTACGAAGCTTTATAGGTATGTGTGCATACTAGAGATGCTTCATAGAAAACCTCTCGCTAATAGCAGGCCCATTACATGACTTAACCAAAAAAAAATGTTAAGTATTCATGGACTGCAAAAGTGCGAGAAGCTTTTGAGAAGCTTAAGAAGAAGCTTACCTCTCAACTTGTGCTCACACTACTAGATCTCTCAAAGCCATTGAGGTCCAATATGATGCTTGTGGTGATTGCCTTGGAGCTATTTTGCATTAACAAGGGAATGCCAAAGCATATGAGAGTCAAAGACTCAAATCCGACAAGTGAGTATTGGGAAAATACAAAAAAGAGCTACTATCTATTCTATATGCGCTACACACGTGGAAACACTATCTCTTGGGGACTCCATCCATCCTACAAATGGATCACAAAGCCTCAAGAGCCTCAAGAAATTCATGACACAATCCAAGCTCTCCCACAAACAAAAAAGGTGGGCAAAGTTTCTTTTGCAATTTAAATTTCATATTGCTGACATGCACAATCAAGTGGTTGATGCACTTTCACAACGGCCACGGGTAAATGTGGTGTCTATAGCAACTCACGATGATCTCTCTTTTATGATAGATGAGTATGCTCTTGAGCAACACTTTAAGTACGTAATTATAGCCTTTGCAATAGGAAAGAAAAAAGAACCATTCACCTTGAAGAATGGTTATCTTCCAAATGGCAATAGGCTATGTGTTATGAGCCATACAATAAGAAAGTCATGTATGAATCCCATGCTTCTCCTTATGCAAGGCAAAGAGGGATTCCATAATCTACTCTTCGAGGAGTAGAAATGTATTTATGTTGGTCTACCATAAAAAGCAAACAAACCATGAAGAGTATGTTTCAAAATGTGTGGTATGTCAAAAGTCAAATTTTGACTAAGGGAAGCAACTTGGATTGTTTCAGTCTCGACAGGTTTAGCAAGAAAACACACTCTATGCCTGTCAAAAAGACTATTAAGGCACATCAAATGGAAACCCTCTTTAGATCTCAAATTTCCAAGTATCGTGGCTTGCCAACATCCATAGTGTCAGACAAAGATCCTAGAATGACCAGTAATTTCTAGAAGGGTCTCTTTGAGAATCTAGGAAGTAGATTAAATTTCTCTTTCGGCCTATCATCCACAAACGGATGACCAAAGTGAAATAACTAATCTAATGATCCTTGAATCTACTAAAAGCCTATGTCATGGAAGTAGATCAACGTTCTCAATCATAGAATTACCTACCTCTTATAGAGTATGCGTCGAATGACATTAAACATACTTCTATGGGAAAGCACCTTTCGAGGTTAAAAAGAGAAGATCCAAAAGTCCCTTACTACTTAAAGTACATGGGAAGATCTTTGTTGCTGCTGATGAATATAGCCAAGGCTCACAAGAATCTTTTCCGAAGATTAAAGAGGTTATATCCATCTCACAGCAAAGGCAAAAAGGGATGCTACTAGTAAGCACAGTAGAGCCTTAGCCTTTAAGGAAATGATTGGGTCTTGCTAAATTTTTTCAAGGCTCGTCTAAGGCATACTACGGGCAAGAATCCTACGGCCCACCAAGACTATTATGCTAAACTAGAAAAACAAAACTCTGGTTCTTTTTAAATTCTTAAGCCAATCAACAAGATGGCTTATCAGTTAAAGTTTCCCAACCATTGGCTCATGCATAATGTTTTCCATGAGATTCTACGTAAGCCTTACAAAGGAGTGCCACCAAAAGAAGCAATAGTTGCAGACCCTCCAAAAATCGAGGATCAAGAAGAAGTACTTCAATATGCGTCCATCCTACAACACAAAGACAAGGTATTAAGAAACGAGAAGATTATTCGACGATATCTTATTAAGTTTAAGGATTATCCTTTTAGAGATGCTAGATGGATGCAAGGAACCTAGCTTATGTCATGCTTGCAATGCTACACTAGAGTAAGCAAATAAAAATGCATTTTAAATGAACAATGTTTTTGTCTTATAAGACTAGTTCTCTTTTTATTGTGCACAAATTTAAATAGTATGCATGCTTAGGATCATGTTTGTGGTGACGACGTCTCCCAAACACCAAGTAGAACTTGTCACTCTACTTTGGAAGTATGATATGGACTAAAGAGCAGACATGCTTGCGGTAGCTAAGTCTCCCAAGCACCAAATGGATTAGTCATCCATTCTATTTCTGTATAGGAACTACATGAAGAGTAAGAAGCTTCATTTGACTTCCCTATTCTTGAGCTAGGTGGAACAAATCTTTCTTTCTTCCGTACCCAAACTAGCTCTGGAGTGGGTGTGTAGCATTGCGTTATTTTTTCCTTTCCACGATCTTCAATTCATTTTGGAGCCACAGGATTGGGCTCACATGGGCCAGGTGACAAGTAAGAGCACAATTTACGTTTTGGCACCCAGATTTGATCATTTCCTTCATAGTAGCCTTGGGCTTCCAATAGTTTTTTAGGAATTCAATGCAACGTTTCTTTACATTTCTTGGGGCGAGTGGGACGTCTCTTACCAGGCTCCTCTCTTTTAGCACTAGCTATGGTCGCTAAAGAAGCTTTAAGGACCCACTTGTATGTTTTCTTTGTTATATTGGGATGGGTCTTGTGTGTCTTAAGCTTTATTTCAACTACATCAGTTGAAGCTCTAGAGAGTTGGGCTATGGGGACATATGGTTTAACCTCTTAGACATGCAATGTTTTGGTTTTTATTTCCTTAATATCTCAGGGACTATGTCTTGAGTGGCAGGGCTAAGAGTTGAATTCTACGTTGTGACACCCCCTGTCCCCCAATCAATAGTGCATTTGGTTACCCTTCATAGTTCCAACAGGCATGACCAAAAAGACTTGAGCTACAACCCTATTGTCATAACTGACAGTAGTGTGCTAAATTCCAAAAATCGTAGTTTTTTTCTTGTTGACACCCTTGACTTGGATAATACTTTCAGTTAGAGGTGGCTTCCCTAACTGACACCACACCCCATATGATAGCAGATTATATTTAGTACCAGTGTCCAATAACGCGTTATATAGCACTTTTTCATAGGGGCTATTTATCTCAATAGGGTATCATAGAGGTGTGTCAAAGTCCAACCAATCCTCGTCGATTTCAACGTGGAATGCATGTGTAACTCCAAGGTTAGCCTCTTGTTGGCGTCTAATTGTCGCTCCTTAGCCTCAGCTTGAGCTTGTATCTTCTTCAATTTTGTTTGCGCCTTGGCTGCCTTTTTTTTATGGATGGCATGTAGCTCCTCTTGGCTTAAAGGATCATAGCATCTTTTAAATTTGTTCCCATTGAGGAATCCAATGGTTTCAACTCCATCAAGAGTCTCCACACGAATGGTTCCTTGTGGAGTGATCTCACATACTCTATATGGTCCTTTTCCCACATATTTCAACTTTTTCTTTTTGTTACACACTCCATACATAAGGACTTTATCACCAACATTGATATCTTTGTTCTTTAGATGACGCTCAAACCATTTTTTCCTCGTATCTTTCTCCACACGTGCATTTTCCACAGCTAATTCCCTCTCTTCAACTAGCCTTTCAAGGATATATAATCGCTCAACTAAGGGGTTACCATCCCAACCTTCTTGAGAAGCTACTCAAGGACTAGTAACAACAAACTCCCATGGCATAACTGCTTCTTGGCCATACACCATCTTAAACGGTGTGCATTTAATGGCAACTTTGTACGCAGTACGATAAGCCCATAAAGCTGAAGTCATCTTTAAATCCTAATATGTGCGATGAGCTTCCACCATTTTGGTCAAGATAGAGATTAAGGTCTTGTTGATGCTCTCAGCTTGGCCATTTGCTTGTGGATAATAAGTGTGGACTTATGGTGAGCTATCATTAAGTTGGTAGTGAGTTCTT
The DNA here is from genome assembly GCF_014529385.1 of Adiantum capillus-veneris. Taxonomy (NCBI): domain Eukaryota; kingdom Viridiplantae; phylum Streptophyta; class Polypodiopsida; order Polypodiales; family Pteridaceae; genus Adiantum; species Adiantum capillus-veneris. The sequence continues at coordinate 69,724,650 of NC_140960.1, read as the reverse complement.
TTATTACTCCATTTATAAAATGAGTACCATTGTCACTCATAATCTCAAAGGGACAACCAAATCTTGCAATAATGTTCTCAAAGAGAAACTTGGCAGTTGACCTCACATCAGCCTTACGTGTCGCCCTGGCTTTCGCCCGCGTTGTCACATACTCAGTGGCAATGATAATATATCAAGATTGGTGCTACAAGCTGCTGGACTAATTGTGCCTACAAAGACCAAACCCCATTTTTCAAATGGTTGAGTCACTTTAACAGGATGTAAGAGCATCCTATCCTTTCGTTGCGTGATCTTGTAACGTTGGCATTCATCACATCCTTTTGCAAAAAGTGATGCATCCTTGAATAAGGTAGGCCACCAGTAGCCTGATTGCAACACCTTTCTAGCTGTTAGTTCCCCTAAGAAATGTCCTCCGGCTATACCCATGTGGGCCTCTTGCAGTATGTATAAATACTCATCCTCATGGGCACAACGTCTAAGAATATCATCCTTCCCTAGCCTGTAGAGATTTCCTACAATGAGAGAGTAAGGTTCACATTCTTTTAATAGTTTTCAAGCTATGTACTTACGAAGCTCTTTGGGTGGAAAACCATTAACTAGAAAGTTCACAATCTTCTCACTCTATTCAAGTATTGTTTCAACTAGGAATAGAGAAGTATCGGGCAACTCATCATCAACTCCAATAGGGGCTTCACCATTGGGTATGCGAGACAAGTGATCCGCCATGACATGTCTTTTACCAGGTCTCATCACAACGGTAAAATCAAACTCAAGGAGAATGAACAACCATTGTGTAATTCTTCCCGTGGAACAAGGTTTATCTACTAGATACAATAAGGCAGCTTGATGATCAACATAGAAAACAAACTTGTTGGCCAAAAGGTAATAGCGAAATTTCTTCATTGCATAAATCATGCCTAAACCTTCTCGCTTTGTAGTGGTGTAGTTTCTCTCGGCATCATTCAATTGAAAACTTGCAAAGCTAATGGGGTAGTCCAGTTTATGTTCTCCTAGGTGAGCTAGAACACACCCAATAGCAAAGTTCGATGCATCAATATGCACATGGAAAATTACATTCTAATCGGACACTCATAGAATAGAAGTGCTAGTCAAGGCCTTTTTCAATGACTCATAAGCATGGTCACACTCCACGGTCCAGTGGAACTCAATAAGAAGCTTGTACAAAGGGCGAGCTATCTCGGCAAAGTTTAAAATAAACCGTGGTAATAACCAACATGGCCCATGAACCTTTGAACTCCTTTATAGTTTGTAGGTGGTGGCAATTTAGCAATGGCTTTAATTTTGCTCTCATCTATGGAAATCCCGGTTTTGGACACTATATGTCCTAAAATGACTCCATGTTTAACCCAAAATTGGATTTTGAAAGGGTTTAAGGACATGCGATACAATCTGCACTTCTCGAACACTTTTCGTATGCATGATAGATGTTCTTTCCAAGAGGAATAACCACAAAGTTCATCTAAGAAAGCTTCACAAAACTCCCTCAAATATTCTCTAAAAGCAGTGTTTATTAATCTTTGAAAGGTAGCAGGGAAATTGGTTAAGCCAAAAGCCATAACAAGAAATGCGAACACCCCAAATTTGGTTATAAAGGCTGTTTTAGCTTGGTCCTTCAGTGAAATTGTGATTTGATTGTAGCCAAAGTACCCATCTAAAAAGCTATAAGCTTCCTTCCCTGCAACTCTTTCAAGCACATGTTCTCAATATGGCAAGGGGTAATGGTCCCTCCTAGTGGCGGCATTGACCTTCTTGAGATCCACGCACACTCTGAGTTTCTTATTCTTTTTTGGCACAATCACTATTGGAGACACCCATTCTAAGTGCTCAATAGGGTATATGAATTCCCATTTTACAAGATTTTCAATCTCTTCTTGAACAATTTTTTGCATATTTAGGATTCATTGGGTAGGGTCGTTGCTGAACTGGTTTAGCCATGCTATTCATGGGGATTGTGTGTTCCACCACGGAAGGTGGAACACCTTTCATATCATGATATGTCCAAGCAAATATATCCCTGAATTCCTTGAGAAGTTCTTTACGTACACACTCCTCAGTCTCTGTCAAATCTTGGGCAATTAAAATAGGTTTGGACTCTTCTCATTGGTCTACTAACTCTATTTCCTTAACTATCAGTGGACCGTCATAGACTCCATTGCTCCCATCGATAGGTTTTCTTTGAACCTTCGTATACACAAACTTAAATTCCTCTGTGGTATAGGATTTGAAATTTTCAGGTGTAGGGTTGTAAGTCTGTGGGGTCCTGTTGTTCTGTGGACTGTGATTTCACTTTCGATTCCTTTTGTTGTTGAGCTAACTTTCGATTTTGTCATCTCCTTATGGTACGGCTCAACTTTGGCTTCTCTGTAGCCTCTAGTTGTGTGATGTCAATGGGTTGTGGACTACACCACATAACGCTTTGAAGGTATTCACCCCTGTTATCTACCAACTTTTGATGAGCATCACATGCCCCTATATAATTAAGCCATTCCATAGTAGATTTCTTTTCATTTATTCTAGCAGGCGCATTTGCTCAATATCATCGCCTCTTATATCTCTTACTCTTCTTGTCTAATTTTTTATTACGGCCAATCTCTAGTGAAGAGACACTAGATGAATTGCTACTCGTGTCTTTTGTCCCCTTGGATAGATTGTCATCTATGGTACCACTGGGCCCTGAATGGTTTGTCCCCACGTTTGCACTAAGATTTAACTCAGATTCTTAGTCCTCAGTGTCAATTTCAACTGATGATTCTGACCCCAAATCGTGTGGGCTATAGTCTTGTGAGGCACTACTGGTTCCAATGCAAGTAAAACCTTCATCTTGTAGGTCATCAGAAACTATATGCATTGCTTCTAGCATATTTAAGGGCACGAGTGGTGGCATTTCATCCCCCTCAAGTGTTACCCCCTATTTTCCCAAGTGTCTATGGTTGTTGCTAGGTGGAACCAATCCACATTGTCCGACTCAGTCATCCCAGGTAGTACATCCATATCATGAGAATCTTTCCCAGCATCACTGTCCACTTTACACATGTAGCAATATTGCAATGGGGCCGAGTGCATTGTGGTGTCAGATCTATGATCAATTATAAACCTGTTTCCTAGGGGATGTGCTTGACCAATTACAAGATCCACTCAAATGACAGAATCTTGGAACTGCAGGTAGACATGGTTTTTAGACCAGTCATGCACCATTTTTGCTTCCCTCATGATAAGGACATCCTAAGATCATCTCCGATGCCATAGTGTGCTTGGAGAAATCCATAACAATGAAGGTAATTCTTATTTTATGTCCAAAGACCTTGATCTTGAGATCTTCTAGCATCCCAATAGGTTTAACAATAGACCCATTGGCCATCTTCACTACTATGGTTGTGGTTGCAAGGTGAGGTCTTCCAATAGTTTCCCATCAATTTTTAGTCACAATGCTAACCCCAGCGCCACCATCAATGATTCCCTTCACAGTTAGTCCCTTAGTAGTGATTGGTATGGTCGCATTGGATTCATCACCCTCAAAGTGTTGTCCCAACTTGTCAATAGGTATTTCTACCACAGGGTTCTCATCTAGGTTGGGTTGTGGATCTAAGTGTTCCTCCTCTATTGGCATCTCCCCAGGTCCATCCAAATTGTGGTAGCCCAAACTTCAATTCTCCATTGAGGAATCTTGAAGAGGTGAGACTAGCTCAGGGTCTTTATATAGTTTGGACATGATGGTGGTTCTAAATTCTGAAGACATGAAATCCATCAATTTGGCAATGTTTAATGGCACCTTTTGGGCTTCAATCCCTTGACGTGGGGAAGATGGGATCTCCATTTCTTTGGTAAGATCATGTAGTCCCTCTGTAAGCATTCTTTCCATCAAGAAGGGAGTACGCCCACTTTCCCATGACTTTAAGTCACTTTCTTCTTGGATGACACTAGGCATGGCTAAGGGTCTATGGACTTGGTGAGGTTGTTTTTGCGTAGGAACACTATGTTTGTAATCTGGATTTGCCTAGGTGCTGGTTCTAGATCCCTTTGGGTATCTTCTACCAAACTCCTTAATTGCTTGACTCGCTCGATCTTCTATGTAGGGTTTGGATAAGTTCCTATCTTTTTCTTGGATCATGGCCATTGTGGCGCATGAAGATCTTCCTTGTTCGTTTCTATCTTAGTGGTCGTTTTGGTCTCCATGGTTTCACCTGAATCAGAATCCTCTTCAGTGTCGTTCATATATACAGGGTCGTCACCAGTCCCTATGTTGGTCTTTGAATTGAGGTTTGACTTCACTACTTTTTGTGATCTCTTCCTTCGTGTTTTCTTCTTTTTTTGAGATTGGGCAATTGATGCCGTGTCTCTTTCCTCGAGAATATAATTTTGTTTTTGAGCATCGATCGTGTGAGTATGTTTACTGTTACCATAGGTGTTCTTTCTCCTCGGTAACCTCAATCAAGTTTAATGCCGTGATCTTCGGTGCATTTGGATTATTTGGACATTGGGCAATCAAATGATCTATGCCACATAGATTACACATGAGTATCGTCATTGCAGACTTGCTTGTTTAGTTGGTTTGCATTAGTGTGGCATTCTTTTGTAGCCTAATAGGACACTCGGCCACACTATGTGGACCTCCACACTCATAGCATTGAAGAGGTGGTCTCTTAGCAGTGTAATTGATATTTTGGCCCCTTACAGCAAGATCAGCTACTTGATAGATAGGTTTGACTTGTCCCCACTAGTTCTCCATGTAGTATTGTGGACTTTCTTCAAGCGCGTCCATCCCATAGGCAATATTAGGGTCTATATCTTCCTCACAGCCTTCCAAACAAGCAATAGATGACTCACAACCCACTTGATTCACTGAAGTGATTCTCAAATGTGGTGGTTGCGGTCCTAGCACTGGAGGTGGTAAGGGTGTTGTTTGAACAACATTCGGGGCCCTAGGGACCATGTGTTGTGACATTTGTTCAAGAGGTGGGGCCGGCATCAATGCAGGTACTCAAGGTGTGTATGTCCATGCTAAGGTTGGTCTATTTGCCATTGCGCACTTAAATACTATACAATCCTTAGCTTGATGACCATACCTTCCACAGGCATTGCAATTCCCATTGAATTTTACTCTTAAAGTAGGGCATTTACTGGTACTATGCGGTCCATAGCATATTGAGCACCATTGTTGCTCCCTTCTTGGATACATATGATTGTTTTGTGGAGCACGATTGTCTCTACGACTCTCTTGAATGACCTTGGTGAGATCTGCTAAAGTCATCTCAGATATCTTTGGCTCCTTAGCAATAGGCTTTAGGGTCATTGGCTGATGTCCCGATGCTTGCGAGCTAATAGATTTAGGCTCAACAGACACTCTTTCTTCTTGAATCATTTAATTATCCTCCAATTGGATCGCATTGGTGGTGACTGCTTCCCAAGTGGTGATACCTCTAATGACTAGGCCATTGTAGATATCATCATGTCGTAATCCCCCTAATGAATCTATCCAGCAATTGGTTATTATTGAAGTGCTCATTTGCATTACAACGAGAATTCAAATGCTTTAAGCGACTAATAAAGTCTCTCACCTACTCTCCTTCCTCTCGTTGGGCTTTCTAGAGCTAAGAGGCTACACCCCACAGCACTCCCTCTCGTATGTATTCTTTCAAGAACAGTCTCCTAAGAGTAGGGTAAATTGTTTTTTCTTCCACCCTTAGGGTTCTATACCAATCCCCAGCCTTCCCACTTAAGGTTAGGCTTAAAGCATTACTCTTATGTAGGTCATTGTGTTCTGCTAGAGAATCGCATATTTGTTCAAACACTTTGATATGCTTTATCACATCCCCGTCTCCACTCAATTTTTGTGTGAGCTTGGCTAGTTGTACTGCCTTACTTCTAGGCTCTCTATCACGCGTGTTACGCATATTCTCAGCAATAGATTGACCGATAGCTTGAGCAAATGTTACCAAGTCACCTAAGTGAGCAGGAACCATGGGTGGAGGTGCTCCAGAGACTACATGTGGAGTAGGTATTGGCATTGGTCTTGGTGGATAGGAATCCCTTGGGTTCCACGTTTGGTACGGTGTTGCACCATGTGGCGGCCCAAAGTTCATATGTGTGGCCCTGGGCATAGGAGACGTCCGATGTGACATGCTAATGCTAGCCGGTATAGTCCCATGGAAATAAGAGCTTGGGTGTTGTGGTTGTGGAGCATAGGTTGTTGAAACAATGGGAGCGGTAGGCACTATACATAAGTACAAGTACCCATGGGTGTATACGATTCCTACACACTTGTAGGCACTGTTGTCGGCATTGAGCTACCATGTAGCGGTGCTTTACTAACAAATGAGGTCCATGGCGTGTTTCTTGGCATGCCCATCATTGGGGTAGGCATGGTAGCCATGGGGTCATCAAGGAGCTAGACTTTGAAAAGTAGAGCTATCACTTGTAGGCTCAGATTGCACTGAGACCCCTGGTGAAACCATATAAGGAGAATCCATCGGACATACAGAGGGAGTCTCCATTTTTTATAATGTTTGTTGTTTAGCCTTCCCTGTATCCAAGAATCTCATGAGACCCGTTGAAGGCATGTGGATCCCCTTGTTCTGTCTCTCTAGTTTAATAACCTCACAAACTCTTTGTTGTTGATCCTCCACACTAGTAGCTCTCGTTGTGGATTGTAGGACATCTAACCAACCCACGTGATAGGTGTGACCTGTGTATAGGTCGGTTAGAGTTTCCATTTGTAGTTCATACTCCCAATTCTCATTTTGAAGGGGATCGGGGAGCACCACAGACGGAGAGTGAGAGAGAGAAGGAGACACACGACACAGATATGGGTGGGGAGACTGTGAAGTGGCAGCTCCCCCTATACAATATACTCACTATAAGTATAGGGTAACAGTGGGCAGGCGCCCATGACCTAGGCGACCGGTCAAGGCACATAGGCCTTAACCCCAACAACCTCCCACTTAAAGGCCAATGTGCCTTTAAGCAAGATCTACTAGTGTACAACTAATAGAAGGTGAGATATTCTCTCAACCTATGCCCACTGACTCTCGATGAGCTAGTGCATCCGGCTCTACTGATAGACAAACATCCCGCTGCGGAAGCCACACAAAGCTAGCTCCAAGCTTTGCAAAGAGTCTTCAAGAGCTCATGCACTCCTGCAAGTATCGGTCCAATACCTTCAAACCTCCCCTATGCTCTATGCCAAGATCAGTCATCGAACAGCTAATCAACCCTGCTGCAAATGCTCCCACTGCAGCTGCTATGTCAGGCCTCGAGATCAACATCTTGTACATGAGGACACCAAATGTTGATGCAACCCTGGCAACCTCTGCCACCTCCAACTCAGAACTCAACTCATGGTAATCCTGTCCCCTATCATAGAGACCATGGCACTCTGACTCCGAGCTCTGGAGTGACTCCTCGTACCCACCACATATCACATGTGTACCAAGAGTATCCATCTGTCCTGAATCTGCATCAAGCTCTGGCATAAGCATATCAAGAAATGACTCCACAATAGCCAACATCTCAGCATCCATGTGAGTCATCTCTGTCATCACCTCTGATGACTCATCCTGCTGTGACTCACTAGAGATGTCCCGCTCTACATGTGCATCCGTAGACGCAACCTGCACAACAAGGTCGCTGCTCTGCACTCCATGCAAAACATCCTGCAACCCACAAGCAAAAGAGACTCGCCTGCTCTCTCGCTCTCTACCTGGCTGCATGATCACAAAGACAGCACCGTCTCTCGCGAGATCCACATGCAATGGGTAACCTGTACCACTCCTGGCACCTCTCGCAATCACTAGCGAACCCAAATGCATCACAAAATCTCGCTCTCGTAGCGAAATCTGACATCCACAATCTCTAAGCTGACCAATCGAGATCAAACTCACTGTCAAATCTGGTACATAGCGCACATGTCGTAACAAGTAAGATGCACCACTTGGTAATGACAGTCTCACATCTCCTACACCTGCTATCGCATACACTGATCTATCGGTCAAACGTACACTGCCAAGCATCCCGCTAGAATAGCTACAAAACCATGCACGATGCGGCGTGACATGAAACATGGCATCTGTGTCTAGCAACCACTGCGAAGGGAGTGCACTATCCACATGTATAGCATCTCGTGCATAGCTCGAGGTAAAAGTGACATCACCGTCGCTAGTATACTCCGACACTACATGTGCCTCAATTGTCAAAGCAACTGAGTCCATGGCATCACTACATACATCTCTGAGACTGCCATGTCTTCTACGATGTCGCATAGGACGAAAACAGCGCCATCTAACATGTCCAGAATGACCACAATACCAACATATCACCTCTCAGCGTACTCGTGAATGTACATGTCTCACACGAGTTCGTGATGACTCAAATCTATCATACATATCATGTAATCTGCGCCAAAGTGCTCTCGAAGTAGTCTCATACATAACAAGAGCATATACAGATTCCGCAAGGTGCAAAGAGAGTGTAGAGACTGCCATGTCTTCTATGATGTCGCATACGACGAAACAAACGTCATCTAACATGTCTAGAATGACCACAATACCAACATATCACCTGTCAGCGTACTCGTGAATGTACATGTCTCACACGAGTCCGTGATGACTCAGATCTATCATACATATCATGTAATCAACGCCAAAGTGCTCTCGAAGTAGTCTCATACATAACAAGAGCATATACAGATTCCACAAGGTGCCATCTCCTCTAGCTCCTACCACTGATCGTCAGACATGTTTGAAGGTCTACCTGCATCACCACTCAATGGTCGATGCAACCCTCGCTGTGTCAATGCATCAAGCATACACTCTCTCCATGCCGCAAAGTCTGACCCATCTAACATGCGCATCTGTGAGAGGTCACAATCTGATCCATCACCTGTCTCTGCCATGAGCACAATGTAGCAAACTAGAAAGCAAAACCACCTCACCAACAACACCTGGAAACTATCTATCAATATGGCCAGAAACACAATGTAAAACCTGTGAGACACACTCCAAAATAGAGCTCCGGCAATGTCAATACAAGCCTCGCATGCTCTAGTATCACACTGCAATCTGTGAGCTAATCACCAAGCCCACACTGTGTTGTATCGATGCATACACACGCACAAATCTCCCACCTGCAAAGAACACCGCACGCAAATGCTGAGTGCAACCCGCAATCTCTACCTAGATCGCATAAATGATGCGCATAAAACTCCTGGGAAAATTTCGCCAGAGTTTCGACGCACAATGGCTATCAACACAAAATAACCATTGTCCTGCAAGCTCAATACAATGAGCAATCAATGCGCATCAAACATACATGCATAAGCTCTGCAAAACTATGGCAAAGAATGCTCGAGATCACAAGACTCTCCCACCCGAGAGCAAACCACTGTCTCAAGCAAAGAAAGATACAGAACTCCTCACTCTTGCGAGAGTGGATACAAAAACACAAAACTGTGTCCAAACTGACAAAACCTGTCAAAGTGAGAGTAAACACTCGATCACAAACTATGGCGAGAATCTGGGAAAAATCCGACAGAATTTCCCCTGAAAACTGAGCAAAAAACTCAAGTACAATCTCTACCATAAACCATAACACTACTCAATGCCAATGAGTAGAAATGCCAAAATGGCTCCACATTTTCACATACAATGGCAATCTGCACTCAACGTACATCAACGGAGTGACCGCGCATAAGCAAGCGCCAAAAGATTTGCAATCCGGAAACTTGATCAATGCGAAAACAATGCTCTCAAGAGAGCTCACTGGCACTTGAAAGTGCTCGTCAAAATGCATGTATAATGGGCATCAAACATGCACCATAACCATATGCAAACCATCCGCAAAGACCATGAATCCAAGCACAAAATCACTCCCAAAGTATCCTGTGAAAACCAGTGAAAGAAGCTCCACCTGTGTGCTCCAAAAAACTGCGTCTCTCAAGAGACCGCCTCGATGGTGTGTAAACGCCTCCGTACTTCGTTGCCCAAGTCTACCAAAAACCCTCAAACCACAAGCTTAACACAAGCTGCAATTGCATCTTCAGCTCAGAATTTATGCACTCAACTTCAAGCATCTCCCGTGCTTCCAAAAGTGAACTCGCACACAATGCAACAACAGAAAATCTGGAATTTCTGTTTACAGTCAGTCTGAGCTGAATATCAGCAAAACGGTGAGGAATTTGCAAAAAGGTTCTTCTGCAAAGTTGTAGACCACGTCGAAACGGATGGATCGGAAGAACAGAATTCTCAGATCTGCATTCTACAAGGAGAAAAACGAATCTGAAAATAGTGCTGCTGCGCACACAGTTTTAGGGCAGCACCTTCACTTACACACAGTCTTCCACACTCCTTTCTGAGCTTCCACAAGAGCATACATCACGCTCAACTGAGCTCACAAGCTCCCATTGCATTCTCACAGCAAGTCTTCTGCTTTCTTCATCTCTCTACCGTCGAGAGAGAGCGAGCTATCGCCTCGAAGCTCTCAAAGCCGTTGAGCTCTCCGCAATCACCATAGCTCTGATACCAATTGAAGGGGATCGGGGAGCACCACAGACGGAGAGTGAGAGAGAGAAGGAGACACACGACACAGATATGGGTGGGGAGACTGTGAAGTGGCAGCTCCCCCTATACAGTATATTCACTATAAGTATAGGGTAACAGTGGGCGGGTGCCCATGACCTGGGCGACCGGTCAAGGCACATAGGCCTTAACCCCAACACATTTAATCTAGGATTGAGGTGCTAGGGGTGTCCTTTGAGCTAGATGTAATATTGCTCTCTATGGGTTGGCCCTTAGTGGTTGCTAAGTCAGCAGCACTTGATTGCTCTCCTAGCAATGATATTGATATGGAGTCTTTCGCTTTTAACTCTCTTCATTGCTTCGCCTTGCGTAACCTCTCAATTTTCTTTTCCCTATCCGCAATGATATATCGCTCAACCTCTTGCACTTCGGCAAGGCTTCTACCATCAGGTAATATGACCTCGGAGGGGAATAGCTCTGAAGAGTCAGGGGGTGTAGTGAATAGAGCATTCACGTGTAAACTCTCCAAGAGCATGGGGTCTACGTTGGTCATGAATGGCGAATTTACTTCCCCACCCCCCTCATGTACATCGTTAGCTCCATGTTTGGAGCGAGTGACTCTACTAAAGGTTTCCTTCAAGCGGCTAAGCACGCTCGGCCCGGACCGTGGGCCCGTGGCATGCATGTCTTGCCTTGAGCTATTAGGATTAGGCATTGGGTAACCCTTCATGACATCATTGTGAGAGGAAGAGTCACTAGCCACTATGTTTGGGTCTTGGTTTGTACTACCTTGGGTCCCCGCTGAGGCCCCGGAACCTAAGGTAGGTGGATATTGAGAACTCGCGTAAGTCGAAATGCTCGCTAGTTGCTCCATCTCTAGCACATGACCAAAGCACAGATGCATGTGCCTTGCGCACCCTAAAAGCGTCACCGAATAACCTCGAAGGTTAACCGCTTACTTTTTTAGGCGTCCGTTTTCACTCGTTTTTTGATGTTTTTTAATGTTTTAAATGATTGGTTTTTAGATTAGAGTGTGTTATAGCTCAAAATGACCGTAACGCTCAGGGGGTCGTGGTGTGCTTTACAACACCACGTTCGGTTATTCGAAGCTCCGTTAGTCCTCAAAAAAGGTCAATTTTTACCTATGCATGAGGTTAAAATACGTCATTTTAAAGGGGGACTAAGGCCTGAGCCTGAGTGTGAGCTTGGACTTGGGTTTGGGCTTGGGTCGGGAATATTCTTGATCCCGGTCCTACCTTTTAAAAAAATTAAAATTCTTTTTTTTTGGATAAGGTCGTCGCGGCCGCGCTGTGCGCACGAGCATACGCACACACCTAACCTACCTAATTACAACTAAATACAGCTACTGTTACACACTAACACACTACTAAAGTAACTCATTAGCTAACAGATGTACTTACTGCACTTTACACAAAACTAACATTATGCATCTACTACCTTAATTCTAACACCTTATCACAGAGAAAACACGGTACCTTTCAACACCTTAATAACAAAAAAAAAACAGTACCTTTCAACACCTTATTAACAAAAAAATACACAGGAGCAAAACAAACTCCTTCTCAACACACACACACCTTCCTTCTCTACCTTTCCTACATTTGAAATTGCACCACAACGTAACACACAAAGTGCCTCTTGAGCTTAGTGCAAGGCATTTTCCCGGCAATGGCGCCAAAAATGTGTGCGTTTGTGGCACGTGTCAATGCAAGGGACTTTTCGATACACTATGTGGGAGCCACAAATGGCTCCAAGCACATAACCAGACTAATCTAGCAAGTTCAAGAGAGCAAGGGTGTGTCACTCACCGCCTTACACTCGCCTTCGTGTGGAGGATTCCTCACCTCGAAGAAGAAGGAGCTACCACCGTGCCGCGCTCAACCGCTTCGCCGCCGCCTTGCAGTCGTCACAATGCTCGATCACTCTCTCTCTCTCTCTCTTTCTCTCTCTCTCTCTCTCTCTCTCTCTCTCTCTCGCATACACACACACAAGGAGATAAAGAAGAAGAGGATGGACATGGAGCAAGAGCATTATTTAATTGCACATATGAAAGAATGAACGATTTTTAGGTTTAAATGACTTTTATATGAGCTCACCCCATTCACACTTGGGCGCCCATACTTAGCCAACTAACCCTTGAATGTTCATGTTAGAGTGCGCCTCTCATCGGCGATCACTCTTACCCTTTTCCTATTGGACCGACAAGCCCGCCGGCCCATGACTACTAGAAGTGGACACCAGTGGTGGTTAACAATGCCAAGTTAACTAAGTACCATGTTTATGTTGCTGCCATCAATTAAGTTCACCCGCTATGCTCACAAAGTAATCTCACAAAAGTGCTTTATCTAATTCCCTAATTCCGCTACTCTCAAAGTTCATAGGCCATTTCCATTACATTCAAGTCGGCGGCACGATGGAGGGACGTGACCCTGCTGGTAGAGGGGGTCAGTTATCCATGGATGGAGGAATTATCTTTACCACGACGTAGAGGATGAGAGCCAATGAATCTTATGCTAACGCCTCCAACCCTTAAAAAAATTTTGAAGTCCTCTTTCTTTGGGGTTCGTTCATTGGTTGAGGCAACTCTACGTAGAGCAATCATTCATAGTCATAATAAGGTGAAGGAGGGGTATGCGATGCAGATTGTGTTCAGCTCTAAAGTTGCACTTAAGAGCTTTGACGCTTGATGTGCTCACTCAGTTGTTATGTACTTTTTGGGCCATCTAATGTCTTCCCAAGGCCTACGGAAGTGGGCTACAGCAATGACTAATAGAATAGATGAGATTTGCCAATTCATGGGAGTGGGTAAAGTGTTTTATGTGGCAGAGTGTGTCTTTGGGAAAACAATTCAAGGTTTGGTTATGAGGCGACACATTTGGGAGGAGTCCCACTTTGCTTATGCAATGCCTTGGATGCCTGAGTTTTGTTCAAGCAAAGAGGTTATGGACTTTTTCCTGGTATGGACCCTCCTTTCTAGCTTCAGGAAAATTGGACTCCATTGCTACTATGTTGGGCCATGTACTGCTCATCCCAAAGTAGCAACGAATTAGAGCAGACATGGATGTAAAGGTCTGTTTATTATGGAAAATGAGCTTGCCCATCCTGAGATATCCCAATATTAATATGGGTAGATTGGGCGTACTCCAAAAAGAGCTAGCATTTGTATCATTTCCCAATGCCTGTAACAAACATCGCATGATTGGTCATTATGCCCAAAACTGCCCGGTACAGGAAATGCCCACAATCAGGTGGTCAAGACAACTTGGCGACGAGTCACCAGAGATGCTAAGCCACAAGAGAGGGACACCAAGCTAGCCGTTGGGGCCAATGTGAGATTTTTAGAGAGAGCCTTACGATACGGCTCAACTTTGTCTTCTCTGTAGCCCCTAGTTGTGTGATATCAATGGGTTATGGACTACACCACATAACGCTTTAAAGGTATTCACCCTAGTTATCTACCAACTTTTGATGAGCATCACATGCCCCTATATAATTAAGCCATTCTACGGTAGATTGCTTTTGATTTATTATAGCACGCATATGTGCTCAATACCGTCACCTCCTACATCTCTTACTCTTCTTGTCTAATTTTTTATTACGGTGATCTCTAGTGAAGAGTCACTAGATGAATCGCTACTTGTGTCTTTTGCTCCCTTGGATAGATTGTCATGTAGGGTACCACTGGCCTGAATGGTTTGTCCCCATATTTGCACTAAGATTTAACTCAAATTCTTCATCCTCAGAGTCAATTTCAATTGATGATTCTGACCCCAAATCGTGTGGGCTATAGTCTTGTGAGATGCTACTGGTTCCAATGCCACTCAAACCTTCATTTTGTAGGTCATCAAAAGCTATATGCATTGCTTTTAGCATATGTAAGGGTACGAGTGGTGGCATTTCATCCCCCTCCGATGTTACCCAGGTTGTCTCCCTGTTTCCCCAAGTGTCTATGGTTGCTGCTAAGTGGACCCAATCCACATTGTCCAACTCAGTCATCCCAGGTAGTACATCCATATAAGGAGAATCTTCCGCAACATCAGTGTCCACTTTACATGTGTAACAATACTGCAATGGGGCCAAGTGGACTGTGGTGTCGGATCTATGATCAATTAGAAACCTGTTTCCTAGAGGATGTGCTCGACCAGTTTATTTGTTTTTCAATTGCAATGATCGCCTCCCTACTTTCTTGGATTATATTTGTGAACTTAGTTGTTTCCAATGTGCTCTCGAATATACACCGATCGTTCCTTGCCTTCCAAACATGATGCAAATGAAAATATCTCAAAATTTGCATGACAATGAGTAGCACTTGACTTAAACACCTTCCCTCCCAACAAAATATCATTCTTGAAGAATCACATTTTCTAGGTTTTTGTAGTGGATAGGGAAGGACACGATTTACGTTTAAGTATCCAAATTCGATCATTTCCATCATAGTTGCCTTGGGCTTCTAATAGTTATTTGGGAATCCAACGTGATTTGGTTTTCACCTTCTTAACCTGAATAGACGCCTTCCTTCGAGGTTTCCTTTGTGAATTAACTTGAACCATAGGGGGGTCCAATAACGATACCTTGGGGACCCATTGATATGTACCCTTGGTCAGATCACGTGGACCTTTGATGTAGCATTGTCTGTCATAGCCATGAAAGTTGATGCTTTAGAGGGTTGTGCTACTAGCAAGGATGTTGTGAATTTTTGGATTGGCAATAATTTGTTGTTTTTTGTGTTATGAAGAGGTGAGATTTCAGGTGTTATTCCTTGAGCGTTATGGCCATGAGTTGGTTTTTGCATTGTGATACTCTCGGTCTCCCAATCGATATTACATTTGAGTGCAGACATCCATTTGCACCCCAGGTTTATATTACCCTCTATAGTAACAACAAGCATGACCAAAATTCTTTGAACCACTGTTCCATTGTCATAAATAACAGGAGTGTGTAGGATTCTAAAAACAGTTCTCTTCTTCTTATTGACACCCTTGACTTGGATGGTGCTTGTGGATAGGGGTGGTTTTCCTAGTTGACATCAAACTCCATAGGATAACAAATTATGTTGAGCTCGTGTATCCAATAGTGTGTTATATAGTACTCTCCCATAGAGGCTATTTAGTTCAATTGGATATCGTAGAGGTGGTTCAGATTCCAATGAATCATCATCAGTGTCTTCAAAAAACTCTTTTGTGATTCCCAGATTAGCCTCTCATTGGTGTCTAAGATGTAATTGTTGTCTTTCTTGAACCTCAACTCTTGCTCAGGTATTTTTAAGTTCTGCATGTTCTTTGGCTGCTTTCTTTTGATGGATGGCTTCTAACTCTTTATTACGTCTTCTCCTTACGATACGGCTCAGCTTTAGCTTCTCTGTAGCCTTTAGATGTGTGATGTCAATGAGTTATGGACTACACCACATAACGCTTTGAAGGTATTCACCCCAGTTATCTACCAACTTCCGATGAGCATCACATGCCCCTATATAATTAAGCCATTCTACGGTAGATTTCTTTTCATTTATTCTAGTACGCACATTTGCTCAATATTGTTGCCTCTTATATCTCTTACTCTTCTTGTCTAATTATTATGGGCCATCTCTAGTGAAGAGTCACTAGATGAATCGCTACTTGTGTCTTCTGCTCCCTTGGATAGATTCTCATCTAGGGTACCACTGGGCCTTGAATGGTTTGTCCCCACATTTTCACTAAGATTTAACTCAAATTCTTCGTCCTCATAGTCAATTTCAATTGATGATTCTGACCCCAAATCGTGTGGCCTATAGTCTTGTGAGATGCTACTGGTTCCAATGCCACTCAAACCCTCATTTTGTAGGTCATCAAAAGCATATTTAAGGGTACGAGTGGTGGAATTTCATCCCCCTCCGGTGTTACCCAGGTCATCCCCCTGTTTCTCCAAGTGTCTATGGTTGCTGCTAAGTGGACCCAATCCACATTGTCCGACTCAGTCATCCCAGGTAGTACATCCATATAAGGAGAATCTTCCCCAATATCAATGTCCACTTTACATGTGTAACAATACTGCAATGGGGCCAAGTGAACTGTGGTGTCGGATCTATGATCAATTAGAAACCTGTTTCCTAGAGGATGTGCTCGACCAGTTACAAGATCCACTTAAATGATAGAATCTTGGAACTGCAAGTAGACATGGTTTTCAGACCAGTCATGCACCATTTTTGCTTCCCTCATGAAAGGACATCCTAAGATCGTCTCAGATGCCATAGTGTGCTTGGAGAAATCCATAACAATGAAGGTAATTCTTATTTTATGTCCAAAGACCTTGACCTTGAGATCTTCTAGCATCCCAATAGGTTTAACAATAGACCCATTGGCCATATTTACTACTATGGCTGTGGTCCCAAGGTGAGGTCTTCCCATAGTTTCCCATCAATTTTTAGTCACAATGCTAACCCCAGCGCCACCATCAAGGATTCCCTTTACAGATAATCCCTTGGTAGTGATTGGTATGGTTGCATTGGATTCATCACCCTCAAAGTATTTTCCCAACTTATTAACATGTATTTCTACAACAAGGTTCTCATCTAGGTTGGGTTTGAAGTGCGTGTGTGAGAGCGTGTGTGTGTGTGTGTGCAGCAATGGAGAAGAGAGAAGAGAAGAGGAGCCACAGGTTTGGGTGGACTCCAAACACAATAGTATTAGGGTTATGAGTCCTTGTTCTTTTATGTAGAATGAATTGTCAATGTTAGTTCCCAGTAGTCTCTGACCACCCAACACTTAGGCGCGGCACATTGGGCTTTACCGCCCCAACAACCTCCCACTTAAAGGACAATGTGCCTTTAAGCTGGGGTGACAATATATATATACATACAATACAGGTAGAAAATGACCATGATCATCTACCCAATGCCCACGAGTGCTCGAAAATGTGCAAACCGCTCTGAAGGTAAGCCCTTTGTTAGAAGATCAACAGGGTTTTGAGTCATGTGAATCTTGGCAAGCTGCAATCGCTTGTCCTCAAGCACCTCACGAATGAAGTGATACTACACATCCACATGCTTTGTCTTTGCATGAAACACTGGATTATTTGCAAATTGTATAGCACTTTGGCTATCACAATGTAACATAGGCATCTCAACATTGATTCCCAAGTCTCCCACCAGCCGATCAAGCCATATAGCTTCCTTGCAAGCTTCTGAAGCTGCAACATAATCAGCCTCTGTAGAAGACAAGGTAACACAATCTTGCAAACGAGATCTCCATGAAACTGCACCTCCAGTGAATTCAAAAACATAGCCTGAAGTGGACCTTCTCTTGTCCAAGTCTCCTGCATAATCCGCATCCGTGTAACCCATTACACACGCTTCCTTTCTTCCAAAAATGCACATGTCTTTTGTATCATTCAAATATTGCATAATCCCTTTCACTGCCTCCCAATGTTTCTTGCCTAGATTTGACATATATCTGCTAACAACTCACACTGCAAAAGCAATATCAAGACATGTAGCAATCATAGCATACATCAAACTCCCAACTACATATGAATAAGGCACTTGTGCCATTTCAGTCTTTTCCTCTTCAGAATTAGGGCAATCAGTTTTAGAAAGTTTCACATATAGAGGCAATGGAGTACTCAATGCCTTCCCCTTCTCCATATTGAAACGCTTGAGCACTTTAGCAATGTACTTAGATTGAGACAAGTAGAACAATTTCTTGCATCTATCTCGCTTAATGCGCATGCCAAGGATATGGCTTGTTTCACCCATGTCTTTCATTTCAAAGTTTGCATGTAACTCTGATTTCAATGTTGAAATCTCATCCATGTATTTCCCAGCAATTAACATATCATCCACATAAAGGACCAAAATCAACAAACAACCATCTTTAGCTCACTTAGTGTAGAGGTAATAGTCCATTCGCTATGTTTGTAGCCTTGAGAGAGCATGAACGACGCAAACGATTGGGGATTGCGGAAATGCACATGAAATAAGCTATTTTACAGGTCAAAACAGATTTGTAAAAATCTATAGCTTCTACTTCACGACCTACAGGCAGTCTGAGTGACTTGTCTCAAAATTGGTGAAGATTTTGAGAAAACTTTCTTCTGCAAAGTTGAAAAGGATGAAAAACCGGCCACGAGAAGTGCGAATCGGTTTGAATGAAGACGTTTTGGTAGGCCAAAATAGATCTGCAAAACATGCTGCAGTTTTTGCTGCTTCTCCGCTTACCTCTCCGTTGAGCTCCAATGGTGCTCCCAATCCCTAAGCTCTCATACCAGTTGAAGTGCACGTGCGAGAGCATGTGTGTGTGTGTGTGTGTGCAGCAATGGAGAAGAGAGAAGAAGAGAGGAGACACAGGTTTGGGTGGAGTCCAAACACAATAGTGTTAGGGTTATGAATCCTTATTCTTTTATGTAGAATGAATGGTCAGTGTTAGTTCCCGGTAGTCTCCGACCGCCCAACACTTAGGCGCGGCACATTGGGCTTTACCACCCCAACAAGGTTGTGGATCTAAGTGTTCCTCCTCTATTGGCATATCCCTAGCTCCATGCATCTGTGCAAATTTTGGTAGCCCGACCTTTAGTTCTCCACTCGGGAAAACTCAAAGAGCTAAGAATAGCTCAGGGTCTCCATATAGTTTGGACATGATGGTGGTTCTAACTTCTGAAGCCATGAAATCCATCAGTTTGGCAATATTTAACGGCACCTTTTGGGCTTCAGTCCCTTGACATGGGAAAGATGGGATCTCCATTTCTTCCATAGGGTCAGGTAGTCCCTCTGTAAACATTCTTCCAACAAGAAGTGAGTACACCCACTTTCCCATGACTTTAAGTCACTTCTTTTTGGATGACACTAGGTATGCTAGGGGTCTATGGACTTTGTGAGGTTGTTGTTGCGTAGTGAACAATTTGTCTGTAATTTGGATCTGCCTAGGTGCTGGTTCTAGATCCCTTTGAGTATCTTCTACCAAACTCCTTAATTGCTTGACTCGCTCGATCTCCTCTATAGGGTTTGGATAAGTTCCTATCTTTTTCTTTATCCTGGCCATTGTGGCTCATGACGATCTTCTTTGTTGGTTTCTTTCTTAGTGGTTATTTTAAACTCCATGGTTTAACCTGAATCAAAATCCTCTTCAGCGTCGTTCATATATACGGGGTTGTCACCAGTCCCTATATTGGTCTTTGAACTGGGGTCTGTTTTTCTTGCTTTTTGCAATATCTTCCTTCGTGTTTTCTTCTTCTCCTAAGATTGGGCAATTGATGCCGTGTCTCTTTCTTCAACAATATAATTTTGTTTTTGGAGCATCGATCGTGTGAGTACATTCACTGGTACCACATGTGTTATTTGCAATGGCTCCTCGGTAACCTCAATCAAGTTTAATGGTGTGATCTTCGGTGCATTTGGATTTTTCGGACATTGGGCAATCAAATTATCTATGCCACATTGATTACACATGAGTATCGGCATTGTAGACGTGCTTGCTTGATTGGTTTGCATTAGTGTGGCGTTCTTTTGTAGCCTAATAGGACACTCGGCCACACGATGTGGACCTCCACACTCATAGCATGGCAGAGGTGGTCTCTTGGCAGTGTATTGGTATTTTGGCCTCTTGCAACAAGAGCAGCTACTTGATAGACAGGTTTGACTTATCCCCAATAGTCCTCCATGTAGTATTGTGGACTTTCTTCAAGCGCATCAATCCCATAGACAATATTAGGGTCTATATCTTCCTCACAGCCTTCCAAACAAGCAATAGATGACTCACAATCCACTTGATTCACCGAAGTGATTCTCGGAGGTGGTGGTTGCGTCCTAGCACTGGAGGTGGTAAGGGTGTTGTTTGAACAACATTTTGGGCCCTAGGGACCATGTGTTGTGATGTTTTTTCAAGAGGTGGAGCCGGCGTGAATCCAGGCACTCGAGGTGTGTGTGTCCATGGTAAGGTTGGTCTATTGGCTATCGCGCACTTAAATAATATGCAATCCTTATCTTGATGACCATACCTCCCACAGGCATTGCAATTCCCATTGAATTTTACACTAAAAGTAGGGCATTCATTGGTACTATGCAGACCATAGCTTACTAAGCACCATTGTTGCTCCCTTCTTGGATACATATGATTGTTTTGTGGAGCACGATTGTATCTAAGACTCTCTTGAATGGACTTGGTGAGTTGTGCTAAAGTCATCTCAAATATCTTTGGATCCTTAGCAATAGGCTTTAGGGTCATTGGCTCATGCCCCGACGCTTGCGAGCTAGTAGATTTAGGCTCAACAGACACTCTTTCTCCTTGAATCATTAAATTATCCTCCAATTGGATCGCATTGGTGGTGACTGCTTCCCAAGTGGTGATACCTCTAATGACTAGGCCATTGTGGATATCCTCATGTCGTAATCCCCTAATGAATCTATCAAGAAATTGGTTATTATTGAAGTGCTCATTTGGATTACAACGAGAATTCAAATGCTTCAAGCGACTAATAAAGTCTCTCACCAACTCTCCTTCCTCTTGTTGGGCTTTTTGGAGCTGAGAGGCTACACCCCAAAGCACTCCCTCTCGTATGTGTTCTTTCAAGAACAGTCTCCTAAGAGTAGGGTAAATCGTTTTTTCTTCCACCCTTAAATTTTTATACCAATCCCCAACCTTCCTACTAAAGGTTAGGCTTAAATCATTACTCTTATGGAGGTCATTGTGTTCTCCTAGAGAATCACATATTTGTTCAAACACTTCGATATGATTTCTCACATCCCTGTCTCCACTAAATTTTTGTGTGAGCTTGGCTATTTGTAATGTCTTACTTCTAAGCTCTCTATCAGGCATATTATGCATATTCTCAACAATAGATCGACCGATGGTTTGAGCAAATGCTGCCAAATCTCCTAAATAAGCAGGTATATTGGCTGCAGGTGTAGGCGCTCCTGGAACTACATGTGGATGGGATTTGGCCTTGGCCACGGCATACGCGCGGCCCTCAAGTCCCATACCTTGTATGGTGGTGTACCACGTGGTGATCCAAAGTTCATAAGTGTGACAATAGGCATAGCCGGTGCCGGATACGACATGTTATTGCTAAATGGTATGGACCCACTTGAATAAAAGCTCAGATAATGCCATTGTGGAGTGGGAGCCCCTGGCATAATTGGGGGTGTGAGAGCTACGTGGGCATGAGGTGCGACAAGTACATAGGCTTGATGCACACATGTAGGTATTGTTGGGGGCATTGTGGTAGCGGTGCACTGCTAACAAACGAGGTCCAAGGTGTACTTTTTGTACTCATCACCGGAGTAGGTATTGTAGTCGTAGTGTCTCCGAGAGACAAATGAGCTAGATTTGGAAAAGTAATACTACTATCTGTGGGTTCAGACTGTACTCAAACTCCAGGCGATGCAATATATGAAGGGTCCATTGGACTCACTAAAGGAGTTTTCATCTGTGATAGTGTCGGTTGTCTAGCCTTGCCCGTATCCAAGAATCTCATAAGGCCCGTTCACGGGGAGGTCATGTAAGAAAAATGTAACCTATCACGTGAGTTCAACAGAAGGGTATTTAAAGTTCTTAAAACTTACAGAAATATATATATACAGAAGGACATTATTTTTTCAAATTTGAAAAAAACTTACAGATTTTAAAAGAAAAGGTTACATTATATTTCTAACAAAATTCACAAATAAGGGGTTTTACAAACATGTCTTGAACGCACGTGATATGGTAGTTTTACACATAGTGAACCGCCTGAGGGCCCGTTGAAGGAATGTTAATCCCTCGGTTTTGCCTCTCCAATTGGATGATGCTATGGATGACATTGCAGACCATTAGTTGCCGCTCCTCTAGACTTGTGGTGCTAGAAGTAGATTGTACATCTTCTAACCAACCTATATGGTAGTGTAACCCATGTACAGGTCAGTCAAGGTTTCAATTTGTAGGTCATATTCTCAATTTTTGTTGAGAAATAACCCTTCTAGGCCCGGTGTACTAGAGATTTCCCTTGAGGTGGAAGCATTATTGTTCCCCACAGTTTGAACCACATTGCCTACTAACTTAGGAGCACTCGATTTCTCGATTGCTATGCCTATTGTCTAGGGATATTTATCTTCATGGCTCGGTGTTGTTCTAGGAAACTCTCTATTTCCCTCTCCCTAGCCGCTTGCATATAGCACTCAACTTCTTGCACCTCTGCAAGACTCCTACCATTGGGTCGTAGAACTTCGGGGGGTGATTGCTTTGAGGGATCTTCCATGAAAGCAGGGGGTAGGATATTGACGTGGACACTCTTGGGGAGTATAGGCTCCCCCTGAGATACCAAAGACGAATCTACATCTCCCTCACCTTCATTAACTTCACTAGCCGCAGGTTCAGAGCGAGTAGCTCTACTAAAGGTTTCTATAAAGCGACTAAACACACCGAATCCAAGTTGTGGAGCCCAGACAGGTACGTTTTTGTTTACTTGCTCGGTGTTTAGTGTAGGATGCCCTTCCATAATATCGTAGTCAGATGAAGAGTCACTAGCCGCTATTTTTGGGTCTTGGGTTGTACTACCTTGGGTCCCCGTCGAGGGCCCAGAACCTAAGGTAGGTGGGTATCGAGAACCCACATAAGTTGGAGTGCTCGCTAGTTTCTTGTCCTCTATCACACGACCAAAGAACAGATACATGTGCCTTTGGCACCCTACAAGCGTCGGTGAATACCCTCGAAGGTTAACGCTTGATTTTTTGGGCATTTTGCACCCCATTTTTTGATGTTTTTTTATGTCTTTTTACGATCAGTTTTTGGATTAGAGCGTGATGATAGCTCAAAATGAGTGTATCGCTTAGGGGGTCGTGGTGTGCTTTATAGCACAGCGTTCTGTTACCTAACGGTCCGATGGTCCTCAAAAAGGTCAATTTTTACTTAGGCGTGAGGCTAAAATAAGTAAGTCCAAAGAGTAACTAAGGCCTGAGCCTAGGCTTGGACTTGGGGAATGTTCCCGATCTCGATCCTTCCTTTTAAATAAATTATTTTTATTTTTATTTTTTTTATTTTTTTTTGGAGGATAAGGTCGCCGCGCGCTCGCGCACACACACACCTAACCTACCTACTTGCAACTAACAGAGCTACTGTTACACACTGTTTAACACAGTACTACAGCAACTAATTAACTAATAAATCTACTTACTGCATCTTACAGATCTAACATTATAGATCTAATACCTTAAATCTAACACCTTATCAACAGAAAACAGTACATTGCAGCAAAAAAATCTAACACTTTATTAACAGATTATAGTACACTGCAGCAAAAACAAAGTTCACAAATCCTCCTCAACAGCCACACATCTTCTTTCTCTACCTTTCTTACATCTCACATTGCACAACAGAGCAGCATAGAGTGCTATTCGAGCTTAGTGCAAGGCATCTCCTCGGCAACGGCGCCAAAAATGTGCACATCTGTCGCACATGTCAAAGCAAGGGACTTTTTGTACACTGTGTGCAAGCCACAAATGGTTGCAAGCACACAACCAGATTAATCTAGCAAGCTCAAAAGAGCAAGGGGGTGTCACTCACCGCCCTACGCTCATCTTCGTGGAAAATTCCTCGCCGCGAAGAAGAGGGAGCTACCGCCGTGCCATCGCAATGCTCTCTCTCTCTCTCTCTCTCTCTCTCTCTCTCTCTCTCTCTCTCTCTCTCTCTCTCGCATACACGCACATACACACAAGGAGATGAAGAAGAAGATGGAGATGGAGCAAGAGCACTCTTCAATTGCACAAATGAGAGAATGAGTGATTTTTAGGTTTAGGTGACTTTTATATGAGCTCGCCCATTCACACTTGGATGCCCATGCTTGGCCAACTAACCCTTGAATGTTCCAGTTAGAGTGCGCCTCTCATCGGCGATCACTCTTACCCTTTTCCTATTGGACCGACATGCTCGGCCCATGACTACTAGAAGTGGACACCGGTAGTTAACAGTGAAGAAGGAAGTTAGGCATTCATTTTATGCTTACATATGTGAAGCATTGAAGGATGGGAATCTTTCTTTTGACTTTTAGTATGTAAATGGGTCCTTTCAATAATGGAGTGATGGGAATCGACCCCATCACCACGTATAGGAGAAGGAAACCTTCTCGTTGACCACTCAACCTTGCACAATTTGTTGCCTCCTCTATGACTGCTTGCATATTAAAAAAAAAAATTCTCCTTCTCCCCTTGGCTACTGCTTTTCAATATGAACTACCAGTTGTCTGCTGGTACCTCTGTTGCCTTGCCCGCCTATCGTCAAGCCCTACTCCCCCATCCTTGCACCCTTTCGTGTGTTGGCTGCCTCCATGAAATATGAGACCAATTTTTTCCTTTATACTTTTGTTTTCCATAGGCCGATATCTCATAAGATACCATTTAAGACTAGGGCTGTGTGAACATGAGCCATTTCTGTGGCTATAAGCAACTCTTTTGTAAATTCTTGCTTATAGCCAATAAGAATCTATACTTATAATATTTCTAGAAAAAAATTTGTCAACTTGTTTTAGGCCTCAAAAACATGTATGCTGTTAAATTTAAAAGCCAATTTTTTGACTTCTTACTATTTTTAAAAAATTAATTATTATTTTTTACACTTTTTTGAGATAAATGGTATACTTTAATTTTTCGCTATGTCATAGGACCTCAATGATATCCTATGATCACAGTTTCTTTGAAAATAGATAATATTAAGAGCCAATTTTATAGAATGAGGTGACACGCCACTATTGTGGCTCAAACACAAACCTGGTATTAATGGAACCCAAAAAAGATTCCCATGAAAAAATAAAATGTGTATTGTTGCATGAAGCTTTGACCTTTTGCTATGCAAAAGGTTTGGCAATTTTTCCACAAAACAGAAATTTAACATTGGATTTTATACATGGTTTGTCTTTATATGATTATGAGCCTTACAGCATAAATTTGACATACAAACTATTTGTAACTCAAGTTGCTTTTGATAGGGATGTCTTGTGTTGCTTTGATGTCTCAAAGTTGTAATTTCTTCCATAAATGGCAAAAGTTTCCAGTGTTTTCTATCTTTTTTATACCACTTGTTGCTTTGATATCTCAAGAGTAGTCTCATATTTATATTTGAATGGTGCAAAGTTGTCCATAAATGTCAAAAAGTCTCATATAGAGTGCAAAATGTCAAAAATCTGCATGTAGACTGCAAATCTTCCCATAGATTGTCAAAATTCCCATGTAAAGTACAGCACAAGTAGTTTTGAGCACCAAAAAAGTCCATTGAATACAGTGTGTATCAACTTACGACCATGTTGTCTCAAAATTCATTAGCACCGTTTAGGGGCAAAAGAAAAGGATATATTCCACATAAATTTTGAGAAAATTAGTGTGAAAAGTCAAAAAAATAGCTCAAATTCTAAAAATATCCTATTTGTAAAAGCATAGAAAGTATTTGGGTATGGTTTTAAAAAATGATTTTACCCGAACATTGATTGAATACCTGTAGCAATCCTAAAAAGACTCGCTTACTTCATCAAGTAAGTCATTGTGCATATCATTGTTTAAAAGTTGAAAGAGAGTGGGCAACATTGTCATTGAACACTTTTCTTCAAAGAACACCTCTCTTCAAAGAACACCTCTCTGCTTAGCTTCCTTTCAAGATTATCAAAGACTTAGGATTGCCCTTTAGATTTGTATGGAACATTATTGGTTGACAAAACCTTGAAAAAGTGTAAACTTTATGATGGAAAGAGCAATCTATACAAGAGATAGCTATCTATATCAACAAGTAAGGCACTACCACAGAATAATTGAAAACTGTTATTGACATCAAACTTTGTTTTTGAGTGCCTTTGACATTTGGTGGTTCTCAAAAGGCAAAAAAATTGCTCTGTAAAAGTCGGAGTTTTTAGGTCCCAAAGGTGCCCAAACTCACATATTCTCTTATAAGTAAATCTTTTTAGACTTGCCACTTGTCAGAATTCTCAATTTGGTCAAAAGGCTTTAATTCAAGTCCTTTAGGATGGCATTATAGGATGGCATTGTAGCCATTTCTGCAAGATAAAAGTTTTCTTCATTCAAATAAAGCAATCTACGAGATAGATTTGTATAGGTGTAACTCAGCATGGCAACCATCTAGGTAGCCTACCTTACTTGGCATTAAAAATACTACAAATTGAGAACCTTAACACTAGTTTGGTACCAAAACGGGACACTTAAGTATCCCCTCTTTACAAATTCAAGTTAATGCTACTTGCATCAAACGGTGTAATTTAGAAAACTCTCTTGATATGCTTAAATATGTGAGTTAGAGGGTCTTTTAAAAATATAACCTTGCATTTAGAAGCTATCATGATCAAGAATTATTCTCATTGAATGAACCCTTGTAAGACTCTGATTGATGCTTTGAAGAATTCAACTTATAAACTCAAGGAAAAAATGAAGAGACCTTGTAGAAAATTGTTTGTGACTTTTCTACGATTATGCTATAGATAATTGTAAGTTTCATGTGCAAAAACAATTACTTGAGAGTATATAAAATAATATGAAGTTCCATGTGTATAATATGGCCATTTCAAGCATATCATCGTACACAAAGAAAAAAATGTTTTTGATGTATTTTGAGTTTTAAAAAGTGATACATTGCTTACCATCTCCATTGAGGACTCGATGTGGCAAATAGAAGTACTTTGGTAAGCAACAATTATTGGATCATTTCAAATATTCAAAACTGCGCATAAGAAAACTTTGATTTTTTTAATCTTGAGACATAAGCATTCAAGATTTCCAATAAATTCAAACTTTCCACGTACCAACTAAATGTACAAAGTATGTGGAACATATATAATTTGGACACCTAAAACCTTGGTTTCAATGTTATTGTTGAGGACTCAAGATTTTCAAGAGATTTTACACAACAAGATAGAGTTCAAGCAATAAGATTTAAGTGAGTTAGGGAGCCAAAAAAAATACTTAGTTTCTTGGTTTCAACATATAAAGTGATTTGTAGTTATCAAACTGCACTAGAATAGCCCTAATTTCATGAGAGAACCTTTGGATGACCAAAATTAGGCTCTTAGTCAACACGTGCTCAAGTATGTAGTTATGTCAAAAGCTTGAAAGTGACTTAAAAATTAGTCCTTGAAGTGTATTCCATAGTTTTGTAACAGTAATTATTAGCACTTGATTTTACAAACATAAAAAAGATTATCTTTACAAAAAGATATAAGCATTTCATGATTTTTAAGACAAATTAGCTCAAAAATTCACTAAAATGTACGACATAGAACTTACCAAAATTCTTTCCATAGGGTTTTCTTGTTTGACATGAAGAAAAATCCAATGTTTTCTTTCCCTCATAACCAACCTATGGTAGAAACAAGGTATAGAAAACTTGTTTCTAGCTTGACAAATGATCCAAAACTTTTGGTAGGAAATCAGAACACTTCAGTGTCTTAAGACACTTCAATGTCCAATTACAGAACTAGTGTTAAACGCAACCTATTTGATAATATGTGTGGAAATTGCTTGAGGAATATAAAGCTTAAAATGTGGAAGCCAATTTTCATACCTTGGATTTAGTCCTTCGTAAAAGTATTAGTGTTGCATGTTTAGATTCTTTTAGTGTACAAAGGTGGAAACCCTTTTTTTTTGTTTGCAACGAGAGCCCAAGCCAAGGACTTAGAGAAAAAAAAACCATTGGGAGAAAAGGTCGAGTTGCCAATACCCAGAGAAAACGAGAGTTCATCTGTGAGAACACAACGGAAATCCTCGAAGGCGAAAAGAAACAGAATGAAAACAAGAAGGATAAAAACCCAAATTTCCATGCAAAATGAATTACATGAAACGAAAGAGCAACTAAAACAAGAGAGAGATAGTAAAACTGCTGAGGACAACAACAAGCCGAGGAAAGCATCCTCAGGGGGATCAGTCTTGGTCGAGAAAGTGCTAGAGCCTTTAGATCCTCTATTACAAGTGTATGAAGCAAGGCTAAAAAAAAACCAAACCTTAGAGCAGAGATGGTTGACTTATCCTCAACCAGAAGTGGAAAATACTCACAATAGTGAGTTGAGAGATATTATATTAACTCAAAAATAATACATTTTCCCTCAAGCACTACATTGGGGGGCTAGGGTTCCAACATAGGCTTGTACACAAACACAAAGGAAACCCATTTTTAACACATGCATATCTTTGGTGCCTACTTTAAGTATAGCTTTTGTGTGTGTGTGTGTGTGTGTGTGTGTGTGTGTGTGTGTGTGTGTGTGTGTGTGTGTGTGTGTGTGTGTGTGTTTTTCGGCGCCGGGAGGGGGGACAGTTGTCATCATGCCAATATAGCAGTTAACTGAAATTCAACAAAAGGGTCTATGTAGCCCCATTTCTTTGCATAATTGACATTGAGAAGGGCCAAACTAAACGGGACTCACAAAGATTGTATAGAAAGAATTTGTGATATATCCATGAAGTACGCCGTACCAATTTTGGTTTAAGGTTGATTAAGAGGTATCTTGGGAGATGCAAACGATAGCTTTGGTGGGTTTGAAGTCAAAAAAGGGAGAGACGACACAAATGTGGGGGGGGGGGGGAGAGAGAGAGAGAGAGAGAGAGAGAGAGAGAGAGGGAGGGGAGGGGGGGGGGGGAGGAGAGAGAGAGAGAGAGAGAGACAGAGAGAGCATTGTCATGCATCGAAAAGCGCGAGAAGAGAGAGAGAGAGAGCAAGAGATATTCTTGCAATGCGAGGAGGCGGCAAAGAGTGTACTAGAGGCTAATTTGTTTAGAACGATGGCAGTCTCATTGTGCAGAACAAGTTGCAGGACGACAATAAGGTTGCACACCAGTGCAACGGACTGATGATACAGGCAATGAAGCCGAGGGAGCTGCATAGTTGGAATTGCACATCAAAATTTTTTACAGAGAGATCGTGCAGCAGAGGAAGCAATAGTTTGGAAGGGCGACAGCTTGCTCCCTTTTGCATTGAGGGGAAAAGGGAGAGAACAGGAAGAAGAAGAAGAAGAAGAAGAAGAAGAGAGATTTAACGCCGTAGGAAACTATCCCAAGAGACGATGGGCATCACCAAGAACGCCGAGTAGCTAGAGAGACGATGCGTATCGCCAAGAACACAGACTAGATAGAGAGGCAAAGGGTTGTGCACTCTCTCTCTCTCTCTCTCTCTCTCTCTCTCTCTCTCTCTCTCTCTCTCTCTCTCTCTCTCTCTCTCTCTCTCTCTCTCTCAAAAATCATGCTCAAAGGAGAAATCATCAAGATCTCTGTCGAGGTGGCGAGTGCGCAGACCATGTTTGCCCTGCTGGACAAGAAAACACAAGGATCGCTCCGAGTGAGAAGCAAGGAATCTCTCTCTCTCTTGACTGGCTGTAGGGGTTTTTCTACTTCGTGCATACGCATACTGGAAACTGAAAGTTTCCATGGCCATCTTCTCAAACGCATGCAGGTTGACGGCCCTTCAAGCCTAGGATCAATCAGTTCGCTCAAGGCCACATCATGACTCATCAAAGAAAAGGCAGGCGAGCAGGGCAGGGGGGCCATGGTTGAGCGGAACTAAGGGGGTGATGCGTGCGATGCAGGCAAGACCGTCAAGGGAGGGGCGAGCTTGCTTGCGAAGCAGAACAACGGCAACGCATGCATCAGCTCTGGCTAAGATCCCAGTGGTTAAACTTAAAAAGTGTAAGGAATCTTGGCCACAAATTAATTAATGCACGCAGAGTGTAGAGCCATTAGAATCTACAAATAAGGGCTTTTTATATTGGTCCGTGAATCCTTGTGATATGTATGGTTTACATATAGTGAACCCCATAGTCAATATTGTGTAATACAATGAGACATATAATTTTTGCAAAGTGAAAGAATCCTTTTGGCCTGCAGAGGCCATAGTAGGGTGGGTGGATTTTTGGTGCAAATTTTGGATCGTGGATGCAAGTCGATCGGATGGAGGACACACGTACAATCTGCTTGTTTTTTAATATATTTTTTTAGATTTTTTGAAAGGTGTTGACAAATGTGTACCTATGGGTACCACGGGAGAGAGCTTCGAAAGGTGTTGACAATTGTGTACCTATGGGTACCACGGGAGAGAGCATCGAAAAAACATAAAAAATATAATAATATTTATATATATATATATATATAGAGAGAGAGAGAGAGAGAGAGAGAGAGAGAGAGAGAGAGAATGAGTTTGGTGGTGGTAGCGATGGTGGTAGCGAGCCTGGTTGTGATTTTTGGTGCAAATTTTGGATCGTGGATGCAAGTCGATCGGATGGAGGACACACGTACAATCTGCTTGTTTTTTAATATTTTTTTTTAGATTTTTTGAAAGGTGTTGACAATTGTGTACCTATGGGTACCACGGGAGAGAGCTTCGAAAAAACATAAAAAATATAATAATATTTATATATAGAGAGAGAGAATGAGTTTGGTGGTGGTAACGATGGTGGTAGCGAGCGTGGTTGTGATATGGGTCGACATGCATAGATTTGGGCAGCATCATAGCCCCGATCCCAAGACATGGCCTCTTGTAGGTGCGCAAACTTTGCTCAACTTCCACCGTCTGCATGACTGGCTCCTCTCCTTCTTCAGCGATCACCACCATATTGTCAAGCTCTCCCTCATCTCTTCCACAACCTTATTCTTCACTGTGGATCCTCGCAATGTGGAGCACATCCTCAAGGGCAACTTGTACAACTATCCCAAGGTACTCCTCTCTCCTTTCTTCTTCCTCTTCCTTTTCCTGTGTCTGTATTCCCCAACTATCCCAAGGTAATCCTCTTTGCTTTCTTCCTTCTCCTCCTTTTTCCCTGTGCATGCATTTGAGCCTCTTTCTTTCGGCACCCTGTGTTCTAGTCAAATACTGCTTCATATTTTACTCAAAATATAATCTTTGTTGTTGAAAGTTGGTGATGGCAGGGGGAGAGAGAGTGTCGTGCAATGTATGATTTACTTGGGGATGGCATCCTTAGCTCAAATGGAGAGACATGGAAGAAGCATCGTAAGGTGGCTAGTCTTCAAACAAAAAGCTGCAATATTTCAGCACTAATGCTTTTAGAGAAGATGCACTCCTCCTCCTTCAGATTCTTGATGCAGTAGCATCCTCATAGAAAGTTGTTGATTTGCAAGTAGTGGTCTTGTACCTCGTTCTTTACAGCACAAGCATACAGATTCACCCACACACACACATGCGTATGTGCACATGTGCACACACAAACGCTTCAGTAGATGACATTGCCAGCATTTTACAAATGGTTGCATGCATTCATGCACAATAGCCATGATTAAGTCTCTCAAAACACCACCAATTGGCATCTGCATAACACATGCTAGATTGGTCGTCTAGAGAATGAATCTTGTGCATAGTCTTTGTTATTGACAAGAAGCCTATGTTTTGTGTTGCCATTATTTTCTATTTAAAAACCTTGCAGAGTGGTCAGGATGTAAGGATGCAGAGCTTGAACTACAATCGGACCCTCTTTTGTGCATCCAAAGAGGGTTACATCAATTCAAAAATGTGACCCTCTTTTGTGCATGCGAAGAGGGACGAGGAGCCAACAAGTCTCTCAGCACTGATGACAAAACACAAATTCAAGCTTTGTATGTACCTCAATATCTCTTCCACAAATTCTTTTGGACATCCCATTTTTTCGGATGAGGACTCTGACTTCAGACTCAGTTTTCTCAAACTTTCCGCCAAATAGCTCCTAATAGCTCCCCTACAATGTTGTTGCAAAACCAAGAAGGATCAAGACTGATAGGTGCCGTGACAGCTCTACAATTTATTTTTTTTGTGCCACACATGAATTAATCACACAACTTTGGCAAGCCTCGAGTGTTCTTTTCTAACCACGTTTAAATATATGCTAGAGCTTAGGATTCTATTTCTCATTGTTGCTTTCTAAATTATGATGAAGTAATTGCTGCTGTAAGTATCACAATGTTGTGCTAGTAAGGTTTTGTTGTTTCAAGCTGCCATGGCTAAGCATTAACTTGGTGCCAGAAGTTCAAGCTTTAATACAAGCTAATGCTCATAAATCTACACTTTTGTGACAATTTGTACACTGGTGCTTGATTTATAGTTAACCAGATATACTTTATTTATGCTTTGGAATATATTGTAATTTAATTAGTTCATTGTTACACTTTTTTCCAAATAACATAATATTTTATTGTGATACCACATGTTTTAAAATACTAGTGTCACTTTCTATTTTTCTCTCTCACAAAGAAGCCTCTTATTATGGAATACCCATCAATAGCCTTACTAGACCTTTGAGCCCACCATCTCCATTTGAGAGGTCATTGCTTTACCGTCGTGTTACGCATTAGGTAGGTCTTTTTTAGAGAGGGTTCACACACAATTTGCACTTAGTCTACAAACTCCACATAGTTGATACATTATGTCTTACAATACACACATGGTTAAGACAATTAAGAAAAAGTGTGTTCACACATACTTCAAACCACATTCACAAAATCAATCACACAACAAAAATCATACACACATCAATTTGTCGAGGAGTAGGGTGTCATCTATGATAGGGTTAGTCTCGTGTGATGTGAGACAAGACGACTACGTGGTGGGGATGAGTGCTTGCATATCCGCATTGGGAATTTATTTTCATATTTAACATTGAGAGATGTGTTTGTGAACATTTTAAACTCTTTGTCTTTCTACTATATAATATGTCTATGTCAATGCTTATCTCATAAAAAATAATAATAAAACAAAATACTAAAGGTAATTTATGTATTTTATAACAATAAGACAAATTGTCAAGGTACTTCATTTAAGGAAGAATCCATTCATTAACTAAACAAATGTACGATGGGGAGGATTTGTCCGGGAACATTTGAAAGTTTTTGGCTTTTCAATATGTACTAGTATGTGACCCGCGCGTTGCTCCAGCCAAAGAAACATTGCCTCTATTTATGTAGGGCTATCTTCTTTTCCAAGTGGAACGCTATCAATACTCTCTTCCTATAATTGCATTTTTTTAAATGATGCATGACACAACCTCTTGATACATTCTAACAAACATAAACATATGTAGGATGCAACAAACATAAATATATGTAAGATACTGCAAATCATTCTTTGATACCAAACTTGGAAGCTACTCATAGACATTATTTTTCATGAGGTGCTAGCCCTTCTTCAACAAACTTAGGAGTACTCTACTTCTATTGGGTAGAGAGAGAGAGAGAGAGAGAGAGAGAGTTGCTTTTGGTCTATTTTGTTCTAGCAATGCTACCAAACTTTATTATATATATTAGATAAGTTAGCATGGTGTGAAGTGATGAAAGCTTAGAGAACTCAATGTGATAATAAAGCTTTAATTTTTTAGCTTGCAGAAAGCCATAGGGGAAGGTTGAGAAAATGTGCATCTTTTGAACTGTTGATATAGAGGTTTTTGATGGTGGACAAAGTCCTCTTTGATTGAAAAGGAAGGTTACATAAATATTATCTTCCTTCTATAATGTAAATGTTCTTTTACAACTCTTGTCTACGTTTGCATTACCAGTTCTTAGCAGGCCACACCACAGTGATTCTTCACCTTGGTTTTCTTTGCAAAACCCACAATATGCGGGTGATTATATTATATTAACCAAAAAAACTACATCATAATCCATGCTCAACACAATCCACAGATACCTATCAAACCATAGACAGCATAACAAAATGAAACAACATTAATGAGATCTTTGTTTAGTGCCTTAACTTATATTAGTAGGGAGAAGGCCACTTGTTGAAAGATTTTCTTACTTCAGAGTACATTGGTCAGAATAAAAGGTGGTACCACCCGACCGACCTTATTTTCCTGGATTTTATTGATGGCAGCATAGTTATAAACATATTGTAGACTTTGTAATCTTAGTGGATGTAAGATTCTTCCACTTTTTGTGGGAGAGGTGAGGGGGGTTTCAGGCTCTTTGTGCTCAGCTCTGTGCGTGCTTCATGGGTGGGGGCCTTGCAGGAGGCCTTTGCAGAGGAGGATGATGATGCTTGGGACCTCGTCTTCAATGGTGCTGGTGGCAGATATATGGCGCTGCTCCCGCATTAGGGAGAAACTCCAGGAATGGGAGGGTTTGGCTGGCGGTGCTGCTCTTGGATCTCTCCCTCTCCCCCCCCTACCATTTTTGGACCTTGCGACCTGGCGGCGGCCAACTCTTGTATCTGCAGGGGCAAATGCTTGCCTTTGTGGTTCTTTTCATCGGATGTTGCTGTAACGAAGCTTCACGGTTCTCCAAATTTGGCCTCCGACATGGCGAGCGTCTTGTGGTAGGGGATGCTCACCATGGTTGCATTGGGGGTCACCTTTCAGCGGAGTGGACTACCCTATTAGCCTGATCTTGTGGTGATGTTGTGCTTGTGGGCTGTTGCGGTGGTGTTTCTTCTGGTACCTGGCTTCTTGAAGGTTGGATCTCATGTAGAGGTGATGGAGCTTCTAGGCCCCCCCTTAAGCGATGTATGCGGCGTGATATGTTGTTTCCTATTGGGTGACGACCTTATTAGCCCGATGTATCTTTTTGTATGATGGAATACTTGTGGTTGCTTGTGTCGTCCTTGTCTGGTATACCAACATGATGATCGAGCAAACCAGATAAAAAAATTCTTTATCATGCCAAGCCATACACATGAGTGATTTCAAACAAAGGTTGGCCCAATCACAAGTAAACCATTCGAGAAAGTGATACCAACTTATGCATGCCTTGCAAGAAGCCAAATCACAACCTACTAGTTTAGGATTTACTTCACAGTATAATTTTACAAAGTAAAGTGTTGTAGGAGGTGTAAGCACCTGAAAGACAAAGCCGCCATCATTTTCCCTTGTTTCTCCATAAGTGCCGGCAAACCAATCGTGCAATGTGAAGGAAATTGGGTGTGTGTGGTTGGTGTGGGTGGAATGCAAGCCTAGGTGAGCAAAGCACTACTCATGTTAAATAGCCAAGAGGAAAGACTCACAGTTGAATGTTACTCTTGCATCCATGATGGCAAAGCAAGGATTATGTGTATCTCCATGCCATAATGCATTTGACAATCCTTATAGAAAAGTGCCAATGGCTCAAAGCCAATCGCATGTATGTGTGCTAGCATGGCATCATGAAAGAGATTGGATAAGATTTATTAGCAATCATGTGTCCCACTCTTGAAAACTTTGGCATGAGGCTAAGGCCCTAGTCACCACTCGACCAAGCGGTTACCTGTGTGGAAAAATTAGGGTACTTTTAAGTCCATAGAATATTAGAGCTAGAATTAAGCAAAAAAACTATCACTATGAGAGAGAGAGAGAGAGAGAGAGAGAGAGAGAGAAAGTGTGTGTGTGTGTGTGTGTTTTTTTTAGATTAATTATATTACTTATACACAAAAGAACACTTTTACGTGATCAAAGACAAATAACTCCCTATCTCAAGACAATTGAGTACAAAAGTTTTTTTGTATTTAAAAGTTTTGCACT
Organism: Adiantum capillus-veneris; assembly: GCF_014529385.1. Taxonomy (NCBI): domain Eukaryota; kingdom Viridiplantae; phylum Streptophyta; class Polypodiopsida; order Polypodiales; family Pteridaceae; genus Adiantum; species Adiantum capillus-veneris. The sequence continues at coordinate 69,688,714 of NC_140960.1, read as the reverse complement.
TCAAAGTAAGAATGGAGATGCATTCGAGTTTTCCTATATATCAAGAACTTAAAATACAAAAGTAAATGTTGTTGTTCTTATCTTCATTGTCAAACAACAGTTACGCTAAGCATGTTTAGAAAAGGATAGAACTGTCACTTGCATCAATATTTTTGTTTGGTGGGGGGGGGGGGGGGGGGGGGGGGGGGGAGAGAGAGAGAGAGAGAGAGAGAGAGAGAGACACTTTGTGTGTGTGTTTTGGATTAATGATATTACTTCTACACAAAAGAACACTTTCACATGTTCAAAAAACACATCTCTTAACCTCAAGATAATCACTACAAAAACTTCTTTTGTATTATAAAATTTTGTACTTCAAAGTAATTGTGGAACATGAGTAAGCCCATCCCCAAATACATGGGTTTCAATACGAGAAGCTTTGATGCCTTTAGGCAAGAGTTGGCATTTGCCTTGCTCCCCAATGTCTGCTACAAAAAACCTAGGATTGATCATTATGCTACAAATTTCCCTAAAGCAGTAGTAATCCAATGGTCAAGACTACTTGGAGACGTGTCTCCAGGGATGCCAAGACTCCTACGAGTGCCTACAAGCTAGAGCAAGGTACCCGTGATCGAGATGTGACTCACAATGAGATGATCAAAGAATCTATCGACCCTTCAAACGAGATGCAAGAGAAACCAGTTACGCTTGTTGAACCCTCAATAGAGGCCCGAATGCCCAATGGAAAACTATATAACCATGTGTGAGCAAAAAGCCTTGTCAAAGTCTTTACCTTTTTGTGTGACACCCTTAGAGACAAGATGTGCTTTGTCTTACTGGAGTAAAAGTTGCCTTTTGAGAATCCACTTCACACAACTTGTCTGCATGACTAAGTTGGCTAGCATTGCCATCGTCGACCCCCTCCCCCCTTCAAATAAAATGAAATAAGGAAAGGGAACAGAGCATTGAAGAAGAAAAGAAAACCAAGTCAAACTTGAGACCTTCGAGTGATCAAAACGTTGAGGTCCCAAACTTGAAAATGGGTCCCATACTATAGCGAAAAATAGGAGCAAAGTCCACGGTCATGAGTAGTTCATAAACCCCTCGACAGCTTCCCTTGGGATTGTTTTTACGTCATTAAAACTTTCTCTCGACATGGGTTTGTGTTGTTAACTATGGAGACTAATTCACCTCTTGTTTTATTCTCAAAGGCGCACATTTGTAAGGTCCCCGTCATGAGGAGAAACCATCATGCGTGAAAAAATCACTAATCGAAAAACCAAAAATTCACGCCCGATTGAGAGCTTTGCTCGAGATCAGGTTCGTTAGAACATTATGGCCAGACGGCGGTCAGAAAGTGATCGAAAAATGGCATGTTGGTCGGTGGGACTGGTGGTCAGAAGTCTTTGGTCGGTGGCCAAATGGCCAATTTTTAAGCCGACTTGTCTACTCAAGGGCGGCTACACATGGGCACATGAAGGAGTTCTACTTGGATTTCTCTACACAAGGACGGCCACACACGATTGTCCCTCATGAGAGAGTGCAACCCATTTTGGCCTATAAAAGGAGGCCTCTTCTACACACAAAACGAATTGGTGGAGTTGGTGAAGCAAGGTGTGTGTGAGGTGGTGAGAGTGAAGCAAGGTAGGAGTTCCATTAAGAGTATAATCCCTTTGCAACGACTTCTAATTTGAAGTGAAAAAACCATTAAATGGTTTTTTTCTCGTGGACGTAGCCCACATTGAGTGAACCACCTCTCTCTCTCTCTCTCTCTCTCTCTCTCTCTCCATAAACTAAACCACTTTAATATCTATTTAGCTACATCTTTATTCCTAATATGTGTGAGTTAGTGAACAAGAAGAAGAATTGGAATTTACCTTTCTATCACCCAAGTGTGGTAGATAGGTTCTCCCAGTTCCCTCTCAAATAGTAGGTCTTGAGATCATGACTTGTCTCATGGATCTTTGAGGTCTCTTTATTTTGCACCTATGATGACAGATACTTCTCTTCTGTTCTTCTTCTTCTTCTTCCCTTAACCCAATGTTAAATTGTCCTTTCCATAGTGTTTTGAATTGTTCATGATATGCACAAACATAATTAGCAATGTGACGATTCCCATTAAGCTTCACCTTCTCCTCTATACTCTCTGTTTAGGTATAGAGCAATGATGGAAAACAATCAACATACAAGACGGCTCTTGACCAAGAAGTGCTAAAGGCCCAAAATGTTTAGTTTTGGGGGAAAGGCATTCAATATAGGAATTGGATTTTCTTGACATTTTTCCAATAGGAGTATTAAAATATGTTAGGAAATATGACGTAGCTAAATAGATATTTGAGTAGATTACTAAATGGAGAGAGATAGATTTCACACACAAGAGATTATAGAGTAGAGAGAAAGAGAGAGAGAGAGAGAGTACACACGATATACGTGGCTCACCCAATGTGGGCTACGTCCACGGGAAAGCAGCCACTCAATGGCTTTAGCACTTCAAAAGAAGAAGTAGTTTACAAAGGGATTAAACCCTTAATAAAGCTCCCGCCTTGCTTCACTCTCACCTCCTCACACTCACCTTGTCGCATCAACTTCACACTATGAACTGTGTGTAAAAATGGCCTCCTTTTATAGGCCAAAAGGGCTGCCCTCTCTTATGAGAGGCAGCCATGTATAGCCGCCCTTGTGTGAATAAGTCCAAATCGGACCCTCCAATCCGCTCATGTGTGGTCGCCCTTGTGTAGACAAATCCGCTTTTGAATTCGGCCACCGGCCATTGAATTCGACCACTGGCCATCGACCATTGACTTCCGATCACCGGCCACCGGCCATTGACTACCGACCACCGGCCAACTGACCGGTTGTTTTCCGACCACTTGCCAGCCGCCGGCCGGCCAAAATATTCCGACGAAAAGGAATATTTCGGCGAGGGAAAAAATATTCCTGCAAAAACGAATATCCCTAAAGTTGTCCCTGATTTTTTGCCATGAAAATTTTGGTTTCCGGCGAGTGATTTTCCTTCACGCACAATGGCTTCTCCTCATAATGGGGTCTTACAAATGTGCGCTTTTACCACAGAAAATTACAAGGGTAAATCAGGCTCCATACTTAACAATCTCCCACTTGGATATTGATCTCCAAACCAAACCTGTGACTGCTTTCCATCCTGGCTTCTTATCCTTGAATGCCGATTGAAGATGAGGAAAAGCTCAACTTCTCCTTGTTGACCATCTTTGTAAACATGTCTGCAGGATTTTCACTTGTATGCACCTTTCCTAGCTTTAGCTGTCCCTCTTCCAAAAGAGTGCGTATGAAGTGATATCTCACCTCAATGTGCTTTGTCCTTGAATGAAAGGCTGATTTCTTCGCAAGATGGATAGCGCTTTGGCTATCACTGTACAAGACACAATTGTTTTGTTTGAATCCAAGCTCTTCTAAGAATCTGTGAAGCCACTGAATTTCTTTGCTTGCCTCCGTCATTGCTACATACTCTGCTTCTGTGGTAGAAAGTGAGACCACTTTTTGTAGCTTTGAAGCCCAGCTTACTGTTGTGCCTCCAACCGTGAAGACACCTGCCATATCTGCATCAGTATACCCTTCTAGAAAAATATCAGTTCCTCCAAAATACAAAGCATTTTTTGTTGTCCCTTTTAGATACCTAAGTATCCACTTCATAGCTTGCCAATGCTCTTTACCTGGGTTGTCCATGAACCTACTAACAACTCCCACTGCATGTGCAATGTCTGGCCTTGTCCAGACCATAGCATACATTAGAGAACCTACCGCTGCAGCATATGAAACTTTAGACATATAGGCTATCTCCTCTTGTGTCTTTAGACACATATCCTTTGTTAGTTTAAAGTGACCAGCCAAAGGTGTAGAAACTGGTTTTGCATTTTGCATTGCAAACCTTTCTAGTACCTTCTTGATGTAATCTTCTTGAGATAGCTTTATTTTCTTCTTCGTCCTGTCCCTTGATATTTTCATACCAAGTATCCTCTTTACAACACCTAAATCTTTCATTGAAAAAGATTTAGACAGCTCCTCTTTTAGGTCTTTGATGTCCTGCATGTTAGCACTTGCAATCAACATGTCATCAACATACAAAATTAGGATGATAAATTTCCCATCTCCCAAATTCTTCGTGTAGACACAATGATCCGATTTGCAGCTTGTGAATCCATGATCCAACATCCATCGATCAAACTTCAAGTACCATTGTCTTGATGCTTGCTTTAAACCATACAAGCTCTTCTTTAATCTACAAACCATTTTCTCCTTACCTTTTACTTCATACCCCTTTGGTTGAAGCATGTAGATTTCCTCCTCTAAGTCACCGTGAGGGAATGCCGTATTTACATCAATTTGCTCGAGATTTAGATCATGAGCAGCCACAAGGCTTAAGACAAGCTTAATTGAGTTCATTTTTACAACAGGAGAAAATATTTCATTGAAATCAATACCTTTCTTTTGAGAAAACCCTTTTACCACAAGCCTAGACTTGTACCTTTTCTTCCCACCTTCTTCTTCCTTCAGCTTGTACACCCATTTGTTTTGAAGTGCCCGCTTACCTTTAGGCAACTCAACCAACTCCCATGTTTGGTTGCGATGTAGTGAGACCATCTCCACTTGCATGCTCTTCGTCCATTCTTCTTTGGATTCATGTTGCATAGCTTCTTCGAATGATTTCGGCTCTCCAGAATCTGAGATCAAGAGATTGTTAAAGGAAGGAACAAACCTTTCTGGAGGTCTACTTGCTCTTGTAGATCTTCGGGGAATAGGTTGAGGCTCCTCATTTGGTTGACGTTGTTGCACATTGTCACTGTTTGTAGTCCTTGAGTCTTCACCGTCCTCAAGCTCCATGTACTCATCACCTGTTTCTTTTGTTTGTTTTCTTTCCAAGTAATCTTTGTACATATTTTTTTCATTAAAAATTACATCCCTACTCCTTAAGATTTTACCATCTTCAGGATTCCATAGTCGATACCCAAAGTCACCTTCTCCATAGCCAATGAAGAAACACTTTGCATCTAGCTTTGACCTTAGGCTTCTATCTATGTGCATGAAAGCCTCACACCCAAACACTTTGAGAAATGCATAATTCACCACCGGTTTACCTGTCCATGCCTCTTCTGGAACTCCCCCATCCAATGCCGTTGAGGGTGACCGATTGATTAAGTACACAGACATACTTACAGCTTCCGTCCAAAGCTCAAGCGGTAGGCCTGCATGTAGCCACATGCTTCGTGCTTGCTCCATGATTGTCCTGTTCATCCTTTCCGAAATACCATTTTGTTGAGGTGTCCTTGGGGTTGTCCTTTGCCTTCGAATACCATTGCTAGCACAAAAGCTTTCAAAAGCTTGGCTGCAATATTCGTCTCCATTGTCGGATATGAGGCATTTAACCTTGGTACCTGTTTCATTCTCCACAAAGGCTTTCCACCTTTGAAATATAGAAAATACATCGGATTTATTCTTCATGACATAAACCCATGTTTTTCTAGTCGCATCGTCTATGAATGTTACATAGTACAATGAGCCACCAAGTGATGGTGTACTTGCAAGATCCCAAACATTAGAATGCACCAACTCAAGTTTTTTATTTTTTCTTTCATTTCCTGATTTTTGAAATTTTACCCTCTTTTGTTTACCATAAACACAATCTTCACAGAACTCTAAGTCCACTTCTTTCAAACCTGGCGGAAGCTTCTTTGTTTGAAGGATTTGCATTCCTTTAGCACTCATATGCCCAAGTCGGTAGTGCCACACCGCACTGTCAACTTTTGTAGTCGCTGCACAAGCTGAAGGTTGCGTGCTCATAGTACACAAGTAAAGTGTACCGACCTTTTCTCCCTTGGCAACCACCAAAGATCCCTTTGAGATCTTCCACCGTTTGTTTCCGAATGCAATGTTGTGACCTTCATCGTCCAATTGTCCTGTAGAGATCAAATTTTTCCGAAGAGAAGGAAAATGCCTAACATCTTTAAGCTTCCATTCATTTCCGTTAGCAGTTTTGACAGAAATTGTACCTTTGCCGACAATCTCACATGCTTCATCATCTCCTAAGTATACATACCCAAAATTACCTTTGGTGTAATCTTGGAAATGTTGCTTGTGTGGTGTCGCATGGAATGAAGCCCCGGAATCTACTATCCAAGAATTAGACACAATTGTCTAATGAGAGAATTAGAGCATCTTGCTCTACTTTACCTACCACATTGGCCTCCGATGTTGGCTTGTTGTTTTGAGACTCAGTCTCCTTCTTTTTCTTGGACCAGCAATCCTTCTTGACGTGGCCCTTCTTGCCGCAGTTCCAACATTCAAGAACTGACTTTGTGCGTGACTTGCTCCGTTTTGAGCGATCACGATCCTTTTGGTTTTTGAACCTCTCTTTAGGCCTTCCTCTTGTTTCCACTGACAATGCAGCACTTGATGATTCTCCTGTGCTTCTCCTTCGTATTTCCTCGCTTAGGAGAACACCCACAACATCATCAAACTTAAGAGTATTTGTGCAAGAAATAGAATTACTTACAGCCATCACAAGGCTGTCCCAACTATCCGGTAGAGATGATAGTATAAGGAGAGCTCGCAATTCGTCATCGAAATTGATTTTCACCGATCGAAGTTGACTTATAATTGTATTAAAGTCAGTTAGGTGTTCTGCAACTGAACCATTCTCTGCCATCTTTAGATTGAACAAGCGCTTCATAAGAAATACCTTATTGGATGCCGATGGTTTCTCGTAGAAGTCGTCAAGTGACTTCATAAAGTCCTCCGTGGTCTTCATCTCCGAAACATTGAAGGCCACCGTTGACGCCAAGCTTAACCGGATTGTTCCCAGTGCTTTTCGATCAAGGACAATCCATGCTTCATCTGCCATTGTTGCGGGCTTCTTCGCAAGACCACCTAGTGGCAAATAGAGGTCCTTCTGGTAGAGATAGTCTTCAATCTGCATCTTTCAATGTTGGTAGTTTTTTCCATTGAACTTCTCAATCTTCAGCTTCCGTTCCTCCGCCATAACTCCCACTCAATTCAAGGAATCCTTTCCTTGAGATAATTTAGCTACAAGCAAACCTTGCTCTGATACCAGTTGTTAGGAAATATGACGTAGCTAAATAGATATTTGAGTAGATTACTTAATGGAGAGAGATAGATTTCACACACAAGAGATTATAGAGTAGAGAGAGAGAGAGTACACACGATATACGTGGTTCACCCAATGTGTGCTATGTCCACGGGAAAGCAGCCACTCAATGGCTTTAGCACTTCAAAAGAAGAAGTAGTTTACAAAGGGATTAAACCCGTAATAGAGCTCCCGCCTTGCTTCACTCTCACCTCCTCACACTCACCTTGTTGCATCAACTTCACACTATGAAATGTGTGTAGAAATGGCCTCCTTTTATAGGCCAAAAGGGTTGCCCTCTCTTATGAGAGGCAACCATATGTAGCCGCCCTTGTGTGAATAAGTTCAAATCGGACCCTCCAATCCGCTCATGTGTAGTTGCCCTTGTGTAGACAAATCCGCTTTTGAATTCGGCCACCGGCCATTGACTTTCGATCACCGGCCAACCGACCGATCGTTTTCCGACCACTTCTCGGCCGCCGTCTTGCCAAAATATTCTGGCGAAAAGGAATATTCCGGCGAGGGAAAAAAATATTCCGGTGAAAAGGAATATCCCTAAAATTACCCCTGATTTTTTGCCGTGAAAATTTTGATTTTCGACGAGTGATTTTCCTTCACGCACGATGGCTTCTCCTCATAATGGGGGCCTTACAAATGTGCGCTTTTACCACAGAAAATTACAAGGGTAAATCAGGCTCCATACTTAACAAAATAAACCTATGCAAAATTTTATCCAAAGAGACTCCAACTACGATCAAGGTTGCCTAATCTTGACATCTAGATCCAATTTAGAAAATTTTATTCCTTATATTTTTTTTTTCAAAGCTCATTCCAACAAGAGTGAGTGAAGATTATATTGATCAACCACAAAAAAATGGCAACAACTCCATGCGCAAACCAAGTCATGGAGGACAACAACACTCTTGGAAATTCCTTACGATACCTATATCAGTCCATATGCGAGCGTAAAACAAACAACCAACTTCTATAAGTATACTCAAGAAAAGTGGTAGGACATTGCAAGGAGTACACTAGTTTTACATCTTAGAGATGAAATTTAGGGAATTTTTAAGCTTGAAGAAAGGCTACCAACTTCTATAAGCATGCCCAAGAAACAAGCATACTCAAGAAAGGTGGTAGGACATTCCAAGGAGTCCACTAGTTTGCCATCTTAGTGTGTCAACAAGACCGCTCTCTTTAAACAAGCATTCTTCTAGCTAATTACGCATCTTATTGTGTCTCACAAAAATGAATGCATTCCTTGGATTTCCAATCGGACATCTTCCTCCTTGTTTGGATAAAGGTCATGGACGCCTGACTTTGATTGACCCTAACCCCATTAACCCCTTTACTAACCCATATACAATATACAAGGGCAATAAAGAAACTTACAAACCCCCTTCTTCTAAAGTGTGGTGTTTTCCCCTTTCAAGCTTGCTGTATGCACAAGCATGGACCATAGCCCTCACGACTGGTATCAGAGCGCTCTCTAGCCATGCACAGCTCGTCGAGTGACACCCAGATTTCACAGCAGCGACTCCCATACGGCAGAGTTTGCATAGTGCAGCCATTACCCTAGGCATTTTCCCAATATTCCACACATTACGCAACAGATTTTTTGACATCCGAACCCTGACATCAGCTAATGTGTTTGCATACGCACGCACACATTGGTACCCCATTTTTCGACTACGTTTTGGTTTCGAGCATTGGTATTTTTTGGCACTTCCATCTGATGGCGAAAGTTAGCATCGGATTCAAGTCGATAGCAACATACAAATTTTCTCACAGCAAGTTTACAGGGGGCTTTTAAGCCCGTATGCGCCTAATTGCTTTGTGGCCCGACACATTGATGAGCTTTAGTGCGTATGCACCTTCTCCAGGTTTCAAACACATACAGGTACAGTGCCCTCGTAGGCATTTTTTGGTAGCGGGTTTGACAGCAGTTTCATTGCGGGTTGTTATGCATTGACAGATGTGTATTTTTCTAGCACACGTAGTGCTAGTGAGCTCTGTTGAGAGCAGTATCTTCACAAGGATTTTGCCTATTGTTTGCATCAAATTCTAGCACCTATTTGTGCATGTTTTCTTACTCATGTACATTGAGTTGTGGATATTGCCCATTGTACACCGTGTGAAACCATTTCTTGGCATTTTCTGACACTTTCACAGTCGTTTCTGAGACTCGGACCGAAAGAGTCCTTTTTAAGATTGTGGCTAGTTTTTAGGGTCCTACTCAACCTTTTGGAGGGTCCTACGTGAGATTTTATTTGAACTATGATAATTTTGAATGTGAGATACCTTCAGTGATACATGTTGCTAGAGTTTTCCATTACGATATCCTTGCCATATGTTATTCACGTATGGCAATTGTTTGTCAGTGACAGTTGACAATTTATGGTCGGATTTACTCTTTTGAGTTGATTTTATATGTTTTATGCGTCATTTGGGTTGAGTTTTCACTCCCCAAACAAAGGAGACTGTTGAATTTTTTCGCGCGTGTATCCATGCCTTTTATGATGTTTTGAGCACTATTTTGATTAGAGGATTTTCCCTCGTTACAAAGACAATTTTGTTGAAATCTCGCTAGGTTTTCTCACCATAACTTTTGGCATTCTTGCCATAGTGCTCAAGACTTGCAAAAATGGCATCTTTTACTGAGAAGGACATTTACAATATCAAAAAGTTCGAGATTGCAAATTTCTCTATGTGAAAACAACAAAACCAAAATATGATTATCCAAAAAACCCAATTAGAGTCAATCTTTTAGTGTGCAGAGGGAGATGGCTATACCGAAGCGTTGTGGAAGATGCTAGATGCAAAAGCTAGGTCAACTATTCGCTTACACTTAGCCCAAAATGTTATCTCACCATAGTGGGTGAAGCTACTACTAAATCCTTGTGGGACAAGCTATGCAATACATATCAGAGAAAAAGCGCAAGTAACAAAGTGTACTTTATGAAGAAGCTTTTCAAGCTTTGCATGAAAGAAGATGACATAGTTGTCGAGCACTTAAATAGGTTCAATAAACTTTTCGGTCAATTGCCATCACAGGGACCGGAATTTGATGACGAAGTGCAGTCCATCTTCTTATTGTGTTCTTTACTCTCTTCATGGGACAGTTTACATAGCAAATAGTAACTTTTGCGCCGCCTAAGGGCGAGTTGGCCTACGAAGTTGTAGTTTTCAAACTACTCCGTGAAGAGATACGTAGGAAGTCTATGGAGCCTACAAAGCAAGGTGATGCATATATCGCCAATGGCAAAGGTCAAAGAGCTCGCACTCATAACCGTCCCAAAAGTAAAGATCGTGAAAATTTTTGAAGTAAACCTAGAGGTTCTTTGCACAATGTGCAGTGCTACCATTTCCATATTAAAAAACACTTAAAGAAATATTGTCATGCATGGCAAAGAGACAAGAAAAAGTCTCGAGATAATAAGACTGAAGGCGATCGGGGAGCACCACAGACGGAGAGTGAGAGAGAGAGAAGGAGACACACACACGATGTGGGTGGGGAGACTCAAAAGAGTGAGCAGCCCCCTATACACTTATGCTATGTATAAGGTATACAAGTCAGTGGGCGCCCAGACTCTGGGCGGCCGGGCAAGGCAAAGACGCCTATACCCCAACAACCTCCCACTTAAAGGCGGTTGTGCCTTTAAGCAAGAGAACCTAGTCTAAAGACTACAAAAGGCGAGAGAAAACCACTCTCAACCGATGCCCACTGGCTGGCTGTGATTGTGTGCATCCGGCTGTCCTGCTCCCGTGTAAGTCCATACACCACCAGACGTATCGCACACGTACTGCAAGTATGTACGCAATACCTGCATATCTCCCTCGTGCACTATGCCATCATCAGTCAACAAACGACTGACAACCCCAACTGCAAATGCTCCCACTGCAGCTGCGATATCTGGTCTCAAGATCAACATCTCATACATGAGACCACCGAATGCCGATGCAATGCTAGCGAGCCCTGCTAGCTCTACGGAGCATGCATCAACATATATATCCCTGGCAATAGGCATCTCTGACTGACAAGGCGTGTCAGCCACATGCATCTCCTGACTGTCCACAAAAGACGCATCAACCTGTTGTGCAACCTCAGAGCAAACCAACTGCTCTAGGTGTCTGCTGGAAGACATATCCTGCACAACTATATCCCCATGCTCACTGTCGAGCATAGAAAGGAATGACTGCATAATCGTTGACATCTCAGCCTCCTCTGCAATCATCCACTGCAAACATGACCACTCAATCTGCTGTGACTCACGAGAGCTCTCATGCTCTAACTCCGTATGCATAGACTTGCACAATGTCCTCCTGTCGTGACTCACTAGAGCAAGACCGCTCTACCTGTCTATCCTGCATAGAAGTATCTCGCACAACTGACTCTCTGCTTTGCTCAGTCACTAGCAAAGCATGCATGTCTGACTCTGTCACCTCTCTGTGTGACTGCTCAAGTCGTGCCCCAACTGTGTGCACAACGAGCTCACTACTCTGCACTCCATGCAAAGCATCCTGCAACCCACAAGCAAAAGAGACTCGCCTGCTCTCTCGCTCTCTACCTGGCTGCGTGATCACAGAGACAACACCGTCTCTCCCGTGATCCACATGCAATGGGTAACCTGTACCACTCCTGGCACCTCTCGCAATCACTAGCGAACCCAAATGCATCACAAAATCTCGCTCTCGTAGCGAAATCTGACATCCACAATCTTTAAGCTGACCAATCGAGATCAAACTCACTCTCAAATCCGGTACATAGCGCACATGTCATAACAAGTCAAATGCACCACTCGGTAATGACAGTCTCACATCTCCTGCACCTGCTATCGCATGCACCGATCCATCGGTCAAACGTACACTGCCAAGCATCCCGCTAGAATAGCTACAAAACCATGCACGATGCGGCGTGACATGAAACATAGCATCTGCGTCTAGCAACCACTGCGAAGGGAGTGCACTATCCACATGTATAGCATCTCGTGCATAGCTCGAGGTAAAAGTGACATCCCCGTCACTAGTATACTCTGACACTACATGTGCCTCAACTGTCAAAGCAACTGAGTCCATGACATCACTACATACATCTCTGAGACTGCCATGTCTCCTACGATGTCGCATACGACGAAAACAACGCCGTCTAACGTGTCCAAAATGACCACAACACCAACATGTCACCTGTCGGCGTGCTCGTGAATGTACATGTCTCACACGAGTCCGTGATGACTCAGATCTATCATACATATCATGTAATCTGCGCCAAAGTGCTCTCGAAGTAGTCTCATACATAACAAGAGCATATACAGATTCCACAAGGTGCAAAGAGAGTGTAGATAGTGCCATCTCCTCTAGCTCCTACCAGTGATCGTCAGACATGTTTGAAGGTCTACCTGCATCACCACTCAATGGTCGATGCAACCCTCGCTGTGTCAATGCATCAAGCATACACTCTCTCCATGCCGCAAAGTCTGACCCATCAAACATGCGCATCTGTGAGAGGTCACAATCTGATCCATCACCTGTCTCTGCCATGAGCACAATGTAGCAAACTAGAAAGCAAAACCACCTCACCAACAACACCTGAAAACTGTCTACCAATATGGCCAGAAACACAATGTAAAACCTGTGAGACACACTCCAAAATAGAGCTCCCACAATGTCAATACAAGTCAGCCCTAAACTGGCTCGAATCGCATCAACAAAATTCTGCAAATATGGCTCAAAACCTGATGCAAAGTTGCACCAATAATCGTGCAAAACCTTGCACAAAATCACAAGTCAATGACTCAATCGCGCATAAATATCTGACAAAATTTTGGCAGTCTCTTTTGTAACTGGAGCAAAATCTCAACAGTAAACCTCAAAGAGACAATAATATATGCCACGATGGCCAATCCGGGAATAAACTCGACCGGAATCACCTCACAAAGTCATACATATGAGCATACCCGCTCTTGCCGGAGTACCACTCAAATAATCTCAGCCATAAACAAATACACAAATCCATGTATGGCATACATAAACCGCCAAGACCATGACAACATAGCTCACTCTCGCATGAGTGGCTCTCTGGACAAATGCATATCCAAAAACCTGTGTACACCTATGAATTTGCTGGTTGCTGCAGAAAATACTCCGTGTGTGTGAGATATACCAAAAACAGTGTTTTGGGGACCCGAAAGTGCACAAATAAACCTGTTGTTGTACCTGCTGTAATTCAAAGCATAATTTCAGCAAATAGACATCACCATCGCGTTCGGAGCGTGCCAAAACCCTGATCTAGACTTCTGGATCATGTAGATCTGACTCTGTATGACGGAGCTACGCAAAAAACTGCGTTTTAGAGCCCGAAAATGGCAAAAACGAGCTGCACACAGTCTTGAACCTGCTCCTGCTCCTGCTCCTGCTCCACTTTGCGTGATGCAATGTCCTCTCAATGCAAGCTCCAACGCAAGAGCTCTGCCACAACAGCATCCAAGCACTCGAATGTCAAGCTCTCCTCCGCCGAGCACTTCTCTAACGAGCTCCACTGAGCTCAAAAGCTCCTCTCACCAAGGAAGCCGCAACCGCCTCCTCGACCAAGCTTGACCACACCAAGCTCCTAAGCTCCAAAGACAATGCTCCTCAATCTAAAATCACTCTCTGTGAAACTCCGCGATCGAACTCCACCGTCGAGAGCGAGCGAGCTATCGCCTCGAAGCTCTCAAAGCCGTCGTGCTCTCCGCAGTCACCATAGCTCTGATACCAATTGAAGGCGATCGGGGAGCACCACAGACGGAGAGTGAGAGAGAGAGAAGGAGACACACACACGATGTGGGTGGGGAGACTCAAAAGAGTGAGCAGCCCCCTATACACTTATGCTATGTATAAGGTATACAAGTCAGTGGGCGCCCACACTCTGGGCGGCCAGGCAAGGCACAGACGCCTATACCCCAACAAAGACGTGTAACAATGACGGCAAGGGCAAAGCTAAGATTGGGAAGCTCAATGTGCTAGAGTCTTCTAAGAGTGCAGATGTGCGTGAGGTCCATAGTTACTTAAGTGTTCTAGTCTTTACAACATATTTTAGTCTAGATGCCCTTATTGCACAATATGCTAGTTTTGATCAAATTTGGGTCATAGATTTTGGAGCCAGTTTCCATGTGGCACCTCATAGAGAATGGTTCTCTACGTATACACATACTCGTCGAAAAGTGAAGTTTGATGATACCTATGAGCTTGAGCTACATGGCGTTGATAAGCGCTTGGAGCTTGTAAAGGTCCACATTGATGACAACCCAACAAATGCTCTAACGAAGAGCCTAACTACGGAGTGATTTGCCCATTGCATCAAGTTAATGAGTATAGGATAAACAGATTTGTATAAGGGTGAAGCTGTCATGCTTCACACTTGTACATACTAGCTTTAGTCATCGCCACATTGGCGTTTAAGTCGGAGATTGTTGGGTAAAGGCCCATTGTTGTCCAACTTTGATTAATCCTAACCCCTTTACTATAAAAGCAAAAAAGAAACTCACACACACTCCCTCCTTCACAAGTGTGATGTTTCCCCCTTTCAAGCTTGTTCTCCCACTTTCGCACACACACAAGCACGAGCCATAGCCCTCACACTCCTTAGGGAGCAATTTCACCAACCACACTTATCGAAACTGTAGCGACTAGAAGAAAATAAAAAGACAAGCAACTAATAACCATGATGCATCATAGTTACTATCTATATGCTATGGAAGCACATTTGCTTCGGGCCTAGAAAAATGTCATATCCATTTGGGATGTATGTTGGACTCATGTCCTTTAATATCGAAAGAAGCAACTCAACCTTTCCATTGGCTTTCTAAAACAAGCCTTAGAGAAGAGAGTCGGGCATTCATTTCAAACTGTACTTTATTATATTCTATGTTGATTGGACATTCCTTTTCATGTAAAACATTGAAAAGAGTATGTACCAACGATTTTGGAAAATAAAAAGAGAAAGAGAATCAACACAGATTCTCTTGGAGTCTGCATGGGTCAAAGCGATCCCTTCACTAATACATCCGTGGCCTCTGGAGTCTGCGTGGCTCAAACTGCCGTCTCAAACTAGCTTTTCTTTTCTCTCTCTGCATAGAGCAGGTGGGCAGGGATATCACCACTCGAGGCCTATTGTAAAGACGCAGAGCTCTCTCACTCTCTCTCTCTCTCTCTCTCTCTCTCTCTCTCTCTATGTGTGTGTGTGTGTGTGTGTGCATGCGCAAGTCAAGAGCTGGCTTTGCCTACAGAGACCTCTCTCTCTCTCTCTCTCTCTCTCTCTCTCTCTCTCTCTCTCTATGTGTGTGTGTGTGTGTGTGCATGCGCAAGTCAAGAACTGGCTTTGCCTACAGAGACCTCTCTCTCTCTCTCTCTCTCTCTCTCTCTCTCTCTCCGTCAAATTTGCAGGCCAAGGGATGCGTTTGTGTTGGCCATGGACTCAAAGAGAGAAAGGAAGGAATTAGGGATTGGTGGAGGTTGGTACTAAGGATCAAGGAGACGGGCGTAGAGGAGGTGGATGGGGAGGATTAGGGTGGGGGGACCATGGGAATGTGGAGGAAGATTCTATAGAATCTTCCAATACTCAAACCTAAGCTTATTACTTCTTCACAATGTCTACGCACCACTTTTTCACCTCACCCTAATATTGCAAATCCCTCTAGCAACTTAGTGTTGCCACATGCTATTAGTTGATAGAAGCCCTACATACAATTCGGAAGGAACTAGCACTAAGGGGGACTTCAAACAACTCTCTAGAGACACAAAGTCACATCCATGCTAGTGGAACACATGGGTGTCGTCTTCTAGATGGACAACCCTCTAAACATCTAGTAAGAAGACTTTGAACATACATCTTAGAGACTCAAAATTACCTCCACATGGTGGCGAGTGACTTGTTTGGGTTTTACGATAAACCCTTCTTTCATGTGGTGAGCTATTTCGAACCATTTCCCTCACTACAAGTTATGGGGATGCTCGTTGGAAGGCCGTCCGTACAGCCCATCAACTTTTCGCAGTTGGGAAAAGCTACCGCTAAAACGAGGGGGTGTGTATGTGTGTGTGTGTGTGCGTGTGTGTGTGTGTGTGTGTGTGTGTGTGTGTGTGTGTGTGTGTGTGTGTGTGAGAGAGAGAGAGAGAGAGAGAGAGAGAGAGATTGATTTACATCGTAGGACCAATCCCAAGAGACCTCAAAGACCTATCCAACAGAGAGGGAAAGGCGGCCTTAGGGGGGGGGAAGGGGGGGAGCAGTCCATCGGAGTGTGCATCAGGTTTTTAGTCGCTCAAAATCAAGCTGGAAAACAAATGCACATGCCCCTTGGCAACTAACCCAAAAACTTCAGCAATGTGCCCAATGTACGTTTCATCATAGTGCCCAATTGGTTTCCAAAATCAAATCGCGCACGCACCTTCTATTCAATTATGTGCCCAGTGTACATTTCATGAGAGTGCATACATTTGGTTTTACTATTTTAATCAAAATCAAGCTGCAAAATAGTTGCTTGCAGATCTGCATAATATCTGCAAACAAAATAATGACAGCATCCAACAGTCTATTAAACCTCCCCATGCCACCATCAGGCTGCAAGCCATTTCTGCCTGGAATACATTGACCTCAACACAATTTAAGCATTTTTAAGAAGAGGACACTCAAAACTGGGCAAGTGAGAATTTTGTGCTTTTCTCAGGGTGCCACCACCATATGAATGACAAGCGAGCCCTCGCATCAAAGCTTTGCACAAGGGGCTCAAATGGTAAGGGCACACCCTCGTTGATACCGACCAATGGGGAACTTTGCAACTTTTCCTGGTGGTCCAATTTGATTCGATCATTCCAAAAGCCCTACTAGTGGCCTTATCCCTCAGAAGGGTCACAAGACTTTGGCTCTTCATGTAAACAGGGTTTTCCAAGCTTCTTGTTCGATACCTTGTGTTACATTGTCAGCCAGTGGATTGCTGGTTGGATACTTCTTGAAGCCATGCCTAAGAATGGCCATCTGACTCTCTGCTGTCTTCAGGGGAGATAGTGACAACAACAGGCTGTCTTAGGTCTGAATCCTGCTCAGAAGACTCAATGCCTTGCGATGCAGTTGGCATAGCATAGCTTCCCACCCATAGAGTGTCTCCTCTACCGCGCCAACTACCATCCTGGACATTGTTCATTTCTAAAGTTCTGGCCTCCTGCAATAAGAGCATGAGAGAGACAACTAAGAATAAGGTCCAATGCACACACCCAAGCCATCTTATGCAAGCAATTTAATTGCATTCAACGAGTTTTTTTTTGGGTTACGGTGGGGGTGGGTGGGGGGGCACCTGGGGAAGAAAAACAAACATTGACACAATCAAGAAGTTTTCTCTGCAGACACAGCAAACTTGATGTATTGAAGTGTGCTTTTTTTTTGGGGGGGGGGGGGGCACCTGTGGAAGAAAAACAAACATTGACACAATCAGGAAGTTTTCTCTGCAGACACAGCAAACTTGATGTACTGAAGTGTGCTTTTGTTGGGGGAGGGGAGGGGGGGGTTGGGGGGGGATTGGTATCTCCGTATCATATTACACTCTCAGAAATCCAGGATCCCCACCATGACCCAAACAAAAGAAAAAAAATGGTGCTGACATTCTATTACTTGACTCCCCTTGGAGCACCTGAAATGGTGCCTACCCCAAGGGAAAGTAAAGACTGTTACATTAGATGCCCGTAGGCAATTCCAAAGGCCAACGGCCAAAACATAAAAAATTGAAAGAACCACGGGAAAAAACTGGTGATGGTAAAAAGTGCCCTAGCAACTACTGTAGGAGTAAAGAGGAGGGACAGGGTATCCACCAAAGCCACAGCAAGATGGGCACCTCCAAACTGCTGAAAAGCTGAAAACCTACGAAGAAGGTATGGGGCATACAAAACTGAGAGGCCCTAGACAACATCAAAAGACGCACTAAGAGGAGATCCGCTCCTCAGGAGGGTGAATGTCACAAAGTGATGACGCGGCATGACCAACTGGTAGAGAAATGGCCAAGTAACGGACTAACTTGAAGAAATTATGAAGCATCGGTCGTGGCACCCGAAACCCTAAAAGACACAAGCTTGAACTCTAAAAGGGATTTTCATAAAATACATTGACATGCTGACGTGGCAGATCGTACAGACGCTGACGTGGCAAGGTCCAACCGAATTTTCACGATTTGTGTTGTCGTGGCAGGTTGTACAGATTTCCGCAAATTACACTGCTGCTTTTGGGAATCTCCAGCGCTAGCTTTTGGGGACCAGAGCTTTTGGGTGAAAGTGCTTTTGACCTAATTGCTTTTGGGCTCTGTACTTTTGGGCATCCCTTGTAAAGTTTATAAGAGCCCTTGAGGGCTCACTCTACAGAGCATCTGAGGCAGAGTTTGAGAGGAGAGGACCCTCGGGAGTTGTACCTTGTGATCAATAAATAAAGAAATACCAAGAGGAGCACAAGTCTTTGGGGCCAATACTTGTGGGTACAGAACTCCGCCATGACATGTCGACTTTATTTTAAAGTTGTGAAGTATTGTAAGTGATTCTCTCGTGTGTCATGCCAGATTTCCAACTTGGGGTGACCAACTCTATAACATTGAAGGATGGGAAAGGAGGCTGAAGAGGATGACCAAAACTGTTGCCATGAGGTGCCCATCCAAGAGGAAATTGCGGAAACCACAGACCAACACCAGGAAGGCGCTTAGAAGCGCCACCGCAAGAGGGATCCAACAAGGTCGTCGTCGGAAGCCAGCAGAGAAAATGTCAGGTGCAACAGAAGGATTTTGCTCGCATCCCCGCACAAACACAAGGTTACTTCACTTGAAAGAAAAACTAAGAGAGAGAGAGAGAGAGAGACGACACCGTATGTCGGGTCCCAACCACCCTCAAGGGCCCCCTTGCTCTGTTGCCAAAGCAATTCCTTGCTTTATTACTTGCACAAAATGTTGATACAATGATGCTAAATGATGAGATGTTGAGATGTTGATGGGTACTTGATGCTATTGATGTTGGGTACTCTTGATGTGTTGAAGAGTATTGCGGTTACTTGGTACTTCAGAGGCTAAGTGTTGGGTGTTGCGGATACTTAGCACTTGGTACTGCGGGGTACTTCGGTACTTCAGTGCTAAGGACACAGAGGTCCTAATGATCCCTACGCAGAGCTAGGCAGGAGCCAAGCCCAAACGCAAGGGGTGCTAGATGATGGGGACCTGCGTCGATGACAACGACGATAGAGGAGTACTTGTGTTGCAGTACTGCTGAGGGACTAATGGGTACTACTAGAGATACTTGGTACTCCGACGACGACGAAACTGTGGGCTGATCTGCTATCGCCGGGGATGGCGATGGGCTGAAAACTGAAAACGCTGAAGAGATGATGGCTGAAATCTGAAGACGCTGGTGGAGTTACGGCCAGGACTGCGACTGCGACCGTGACGAAGCTAGGGCTGTATGCTGAAAACGCTGAGGTAGGTGGCTGAAAACGCTAAGGCTGATGGCTGAAAAACGCCAGATCTGCTGGGTATTGCTGAGAAGAGGTGTTGCTGCGGGAACTGCTTCTTCTTCCACCTTTTCTTCCTTCTCTAGCGCCCAAGGGGCCACTCTTATAGGTCTTTTAGCCATTTGCCCTTTGATAAATGTCATGTCAAAGCAACTTATTAATGAAATGACTTAAGTGACTCTTCATATGCCTATATGCGCAAGTGTCTTAACTCTGCAAGTGAGAGTATGCAACTATGACCTGCCTGATCATGCACGTCCTTCGAGAGGCTCACAAAGTGACAGGCTAGGTCCTACGCTAGACTCATGCTAGACTGTAGTTGAAGCATGTCCACGTAGACTTAGGTGTTGCGGATACTTGGTACTTGGTACTACAGGGTACTTCGGTACTTGGGTGCTAAGGACACGGAGGTCCTAATGATCCCTACACTGAGCTAGGCTGGAGCCGAGCCGAAATGCAAGGGTGCTAGATGCTGGGGTACTGCGTCGACGACGCAGATGACGATGAGGGGTACTTGTGCTGCGGTGCTGTTGAGGTACTAAATGGTACTACTGGAGATACTTGGTACTCCGATGACGACGAGGACAACGACGAGCCTGTGGGCTGATCTGCTATTGCAAGGGATGGCGATGGGCTGAAAAATGAAACGTTGAAGAGGATGATGGCTAAAATCTGAAGACGCTGGTGGAGTTACGGCAAGGACTACGACTGCGACCGCGACGAAGCTAGGGCTGTATGCTGAAAACGCTGAGGTAGGTGGCTGAAAATTTTAGGTGCAACGGAATGAATGTTAAACTTTGCTCAAGATGAGTGCTCAGAACTGTGCTCAAGGTTCCTTTTACTTAGGGAAGGGAGAGCCTTCCGTTCTTTAGTGAGAGAGTGCAATGGACACAAACAAAGTGAATGGACACTGTGCGTGAAGGTGCATGAGAGAGAGAGAGAGAGAGAGAGAGAGAGAGAGAGAGAGAGAGAGAAGAGAATACGACACCATGGATGTTGTCAAACCCTCCTCCAAGGGCCCCACTCTCGATGGCGAGAGTGGTCTACTATTGATTGCACAATCTGGTACAATGGCTGATGCAAATCTAATGGGGCTATGTCAAGGTCGACGGTGTGGACGACGAGGACGAGACTATGGCTGAAAACTGAATGCTTTGGGGTGCTTCTTGTCTGGCTGTCGTTATCTGCTAAGTCCGATGGTCCTTCGGCTGAATATGCTATTGCAAAACGCTGGTTCCTGCTGCTACATACATTGATGGTGCTGGATCAAAAACGCTGACTAGCTGAGTTAAAAACGCTGATCTGCTGGCTGGTTTTGTCCCTGTTTTGCTGGCTGAAACACCTTGCTGAAAATCGCTGGCAGAAATGCTCAGGCAAGCGCCAAGTGCTGGCTAAAATCGCCGATGCAAAACGCAGGCTGCAAAAACGCTATGATGCTGGTACTGGGATGCTGGTGGAAGTCGCTATGCTCTAGGGCTGAAAACGCTGCCTGAGGTCGCCAAAGTAGGGCTGAAAAATGCACGGGTCCTAGTGGTGAAAATGCTCATGTGTCAAGCTGAAAATGCTGGTGTGTGTGGAAAAAACCTCAGGCTGAGGTTCTTGTTCTTGTTGAGAGTGGGCCTGTTGAGCAATGCTCCTGCTGCCTCCTCTGCCAAAAAGTGCTAACTCTGGTTTTCTTTTATATTATCTTAGCAAAATTGCCCTACCTAGTTCCCAACAAAACTCATTTAATAAATAAGTGAAAACGTCAAAAATAGGAAAAATAGGTTTAATGCACTAGAAAATTCCCCTGATGGATTTTGATGGATTCTTATGGGAATGCTTATGATCATGCTATGTGCAACCGGAGGATATGCATCTACTCTACGTGTCTGGTCATGCAGGGTCTGCGAACAGACTCACAAAAGTGCCAGATCACTTCCTATTCTAGATTGACTTGACTTAACTGAACCCTGATCATGCTGTAGCTTGTCCACGGACACATAGGGTCAAATGTGTCACGTGACATCCCCTCCTTTTCAAAGTGAGGTACTGGTACCGAACTGTATGGCGTCGAGGGAGATCGCCAACAATATCTGAAATCCTTGAAAGGACTCTTCGCCGGCCCACTCTGATGTGTGGATCCTGTGATACTTGAGCTTCATCAAGGTCTGCAACGCTTGCTTTTTTGGACCGCGCCGAAAGCGACACAAAGTCATATGTGGCTCCTTCGATGCTTCAACTTCGTCTAGAGTCAATGTTCTTCCTTATTCAAGAATCTCCATGTCTGAAAATTCCTGAAATCACTTCCAACGCAAAAACATGAACATACCTATTCCATGTAAAGTGACTGGAAAAAATCTTGTCTTCCTCAAAGACTGTGCATGCAATGTAGATGAACAAATAGACGGAGTGCCAACCCGTTCACCACACACATGCAAATAATGAAATCGAATAATCAACTATGGCAATTCACAACGGAAATGCCCATGCTTGGTGCTCATACTTTCTTGTGCTCTCTCTACGACTGTGTCACGCCAAGGGAGAGACATGGAATGTGACTTCCTTGAATGCATACTTTTCAAGTTTTCGTGAGAAATCCGCATACATCCGTGCTCATTCATGAGTGAATTGTGCTCAACGTACAATATGGCATGCCTTTGAAAAGGGATCACAGAAGGACGATGACTAAAATACAGGAAAGCATCACGAATGAAACACTCGAACAATGCGTGCTAACTAATCATTCGAACACATAGTACTTCCTGTAAGGGTTTTTTGGACCTAGGCTCGAGAGCCAAGATCGGTTCATCATGTTTAATCAAACCTGCCTGGTGATTTGCTGTGGACCTCGACTCAAAAGCCAAGATCGATTCTTCGTGATCGATCGAATCTGCAACGAGGTTAGCTTCGCTAGAAAAAGCATCAACTAAACATCATCAACTAAACCATCATCCTGGTGAACAATCACGTCTTGATCATACAAATCATCATGCTTGTGAGAAATCACATCGTGGTCATCATGCAAATCATCATGCTAGTCAGTGTCATCTAAATCATCATGCTCATCATTATCATTCAAATCATCATGCTTATCATCATACAAATCCTGTGTATCATGCTTTGGAGAAGATGAGACCGAGAGAGTCTCTTTCTCCTGAATCCATTCAATCTTCGCCTGCACATTAGAAATGAGTGATGGAGAATGAACAACTTACTCTCCACGAATGACAATGGGAGAGTCACTTTTGGCATTGAAAGTTGAACGTATTTTCCGCCCAATCAATGACAGGGTTATGCTTACGAAACCATCGAATGCCCAAAATCATATCACACCCTGAGAGAGGAGAGACAAAAAAATTTCTATTGAAAGCAGCTTGTTGAACTGTAAACAACACATCAAGGCACTCTTTCGTGATGAGAGAGTCCATACCGGGAGCGAAGCCAGAGACCTCGAGAGGAGATTTTTGACTAACCTCTAGGCGGGCTCTCTCAACAAGAGAGGGACTAATCACATCATGCATACTGCCTGGGTCAAACAATATGACAAAACGCTGCCCCGTCATATGACCATAACATTTAATGACAGACTCGTCAATGGGAGGGTCATGAGAAACTTGGGACACACTCGTGTTGTCATTTATTGCATTGACAGAGGAAGTGGGTTCTGTGGATTCTTTAGATTCATTAGAGTCAAGCTTAGGACGTGTTCTTTTTATGTGACCCTTAATGTGACAATGAAAACAACGACCTTCCTTAGAATAAGTGCTTTGCTCTTCCGACGAGATGTATCCTCCTAAAATTCCTTGTGCTCCCTTTTCATCTGGAGTGAGCTTAGGTTTAGCTTTACCCTTAGATTCACTTTGAGAGTTCTTTTCTGAGAGACTATTGGAAGATTGGTTAGAAGAGTTACCATTCTTACCGTTCTGAAGGTTCTGAACGGTAAGAGGTACTTGTTGAAGTCTTGTTTTCCTTACGCTTTCCCTTGTTGTGCTTCATCTCCTGTGCGAGAGCAATCGCTACCGCCTTGTTGAGATAGATTGGATCGAGCACCTCGACATCATACTTGATATACTCGTCCAATCCATAAAGAAATGCCTCCTTGCGCTCTGCATCCGATTTGCGTAATTGAGTGCCGAGCTGCAAAACACGATTAGAGAAAGACATAACTGTCATACCATTTTGCTTGAGACCGCGCCAATCGTCCTTCAATCGTGCAAGATACTGAGGTGGCATAAATCGCGCCTTGAGCTTGTCTTGGAAATCGGCCCAATTGAAGGAAAGGGACGTGACTTCGTCGGCTTCCTCTAGGTGCGCGGCTAACTGTACTTCTTGCCATGCGAGGTACCAATTTATGGCATCACCGGCAAGGTACATGATTGCCGTCAAAACCTTGCTATTTCCTGTCTTCTTAGTTGTCGCAAAAAAAGCATTAAATTGATGCAACCAAGAATGAATAACCGTGGCATCCAGCTTACCATCATACTTACTGAACTAGATCTTCTCTATGACTGGGTTGTTGGAGTTCGAATCTCGGCTTGCGCTACTTGATGAACTACCAACATCTTGGCTAGCTCGGACTTCGAAGCGAGAACCTGTCGAACCAATTCTTGCATGCGTAGGTCTCTCTGAACCTCACGATCGGCCTCCAAGGCCGCTCGTCTTTCTTCGGTTGCCTCCTTTCTTTGTGCTTTTCTTTCTTTTCGTGCATCGCGCTTGCGTTCCAAAGTAATGTGAGTCGCTTCTTGTTGTGCCGGCGCAACGCGATTCGCTTCTTCTTGTTGTGCCATCATGTCCATCATTGACTTGACCAAAGCCTCCATAGGATTTGGTACAATCCCTGGCGTAGATGGCGTAGGGGGAGCGTCAGGAAAACCTCCATGGTGAAAATTTCTTCTTCACTACTTTCATGCACATCACCTCCATGCGAAGTATCCATTCCGCTTCGGGTGATAACCATGCACTGTGATCTTTGGTTCTTAAGTTCACGAGGAACTTGGGTTCTTGTGGGTCTTGGGTTCTTGGGTTCTTGGGGGTCTTGAGTTCTTGAGGTTCTTGAGGTTCTTCTTTCGCTTGCAGTCTGTGTTAGAGAAGGAACTTTTCTTCATCCAAGTTCTGCTCTTTTCTGCGAGTGCACCCCTTGGCGGCCTTGCGCTCACACCAAGGTTGCTTTTTCCCACCTCACGTCGATTGGCCTGCCGCTAAGTGCACGGTCCGCTCTCAATGAGTGAAAAGAGGCACAAAGGGAGGCTGGACAAGCCCTTCTTTCTTGGGTTTCCTGTCACTCTTCAAAAACACGATTAGGAATCGACACGCCCGAGAAGTCTTGGGTTACGTGCGACCGCAACAAGCAAAAAAAAATTATGTGGTTCTTGTGGTTCTTTCCTTAAGTGATACAAAACACTACCAAAGCTCTGATACCAATGTTAGGTGCATAGGAATGAATGTTGAACTTTGCTCAAGATGAGTGCTCCGAACTGTGCTCAAGGTTCCTTTTACTTACAGAAGGGAGAGCCTTCCGTTCTTTAGTGAGAGAGTGCAATGGACACAAACAATGTGAATGGACACTCTGCGTGAAGGTGCATGAGACTGAGAGACTGAGAGAGAAGAGAATACGACACCAGAGATGTTGTCAAACCCTTCTCCAAGGGCCCACTCTCGATGGCGAGTGTGGTTTACTATTGATTGCACAATCCGGTACAATGGCTGATGCAAATCTAATGGGGCTATGTCGAGGTCGACGGTGTGGACGACGAGGACGAGACTATGGCTGAAAACTGAATGCTTTGGGGTGCTTCTTGTCGGGCTGTCCTTTATCTGCTAAGTCCGATGGTCCTTTGGCTGAATATGCTATTGCAAAACGCTGGTTCCTACTGCTACATACGCTGATGTGCTGGATCAAAAACGCTGACTAGCTGAGTTAAAAACGCTGATCTGCTGGCTGGTTTTGTCCCTGTTTTGCTGGCTGAAACACCTTGCTGAAAATCGCTGGCAGAAATGCTCAGGCAAGCGCCAAGTGCTGGCTGGAATCACTGATGCAAAAACGCAGGTTCATGGGCTGCAAAAACGCTATGATGCTGGTACTGGGATGCTGGTGGAAGTCGCTATGCTCTAGGGCTGAAAACGCTGTCTGAGGTCGCCAAAGTAGGGCTGAAAAACGCCAGGGTCCTGGTGGTGAAAACGCCGATGTGTCTAAGCTGAAAACGCTGGTGTTTGGCAAAAACGCCAGGCTGAGGTTCTTGTTCTTCCTTGAGAGTGGGCCTGTTGAGCAATGCTCCTACTACCTCCTCTACCAGAAAGTGCTAACTCTGGTTTTCTTTTATATTATCTTAGCAAAATTGCCCTAGTTCCCAACAAAAGTCACTTAATAAATAAGTGAAAAATGTCAAAAATAGGGAAAATAGGTTTAATGCACTAGAAAATTCCCCTTATGGATTCTAATGGATTATGATGGGAATGCTTATGATCATGTTGTGTGCAACCGGAGGATATGCATCTACTCTACGTGTCTGGTCATGCACGGTTTGCGAACAGACTCACAAAAGTGCCAGATCACTTCCTATTCTACACTGACTTGACTGAACTGAACCCTGGTCATGTTGTAGCTTGTCCACGGACACATAGGGTCGGATGTGTCACGTGACAGAAAACACTAAGGCTGATAGCTCAATATAAAATACATTCGGATAAAGAGAATTTATCACTTAATACTGAAGCTAGAGTATATAGAGAGAAATAGATAAAGGGAGAGAGATAGAGAGTGAGAAGATCGACACAGTACTGGGGACCAAAAGATGGGCTGGTCTCCCCCCATAATAGTATCTTTATTATTGAGGAGAAGTCTATACAAGCACTCGAACCGAATGCATTACCACATTCGTTCTAGAATAAGACTTGATGGTTCCTGGAAGCCTCAGCTTCTGATTCCTATGGCAAAACCCTATTCCAAGAAACTTCCGTTCCTTATTCCAAATCCTTAAGAACCAAGGTTCTCGCCTCTGGATCTCACCTTCCAGACTCAGAGCATAACATCCCTACAACTCTCTTTTCCAACTCTGTTTCCAGAGTCCTCTTCCCGCAGAACAACTCTGCTTTCCCAGACACGAAGTCCTTACTTGGAAATCCCAACTTCCGGATCACAAACTTGAGCAACTACCTCTCTCCAATCCGTGGATCTACTTCCCAAACTCGGTACGAAACCCTTGGGCTGATCTGGCTCTAGTTCCTCAGAGCGCTTTTATCCTGCAGAGGCTCGTGCCTTCCTATGCTCCTACTCCCTCATGTAGAGGAAGTACACCTGCAATCAAATACTCGGAGATCATAACATGAAAATCGTTACCTTCAAAGTCTCGACGCTCGAAACGCAACTCGGTTCTCGAAAAGCAATTCCTCGGAAGAGATCTCTAAATAGAAAATCCTCTCTTCCAATCCTCCACACAAAAGAGGTGTGTTCTCGAGTTCCTTCTCGTAAATCAGCCCCATCTACAGCGTTTATGGGCTAAAAACAGAGAAAAACAGCAGCTTGTCGCGATGGAAACACGCTTCGTAGGCACTTCTTCGGGAGAGAACTCACGCACGATACACTTGGGACAATCATGGGCACCACCGGCAAACGTCTTCCTTGCGGGTGAACTTTGCAGCAGCATCTCCTTCTTGCAAAAAAGTGATCCTCCTCTTTGAGTGAGGGCATATGATGCTTTTATAGCTCCTAGCCACGAGCACGAATAGCTGCTCGCGTAGAGATCGCGGACAAATTTTATTTTTTTTTTCCCTTGCACTGTTCTGCCAAAAAAAGAGAGAGAGAAAACGTTGGCTGATCTGTTGCCTTATTTATAAGATGGCTGCCCACTTATTAAGTGGGCGGCCGGCGTATTTTAAAATAGTCTGAATCTGCCCAAAAACTCAATAAAACCTTATAAGTTAAAAACAATGCTTTCATAGCACTTCCCAGGAGTCCCTGGATGCAATCACATGCACAGTTACAATGCAGACATAGACTTCCTCGCGGGTAAGCATCTGCTTTCCCGAAAAGCAATTCCGCTTCCTTAGAAAGCATCTGTTTTTTCCTCAAAGTTTCCTCTGAACCCATCTTCATTCAAGTGTTTGCTTTTCCTTGTGCACAATTCTAACACAGTTCGGAATTTCCTCTTGACTATGGATATTCCCTTTCTGATGCACCTATCACCCACCTTGTGATGCATCAGGAATACCCATCACCTAGTCCTTTCCTACCGAACTTACGGTACAATCTCCTTCGCGATGCTCTATGTCACCCATCCTATGACGCATCAAAGATGTCCGTTACCGGATGGTCGGATGCCTCTTCCCGATGCTCCCTGTCACCCATCTGATGTGACGCATCAAAAGTACCCGTTCCTGGTGGCCTTACAGATATTCCCGTTCTCAGTGCCCCGACGTAAGGGGTGCCTAGTTAAGGCCCAAGGAGCCATTGCTTCTTAGAGTGGAACTCCACTACTCCGTGTCTTGTCTCAAGTATTATGTTCTCTACTCAAGCAAAGTGCACAACGTCCCCTATTGAGAGAGAGCACTCTCAAAATCTGATTACAACTAGCACATATGCCTTTTAACTAGCGCACTTAGCTAATAGTAATTCCCAAAAGCAATCACTAAAAACAATTTAGTACTTCAAAAGAGCTTGTTGACTTTTTTTCCAAAAAGCTTTAGCGTGTAAAAATGGCGATGTCAGCATTCGATGCGATCGATGAGTCACAACATCGTCAGAGTCCAAACTTTGTATAATCCCGAAAATTGCAACGTCAATTGCAATGGAAATTTTGGCGCAGTTTGCAGGTTCATATCGTCTAACTCCTCTTTGGTTCCACTAGTAATACTGGTTCCACTACAAATGCAGCTATTGTTGAGTCTTCAGTGAAAGGAGATTGTTATGCTGATGTTGATGCAGAATGGGCCTTTAGTGCAGAGTGCACTTATGATCCTTTTGTCCATGATGCATTTGTCAATTGTTGCAGATGCTAAGTGTGGTACTTTGAAAATGGTGCTACAAAGCACATTACCTCTCATCGTGACTAGTTTACCTCTCTTGAGAATGTCCCTCATGGGAATTCAGTCACTTGAGCTAACAATGCCTCTTATCCGGGTCAAGGGAGTTGGAAAGATTGTGCTTACTGCTGCAGATGGCAGTTCTTTCACACTCGTTGATGCACTATATGTATCTAAACAATTAAAAAGTCGTTGGTTGCCTGATTGTGCCTTGTCGAATCATTATGCAAGGAGAATTATGCAACGGTTCCAACTAAGATAATGGATTTGCATGGTATCCCATGCGAATGCCCATATCGTACAAATACATCGCACTTATGACTGTATGATACAACACATTGTACGACGTCAAATAATCCTTAAGAGTTTTCCTAAGAACACACCGTACTTATCTAAACCGTGTGATATAAATTGTATTACACTATATTTTCTGTATCAAAATGTATCGTACTTTATCGTATGACTATATGATTACAACCCTTGTCACATGCACGGCAGGTAAATAGACTCACCAAAGAGCCGGCAAAGAATACCCTAAAGATTTGTAGCCTAGGGTTTGCCTATGAGTCACAGTAAAAATGTACACATGGCCCATCGATTCACGTGCAATTCCATATACTTAATCCTTTTGATCCAATGACAGGGAGTAGAGTAGCATCCCCTCTATTGTAGCAGGGCACAACATTACACTCCACTGACTGCTAAGCGTGCAAGGGCTTTTTCAATGCTGGGCTGTGAACCAAAGATCTCAAGTTGGAGATACAACTGAAAATTCAGCACCAAATCAGTTCCTCTAACCAATTGGCGTCTAATGCTAGAGAGTTCTTAAATTTTACCAATTATCCGCTTTTTTTGAAGAATTTCTTTTGTTTTCTCATCAATGGGACCTCTACTTCTTACCAAAGACCATCAACCGTATCCTTCGGTACCTTGTCCCCCAATAAACTCACGGAAAGCATTGCAAATCTTCCAATGATAAGGTGATAGTAACTTGGAAGGTAGAATTGATCCTTTCAATCAAAAGTTGTTGATGATATCTTTCCTTTACACCCACACCTTTCTTAATCTAGCCTTCTCCAATTGCAATCAAGGCAATCATACTTACGAGCTTGTACCACGACAATCTCATTGAAAGATAGTTGTTTTTAAGTGAATTTTCAAAGAGACATTCCATTGTCTTTGTACGAGGAAACAAATCTCGTCTTGCTGCATAATATTAATGTATCTATTATCAGGTGGATTGGCAGCCTAATATATGTGAATTCTACATCATGCAAAACAATCTCCTCTTATTGTTGATAATTATGAGGATAATGTCTAGTTGCTCAAAACAATGCTTTATAATCCTAAGGAAGAACCTTGACCTCAAGCCTAAGCTCAGCTCTATGACCTCATTGCGGATGGTCATTTTTGCATACAACATCTAGCAGGTTGACAGTTTTACTCTCCCATGTTCTGCTAAGGATCTTGTTAGATGGGTGAGAGCTCCACTAGAGCCTAAACTTGCTAGATCTCACTGATCGCTTTTTACAATATGAAATGCGCTAATGTGAATTGTTTACATACTTTCAAAGACGGGGAGTCACGCTAAAGGTACCTATACTCAAACATGAGTAAAAGTGAAGGGATAAAAGGAGTTCCAGTTTCCTTCGTTTTGCCACGATATTACATCCTAGTCCCACAAGTTTTCTATCAATGTATAATGGTCCTAATAGGACAAGCAATTTATGCAAGTAAAGATTTAATACAAAACAGGCTTTGTTGCTTGCACGTTCCATCTACATTGGATCAGCTGCTAATTGCAAAGCACACAAATTTCAATCACTACAAAGCTCTTTTAAAGCAGTTCAAAAAGATAATAGTCCTTTAAGCAAAGACATACAAATGTAATTCTTTGAGTTTCCATTGGGACGAAGCAGAAAAGGAAGGAAAGAGATAGAAAAAGGATCATCATGCCTGACATAGTGCACAACAACCACAAATGAAATGATTGAGACCATCATCAAAAGCACTCACAACTCCATCCAAATCGCTTCCCTGTGTAGACAAACATAGCAAAACCTATTGTTTCACCTCTTTCCTTCAAGCATCAAAAGCAAAGACAAGCAGCACTTTATCTAACATAAAAGACACAATACCTTTATGTTAAACTTTCTTCGAATTTGGATACGGTAGAAACTCGCATACACTGCAACACATATCAAAACTGTAATCGCAGTGTAGAGGTACTGCCGACCATAGGCGCAAAGGAAAAGAATGTAGCTGATGAAGGCAGTTACAAGAAGTAGAAAATGGACTCCACCCTGCACTCAGCAATAAAAAAACAGGATGCCATTGATAAGTTTCTAGAAAGCTTACATTGAACAGGCAGAAACTCTTGTAATTCTGGTTCAGGATCACACGCATACTTGCGTTCACACACGGGCGCGCGCACGTGCACACACACACACACACACACACACACACACACACACACATGAGCTAACAAACCTTGGCTATACAACTCCCAAATCCAGCCCTGCTTAGATTCTTTCCGTATGTGACACTTGGACAACTGCCAAAGTGCCATAAAGTACTGTCAATACACCACACCCCAAATCAATGTGCGAGAGAAGAAAGCTAATTAAGTCACAAACCAAAAGGTCCGCAATGCGATCTCCTTGTCTTCAAAGCAATCAAGGACTCCACCTTCCCACATTCGCTGCACACCAACTTCGCAAGCATCTCGTTGGACATCAACCGACAAAGGTTCCCTTTGCATTGCTATGGTTGCACAAAGAAGATCAAAATCCATTATGGGTAAAGCATCTTCTGGCTTTCTCTCCTTATCTTGGGGTGCAAAGATGGGGCTTTGATGCCAATTACTGCCTTTTCCATCAAGTATCAATTGCTGAACCTTTTTGGCAGATGAGTCACAGGCTGCAGGATCATCGTGTTGAGGAGGAGGCAATGATGATGCATTGCTAAACTGTTCAGACAATAGTGGTGAGCATTCACTTGAAAGAGAGGGCCGCTCAATCTGTTCACCATGTGACGCGGCCTCCATTGATTATAACATTAATGTGCAGAGACCTAAATGCCCAAGCAGCACAAGAATGCAGCTTGATGAAATCTTCAGCAAAAAAGCCACAGAATTCTGAAGGGTGGCCAACTCCTCTGTAATCTCTACAAGAAAGAAAGGATTTTCCACTGTCTCAACCACAAAGAAACCGCATTCTACTACAAGTTCTGCTCGGTTCAAAACCTTCCATGCAAACCCACAATCAAAAAGCAGAGTTTAGAAAAGAGCGCCGAACCCAAGCAACAGAACACATCAGCTGAGTTTCTCGTTTGTCGAGCAGAATATCATTCTTCGCGCGGGGGTGAACAAGGGCTGCAGATCTAGGGACTCCCGACAAATCCACAAGGAAGGTCTCACTTCTCTAGCTGTAAAGAGGAATAACATTACTTTCCCCACCCTCTTTTTGTTTCATAATATACTCTATTATTAATAATCAGACCCACTCACCCTTAGTGGGTGGGCCATTCACACACCCACTCACGTGGCGTACATGATTTAAACTAGTCATGTTTGGTTGGCCTTGAGGCAATCTTCTTTGGAGGGTGAAAAAGTAACATCTAGCTTTCTTTTTATGAAATAAAGATAAAGACTAGAATTGGGAATACCATTGATCGATGTTATTGAAGGAACATGGAAGGGTCTCAGATTGAGTGTGCCATGCCAAGGCACAAAAATGCCTATTTGCAAAACAAAAGATACAACAATGTGGACATTGTCCTAGCAAAAGGATAAGTTTACAAAATTGCAAGTGAATTCATGTTGATCAAGCATTTATTTTGCCTTCATTTGTATTTAAAAGACACCATTTTTCCAAGATATAAACAAAACAATAACGCTCTTCACACTATAGCAAATAAACTAAGTACAGTAGAAAAAACGGTGCATGGACTTCAAAATTATGGTGGAAAATTGGCACTCTATCTCTCTGGAAGTTATAAGAAATGGAAGTCATGTCCTACCCCCAGTCAAGTGCATAATCGATTCTAGTACACATGCATGGGAAATAAAAGCAACATAATGAACCTGGAAGTGTTGCCAATTTGGTGTTGTGATTCCTATATTATAAACTTCATTTGTGTTTGTTATGCACACGAGGCAAGAGGACAAGATATGCAGCAAAGGCAAATTAAAGTTAAAGACAATTGTGAGATATAACAAGAATGGCTCTCTCTCTCTCTCTCTCTCTCTCTCTCTCTCTCTCTCTCTCTCTCTCTCTCTCTCTCTCTCTCTCTCTCTCTCTCTCTACTAAGGACATTGGTGTGCTCTTCTCCACCCAACCACATCCTCTTATAGGGCTTTCTAGCTTCTATCTTAGTCATGAAAGAGAGTTCTCGTCCTCAAAAACATTAGAGAAAACCAACCTGCGAGGGGGAGCCACGTACAAGGGGAGCTACCACCCCACCCTTGCATACCCACACACATGGGGGCCACAAGGAGAGGGAAGTGGGGACTCAAAAAATGAAAGTATAGCACATGAATTCAAATTAAGGGGTTTTTAATTGGGAATTTTTTTCAAATATGCGTAAAATTACATTTTAAAAAGGGGGGTTTTATTACATTTCTTGAAAAAAATCCGTTAGTTTTATAAGAAAAAGGGTTATTTTATTACCTCAATGCATGTGAGTATAGGGGGGGGTTTGATAACTTTTGAACGCATGTGATATATGTGATTTCTTGTAAATGACCCCCCGAGTGCCCACATCTCATTTGGGAGAGTAGAAACCAAAGCCGATGTGACCACCTGCAAAGAGAACATGCCACATGCAGCATGACAACACCCAAGCCCACTGACCAGAAGTACCAATAATACAAAGCGGAAGAAAACCTCCTACAATGACCAGGAAGAATCCAACCATGAGCAAAGCCAATGATGAAGTCATGGCGAACACCACCATAAAAGACAAGGGCGTGGCAACCATACGCAGAAAGTGCCACCAAAGGGCCTCCAACTGCCACTTTTAGACGTCCTTTCAATCCGCCAAACACCGTTCAACATTGGCTAGAGCCAAGTACCCTACCAAACCAACAAAACAAGATCGCATGATCGCCCTTTTCCTCTCCATGGAGAGGAGGGAGGGGCGATCTTCTCTCTTTGCCAAAAAAAAGTGATCGGGTACAATTGATTTGGGGAGGCATCCTGGTGTCCCCACTCAAGATGAGTCCCTACCCCCAAGGCCAAGCCACCAACATCATGCCATTTATAGACTAAAAATCCAGGAAAGATTTGAATCCTTCAATGCTTCACATGTAAACGTAAAATGTGTGCCTAACTCCCTTCTTCACTAAGGCTTGTTTTAGAAAGCCAACAGAACTTTGAGATTCCAAAGCAACCAAGAACTTGTCAAGGAATGGAACTTGTCGGTCCCTATTAGGGTTGAGCGGCCTTTTCAACCCACGTGACTGGGGAGGCTCCGGTTAGGCTTTGGGTGAAACTCAACCTGTAGGGAAAGTTTGCTATGGATGGAAGACATTGGCACATAAATGGGTCCTTTCAATAATGGAGAGATGGTAACCGACCCCATCACCACGTGTAGAAGAAGGAAACCTTTTCGTTGACCACTCAACTGCGCACAATTTGTTGCCTCCTCTATGACTGTTGCATATTAAAAAAAAATGTATTCTCCTTCTCCCCTTGGCTACCGCTTGTCTACATTCTATCAGTCGTCCGCTCGTACCTCCGTTGCCTTGCCCACCTGCTATCATCAAGCCCTTCTCCCACATCCTCACACCCTTTGTTGTGTTGGCCGCCCCTAACATCTGTGAACAGCAGTTTCCTTTATACTTTTGTTTTCCATAGGATATCTCATGAGATACCCTTTAATGGAACCGCAAAACCATACAATTTTGGGTTGCTTCTTTTAGTAAGAATAATGTATTTATTTTAATTTATATATATATATATATATATATATATATATATATATATATATATATATATATATATATATATATATATATATAATGCAATTAGTGGATGATTATACATTGCATAATTGTCAAAAATATAACATGATTGACGTCAATTATCAAAACATAACAATAGGGGGTGGCGGGGGGTTGTGAAAAGAGAGAGAGAAATGAAATGAAATGTTATAGTAACCGTCTTTAAAATGCAAAAATTAACAAAGTGAGACAATCCTTGTGGATCTAATACAATGTCTGGGTAAGAAAATAGACTAAAATCATCATCGTTGTTGTCAAGTCCCGTGGATGCCCGGCATTGGGCGTCGTCGCAAAAAGTATTGCATTAGTCATGGAATAGCTTCATCAATGTCCATCGTTGTAAGTAGTCATATCGGGAGGGGAAAGAGAGAGAGCGAAATGAAATGTTATATTACTCGTCTTCCAAAGGCCTATGGGACCAACTGATACAAGTCTAATACAATGCCGAGGTACAAAATAAAATGAAGTAAAGTGAAAAAAGAAAATGTTCATCAGCATCGTCAATGCCCTGCCTCGGGCGTCATCAGAGAAAGGATTGCAGCAACAATCAGAGGTGAAAAAGGTGCAACATCAACAGGGCCATCTAGGTAGTTACACATCATTCATGGCTGCCCAAAGTAAACACAAGAGCACCCCAGCTGAGTTTAACTTGAGGGAGACCAATCCCAAGCTAGCAGCACTGGCACAAAGGATGAACATATTACAATCAGTGAAAACAAGCACTTACGATCTTGTTGAGAGAATGGAGTACCTTTATGTGAAGGTGGTTAAAGCTTGAGGTCTGGCAGCCAAAGATATCACTGAAAGATCTGACCCTTACGTGCTCATCAAGGTTGGTAATTTCTTAGCAAAGACCGGTGTCATGGAGAAGACACTCAACCCCAGTGGAATCAAGTGTTTGCCTTTGGGAAAGATGAGTTCCAAGCCCCTCTTTTGGAGCTCTATGTCAAAGACAAAGATACTCTAAAGGATGACTTTCTTGGGTATTTAAGAGTTGAGATTGCGGAGGTGCCTACACGGGTTCCATTAGATAGCCCTCTTGCACCACAATGATACAAGCTAGATAGCAAGAAGGGACATTTTGCAAACCTTGGGGAGATTATGGTCTCGGTGTGGTGAGGAACTCAAGCTGATGAGGCCTTTCCATAAGCTTGGCAATATGATTCTGGTGGACATCCTGCTGCAAGGTCAAAGGTCTACTTGTCCCCTCGATTATGGTATCTTCAAGTAAATGCGATTGAAGCTCAGGATCTCCTTCTTCCTGGTGACAAAAATTGGATTCCTCATGGCTTCGTCAAAGTCGGCTATTGTACGTAGTCCTCTTGAGGGAGAAAGACAAAGAAAAAAAAGAGAGACGAGGGCTCTAGTCGCTGAACTGCTGCATCAATTTCCGCCTCTATAGGTAGTGTACTGGGAAGGGGATGTGGAGGCGGTGCAATGCATGATGGTGTGAGGAGAGTGTGCAGTAGCATGGGTCTAGTGAGGGACTCGTGACCTATTGCAACACACCTACATAAGGGCTGACGTGGAGGTGATGGCCTTGGAGCGCATGCAGCCATCAGACATAACCAAAGGCGGGCATGCAATCAGTTACCCGAGTTGGTCTAGGGCGTCAGATTAAAGTGAGGATGGGGGGGGGGATGAAGGAACTACTGCATGGGAGTGGTTGGCGGCCGTAGAGAGAGATAGAGTGAGATTGAAGGGCACGCGACTGGGGCTAGAGTCATGCAAACTCAGCATGGATGATAGTTAGTTGCAAAAGGGGTGGTTAATTAAAATTAGCAGTCGAGGAGAGCTCAATGTGTGTGTGTGTGTGTGTGTGTGTGTGTGTGTGTGTGTGTGTGTGTGTGTGTGCGCAGCATGAGGAGCAACGACTCAATGAGAGAGAGAGGTAGCTAGTTAACTGGTCGATTTGACAGAGACACCAACTTTGGAGAGTACACCTGTGATAGAGATCGCACGTGCAAAAGTTGAGAGCCGCAAACATACGTGGAGTTGGTCTAGATTGGAGGATTGAAATTTGCATGGTTACTGTGAGGCCGCCAAGCAAGTGTGATGTCTGCAGATCAGACGAGGCTACTTCTTGAGTTCTTTTTTTTTTGTTTATAGCAATTGTTGCTTCGCCAAAAGTTGTACTATTTATTTGCAGCTGACGGGTGGAAAAAGGCTTGACCGATCTAGGCCTATGCTAACAAATATACATTTTGAACATTGTATCATTCAAGTGCTCTTTTATGAGCTTTGGCCATTTCTGACCGGCCGGCCAGTTTGTACTCACTTTGACCATTCGAGAAATCTATAAATCAAATACGTGCAAGAGGGAAATGGTCACTCTTGCATGGGGGGAGATTGAACCAGTGTTGTCTGCGTTGTTCTTCTCTCCTCTCCTCCCTTCTCTCTCGCCGTTCCGGCGTAGCACTCCGCTCTAGGAGGTGCAACTGCATGTACTCTCTCAATCTATCTCGCTCTCTGTCTCTCTCTATTCGTGTTGAGCTCGACTATGGATTTGTGCGAGTGGTCAGGTATGTAGATTTGTTCATTTATGGCTTGATGTGTGCTATTTTGGGTATTTTGCAGGGCTCGCCACGCTCCCATTTGTAGCAGTGGTATCAGAGCACAAGGCTACGCTCTTGGTAACAAACAGTCAGGAGGTCTACAACAACTTGGTATCCTAGCAAAACTATATCTTTGCGATTCTGCACAAGAGATAAGTGCAACTACACAATTCTTTTCTATTTCATTTAATTTTATTGTTTTGTCTCTCTCGTGTTGTGGCAAAATCTTTGAAGACCTTAACAATAATTTTTCATTGATTTGTGATTAGTATGAGAGATCCAAATAGAGAGTAGAAATAATAATATTTTATATAGTAAGAAACGCATTAACGTTTCTAATATAGTGCTTAGCACTCTTAATAATTATTATTATTATAATATCAATATAACCAGTCTACATATTTCATTAAGAGGAATTGATTGATGATGTGTATAGTAGTCGAAGAAGAAAGGAAAAAGGGTTAAGTCCGGGCACGATCACATAGGACGCCATATAGTAGCTGGAAGAATCAATGGATAGCAACATACACGAGCAATAATGTCGAGGGTGGTCGGCTCACATTGAGCATGTACATCTGGCAAAATAAAAGAAGGGCGTTAACCTAGTTTCTCAATGATCATTATAATAGCGCTTATCAAAATTAATTAACTAGTTACGGGCCAATGTACAGTTGTAGTAGTGCTGGGCGACTTAAAGCAGGTGCGAGAGAAAGACAACAAATCGAATCTAGCATTGGAATAGAGAAGTGAAAGAACATGGTCATCCAAGGCAAGGTGAGCATGTAGCGTGCAACCTGTGCGCAAAGACACAAAAGAATGACAAAAAGATAACCTTTGAATGCCCCATCTAAATGAAACAGGCAACCATGTATTAATGCAATAACACAATTGGGTATACCATAACATTAAAAAAAGTATAACAAAATAACTAGCAGATGTTACCATATACATGTGGTAGTGATGTGTGTGAACACACTAGGACCGCTGCGGCATTTTTTCCCTCTTTAGGAGGTTTTTTCCCCCGTGCATTGTATATACACCCATCACTCTAGGGCTATCTATCTTTCCATTGCACACCAA
Source organism: Adiantum capillus-veneris (assembly GCF_014529385.1). Lineage (NCBI taxonomy): Eukaryota > Viridiplantae > Streptophyta > Polypodiopsida > Polypodiales > Pteridaceae > Adiantum > Adiantum capillus-veneris. The sequence continues at coordinate 69,650,477 of NC_140960.1, read as the reverse complement.
GTAATACACTCTCTATTGTGTGCCTTGAGCTTCCTTCGTCTGCTCCAAGCTGTGTGCGTTTCTCTGCAACCCTAATTCCAACAGTTGGTATCAGAGCGGGTCACGCCCTCCCGGGCTTAGTCGCCAGCTGCTCCAGAACACGCCTACTCATTTTCTCCGATTTCAGTGAGCTTTGGCGAGCATTCGCAGGCCGACAAAATTTTTGGTTTGGGCTCAGAATTTTGATTTGGGCTCATTTCGGCCTCCGTTTCCAGTACAGGCAGTACTGCACAGGCTATTTCGTCATTTTGTGCAGAATTTTTGTCAGTGCCGTTTTCTGCATAACAGGTGCCTTATAGTCTTCTATGGTTTGTGCTATATAGCACAGGTTGTTCCCGCTCCGTTTCTCCTATTTTCGGGCAGTTTTCACATCAGGTGCAACATTTACCATGGCTGACAACAACAACACAGATGTGTTCAAGATGTTTGCTGCTGAGGACAGGTTGGATGGGGACAACTACCCTATGTGGGCTTATATGATGCAACATGTTGTTGTGTCAAAGGGTGTTTGGAACATTGTGCAAGGCATTGATGTACGTCCTGGTTCTGAGGATGTAGGCGATGTTGAGGATGTTGCAAGTCTTGCTGCAAGGATTGCAGCTGTTAGAGTTGTTTTGCCTACGGTTGAACAAGCTCGTTGGGATGTTAAGGATCCGCAGGCTCATGCATTGATTGCGTTGTCTGTGAAGCGCACCATTGTTCCTCACATCCGTTCAGCAAAATCTGCAAAACAGGCTTGGGATATTTTAGCAGGTCTTTATGCAAGCCGCAATGAGGCTAAAATTGCTTTGCTGCGTAAAGAGCTGGAGTCGAAGATTATGCATGAGAAAGATGATATGGACACTTTCCTTGCTAGTGTCAAGGATATCAATAAGCAGCTTATTTCTGTAGGTGAAGTCATTTCAGATAGTTCCCTTGTGCAGACTGTTCTTGATGCCTTACCAGATTCCTACCAAACTTTTGCTAGTGGAGACTGATGACCTAAGGAAATCCTTAAGTTGTCAAGTTTGATGCATTATGCACATTGCTGTTGCAAGAGTCACTTTCTAGAAAAAACAAGACTAGGCAGCATGCAGTTGAACAAGGTTTTATTGCTTCTCAAAGAAAGGGTGGTAACAGTAATGCAGCCACTTCTTATGGTTCTGCTGCGAGTGGCAAAAATTCCGTTCCTAATGCTTCTACTGGCAGCACTTCGTCTGGCAATTCTGGTGATAAGGGCAAAAAGAAGATGCGTTGCCATTATTGTAAAGCTAATGATCACTTGATCAAGTCGTGTCCTAAGTTGAAGGCCAAAGAGGCTAAGAAGAAAGAGGGTGGTTCCATTGCAAATGCTGGTTCCACTACAAATGGAGCCATTGTTGAGTCTTCTGTGAAAGGAGATTGTGTTGTTGATGTTGATGCAGAATGGTCTTTTAGCGCAGAGTGCACTTACAATCCTGCTGTCCATGATGCATGCTTGTCAGTTGCTACAGATTCACATGTGTGGTATTTCGACAGTGGTGCTACAAAGCACATTACCTCACATCGTGAATTGTTTACCTCTCTCGAGTCTGTCCCTCATGGCAGTTCTTTCACACTTGTTGATGCACTTTATGTACCTGGGATCAAGAAGAATCTCTTGTCTGTATCCGCACTTGCTAGACTTGGACTTGTAGTCAAATTTGTGGATGACAGATGTACAGTTCATGATCTCAGTTTTGGTGATGAAATTTTTGCATCTGGGCTTTTGTGTCGTGGGTTGTATAAGCTCACTTTGTATGACAAGTGTGGACAAAACTTTGCAAATGCTGTTGCAGATTCAAGGGCTATTTCAGATGCAAAACTTTGGCATGCACGTTTTGGTCATCTGAATTTTGCCAGTTTGCTGCGTTTGCAGAAATCTGATATGGTTGCTTCTTTGCCGCCTCTTGAAGCACCTGTCAAACATGTTTGTGAAGGCTGTATTTTGGGTAAGATGCAACGTTCTAAGTTTCCAAAGGATGGTTCAGTTCGGGCCACATGCAGGTTGCAGCTTGTGCATAGTGATGTTTGTGGGCCCATGCAAACTCCGTCCTTGGGCAATTACGTGTACTTCGTGACTTTCATTGATGATTACTCCAGGCATGCATGGGTATTTCCGCTTAAAGCGAAGTCCGAAGTTTTTATGTGCTTCAAACAATTTCTGGCTATGGCTGAAAATGTCTCGAAATGTACTATGGGCACCCTCCGTTCCGATCTAGGGTGGGAGTATATGTTTCATGAATTTAATGCATTTTTGGCTAGCTGTGGGATAAAACACCAATGTACAGTGCCTTATACACCTCAGCAAAATGGTGTTGCTGAGAGAAAAAACATGTCACTTACGGAAATGGCATAATGTATGGTCAAAAGTCGAGCTTTGTCGCTTTTTTTTTTTGGCTTGAGGCCATCATGTGTGCCACCTATGTACTTAACAGGTGTCCTACGGAATCTTTGCAGTCTATTACTCCATATGAAGCATGGCATGATAGAAAGCCTTCTATTGAGCACATGCGTGTTTTTGGTTGTTTGGCATATGCTTTGGTGCCAGAAGTGCAGCGCAGAAAATTGGATGATAAGGCTGTCAAATGTATTTTTGTTGGTTATAGTGTTGAAAGCAAAGGTTATAGGTTGTATCATCCGCAAACAAAACGTATTCTGGTTTCACGGGATGTAGTATTTGTGGAAGATTTTGTTCAGCCCTTGCTGTCATGTACTAGAGACAGTAATGTAAGCTCACAGGACATTTATGACACTTTGGTACCTCTTTTCAGTGGTGGAAATACGAATGTAAGTTCCAATGAGGCAAATGTACAACCTATGGGGGTTTCTGAAAATGTTTTAGATCAGCCTATTACTGATGCATATGTACATGATGTACTTGATGAGGAAAGGGCTGAAAATGAGCAGGCTAGAGGTATGCCAAAATGGCTGGTGCACACTTTGCGTGACAGTAAATTGGATGCACCTTTGTCTAGTCGTACTCGTTCAGGCTCTCGCCATGCATGTTATACATCAGATTGTTATGCTTTGGCTATGTCTAGCTTACATGATGTTGAGGAGCCTCTGTCTTTTGATGAAGCATAGAATTCAAAAAATTGGATGGCTGCCATGCAATCAGAATATGATGCACTTATAGAAAATGACACATGGACTTTATGTGATTTGCCTCCTGGCAAAAAGGCCATTGGTACGAAGTGGGTTTACAAGATGAAACGCAAGCCGGATGGTGAGATCGATCGCCATAAGGCTCGACTTGTTGCAAAGGGTTATGCACAGCAAAAAGGCATAGATTATGAAGAGACTTTTGCTCCCACTTGTCGTATGACTACTGTGCGTTTTCTATGTAGCTCATTTTGGTTGGGATGTACATCAATCAGACATTGTTACTGCTTTCTTGAATGGTGACATATTTGAGGAAGTTTATGTAACACAGCCTCGCGATTTGGTCATAAAAGGACAAGAGGACAAAGTGTGCAAATGTAACAAGGCTTTGTATGGGTTGAAGCAATCTCCTCGTGCTTGGTATGAGAAAGCTGACACTCATTTGGTCAAACAAGGCTTTCATAACACTCCAACAGAAAGCACATTGTATGTAAAGCGTGAGGGTGATGTACTTCTCATTGTGGTTCTTTATGTTGATGATTTGCTGATCACTGGACCAAATGAGAGACATATTGCTGAATTTAAGGCTGATTTGAATGCTACTTTCAAGATGAAAGATTTGGGGCTGTTGCATCATTACTTGGGTATACAGTTTAAACAGTGTGATGGTGGTATTGCCTTGTGTCAGAAAAGTTACATAGAGACATTGCTATGTAAGTTTGGACTTGAGGATTGCAAACCTATTGCCACTCCCATGGAAACAGGTTTGAAGTTGAGTCTACATGATGCTGGCGATCTTGCTGATGTCACTCTTTATCAAATTGCTATTGGCTGCCTCATTTATGTATGCAACACGAGGCCGGATATTCAGTTTGCAGTCTCACAGGTCAACAGATTTATGCATAGCCCAGGGTCTAAGCATATGCAGGCTGTCAAGAGGATTTTCCGCTACCTTAGTGGCACTTTACATCTTGGCTTGTTTTATCCCAAGGGGGGATCATTGCCGCCAGACTTACATGCTTTTTCGAACTCAGATTGGGCCGGTTGTTTTGACACGCGAGTGTCCACAAGTGGTTTTTGTTTCATGCTTGGCAGTTCATGTATATCATGGTTGAGCAAGAAGCAACCTACTGTGGCCACTTCGAGTTGTGAGGCTGAGTACAGGGCAGTCTTCACAGCTACGGTTTAGTGTGTATGGCTCAGACGCCTTATGGCTGATTTGGGTGTTGGATAGGACACTGCCAACACTATCTACACTGACAGTCAGAGCGCATTGGCAGTTGCGAGGAACCCAGTTTTTCATGCTCGCACAAAGCACATTGAGGTGCATTACCACTATGTCAGGGAGAGGCTCTCAGCAGGAGAGATCATCTTGGCTTATGTGCCAACACAGGACAACCTTGCAGATCTTTTCACAAAGGCATTGTCTCGTGAGAAGCTTGAAGCTTTCTGCAAAGCTTTGGGCTTACTCCCCTTTGTGGACTGATCATGTCCTCAGGGCATGGCACTTCCCTTTACTCATGTGCCAGCTCTCGTTCACCGCATCACTCCAGGGAGGATTTGTTACCATATACATGTGGTAGTGATGTGTGTGAACACACTAGGACCGCCTGGGCATTTTTTCCCTCTTTAGGAGGTTTTTTCCCCCGTGCATTGTATATACACCCATCACTATAGGGCTATCTATCTTTCCATTGCACACCAAGTAATACACTCTCTATTGTGTGCCTTGAGCTTCCTTCGTCTTCTCCAAGCTGTGTGCGTTTCTCTGCAACCCTAATTCCAACAGTTGGTATCAGAGCTTTGGGCTTACTCCCCTTTGTGGACTGATCATGTCCTCAAGGCATGGCACTTCCCTTTACTCATGTGCTAGCTCTCGTTCACCGCATCACTCCAGCGGGGATTTGTTACCATATACATGTGGTAGTGATGTGTGTGAACACACTAGGACCTCCGGGGCATTTTTTCCCTCTTTAGGAGGTTTTTCCCCCCGTGCATTGTATATACGCCCATCACTCTAGGGCTATCTATCTTTCCATTGCACACCAAGTAATACACTCTCTATTGTGTGCCTTGAGCTTCCTTCGTCTTCTCCAAGCTGTGTGCGTTTCTCTGCAACGCTAATTCCAACAGCAGAGTACCCAACCCTATGTAGGGATTGATCGGTCCACCCATCCACTTCTGCTCTACTACAGATAGAGAGAATTCACTTTGTCCGGACCGAGCCAGAACACCTCCAACCTATCAAAGCCAGACATAGGCTGAGGTCGCTTTGCCTCCCTCCATGAACCTGAGCTCTAAAAGGATCCCAAATACCAGCATGTGGTAGGGTATCAACACCAACCATACCAGCTTAAGTGATATGCCTCTTCGATAAACAATATCGAGTGTTAAGGCAAAGCCAAGACAAGATCCCCAACGCATTAGCCGTGTAGGTTGTTCAACCTCCGACGCACTAACCGTGTAGACGAGCCTAACAAAAAAACAAGACCTAGGGAACACCCCTAATCCAGCAAAGCCCTAGGTCAACGACCCTTTTCTCTAAGGCTAAGCGATGTAGCTGATCCTAGTCTTGTAGCAACATTGCCATGAGAAACATAACACATAAGTCCAGTCACAATAGCATCTTCCATATGCACAAACAATCCTTTCCAAGCAGTCAGACTATACATGGTCTCTACCCTTACACGTCCACTATAAACCATTGAAATTACTTCATGATCCAATCCCAAAACCACAAAGCATAATCCAACCACATCACATGGGTGAGCACTCCACCCAACTTAGGGTGATGCACAACCAACCTTGCATAACCACCTTAGAATATAACATGGCTGTAAAAAATTCGGCAGCATTTCGACGGCATAATCATATCCAGAAAAAGAAATCCAAGAGCCACCGGCTTCCACAATCAAAATCACAACCATAATTCATGAGGGAGCTTAGCCCTTGACCATAAACCATATTCACATTGAACCGACTCCCACACTTGGAGTTTGATATATCCATTGCAATCGAACGGAGCCCATACACATGGCACTTAAGACATGAACCTTTCATGCATAACGTAAGTCCGACCAACAACTAAACATGATATCAAAATCTAGCTTTAACAACATCCAATCATGCATAAGTGATGCACCATATATGCACTTCTCCCTTCTAACACGTAGAGAAAGATGGAAAGCAATCATACACACGCACATGAGGCATCCATATCAATTTGTGAGGTTCCATACATCATATGATATCATTCCATCAACATAAACATCATGCAAAACAGCTCTGACACTTAGGTCGACCATAAACCATAACTTCATATATATGCAAAAAAACAACTTTTTTTCCATTTTCAATTGCATACATAACATGCAAATGAAAGTGTTTGATCCCCATAAGCTCAAATCCATAATATAGGCAATAATGCCACTACGAGAATCTATCACTAGAGGGCTAGATCATTAATCTCACCACCCAACCATGAGAGAATGAGTGCCCCTCATCCCTCGGCACTCATTGACAATGTGGCTTGTGTGTCCACACAGGTCCAACCACCTGGGCACTACGATCGAGCGTTCTCCCCTGAACCTCGTCTTCTCAGCTCTACGGCTAGAAGGTGATCAACTTGGACATATTCATTATAGGTGACGTGACATTTTATTTCATTGTTTTGGAGTGTGCTACAACTCATCAAGTATGGCTTGAGTTATACAACATGTATGAGAGAAACTCTGCTAGCAACAAGGTGTTCTTGATGCAAAAGCTTTATAATCTTTGTATGAAAGAGTCAGCTAGTGTTGCTAGCCATATCAATGAGTTTGACTCTTTGCTTGCCCAGATTTGTGCCCAACAGATGAAGATAGATGATGAGATGAAAGCTATTCACTTGCTTTGCTCATGTCCATTGTCGTAGGATATGTTTTGTAATTTTGTTAGTAATTATGCACCAAATGCTACACCAGTGTACAATGATACCACTAGTTCTCTTCTTTTAGAAGAAGTGCGTTGTAAGACTATGGGTCGCTTGCATCATGGCGAAGCTCACTATGTGCAGGAAGAAAGTAAACAAAGGAAAGGTTGTTCTTGACAACATGAATCTGGCAAAGATGGCAAAAGAGATAGCATGCAATGTCATTTCTCTGAGAAGTATGGCCATATGAAGAAAAATTGCCATGCATGAAAACATTAGAAAGGCAAAAGCAAAAGCAGTGATAATGATGCGAAAGAAGAAAAAAGTAAAACTTCATTGAAGATCCAAGAGATCAATCTGGTCTCACTGATTATGATGACGCACATGACATTAATCTACTGACAGAGTCTACAATGTGTTCTATGATGCACAAGAGACTAATGTTTATAGAATTTTTTGCCAGTCAAATTGCTAGTCAGTGGGTGAAGTGTCACATACCTGGATTTTGGATTCAGTTGCATCTCTTCATGTGACCCCACACAGGAAGTTGTTTACTCATTATGAAGAGACTACTAGATCTATCACATTGGGTGACAGTTATGCTTGTGACATAGTTGGTATTGGTGACATTACTATGGTTTTGTTGAATGGAGTTAGATTTGTCGTTCATCACATGACATGTTTGACTTGCAATTTGATTTTAGTTGGCAAACTTGATGACTTGGGTTATAATGTCACTTTATGTCAGTAATTGTGGCATATATCCAAAGGCATCTTTTTGCCTGCTAGTGGTTTTAAACTTGGCTCTTTGCATCCTCTTTATGTGTCTTAAAAAATTAGTGCTCTTTCAATAATCAAGCTGCTAAATGTGTCTTTGTGGCATAGCCGGTTGGGACATCTGTCCAAAAAAGGAATGGAAATTATTTCTCGCTTGGGTTATTTGCTTGCTTTATCTTTATTTGAATTTCCTTTCTGTGAGCAATGTCACAATGGGAAGCAAACGGGTGCTTCTTGTAATGTTTCGGTTGAGAAAGAGAGACGACCCTTAGAGCTTGTACATAGCGATGTATGTGGCCCCATGCCAACTCACTCTCTTGGTGGTGCATTTTGTTTTGTGACATTCATAGATGACACAACATGAAAAGTTTGGGCTTATGCATTAAAGTCAAAGGATGAGATGTTCTCTTGCTTTACGAGAATCTTGTCAAGTGTTGAGACTTGTTCTGGTAAGAAGCTAAAGGCTTTACGTTCAAACAATTTTGGAGAATACATCTCCAAAGAGTTTGCTGACTTCTGCGCAGGAAGGAAAATTAGACATGAATACACTATTCCTTATACCCCAAAATGGTGTTACTGAGAGAATGGACAAGATGATTCAAGAGAGAATTATGCCTATGCTATGTGACAAGTAATCCTAACACAAGGTTTTTGGGCAAAAGCACCTTATACAATGGTTTATTTGATCAATAGATCACCACATGCATCATTGCAGTTTTGTGTGCCTGAGGAGCTATGGTTAGGACACTTTTAGGACATAGGTTCTTGTATGAAAAACTCGGGACATTTGGTTGTGAATCTTATGCACATGTACCTAAAGAACTTCATGCCAAGCTAGATCCAAAATCTTGAAAATGCATCTATATGGATTGGATGATTAGTTTGGTTATCGCTTGTGGGATTCAGAGAGTCTATCCATTCCATTTTTGTGATGTTGTTTTCAATGAGACTAAATGCATAGATAGCCAGTAAAAGAGGTTGAATAATGTCACATTCTCCAATGTATCACCTCCTATGCAGACAACTCAAGAGCTTGTTGTTCCATAAGTGAATGCTCTAGATGATAGGGTACTGAGCAGGCTAGTACTAGTCACTCAAGGAGATCTTAAAGAGCCTTGCATTCGCCAAAGTGGTTCATTCCTGGTGTGGATAAATCATAAGCTACGTAGTCAATTTGACATGAAAGATTTGGGTGATGCTAATCATATCTGGGTATGCGCATTACTCAAGATCATAAATATATTGTTATATGTGCCTCAAAAAGAGTATATGCAAAAAGTTCTTGAGTGTTTTAATATGGAAAAGGGGAATTATGCTTGCCACCCTACCCAAGATCTAGCACTGGATGCTATTTATGGCCCAATACGGATACTAAATTCCACATGCGATGCTCTCCCTACAAACAAGTTGAGCCAGAGCCTACCCTCTTGATTACAGTGTGGATGGTTCCAAAGTTCATCGCCTTTACAAGTTGGTTGTTCTTGTTTTTGCAGTTCATCTTGAGGCAAGTCTAGTTCTCTAGTGTGAGTTCATATTCCTCTCTCTACTACTCATGGACGCCATTGCTGAAAACCCAGCTTTCATTTCATATTTTTAGTTTTGTTTCAAAGTAGTGACCTATTTTATGTGCCCCCTCTACTAAGCATGTTTTATATTGCCTCAATTGCCTTAATAAATTGTGTTGAGTGTTGCAAGGAGTAGTAAGTTGGCAACAACATCAGCTTTAAATAAGTGTCGGACTTGAGCCACATTGTGATGTAAAAAATTCAAGTTAAGGAAGCAAGCATGATTTTTCTTTCTCATCGAGTCCTACTCAAGCGGGGATAAAACAAAAAAATCCCAAATTTCAACATTTTTTGCTCTATTTATCAAGTAAGAATATTTTGACATCCAATAAAAAACACCAAGGTTAAATTTCATGTATCTATCCAATAGGCTACACCATATCATAAGATAACAAACATATAGTTGTACACCCTATGCAAAATTTGCCACAACATTTGACGAGAGAAAGGAGGATAAACCCTATATGTGTGAGATCTATTACATACATGAGGAAAAGTCACAAAATCCCAAAGTGTAATAGGAAACTTAACGGTTCCAAAATAAATCTACCATGAAGATTTATAATTCATCCAAAATTTAGGTCAATTAATACGCCCGTAAGGTATAAAATCACCATTGTCAATTGGTCAAAGCATACAACCAAAAGATAATCAAATTCTACAAGGTAGCTTAAAAATCTAGTGACTAAGTTGCATTTTGTATAGAGAACTAGCCTATAACCAAAGCTTAATGCTTTAGAACTATTGAGCATCTTTCATTCAATATGTCCCAGTTTATAAGGTGAGTAACAAAGTCTGAGGCCACAAAGTTAACAACAAAATGAAAATAAAATATGTGATTCTAATATTATCTTACCTTAGGTTAGATAACCTGCAACCAATTCAACTAAAAAGGTTAGGTCTTGAGATACCAGTAAGCCTATTTAAGGTTCAACCTAGAAAAGAAAAGCTAGTCCAAACTGAGCAACAATAAATGATGGACTTTCCAAATAAAAGGAACGTTAGTCTATATTGTTATAACTTTATCAAAGTTTAGAAAACATGCTATTGCCAATGACTCCAAATTATATCATCAAGTAGTGAGCCCAAGACAGTCAAATAATAGTTTCAATGTTCAAAAAACTTGTAAGTTTTATGTATAACAACATGAGTGTAGTTCCAGAAGTGTGAAGAGTGCGTGCGTGTTCGGTCTGCTGTGGGAGGAAGGAAAACACAGAGAGTTTTTGGTGGAGCTCTTTGTGAGGATTAGAATTATTCAATGAATATAGACAAGATTACTATAGTCAATAAGCATGAGCCTAACAATCTCCCAATTGAAGGCCAACATGGCCCAAGTGGTTATAGGTGTAAGTATGTACATTTGTACAACCCACGAAGCAATCATATAGCTTCACCCTACATCCATCGTCTACTTTGAGGGTAAGTTCTTGGTGACAGCATCTATAGGGTTGTCATCCATATGAACATTGACTAGCTCAATGACCTTGCTAGTTAATATGTCACATATGACACAATACCAGACTTCTATGTGTTTTGACTTGAAGTGAAACACGAGATTCTTCACTAACGCAATTAAACTTTGACTATCACAATGTAGCAGTAGAGTCTGATTAATGTCAAGATATCCCACTAGGTGAGCCAACCACAAAGATTACTTGCTTGCATCAGAAACTTCCACATACTCAGCCTCTGTGGTGGAAGATGACGTACAGTTATGGAGACACGATCTCCATGACATGGTTGCCCAGGAAATAGGAAAACATAGCCAAATGTGGATCTTCTATTATCCATACAATCGCATAATCCGCATCCATGTAACCCACAATGGATGAATCATTATTTCCAAAGCATAAGCTTTTGTCTGTCGTACCTTTCAGATATCTCAAGAATTTATCTATCGTACCTTTCAGATTTCTCAAGATGTGCTTCACTGCTTCTCAGTGCTTTTTGCTAGGATTGGCATAAATCCGCTAACACTCCCACTACAAAAACAATGTCCGATCTTGTAGCTACCAGGGCGTACATAAGATTGCCAATTGCTGAAAAATATGGCACCTTGGCCATTTTTGCTTTCTCAACATCAAACTTAAGTGTATCATTCTTGCTAAGTTTTGCATATGTCTGCATTGGGGTACTCAATGTAGACTTCCCCCTTGCATATTAAAACGTTGCAAGACTTTGTGGATATATGTTTCTTGTGACAACTTTGGTATTCCACATTTTCTATCCCTCTTGATACGCATACCAAGAAAGTGACTTGCTTCTACCAAATCATTCATAGAACTGTGTGCTAAGTGACTTCTTCAAGATGACAACCTTGTCTTTAGACTTCTCAAAAATAAGCATACCACAGAACTAAAGTATCAAGATGATAAGTGAGCCATCATTCAAATTTTGGGTATACAAGCAGTGATCTTCCTGGCTCCTTTCATACCCTTGGGACTACATGTACTTGTCAAACTTCACGTATCACTGCCTTGAGCTTTGTTTTAGGCCATAAAATACCCTATACAATCTACACACTAATTGTGCCCTTGTAGGTTTCTCAAGTTTGACTTCAAAGCCCTCTGGTTGTTTCATATAGATATCCTCATCAAGATCCCCATGAAGAAATGTTGTCTTCAAATCCATTTGGACAAGGTCCATGTCCTCATTGGAGACTAATCTAAGCACAAGGTGCAACATAATCATCTTGACCATTGGAGGAAAAATCTCATCAAAATACACTTCTTTCTTTTTCTTGAAACCCTTAGCAACCAATCTAGCTTTGTCTTGAGGCTTGGAATTCTCTATCGTGTATTCTTCTTGTACACCCATTTGTAAAGCAAGGCTTGTTTGCCTTCTAGCAACTCTGTCAATTCCGAAGTCTCATTTTCCATATTCAAGTTATACTCAGATTGCATTGCCTGCTCCCACTTTACGTTATCTTCCATCTCAATAGCCTCTTGGTAGCAGGTAGGCTCTCCATAGTCAGTGACCAATAGATATTCTAATCCTGGCTAAAATCGCTCAGGAACAAAAGATACACGTGTAGATCTCCTCACTACCTAATTGTTGAACTCTACTCTTATAGGAGCATCACTAGCTCTCTCTGGAGCACTAATGGTAGTATGTACATCGCTAGTAGAGTGACCTATTTGCGTAACTATATATTTGAGGCTACATCCTCAAATCTCACTCTACGATACTCAACCTCTTTCACGGGCTATATGTGCATCTTTGATTCATTAAAGATCACTTGTGAAGTGCGAATAACTCTTTAAGATTTTGAGTGCCAGAGACGATAACCCATCTCTCCATCTCCACCATAGCTAATGAAAATGCATTTATGTGACTTGGGGTCATTCTTATTTCTAAGCTCTTCAGGCACATGTGAGAATGCCTCACATCCAAACACACGTAATCTATCAGAATTAGGCTTCTGGTGTATCCACATCTCTTGTGAAATCCTGTAGTTTAACATGTACTACGTGACATATTGATTATATGCACTGTTGTCATAACAATTTCTCCCCAAAACTCTTCAAGTAATTTTGTCATAGATAGCATGGAAGTGACCCTCTCCTTAATAGTGTTGTTCAAGAGAGGGTCACTTTCCATAGATAGCATGGACTCTCTGCTGAATAGTCTTATTCATGCGCTCAACAATTCCATTGTTAGCATGTGTGTATGGGATAGTAAACTACCTTCAAATATCTCGTTTGCTATAGAATTCCTTATAATTAGTGTAGACGTACTCTTCCCCGCTGTCAGTGTGCAAAGCCTTCAACTTCTTGCCTGATTGTTTCTCAACCACAGCTAGGAACTTTTGATTTATACAGCATAGGCCCGCATAGATCACTATGAACCAAATCTAGAGGATTTCCCAACTTCCTATCCAATGGAAATGAGGTAAGCCTATTCTATTTTCCGTATATGCAATGCTCACACAAACTAAAATCAGAATAGTTTAACATAGGGATATAGCCAAAACGTTGTAATTGCTTCATTTCCTTTTGATTCATATGACCAAGGCAACTATGCCACAACTCAGTAGAAGGTAGCTTAGCTACATAGATAGAATTCTCTTTCACAGAAACAGACATACAAAGAACATAATGAGGCATACTTTTGGCCTTTGAGCATGACGGAGTTACCTTTTTTTATAATCTGGGAACCATTACCAAACACTATAGTGTATTCAAAATCATCAACTTGTCCTGTTGAAATCAAGATCTTAGTTAGCTTTGGCACATCTCTAACACCTCACAACATGAACTCGGTACCATTACACATACACAACTTCACATCTACAATGCCACATATCTGAAGCTAATGAGAATCACCCAGTTTGATTAAACCATGTCTAGAGACATTACTAGAGAAGCACTCCTTGTAAGGAGTAACATGACAACCGGCACCTCAGTCAATAATCCAACTATACACACAACATTCTTCAAGAGCTAACAAGGGCCTGTGGAATTAAATCAGAAGTGAAGACTGGTACATTTGACGACTAGGGCACGTCAGGAATAACATCATCATGTGGAGACTCAAGAACATTGAGCTTCTCTATCTTCACATTGATCTTAAGAGGTATAGAACTTACGACAATGGATTTACCCTTCTCTCTTTGCAATGAACGGCAATATTTTTTCATGTGTTCTTTCTTGTGACAATGGTAGCATTCAATGTTCCTCGTATAATGTTCACGACTTTTGCTACGTGTATTCTTGCGATCTTGAGAATGACCACGACAACGACTACGAACTCTCTGCCTTTGATTGTTCCTCTATCTTTTCCACTTGCCATATATGCATCATCATGCCGACTAGTGACAAGAGATTGACGTCTAATCTTTTCATGAGCAAAGCACTAATAACATCACTGAAAACAAGCTTGTCCTTAGGGACAGAGTTACTTATGGAAATGTTAAACATATCTCATGATGCAGACAAAGAACATAGCAAGAAAATGACTTTCATTTTATCATTTAAATTAAGCCCGTTTGATAGTAATTGAGTGAACAAAATTTTTAATTCATTCAGGTGTGAACAGACACTGCTACCTTCTTTGATGTTAAAACGCATAAGCTTTTTTATCACAAATACTTTGTTTGATGCACTCTTACCATCCTATGCTAAGCACAAAGACTTCCATAGTTTTTAGCATTGGTTTTGTCCATAATTATGAAGAATATAAGCTCACCAAGATGCAACCTAATAGTTGTCATGGCACGAGCATCAAGCTCTTTCCACTGATCATCAGTGTACAAACCCTCTTTGCGCTCTTTCAATGGCACTACAAGTCCTTTGGTTATTAGGACATCAAGCATTCTTTGCTTCCATATAGTGAGATATGTGTCATCAAATCTCTTAATTTAGCAATCTTCTTTCTCAAAAGATCTAGTCGTACTGACAAGAGCTAACTACAAGAGAGTAGCGCTAAGAACTAATATCAATTTTTTTAATGAAAATTTTAGCAAAGTCTCCTCTGTTCAAAGATTAAAAACTCGATTAGAAACTCAACAAAATCATTGTAAGGTCAATGCAAAAGAGTGTTGTAGGCAAACCAGAGGACTGACTAGAACAATTTGTCAAAGTCTGCTCTGTACTGAGATCAAAATCTCAAGCAAAACTCAATGAATCAACACGTAAACTATAAACAAAGTACCAAGCGGGTATAAACTAACATATACTTCTCAAAAAAACTATCAAAAGACTACCAAGGTGACGTCAAAGCACCTATATTTGTTTATACATGTCCTATGGCGAGGCCACGAATAGGGACCTCTAACAACCTAATCCACCTAAGTTCGTTTATACATTTCCTATGGTGAGGCCACGAATGGGGATCTCCAACAATCTAATCCATCTCACACTAAGTAACATAGTCGTCCTTGGTGCTTGACTTCAAAAAACCTCATGCAAGGACCCACACAAAAAGTTATGTAGACATGACTAGTCACAGTTCAGAAAGGGCTCTTCTGGATCGAGTCTCAAAAACAATCAGGACTACAAAAACAAGCGAAAATCGACTCCATAGCGAATTACAATGGCAGTATCCGCAACACAACATACATCCAAAATGTGAAACTATCATTGCAAAATTGCAAGATACGTGCTCAAATAAGCAACAATGAGATGCAAACAAATTTTTTTAACTCAAGTGAGCTCCCTGAGAGGAGTAAGAATTGTTCTCATGAGAGCACAAACGCTCTCAAGTGCTAGTCACACATAAACTATATGCATCCAAACTCCCACTGAACTGTAATGGTTGTCGCTATTAAAGGTGTTCGCACATCTGTTGTGTCAAGAGAACTTGTCATCGTCCTTGTGCATGGGAATCTATATTCAAGAGTTGTCTCTAAGAAGCCATCGATAGTTAAAGATGCCAGATTCGCCAAAGCAAAAAATTGGAGTGTACTAGATGTCGAGGGAAGAACTCGTCGATGCTAAGAGTGTGTGTGTGAGGATATTGATGTCGTGCAAGTTGCTGCAAAAAATGTGATTAGCATTAGTTCAAATGGACACCACCATTGCGTTTGTATTGTGTCAAAACTCCCAAAGCAACTCTTGGGCTGCACATATTTAAGTTTGTATGAGAAAATTATGACCAAAATTGCGTTTTTTAAACTAAAAACGTGTGCGAAAACATGTTTCTACTAACCTGCCACATTGTGGGTTGAATAACCATAGCAAAATAATCTCAAATCTCAACAAAATCAGCTCCTAAATGGGTTAAACACACAAGCTGAAGATCTGAGCTCCACAATTCCATACATAGCTGCAAATTTCCTACTTCAAATCCTATTGTAAGCACACACCAATGCACTCCAATGTGTATGCAATCAAAAGACACCACTCCAGCTAAATACTTTTCTTTGTAAGCACTAAAAAGCGGATGCAAATAAGCTCCGAATAGTGTGGAGCACTCACGACGATGAAGCTCTCTTATCAGCAACCAATCAGATCTGATACCACTTGTGAAGAGTTCGTGCGTGGATGTGTGCATGCTCCGCGTACTATGCAAAGAAGGAGAATGCGAAGTGTTTTGCGTGGAGCTCTCAGTGAGGATTAGAATCACTCATTACTTCTTAATAATCTATGTTACCGTTGAATAGAGATAATGTTAGTATCGAGAATAAGATGGGTATTTGGCTGCTTGACGTGAACCCTAACGATAAGTAGCACAACATAAAAAAGCACTTATGAACAAGTTCATCATGTCATTGTACAAAGGTGTCACCATTCCAGACTTTTATTTAACAAGTAAACCCTCAAACACTAAAGCATAGAAGTTACATGAGAAGTAGAAGCTTCTCCTAGCTTAGCCATAGGGGGAGGGGTGTGTGTGTGTGTGTGTGTGTGTGTGTGTGTGTGTGTGTGTGTGTGTGTGTGTGAGAGAGAGAGAGAGAGAGAGTCTAGTGGGATTACAAAAGAGTGTGAAAGCAAGGCCAAAGTGAGCAGAAATTTTCCCACATTATGTAGCAAGCGAGAGAACTTGTCCTTTCCCTTGATCGTTTTGAAACTTGAGCCTAGTAGTAGTGGAAGTATGAATACAGGCTATTTTCATTGGATTTAGCATTGAAAGATAACCATAAAGTATTTAACATTTAGATTACTTGAGGCCAATAGTAGTGGAAGTATGAATAGAGGCTTTTTTCATTGGATCTAGCATTGACAGATTACTATAAAGTATTTCCAATGGTTTGGAAGTTGATTGTCTTCCATATTCTAGACTCATACATGCAACTCCTCAAAGGTCTATATGATAAAATTTTCTTACATCATGGACTCCCATGAAGTAATCCATCGAGAAGGGGCTTATTAAGTGTCATCCCAATATTGCATGGTAGTAGAATTGTCAGTAGACAGAGTAGGTCTCCACACTTTTGGAAACATGAAAGATTTTTCAAAATATCTAAGATGCAAAAATGAAGGGTGGGTGGAAGACTCGAAAAGCCTCATGACAGTGGAAAGTCGCAAGTCTTTGTACTCTCTCTCTTCTATGTATACAGGTTGTCTAGTGTAAATTCAATGTGTGTTTACCTCTCCTTAAGGGTTTTTTGGCACTATGTTATTATGCACTTATGAAATTTATATTTTTGGAAGCCATTAGTGCACAATACATTTCCAAGATGTGAGTGAAAAAAAAGAAAAACCCAATAAATGCCACACCATTATCTATGGCAATGGATACTAGGAGGAAAGCTTGCATCCACCATTACTTGTTACACTTGGTAATTTGATAGTGTGTAGATGTAAGATCAATGATTGATCTAAACTTATTTCAAAAATTTGAAAAACCTATACATGGAACTGCATTTACTGGTTTGCAGACCAAATTTCGTGCCTTTCGCCACCTCCGGATTTAGGTAAACTTCAAAATTTGTATGTGGGATCACACAGACCCTAGGTTTTCTCAAGCACTAAGATTCAGACTGGATCCTCTGTCCAAACGTCTTTATCTTTATGTTTGGCTGTTTTTTGAGCGTGTATGCAATATATAAACTTGCTGTTGCGCCTCACTCTTCCGTTCTTCATTCTTGCAAGTTTGTATGTACAACTTGTCCCCATTGCTTGTAGCCCAAGTTTCGACTCGCAACTGGGGACGACTCTACTCGGCACCAAGTAGAGCCTGTGTGCTTCGTCTTTATAAAATTGTCAATGACATTAAAATGTCATCAATTCATAAAAATGTAGCTTATACCCTTATCAATCTTTGACCAATCCATTTCCTTTCCTGCCTTAAAACTATAACAAATTTGTTCTCAATTGCATTCAATTAATCACAAAAGACCCAAGCTATGAGATTAATTGCCCTCTAGCACAAAATATTCTATATACCTAGATGAATCCCGGAAGAACTCAAATTCACCTACGAAGCAAAGTGCAGCTATAGACTCATGTCAGTCACCCTTAAGACATAACCATCAACTTCATCATGCATAGTATTGACTAAATACTACATCCCCTCTTAACATCATCAGTGCCCAATTGCGGGTGTAGAATTAGGTACTACCATATGCTCCAACATACACCACACACACGGGGCCATACATCAACACAAAGTAAGCAATTCATCAAAAAACAGTCAATTCATGAACAATGTATTGAATGCTGCAGATGAACGCCTGCACAATACCAAAAGTACCCTTCTTCCGTGTGCATGAAAAAAAAAGGACATAACAAAAGAAGAGGATGTAGGCTTGTTTGCATTCTGCAAAATCAACTATCGATGATTACCTTTGCATATATTGTACATCAGAATACCACAAGGCATGCATGCAATGCATGTGCTTCTGCATCTTTACAAAACCGTAAAAAAGGCACACCGAGGCACCAGATGCTAATAAGCCAACGACCTTGGGCAAATTCTTACACCTTTCCTATAATGGGTGCAAGCTTTGCCTTCACCCAATGTAACTACATGTACAGCACTATTGTCACAAAGAGCCCCTTGTAGAGCTGCTAACAACCTACGATGTCCACAAGATTTACTGCGCTCACGCGGCTTCTACGTAATCTGCTTTCTCCCTCTATCAGCACTGAGGGTACGGTGAGGATAAATGCGAAGGCTGTACAGACCTCTAATGTATGCTTTACAAAAGAATGGTTACAATCGTAAGGCTAGATTAATTATCTGAGAAGATGTGTTATCTATCCATGCATAGCCTCTTAGGTAAGGGCCCATCAAGACTTGAGGCAGTTCTTGATAGTGGCTGCGACTGGCTGTGATGGGCAGAATCTGGTGACACATGCTTGACGGCGGAATTGGCATTGAAGGTGTAAAGGTTTCCTGCTACCAAGGAGTCACTTACTAATCCAGCCTCGCCAAAATCAAGCCTTCCTAGGTGCCTGCCAGAATACAGGTTCAATCTTTATTAATCAATCGAGTGGTCTTGAGTGGTCTTTCAATACGGTGACTACAAAAGCAATGATCCAAATTAGATTTTACCTGTTATTAACTCTGTTATTGATCTCAACAAGGTCCTTCGAAGGGCTCTCCCCAACACAAGCATATAAGCTCCTTGAACTTGGAGTCCTGAGAGGCTCGATCTGAATACGCACGTAAATACAGCCAAAGATCAGTAGAATTCAGATGCATGCTTCTATGGTGAAAACAGGTTCGACACAGACCTTAGAGGATCTCAAGGGAGAGACATAAACATTATGTTTGGCAGACACCTTCTTTGGTGACATGTCCGGGAGGGAAGAAAATGGCGATGGACCAGGTGATCCAGGCACCTTGCCTACAAAACACAAACAAAGAAGTCCCTATTAGTTAGCATTCTGCTTACAAGAACACCTGCTAGCTAACAATTCGCCAACAAAATCCACAATTCCTTACTATCAGGCTTTCCAGAATCCTCATTTGTTTGCACATTTGCCGCAGTAGACATGTTCAGCTGCATTAAAAATCCCTTAATGGCGGGAACAAAAATGGCATTGTAGAAACTGATAATGTCTCCTGTGCCTTGTCCTCCCTTTTGCTGAGCCAATGAAAGTCAAAAAAGAAGCCTTAAGAGGTAATCACAAGTAAAAGCTGTGAGACAAACAGTAAGGATAAAGAAAGCGGTACCAATGGTCTTGCAGAAGGAAGGTTGAAAAAAACTGTTCGATATATGTACGTATCATGAGGATTTTGCTTATAATGCTGAATTATTTGTTTAAATGTGATATTCAACTGCTTAACCTGAGAAATGAAACGATGGGCTCTTTGTGTCAGATATGAACCAATACAGAGAACTACCTTGGGATGCAAGGAACTTACTTTGCACACACCATACATAGCACAAAGAAGAATCTGATCCATGTGCCTTTTGAAGAGAAGGCTTGTTTCATTGAAAAGTATATGTTGCACAGTTTTGTAAACATCCTCCATGACGTTCGGTTGCTTCAGGCTTTCGCAAAGAAACTTTATCCGAATAGCCACCAGTTTAAGAGCCTGACCAAAACAACAGCCGCTTAAACCTCTCTCTCTCTCTCTCTCTCTCTCTCTCTCTCCTCTTCTAGTGTGCCAGATAGAGCCCAAGACAGAGCTACATTACATATGTCACTGCCAGTATACTATGAGATACGATGCCGCTTTCACTGTCTATTCAGAGAGGGTTTTGGACCACTTTCTAGAGTCATGAGATACCACGATCAGAGATGCCTCTGATTATACTTACTGGAGCTTCACGGACACAGAGAGAACCTCTTGAAGAGGGGCACAATGAGAGAGATTCAGATTACAGATTTCTTTCAGTCACAGACAGAGGAGTTCGAGCAGCCCCCACACCATAGCAGCACTAGAGGCACAAGAGGCATACTACTTGATCGAGCGATAGAGTTGGGGCAGTCATTTTGGCCTTTTAAAGGTGTTAATATAACATTTCATTTCTCTCTCTCTCTCTCTCTCTCTCTCTCTCTCTCTCTCTCTCTCACACACACACAAAGCAGGCACCACGTGCCAATAGAAAAGAACAAACTGAACAAACTTTTAGCACTTTAATAACAACTGAACTGAAAGAGAGAGACGACACGCGACACGGAGTGGCGGAATTCCACCCCAAAGAGTATTGGCCCCAAAACCTTGGCGCCCCTTTCGGTATTTCTTTATATTGCATCAACACAGTACAAGGAGGTGCTGAGAGTAACCACTGCTCAGACTTCTTAATACTTCCCCCGTACATAACCATGAAGGTCCGAGCCATGAGTAACAACAACAATACTCCCCCCGTAAATAACCACAAGGGTCCGGGCCGTGAGTATGAACAAGCAATCTCAAACATCATTTCTCACCCTCCACCAGGGAGTAAAATCACCAATCGTTGAAACCAGTATTAAAACCAAAGTCAAAACATTTCAAATCGGCACCAAGACAGATTCAAAACAGATACCATCCATTTCAAACAAATTTCAAACCATACTTTCTCAAACAAAATTCAAAAGTATCTAACTATAAAACAACTAGAAAGTTCATTCATGGTTTTGTTCGGACAACCGAACTTTGAGGACGACTGGCTTGCCCTTCTGCATCACGGTGATGGTTCGGTTCCGAACTTGGAGAGTCGCATCATTCTTGTCATGCCAAGGCATGCCTAATAGAACATCACAATTTCCCAACTTCATAATGTGGAAATCGGCTTTTCCATGATAATCTTGGATAGTCACTGGAAGAGCACCAATGAGTGGTACCACTTTCTAAGTTTTCCCTGTGGCTAGCTCAGCTTCAATTTCTCCACCCTCTGCATCATAATCAAAGTGCATCTGCTTTAAGAATTTTGGATAGATGAAGTTCTCTGTAGCTCCAAGGTCAAAGAAAATAAGAGCTTTGAAGCCATTGACTTCGCCATATGCCCGACACAATTCATTTGTACTCTCAAGGTGTATAGCCGGTTTAGCTCATTTGGCTGGAGATAATCCTTGGTTTCTATCGACCGTCGATGCAAGAGTTGGCTCCACGGGTCTGTCAATGCGTTGGGGACAACCAAAACAGTTATGTCCTGTTTGAAAGCATCCAAAATATCGGCCTTCTTGTAGAAAGGTGTCTCGTTGTTGAGGTGTCAAACGAGGCCTTTGTGGTTGACTTTCACGAGACTCTCGAGAATTTGTTCTTTGTTGGCGAGAGTTGTGGTTAGTGGCCGGAGATTCTTCTGTGGTAAACTCTAGCTTTCCCTTCATCAATTTGTAGCCAGGTGCGGCATGGTCCATAAGTTCTTGCATGGTGGAGACTTGATTGGATAGACAACATTCCTGCAATGGTGATGGTAGTCCAATGGTGTATCGCTCGCATTGGGCCTCCAAGGGAACAGATCTAAAGAAGGACATCGGAAGGTATACGTCGAGAAACCTTTGGTTATATTCGTCCATGGTTTCGGTGGCAAGCATTTTCAAGTTGCCCCACTCTGCCAAAATCCAGACTTCAAACAAAGAAGTCATGTAACTACATGCAAAAACTGTCTTGAATTGAAAGCTTGCCAGGTCCTTGGAGCATGCGGTTGTGTCGCGATCGAACTCCACCATTGCATAGCATTATCTTTAAGAAATCCCGCTGCTCGATAAATCTTGGATTCTTCTGTATAGTTCCCTAAAGCATAGATGTTGTCGAATTGCTATAGGAACTACAATGCTTTCTTGCGATCTTTCACCCCGCAAAAAAGTGAAAAATTTGATTGTCGAGCCGCCATCTTTGAAATCTTTGGGTTGGTTAGGCCCATATCCCAAATATGGGATAATAAGGGTATCCATATGGGCTCCAACCATTGTAGCCTGGTGGCGGTGGTGGTGGTGGGGGGGGCAATGGGGGCAACAAAGGCGGTTGCACTGGATCAGGGTCAAATGGTTGCACCATATCCCTGAAAACTCCCCCAATCGGAATAGACGGCAAAGAAGGTTGCCGGTTGGAAGCTCTCGTACTTTCTGATGCCGGAGGAGGTATCACTTGGGGCATCAGAGGGGGTAACATGTAGTTCAAAAATTGTTAAAAACTTTACAGCATCAGAAGATTCTGTTGAGGATGCCGCAAAAGAATGTCGTGAAGTTCGTTGAGCAGAAACTGCAAATATTCTATTGAATCCATGAATTCCAAGTCTTTGGTTCTTTATGGCTTATGCCTTGTAAGACAGAGCGATGAAGACGGGAGCGCGCCTGTTGCGTGATGAAGTAAGGGTGGGAGTGGCTAATAAGTCTAGGGACGGAGGGCGAAGATACCTCAAATAAAATTCCAAAAGCTCTGTCTGCTCTTTTGTAGGACCGGTATGCTTTCAGAAAAGCACAAGCCTGATGCTCTGATACCACTGTCACAAGGCAGGTACCACGTGCCAATAGAAAAGAAACAGATTGAACAGACTTTTAGCACTTTAATAACAACTGAACTGAAAGAGAGACGACACGCGACACAGAGTGGCAAAATTCCACCCCAGAGAGTATTGGCCCCAAACCTTGGCGCCCCTTTCGGTATTTCTTTATATTGCATCAACAGAGTACAAGCCGGTACTCCAGACTCTGCACCTTCTCCAGGAAGCATGCCAAAGAATGAGCCCTAACCTCATATTTAAAGGCCCTTGACCTGAAAAGCAGTTTACATGAAAACCCTTCAAACTCAAAAGCTTCTGGTCCAAAAAGCAATGTCAAAAAGTTGCCAACGTAATTTACGAAAATCCGTACAACTTAACATATCATCAGCCAACGCAAAACGCGGAAATCCGTAGAGCCTGCCACATCATCAGCCAACGTAATTTTCGAAAATCTGCCACGTCAATTTCTTTTTTTTTTTTGTGGGTCCTGCTTTATTTCCTTTATGTCACTTGGGGCCCCATCGGACGGGATCCCCATAAGTTGGTAGGACTTCTTCTGTTACTTGTTCTTCTTAGGGTTTAGGCCCCTCAGCCAACATTGCAAGTTGGCTCCATTCTTTAGGCTTTGACATGTCAACAGTTTGTGACTCTCTCTCTCTCTCTCTCTCTCTCTCTCTCTCTCTCTCTCTCTCTCTCTCTCTCTATATATATATATATATATATATATATATAAGGCTCTCTCAAAGGTTACACGACTCATATGTCGAGCTCGACCTCTACACGATGTTGATCAAATCTCATATGTCAAGCTCAGTCTCTAGAGGATGGTTCAAGCAAGGGGCTTGCTTAGCTTAGGCAAGGGGCTTCATTAACCAAGGGGTCTGCTTACCGAGCAAAGGGCAACTTTATGCAGTTTCGAGCTTTCATTCCCGCGCACACTTGCACTTGCTACATATGAGAGAGGGAGGTCACTCCAGTCAACACTCCCATGAAATCAAGTAAGAGAATGGGAAAGGACGATAGGATGGAGGGATGAGGTTGAGGAGGCCATCAAGCAAGCCATTTTGGGACACAAGAAAGAGACGGATAGTGCCTTCAAGATCGTCAATAGGGCCCTATCGAAGAAGATCACGGCTCTAGAGATGGAGTGTGCCTCAAAGTGGAGGCACGAGATAAAATTCGACAAACTAAAGGAAGCGTTGGAGGACATGCGCTCCTGGACAAAGCTTAACGAAGGAGAAATTCAGCCATCCATAGCAAAAGAGCTGAATACCATTAAGGTGCAAGTGCTCACCATCCAAGCGGACGAGGGGAAGAAAGCACAAGAGACCTCTCATGGGTAGAGGTGCTCACATGCACCAAGAAGCAAGTAAAGGAAGCGGACCAATGGATCCGAGTGGCCAAAAAAGGTAAACATGAGGAAGAGTAAAGGAGGAAGGCACACGCTCTACATGTAGGGATCATGGGTGTCAAAGACACCAACAATGTGGAAGAGGAAGTGAAAAGCCTCTATGCACATAAGGGAATCATGGAGCCAAAACACACCTAACTATGGAGAGTGGGCAAGGAAGGAGGAAGTGATAGGGTCACCTCCAAAGAACATGCTCTAATCATTCGTTTCCCTACCATGGAAGAGACGAAGCACTTCCTCAAAAAGAGGCCTACACTAAAGAAAATAAGGATTTTCTTGGGAGATGATCTTATTGTGTCTCAAGTAGCACAAAAGATAGAATGCATGCTCGAGGTCATGGCAATCAGAGAGAAGGGGAAACTCGCATTATATAGAGGCAAAGTGGTAGTACTAGACAGATGCACAGCATGACAGTGCAAGACCTATGGGACCAACCTAAATCTTGCATCATAAAATTGCAATGGCTCGGATGTTGGAGCATTCGAGGATTCCTTCAAGGGAAGGGACATCATTTTTTATTCAGAGACGCATCAAAGCCCAAAGAGCACACTCCCAAAGGTGACTGGATACAAATGGGAGAGCACATGCAGGCAGGTAGCTCATAACGAGCACAATAGCACACAATTATGAATAGTTGCAGTGTTATTTAGGGAGGAGTTACACCCAATCATCCAGGTGGTTCACAAAGATGAGTGCCTACCATATGTGGGTCAAAGTTGGAGTGGAAGAGGGCAGAGCTCTTTAATTGCCATACGTTACTTCCCTCCTAGCACATCTCATTATGCTTCGCCTAAGGGGCATTCACCATACATGATACTAGATGACGGCATTTGGGAGTTCTCGAAGGATGGAAATGTCATTCTACTCGAGGATTTCAATGCCAAGACATGTGACACTTCCAAGGAGATGTTGAGAGAGCCACACTTCACAGAGATGGGGCTCTTCAAGACTTCAAAGGATGCTGAGAAGTTTATAGAGAATGGGAGATACTTGATTGAGATGGACACAACACATGGATTGGCCATTTTGAACGGCCTTGATAGATACTCCTCTTCAAGCAACTTCACTTGCTTTTCTCATAGACATGGTGCTAGCACTTTGGATTATGTTTTGGCTCCCACATCACTTATACCACACATTCACAACTTATTACTCTAGCTAGACCTTCTGGGAGTGGCTGTAGATCATATTCATAAACCTTTTGCACTAGATTTTACTTACACTATTGGTGACTTTTGTCATGCAACGCATTGCCATGCGAGATACCACTTTTGCAGAGACGTAGATGGAGTGTATATAGCAGAGCTATATGGTCTTATAGCAAGGGAGAACCTCCATAGACCCTTGTCTGAGCTCACCCAAATATTGACACAAATGATAGACAATAGCAGCCACAACTTTGTCCCATTCTCAACTTACTGGGAGACCACGGTATGGGAGCATGCCCCAAAATAGTTGTAATGATGATGAGTGTCGAGAGACCAGAGCCCGACTACATAAGAGGTGGCTTTGGGAGACATCACACATTCACAGTCACCCAACGCCTTATACGGTGCAAGAAGAGAGATATTTATCACATGTTCTTGAGCAAGGGCTCTAGGGCGGCTTGACGACTCTTTGGAAAACACTCACCCTCCCAAGTCATCTACAGAGACATGGACACAATATGCATCCTCTCTATACACAATAGCAGAAAAGTTACCATTGTCGGACCCGTCAGAGCCCTCTCCTCCCACTTTTACTTTCTTGAATGTAGAGATCGTCAAGCGAGCCATTGACAAATTGCACACAGGGAGGACACACCACCATGTTGGTATAGTGGCAAAGCATTTCATACATGTTAAGAGATCATATTGATGGTTTGTTGGCCTTCATGTTCAATAGGGCCATGTGTGAGGGGTTTCCTAAGACTTAAGAGTACATCTACGATTCTACCACTACTTAAGTCTAAAGATCCTAACTACGCACTATCATGATTGGCCACTCATTGGCAAAGCTATATGCATCTATACTTCCAACATGAGTTCAGCAGGTGGCAAAGAGAGAGGATATACGAGCTTCAAGGAGGGTAGGCTAGATTCAGGAGAGAATTCTCTATATACTTGATCATATCTTGACGCTTAGAGCAATCATTGAGGAGGGCAGACACATGGGAGGCGGAATTATTGTAATTTTGTGGATTTTCCCAAAGCTTTTGACACGTCAAAGATTTTTTAGCATGAACTCACTCAAACCATTTTCAAATTTATATGTTTTTGTTTTGTTTTCGGAATCGGGTAGGACACGCCCGGCCGCTCCTCTCATACACCAAAAAAGGTATACAAAAAGAACGACCGGGACTATGCACCCAGAAACCGAAGGCAGACGCTTTTGTCACTAGTTTCCTCTGGACTACGAGAGTCCATAATTATCTACACTCTTAGGGCCATGACTAATCCCTTGAGAGACCCATTTCGTCACCTGGATTTGGGCGTGACAACGACCAAGTACCTCTATTCAGAGGCCCAGGTACTGCGGGACTTGCTTCGGTCTTCCCTTTGGAGTTGCCTCCTCCAGATAACTTATCGCTCACCTCACTAAACTGCCTTTGAAACCCGACGGTTTTCCCCTAGGAAATGCCATACCCGCTTGGAAGGGAGTCGGCTCACAGGTGGCGTCCGCTGAGGTTGGTGGTGTCTCTCGTTTGCACCTCCCAACCCCTTTTAGGTAAAGTTGACCCCCTCAGGGAGGGAATTGTGTAACAAACTCCTGACGTGTCGACCTACTGAAGAACGGAGCTACCAGCCAAGGAGCCTAAGTCCTAAGAAGAACAAGTAACAAAAGAAGTGTCACAAAGTGATGACGTGGTTGCCCAAGAGCAAAAACCCTAACCCTAATTTTTGCCAAAAACCCTAATTCTGGAAACCCTAACCCTAAAACCTGCAAACCCTAATTTTGAAAACCCTAACCCTAAAACATGCAAAGCCTAATTCTACTGCCAAAAACCCTAAAATTGCAGAAACCCTAACCCTAACCTTAAGGACAGTAGGGAGATTTCCGAAAATTGCGTTGGCTGATGACGTGGCAGGCTATACGGATTTCTGTGATCTACGCTGGCAACTTTTTGGCTTTGCTTTTGGACCAGATGCTTTTGAGTTTGAAGGCTTTTCACTGTAATTGCTTTTTAGGCCAAGGGCCTTTAAATATGAGGTTAGGGCTCATTCTTTGGCATGCTTCCTGGAGAAGGTGCAAAGTCTGGAGTACCGGCTTGTACTTTGATGATGCAATATAAAGAAATACTGAAAGGGGTGCCAAGGTTTGGGGCCAATACTCTCTGGGGTAGAATTACGTCATTTCCCCCGGAAGGGATTGGATTCAAAATAATAGCATAGGAAGGGGAGCATTATCTCCCCATCCGCCTATGCAGAGCACCCAAATACCGGGGTACAACTTCACCGAGGAACTTCGCAACAGGCACGTGCCCTGCGGTTCCGTCCCTTGAGTGCGGATCACGGAGTACCCAGAAGGGCATCCGCTTCCCGCGAGCCTCCCCACCAAGGAGGATAATGGTCCTTTCTTCAGGGTCCAACGAAGAGTCGATTACGTTGAAGGTGGAGTTGAATCGGTTTAGCCAACGCCCCCTTGCTTCATCTACCTCCGAACAGTTCATCAACAAATGCGAAAGCGAACAACCCTCTAATTGGGAGCTCCTCCTTCCTATTCACTATAGTGCTCCTATTGAGCTGCAGCAAGTATCCACGTGTTTGATCAAAGCCGGCCTCCTTATAGGGCTCCAACGCCAGGCACGAATGCCTCTCGTCCCACTTGTCCCATGCGTGGTAGCGATGCATTAAATATTAAATATTAAATTTAGAAGCTACTTACGTGCGACCAATTTACGTTAAGAAGCGTAGCTCAGTTGGTGAGACCTTTGTGATGTAACCCGGGTTGTTTCTTCCAAACAGCCAAGGTTGATTTTTTCAAATTTCAATATAATTGAACAATGCTTTTGGAGCCTTCAGTTCCGGGAGCTAGATTGATAAAAAGACTACATGACTTGAGAATTTGTCACGTGCGCATTGCACTTGAGCCACGTGGACAAGCTACTACTACATGTAAGCATATGTCTTAGTTAGTATAGATTAGGATCTAGCCTGGCACCTTGTGAGCATCTAGAAGGACATGCATAATTAGGCAAGTCATAGTTGCACAACCTCACTTGCACTAAACACTCATTTTAGCATATAGACATATGAACAATCACTTAAGTCATTTATTAATAAGTGACTTTGACATGACATTTATAAAAAGTAGGTAGGGCAAATGGCAAAAAAACCTATAAAAGAGTCACTTGGCCTTCAATTTCTAGATATCAGTACCCGTAGGGACATTCAACACCCACAGCACCTCAACACCTAGCATTTCATCGACAATACCCCACCATTATCGGATCAGCCCAACATTTTTGCATCAATTCAGCCCATCATTTTGTATCAACTCAGCCCAATGTTTTCGCACCAAATCAGCCCTAGCATTTTGCAGTTCATCCGCAAGAAGCATTAGCACTCAGTATTCAGCAATTGTATCAACATTTGTGTAAGTAATCAAAGCAAGTACTTGCTCTAACAACAAAGCAAGGGACGTGTTACAGACTTGGACCCTCCAAGCGCAAAATCAATAGCAACACACCAACAAAATCTGTAAATAATTTAACTTGAACAGAGAGTGAGTGAGAGAAAAGGAGGTCAATCCCTTCTAGTATTTTTTTATTATTGCTTCGCGAAGGTACAACTCTCCAAGGGTCCAGTTCTCTCATCCAAATGCTCTCAGAATACTAGCCCTCCGGGCACTTAAAACAATACAAGGGATGCCCAAAAGCAAAGCCCCAAAAGCTAGGGTCCAAAAGCACTTGGCACCAAAAGCAATTGGGCTCAAAACTGCCCAAAGAAGCAAGCACAAAACGTGAAAGTCCATACAACAGTGCCACATGTCGCCCTCAGCGCGAATCGCAAAAATCTGCCCCAAGCCTCAAGCTTTTGATAATTTAGGGTTTAGGTCCCTTGGCCAATGTACCATAAGTTCTTTAACTTGTCGGGGCCGCCGAGGGGGAGGGTTTTGAAATCCGAACCCCTTTTGAAGCCTCTCTGCCAAAACTTCTACTCTTCTTCTCAGATTAAGTTTTTAACTCTAACCCACGCACGCATCCAAAATTCTACATAGACATCATACACTGATCAGATCACATTTCTGTCGAGGGTCTTAGATGCAAATCATGATCATTGTAACATATCTAGCAATCACATCCAGACCGCGCTTATCTTTCCATGGATGTCTTGAGAGACTAAATCTTGTTACTATCACATTCATATTCTTTCTTTTCACAATTCAAGCAAACCATGCCCATGACTATCCCCACAAGACAGTGCATTCACAGAGCAAGCAATCCACAAATCACACACTTAGTTCACACTGAACACTATGTTTCAATCATTTGATCTAGCCATCTCATCCCATTCAAAACTCTTGATGCACCTAGATCCTTGTGCAACCATCTAATCCTTCCAGAACTCTTGATGCACTCACAACAGCATTGAATCTTGATGCACTAGAATCAAATTCATTTAACATTCACTTAGCCATCACATCCATATCTCATTGATCTCTAACAAATGCACTAAGTTCAAATCATTCATCAAATAGAATGTTCCAAACAAATTATCTTTCCAACACATACTCTAATAATACACACATGAAAGAGCATGTTCAATTCTAGGCAATTTCCAATTCAATGTACACATCTTCATAAAGTAAATAATGTCAACCTGTCTGTATCCCTAAAATCTCAATGAGAAATTAGTTACTTTATTCAACCTAGGCAGTCTGTGACAAAGGAGTGGAGTGGCTCCTCTTCTGAAGTCCGCACCACACCAGATTCAACATGTTGATTCATCGGTAACTTTCGGAATAGACAGCATTAATCCTAAAGCTTCAAGGTACAACTCAAAACTAAAGAGAATCTGCAAGGTTCTCTTCCCCCATCCACTTTGCATCGCGAGCCAAAAAGTGCCCTTGATCAAATTATCCGGTGGACCTAGCTTACCCTTCTGTTCTTTTCTTGTGCCCTGTGACCTATGTGGGTAGCCTTGCTGGCCTCCCCTGTCCACTAGCAAGTCAATTTGAATCTTCGGAATTCTTTGATAAACTATCAGCTCATTCCCTTGCTTCTTCGGAACTCTCTGATGAACCATCATGTCACGTGACACATCCCAACCCTATGTGTCCGTGGACAAGCTACACCACAACAGGGTTCAGTCAGTTCAATCAAGTTTAGAATAGCAGTGATCTGGCACTTTTGTGAGTCTATTCGTAGACCGTGCATGCCCAATCACTTAGCATAGATGCATTTCCTCCGGTTGCACACAGCATGATCATCGGAATTCCGATCTGAATCCGTTCGCATCAATTAGGAGAATTTTCCAGTGCATTTAGCCTATTTTCCTATTTATTGGGATTTTCACTTATTATTTTTAAGCGATTTTCCAACAAAAGTAGGTAGGGCAATTTTGCTAAGTTAATATATAAGCAAACCCAAGTTACCACTTTCTGGCAGAAGAGGCAACAGGAGCTTCCCGCTCAACAGGCAACTTCTCAGCAAAACCCCCCAGTAGTAGATCCTCGCCATACCTCCCACCTCCCTTTGGCGTTTTTTCCCAGATCCAACCCATCGCCATCCCAGCACATTGGCCTGGCGTTTGTATACCCTTCAAGCAGCCCATAGCCCAGCATTTGTGGATCGTTAACCATCAGCAGGCAGTAGCGTTTTTGCTTCAGCTTTCAGCCATAAAACGTAGCCAATGCAGGGATTGACTAACCCTAGCAAAAGCATCTTCCTCAGCGTTTTTCAGCAGGGAAATCTCTGCCACAACCAGCATTTTCTCAGCCTTCAGCAATAGCAGAAAACGCAGCCAAAGAAGGTACATCAGTCAGCGTTTTTGACCTCAGCAGGAACCCCGTCAGATCCACCGATTTCAGCCCTTAAGGACAGTCATAAACAGTCATTTTCAGCCTTAAAAGAGTCCAAGAATTTCAGCCTAAAGAAGAACACAGATTCAGCCATCGTCGTCGTCGTCACCGTCGTCGTCATCGGCATAGTCCAACTTGCATCAATCCTTTGCATTCGCATTGTACTCTTTCGTGTAATCAAGTAGACCACTCTCGCCAACGAGAGTGGGGCCTTCGGAGGAGGGTTTTACAAACCTCTCGGTGTCGTATCTCTTCTCTCT
Organism: Adiantum capillus-veneris; assembly: GCF_014529385.1. Lineage (NCBI taxonomy): Eukaryota > Viridiplantae > Streptophyta > Polypodiopsida > Polypodiales > Pteridaceae > Adiantum > Adiantum capillus-veneris. The sequence continues at coordinate 69,618,646 of NC_140960.1, read as the reverse complement.
CCTTCTCTCAGTCTCATTCACTTGCATGCACAATCCACTGTGACCACAGCACTCTACAAGACGGAAAGCTCTCTCTTTCCCTAAAGAACTAAAAGGAACCTTGAGCAGTAAAGATCACTAATCTTGAGAAAAAAACAACATTCATTCCGCTGCACCTAACATTGGTATCAGAGCTTTGGAAGTGTTCTGCATTACTCAAGGAAAGAACCACAAGAACCACAAGAACCACAAGAATTTTTTTTGCTTGTTGCGATCACACGAACTCAAGTTTACTTGGGCGTGGCGATTCCTAATCGTGTTTTGTTGAAAATTGACAGGAATCCCAAGAAAGAAGGGCTTGTCCAACCTCCCCTTGTGTCTCTTTTCACTCATTGAGAGCGGACCGTGCACTTAACGGCCGGCCAATCGACGTGAGGTGGGAAAAAGCAACCTTGGTGTGAGCGCAAGGCCGCCATGGGGTGCGCCCGCAGAAAAGGGTAGAACTCGGTCGAAGAGAAGATCCTTCTCCAACGCGATTTGCAAGCGAAAGAACACCTCAAGAACCCAAGTTCCTCGTGAACTTAAGAACCCAAGACCCGCAAGAACCCAAGTTCCTCGTGAACTTAAGAACCCAAGACCCGCAAGAACCCAAGTTCCTCGTGAACTTAAGAACCCACAAGAACCCACGATTGCAGAATGGTCATCACTCGAAGCGGAATGGATACTTCGCTTGGAGGTGGTGAGCATGAGAGAGGCGAAGAAGAATTTTCCTCGCCAGGAGGTTTTTCCGACCCTTCCCCATCTACGACAAAGATTGCACGAACTCCTATGGAGGAGTTAGACCAAGAAAGAGAAGCAAAAAGAAAGGCTTACGAAGAACGAAGGGCAGCCATAGATCGTGAATACAAAGAAGGAATGGCAGCCATAGCACGTGAGAGCGAGCAAGCACGCTTGGAAGCCAAAGCAAGAGAAGCAGAATTTGATCGAGAGAACAAAGAAATGCAAGCCAAGTTTGATCACGAGAACAAAGAAATAAGGCAAGAGATCTTGCGACTCTTTTCTCGAATACAGGCACAGATTCAACAGGATAGGGAAAAGGAGACTCTCAGTCTCTCCTTCTCTAAAGCATGACCCACAGGATTTGCATGATTGTGTGAAGCATGATGATGATTTGATTGACAATGACTTGCATGATGATTTGAAGCACAATGATAAGCATGATGATTTGGATGCCAATGATTTGCATAATGATTTGGATGACAATGACAAGCATGATGATTTGCATGATCAAGATGTGATTTCTCACAAGCATGATGAGTTGCATGAAGATGATGTGATTGTTCACAAGGATGATGTGTTAGTTGATGCTTTTTCTAGCGAAGCTAACCTCATTGTAGATTCGATAGATCCCGAAGAAGCGATCTTGGCTCTCGAGCCTTGGTCCAAGGAACCATCACAAGAAGTATTATGTGTTCGCATGATTGATACGCACGCATTGTTCGAGTGTTTCATTCGTAAAGGTTTCCTGTATTTTAGTCAGCATCGTTATGTGATCCCTTTTCCTAGGCATGACATATTGTATGTTGAGCACGTTTCTATCATGAGTGAGCACGAATGTATGCGGATTGTTCATGAAAAGCTGAAAAGTTTGTATGTCAAGAAGTCGCATTCCATGTCTCTTCCTTGGCATGACACAGTTTCCGAAAGATCACATGATTGTATGAGCACCAAGCATGGGCATTTCCATTGTGATTTGCCACAGTTGATTGATTTCGATCAAACAGACAAGATTCGACCGCATTGTTTGCATGTGTTTGATGAACGGGTTGTAACTCTGTTTCTATGTTCATCTACATTGCATACACAGTCTTTAGAGAAGACAAGATTTTTTTCCTTCACTATACATGGAATGGGTATGTTCATGGTTTTGTGTTGGAGATAGTTTCAAGAATTTTCTGCCATGGAGATTCTTGAAGACAAAAGAAGCAGGACTCTAAACGAAGTTGAAACAAGAAAGGAGATTCAAAAGACTTTGAGTCGCTTTCGGCGCGGCCCAGAGAAGCAAGCATTGCAGACCTTTATGAAGTTCAAGTACCGCACGACCCACACATCAGAGTGGGCCGGCGAAAACTCCCTTCCAGGATTCCGAATGCTGTTGGCAATCTCCCTCGACGCCATACAGTTCGGTACCAGTACCTCGCTTTGAAAAGGAGGGGATGTCACGTGACACATCCCAACCCTATGTGTCCGTGGACAAGCTACACCACAGCAAGGTTCAATCAATTCAGTCAAGTTTAGAATAGGAGTGATCTGGTATTTTGTGAGTCTATTCGTAGACCGTGCATGCCCAGTCACTTAGCATAGATGCATTTCCTCCGGTTGCACACAGCATGATCATCGGAATTCCCATCAGAATCCGTTCGCATCAGTTAGGGGAATTTTCCAATGCATTTAGCCTATTTTTCTATTTATTGTGATTTTCACTTATTATTTTTAAGCGATTTTCCAACAAAAGTAGGTAGGGCAATTTTGCTAAGTTAACATATAAGCAAACCCAAGTTACCACTTTCTGGCAGAAAAAGCAGCAGGAGCTTCCCGCTCAACAAGCAACTTCTCAGCAAAACCCTTCCCAGCAGTAGATCCTCACCATACCTCCCACCTCCCATTGGCGTTTTTCCCCAGATCCAACCCATCGCCATCCCAACACATTGGCATGGCGTTTGTACACCCTTCAAGCAGCCCGTAGCCTAGCATTTGTGGATCGTTAACCATCAGCAGGCAGTAGCGTTTTTGCTTCAGCTTTCAGCCATAAAACGTAGCCAATGCAGGGATTGACTAACCCTAGCAGAAGCATCTTCCTCAGCGTTTTTCAGCAGGGAAATCTCTGCCACAACCAGCGTTTTCTCAGCCTTCAGCAATAGCAGAAAACGCAGCCAAAGAAGGTACATCAATCAGCGTTTTTGACCTCAGCAGGAACCCTGTCAGATCCACCGATTTCAGCCCTTAAGGACAGTCATAAACAGTCATTTTCAGCCTTAAAACAGTCCAAGAATTTCAGCCTAAAGAACACAGATTCAGCCATCGTCGTCGTCATCATCGGCATAGTCCAACTTGCATCAGTCCTTTGCATTCGCATTGTACTCTTTCGTGTAATCAAGTAGACCACTCTCGCCAACGAGAGTGGGGCCTTCGGAGGAGGGTTTTACAAACCTCTCGGTGTCGTATCTCTCCTCTCTTTCTCTCAGTCTCATTCACTTGCATGCACAATCCACTCACTTTGTTCGTGACCACAGCACTCTACAAGACGGAAAGCTCTCTCTTTCCCTAAAGAACTAAAAGGAACCTTGAGCAGTAAAGATCACTAATCTTGAGAAAAAAACAACATTCATTCCGCTGCACCTAACACATCAATTGATTCCCTTGCTTCTTCAAAATTCTTTGATGAACTATCGTCCGATTTCCTTCGTTCTTTCTTTTCCCTGGAAGACTCTTGCCAAATTGAGGTGGACATTGGCTTATCCATAGGATAGGTCAATGAGTCAGCATGCATTCCAAAACCTTCCTTGGCATGTCCCATACGTCTCTGAATGGAGTTAGACTTCTTTTGCACACAAAACCGTCAAAACTCTTTTGGCAATCCATAGCAAAACAGCTCAATCTAGTCCTTCAAAATGATCCTCCGGAACGAGGATAGTTTTTAGTCATTCTTGTGTCCCCAAGAGCCCCATCGAACGAATACCCTATAAGTTGGAACAACTTATAATCTTTGATATCTGTCAGTTTCCATGTGGACATGCCACATCATCATTTTGTGACAGGGGCCAATCTCTCTGGGCGCAGTACTACGTCGTGCCGTATCACGAAGTGATGACATGGCATGACTTGAATGACAGACTCCGAACAGAGGGGTCGGAGCCCTAATAAAAGATGCAGAAGAAGTTGTATCAATTGCAAAATCAATCCAAGAGGCCAAAAATGAAAGGATGCCAATTATTATAAGTTGCACCAACTTATGGGGTCCTATCCGATGGGGCCTTAGGGAGAAAAGAACTGCGTGAAGGCCGATGATGTGGCAATTGTACGGACGCTCGTGAATCGTGCCGATGATATGGCAATTGAACGGACGTCTACGCTTTGCGCTATTGACGTGGCAGTTGATCAGACGTCCGCCTATTACGCTGGCACCCCTAGTGCTAGCTTTTGGGCCAAGATGCTTTTGAATCTGAAGCTTTTGGACATCCCTCGTAATGTTTATAAGCACCCACTCTGCAGAAGATCTGGACGCAGAGTCAGAGAGCAGAGGACCCTCAAGAGTTGTATAAAGAAATACAAAAAGGGACGCCAATCTTTAGGACCAATGCTTTTGGGCACAAAACTCTCTCTCCCTGGAACGCCAGTCTTCAGGGCCAATGCTTTTGGGCACGAAACTCTCTCTCTCTCTCTCTCTCTCTCTCTCTCTCTCTCTCTCTCTCTCTCTCTCTCTCTCTCTCTCTCTCTCTCTCTCTCTCTCTCAAAGTTTAATGATTTTGAAGTTCTTGTTTGTGCGTCGCTATTGATTTCTCGCTTTGAGTGTCTAAGCCTATTACATGTCGTGTCGTCTCTCTCTCAATTTTGTTATGTCGTGTCTCTTGGTTTTCTTCAGTTCTTTTAGTTTGCTCTCGTATGTTGTGGTAGATTCTCGACTTGGAGTGTTGCAATTTTGAGTAGTAATACGTAATGAGATAGGGGGGTTATCAGAAAGTAATGTCCCAAGCAATATAGAGATCTTTCTCCCAACATAGTTGCTTAGTCTCCAATATAAACTACGTCCCTCTCTAGCAACCGGCCTCCCCAACGTCTAAAACCCCAAGAGAAATGCAAGAGTCACGTGAGCATATAAAAGGCATATGCCATGCATCCTCTGCAAAGATCACAAAATCTTTTCCAACAATATGCTCAACGAATATAAAATCTGTTCAGCCTCTCTAGCAATCGACCTCCCTAGCTTCCCAAAACCCCGAGAGAAATGCAAGGGGTCACGTGAGGGTATTAAGGAAGGCATATGCCATGTATTCTTTGCAAAGAATGCAAACAAAAATCCGTTCTAAGAATTGTAATCACCTGTCAAATGCATGACTCACCGAAACTCGTAAAACTGCAACCGAAAGACTTGAAAAGAATCGAAAAGACCACACTTGCACTTTGAGGATAGCATGAGAACGGGGGGGTTCTACTCTAGAGAGTATTGGGCCTCAACTCAAGCGCCCCGAGCAACATTTGTGAATTTGACAATCAAGAATCTTTACAACCATGCGACCACACACTCATAGCTCAGGATTGTTACAACTGAGGTGATGCCTCGTGTTTAAAGGCACTTGGCATGTTAACATCTCTTAAAACTCCTTCAAAAGCATTTGCTAACAAAAGCAAGACCCAAAGTCAATTGCTTTAAAATTCTAGATCCAATATATCGAACATATCGCACATATCAAGCATATTTATAATATACTAAAAAAGTAGGAGCAAAAGCCTAAGCGCCGAGCTGAGAAAGAAATCGGGCAAGAGTGCTATACATCAACAGCTTGAAGCTTTGATCTTCTCCAAAATTGTTTCTACTGTTGGCAGTTTTGATGGTTAAACAGACAGTTGGATGAAATCTAGGGCCTGACCCAACTTTAAGTCAAATGATATCCAAGACCCTTTCCATAGAGTTTATGTGACACTAGCTGTGTGTTCACATAAACTGCATCTTTGCATGTGGTTTGCATGTTATCTGTGTAAAGCATTTGTGCTTGGACAGAGTAATTGCTGACACGATTTGCTAAGTTTGGTTATGGCAAGTGAAATCAAAAACAATTACTCTTCTTTAAGAGGGTGGTATGAGACGGCTTAAAGACGTGGCTTGCAAACCATACGGATCATGAGTAAAGGCAGCTATATGGCAAGCTGGTAAGGATGCATGAATCGCTGTTTGAAAAGCAGACTGTACAGATCCTAGGACTGATGACATGCAGCAGTCTGGCTTTCAATTTTGATTCGTATAGCAAAGTCAACAAACTGCTTCACAGTTTGAGCTGTTTTTAGAATAGCTTTGAAAATTCCTTTTGGCACCCAGCTAGTTTAAGTATAAGATTATAATCTCACAATTACCAGGTTGTGGATTCACGGCCCTAGAACGGAAGGGTGACTACTGCTACCTACATGCCTCTTGCTCCTCTAAGACCTATGAATTGACCCTCAGCTTCAAGGCATAATTGAGGGCATTATTTCTATAGCCTGTAATACTCAGTACATGAAATAATTTTTTGTGTGTTTGAGCATGTGTATGAGTGCACGCACACCTTCATGTCCAATCAAAACCTCGGTCACTTACTTTTTGCAAAAACATGGTGACAACGGTTTCAGCACAAGTCTCCCCACCTCCAACATGGCTCAACCTTTGAGGACTGCAAAGTATACATTTACCATTACCTTCTTGAAATCAAGAAGAAAAGAGTAGAATAGATATACATATTGTAGAGTAAGCACATTACCTTGCAAAGGCAGACTGCAAAGGAGGCTGAACTCTGGCCTTCATTAGAGTAATAGAAAAGGATGCAGATTGTCGGTCCTTGACAGGTGAAAGAAAGTCACAGCCAACCTTTTCTAAACACCCAGGTGTACCTGACAATGATCCTGTGGAGGTCAAAAATTTCATTGGGGAATACAACAGCCCCTGCTTATCACCTGCAGCCAAGAAATATATTACCTCAAATACGTCCTAAATGGTGGCCAAAGGTTGGCCTTTCTATGAAAATCTGAAAAGCAGTAACCCATGGTACCTTGAAAACCTCCATCTAGTAATTGATATCGAGAATGCAGGGCCTCCAGGGAAGGCATGGGTTCCGCAAGGAGATTCAACCTATAGATCTCGCCCTGCAGGTTTGGTTTTGCTATTATCAACGAATTGTAGAAGGAAGAACCTTTTTCCCAAGCCAGCTTTTCCAAAATCTTCTCTTCAATTGAATTCAAATGCCGTTTCAGCTCTCTTGGCAATGTTTCTTCGTGTCTTACAAAGCTCTCTATTACTTTCCAAGCATCAAATGCTGTGATACCCGTGGGCTCAAGCACAGCAGGAAAATTCAACGACACTGTTTTGTATGTTGCTAAGACTAACTCTGCAGAGCATGCGAGCATGCACCGGTGAAATCTCTCGTTGACAAGAAGTGCAGAAAGATTCTCGCAATGCAGCCTCTGTGCCTCAGCTTGACACATACACCCAAGGACTCTGTAATACAACTTCAAAGCTTCTAGCCTGCGCTGCTCAGCCCAGCTACTGTCCAAGGCAGCTAGACCGTTCATCCCTCCAGACACGCCCCAGGTAATCTTCCTTTCACTTGAAAAAATGGCTTCAAGGAGAACCTGTGCTCTGAATTTGACCTGTTTTGTTATGTCAGAATCGCACGACTGAAAAAATCGGAGCAAACTGGAAGATGGCTCTGCAGACAAGGGGGCAATGACCGTTCTTAGCCATTTGGCCGATGTCATTGTCGACGTGATAGGGGTTGGTGGAGGCATCTTATGGCTATTTGCTTTCATCGGAGAAGGTCTAGGGGACCCAGGGGGAGACAGCAGGTTGCCTTTCATTGAATAAGCCTTTACAGGTGACATCATGATCATCTCATACTTCCTCTTCAAAAAGACAAGAAGACCGTAAATTACAATGTTGGAATACAAACAAGCAAAAGCTAGAAAAAATAGTAAACTCAAATTTTATGGCCGACCTTCGGGCATGTTGCGCCAGAAACTTCACCCAAAGAATTGCTTGTGCCATCTGACAGCATGCCAAGAACAGCATCCCCTCCCTCCAGAAACACACGCTCATCAAGCTCCCCTCTTTCGTTAAACTTCTTTTCATAATCCTTGTTTAAGATGTCCAAATGAGAGCAAAGAGAGCTCTCCCCCATCAGGCCTTCAAAGTACATCACTTTCTCTGCAAGGGAATTAGGCAAGTAGCCAAAGGCAAAATCATAAGCTGTGGATTTGGTTCACAACAAAATGCTATATGAACCTTCAAATGCTATATGAACCTCAAATAATGAAGCACCAACCTGTATCAATGTCTGCAAGCTGATCGGATGTGTTTGCAGGCTTTAAAACGTAAGAAACGTTAAGAATCTTGCAAATCATGTCTGACACCTTTTCCAACATTCTTACCACATCTTCCTCTGAGGCCTCGTACAATTGACATAACGATCCAACAACATTGACTCCAGAAGGGCTTCTAAGACCTACAGAGAAGCAACATGATCAAGGGAGGCAGAAACGGAAATCAAGAAAACCTCTAGAGCCCTGACTTACCAAACAAGTCGGTTTTAAATGAAGAAAACTTCCTTCGATGAGCTGGAACATGCAGTATCATTACAGCCTGCAAAGGATCAACTTAAAATAAGTGCTAAACCTTGCACTGTTTAAGCCCTCTTCCTCACGCACAAAATGGTAGCTCCGCCACTAACAGAAAAGCCAGGTCCAAGTCACGCAAAAAGGCTCACTACATTACAGAGCTATTTGACAGGAAGCATACAGCAGGATGGTTGAAATCTATAATGAGATTATCTGCTAAAAAATGTGTAGCTTTAAGTTCTCCAAACTATTGTTACTCTACTCCAAATTGAGTGAAACAACCAGATAGGTTGAACAGCAAGAAGTACAAGACAATTTGAGTACACACAAATGCTGGCTGATTGAGATAAAAGGGCAGCATGCAGCAACCCAATGTGTCTACTTAGTGAGAGATTCAAACACCTTAATTGGCAAGTATGGCCATCAGGGCAGCTAAAATATGCGTATATTATTTCAAGCATAGTACCCTTTTAAATCTTGGGGGCTAGGTCTTTTCTTAAAAGGGACCTTTCAAAGAAGGCTCTGTAAGCCACGCACATGCGACTGCAAGCTGCCAGGCTGAAGTTTAAGTGTACTTTATTCTTTACACATTTCAATTCTCAATTTGCAAGATTATCCGCGAAAAATACATGTAATACACACCCCATGTTATAAGTCCCATCCAGTATGGTAGCTCCTATGCTGACCATACGGGTAAAAGCCAAAAGAGAGACGCATGAGCAACTACAGAGTAAACAAACCAAGGAGGACTCACCAAAATAGCAATCAATCCATTTGTACATGTCACAAGGTCAAACTGAGTCAACACGTGTTCCCGAAGGGTAAGAAATAACATCCACCCAAAACGCAAGTGATCACATGTTATCGAAGCTCCATTCACCGAACGCTGGGAGCATGAGCAATGTGTCATACGCGAGGAAAGGAAAAGAATGTTGTAATTGCGCTTATAATAGCTGCAACAGCAACCCACCAAGATATTAGTCCCGAAAACATTGCCTAAAAATATTCGAATGAACATCCAAAAATGTGACATTACTTGAAGAGCGCTGCCAAATGACTAAAACTGGCTTGCAAATCCTTCACCTGCAAAACGAATTCATGTCATTGACTCAAAAACATACAAATTGCAACCTTAGTGGTGCTAATCGAAGCATAAAAACAAAGACCTGTCTAAGCCTCTCCCGTGCATTTCCATACTCAGCTTCCAAAACAGGGTCTGATTTTTGCAAAAATTGTGGGAGTTCCTTGAAGAAATCCCAAACGCTGCAGAGTCGCAAAAAGTTCATTATCAACCTACATCTTGCTTGCACCAGTACTTGCCAATACTTGTTAATTACCTACCTTACTTTTGCACCATCCAAAATATGTGAAAGCTTGCCGGTGCATGCTTCAGGGCTCTCTGGTGATAATTTTAGAGCACAGTATAGAATGCATGCACTCCAAAGGCGCACCATCTGTTCCTCCTGGGAAAATAAAAATTCTTACTGCTCGGATGTTGCGTTGTATGACAATCACTTCTTGCAATAAAGGAAGTTGCTCAAATCTTAGACCAAATCAATGAAGCATGAGGCACTAGAAACTTACTGTTCCGGATCCGAAGGCTGCATTGTTAACCGACAGCAATGGCCTAACCTTCTCAAACAAGCACATTGAACCAGTCCTTGTTGTTGTACCCAAACAAGAGACTGCCTGCAAAAGTAGAATTTCCATCAAAGTTATACATTGCATCATGTGAGAGACGATGGAATCAAGGTGGATGTCCGGCTAGATGATTCTCAACTTAAGAGAGACATAACGTGAAATTGACAACTAAAATAAATCTGTTCACTAAGTATGAACATTGCAACTCCTACAAGTCTGACAACCTAGTTTAATATGTTTGAGCATGGATGTATGCCAACAGCCATCATCAAAACTTACTTGCTGTCAACAGCGAGCTGACCAGAGTTGGGCATTGAAAAAGAGACTCACTATGCATGTAAAATATGCACAAAACCACACAAGCGCAGATCCGAACCTTGGATAAGGCCATAAATTGAGCTTGCATCATGTCAGAGGGCTCCTTGCAGAGAGATGAAGCTGTGCCATTCTCGCTTCTGTCCTCGTGAATGGACAGGGAAGGAGCCCTCGAGGGCTGAGAATAGCCATTGCAGAGGCGATCCTCTGTTGCTGCACCAGGGAGAAAGAACTCTTGAATTTCAGTCTTGCAAGTAACATTCTCCGTATCTCTCGGTGCATCCATGTCTGAGCTTCGCGAGAAAACAAGCAGCAACTGTCTCTCGCAATTCTGATGTGGCGGGAGAGGGAGAAGGACCTCTTTCAGGACGTAATTGAGCCGTCAGGAATCAAAAACAGGGGAAGCCAAACCTGGATACGGCAAGGCGCCCCCCGAGAAGAAGAAGCTGGCGAGGAAGCCAGCGTGCTCAAGGCCAAATTTGCCGAAATGTGCAGGAGGAGGAGGGTGATGTACGGGAAGCAGAGGAGAGGGAACCTGCGGGGTAGACGACGAAATTGGGAATGGGGAGGGAGCAGGGGAGCAGAAATCTTGTCAGAGTGAGGGAGCAATGGAAGCTTGGCCCTGCAGGAGCGGGAGGGGGCGGTTAGCCATTACCGAGACGAAGAGATGTGCGGGAAAAGGGGTGCAGAGGGAAGAGGGCGACAGAAAGTCGCTGGCGTTAGCGAGAAGCGCAGCTTATTAGCGCGGGAAAAAAAGTGCTTCGCATCGCATGACGTGAGCAGCCCTCTCCACCTCTGTAGGAACCCCCTCTTCAAGCTTCCTCTTCGTTTTTTTTCTTGGCTCGGAACATTAGGCTCTAGGTAACACAAGGTCACCCCAACCCAACATTTTTCCTGGGGGGTACCAATTGGGGAAAATTCGAAAAAAAAAAGGAATCTGTGTTGATGTGAGGCGTCAAGCGAAGCGAGAGACACAAGAAGAAGGGAGGGGGCGAGGCACATGCGTGATGGTAGGAGGAGCTACTTGCACGTGGCGAGGATGAGGACCAGCTAGCGTGAGACAGAAGCTGATGAGAGGATGAGGCGCCACGTGCTGCTAGGTCTCGGGGGAGGCGCGACTCAAGAGGGGCTAGAGGAGCAACCCATAGTGTATTTTTTTCTTGTAAGAGGTTCATAGAGGAGACAACGAAGTCAAATGAACTAAATGGTGAGTGCAAAAACCAATCGACGATGTCTAGGTTCAATTCCCATCAACTTGTGGGCATTTTTGTGTCCCCGCAGTGCTTCGAGAAAAGTCTCAAAGAGAGAAGGTTCAGCGGTGGACTCTATTGAGATTTGACCTATTTAAATTGAAAGGAGCTAGTAGGCAGGTAAGTATGTGACATGTCACCTCCGATGACAAAAAATCACACGCACAATACTCTAATCCTTCTATGACTGATACACATTGAAATTGACTCGGCCCATCTCCGGTTGGGGTGTGGGTATGTCCTTCACACACCAAGACTTGAGCAACAAAATGCAAATTTAAACACATTGCCAATAAGCTTGTTGTACGTCCTGGAAGGCATCGGACCTTACTGTAAAAGTTTGTGACTTAATTGACCATACGTCACCTCATTTAAGCAAGAAACATAATGAAGAAAACCATCGATTCAACCATTGAAGCTCCACTCAGACACGAGTGTAAAACCAACTCCAAACTCAAATCTCTTTCATTGTTTCTTGTAGCCTCCTCGCCTCTAATTGCATAGATATTGCACTATTTTACATTGTGAAAAAACCTAACTTTCTCCCTCAATTCTCATTCCACTCAAATGCATAGCAGCTATAGCACTTCCATAAACAAGCCCATACACTTACTTGAGGAGAGAAAACCCTAATCAATGCCCTTAAACGCTCAAAAAACAAGAAGCGAGGTGAGAATGCACTAGTGTATCATAGAGAAACGCTAAGAACGATACATGGAAGAGGATTAAAATGTTGATATTCAACCATAGTGCAAGCACCCTCCCTGTTTGCGATCACAACATGTGGGATGGGGCATTTTTTACCCAAATAAGCCATTTATTGCTATTTTTGGCAATTTTTAACCCTAAACTAACTTTTTCTAAAGGAAAATTCCAAAAGAAAGGGAAAGAGGGGAACAGAGGGGGGGAGGGATCCAAAATGGATGGTATCATTTTCATTACCTCCAAAGCATGTGCAATGCATGCTAGTTACCACATGTACACACTGATTGCTCAAGTCAAACTTTCTAAGAGAGATGAGTGTGCCACCATGATCTTTGACGCGTTTCCATTCTAACAACATAATAAGTATTATCTAGAATGAAAATACCCCAACTATGCCACACGTAGGGCCACAAGTCCCTCGTATGCTATATCTAGGACAACAATTGTAGCAACCGCTTTCACACGTGTACATTGTGGCATCCACTCCCGTACACCAATAGGTATAGAAAGTGAACATTCGATCGTAGCTAGCAATCAAGAAGGGACACTTGTTCTTAAATTTGGTTGTGCGAAGTCGGCATAGAGTGAAGAATATGAATGTATATATTAATCCCCTCCTTAAAGAGCTACAGCAACTATGGACAGACATGAAAATAGTGGAGATGAGCCAACATGCAGGTCGAGACAACGCCTTCATTACAGGCATTCTAATGTGGACGATGCATGCCCAACCTGACTATAGAGAATGCTCAACACACCATAAACAATATGCAAAAATTGAAGTTTCCTCATGCCTGTTTAGTTTGTGTGTAGGACTTAAAACTAGTGGCTACAATGCAAGTGACATGCGTGGCCCAAGGATGTGTGCACACTAAGTGCTAGGATTGAGGAAGCAAGTTTACGAAGGTCATCGAGCACATCTTCTAGAGAACCATGAGCTATGTGAGGGTTTCTTGGGAAAGGTTGTGATTGGGAGTGGTTAGAGTGAAAGAAGAGGTATGACAGTTGGCTTGCCCTAGGGTTGAACATATTTTCAATATATTATGGGTTGCCCTATTCGACAATATTAAGAATAAACCACTTGCACAATCCAAAGCATATATTCAATAAGGTGGGAAGATTGTTGTGGGACCATTTCAATGGAAACAAGGATATGCTTGGTGACAGGGTGGACTTGAGGGATATTGATTGTATGGAGCATTGCTAGCTGTACCATTATGCTTACCATTCAAATGCATCTCCTTGACAAGGTGGAAATAGTGGGGATCGTGTATTCCATATGGAAATTCTTTCTATAGCACTTTATGAACACACTTAAGGGATATGTGCATCAAACGATGCACCTAGTTGGCACTCATTGTTATGTTTTCTCCTAGTACAAGTCATACACATTAGTTTGGTGTAAAGGTTGCCACTTTAGGACACAAAGCAATACAAGTTGGATCGTGGGTTCATATCGAAATTGAGAATTCTAGTTGACGACAATTGTCTCAGACTAGCAAAAATATTGTATTTTAGAGCGCTACAAGAAACTTTGAGGGTGAATTATATAGGGTTCGAAATAGAGATATTTGATGTGCAATGGTTAAAGTAAACATGGAGGTCTGTGTTGCTACAATGCGTATAGGAGAGTCGCACTTTCTTGAGGTGGACTCGAAGAAAATATGGAGCAATCTTTGAGACACATTTGTCCAACCCGAGCACTACGAACAAGTATGCTATTGTAACTTACTGTAGCTAGTTGTGGAGATTTTGCACATATTATCTCATGCAAGCTCATTTCTCTTTTCAGGTGATTTTCTATCCCAAGACTTCGCAATGAGGTGGTAGATGTCATTGAGGTAGCCTAGCAAAGTGCAAAAGTCTACAAAGGCAACAATCTCCTAGCCATAGAAAATGCAAAGAGAATTGTAGAGGAAAAGGATTATTAAAATGAAGAGGAAGTGGTGAATGTAGAGGAGAATGCATGGAAGCGATGAACACAAAGGGAAATGTAGAAAACCTCTTGGATGATCATGAGGATGTCTCTCCAGGGGATGACCATGATGATGTCTCTCCACGGATATAAGGATTTATACTCAATAGTGCCAAGACAAAAGAGAGGCTACTTAATTAACAGTAGATTGGTAACATGACACTTTTTTTTCCTAAGACGCTTTTATTTCTTGTTAACCAAACAACTCTTTAGAAGTATTCAAAGAGATGAGAATTAATTTTTGAAGTGTTCTACATCCACAAAGTTGTGTTGTGAGTTGAAAAAAACTTGGATATTTTTTGGGCATATACATTCCACCATTAGCCTTGTGCTTGCAAATGATCTTTCAACTTAGATTGTATTGAAAGCTGTGTGCTATTTTCCAGAGTTTTTTTGTTCATAATTTGCCAATATGAGTACCTTTAAAGTTTCTATTGTCATTTCATGTTTTTTAGTATATACAAAATGAAAGGCCCCATGAATTCCACTTCATGAATATTCCCAAGGGCTGAATTGTGGTCAAAGATGTCATATTTCCTGCATTGGGGTTGCCAATTCTCTATCAACATGTCGCATGTTTTGCAGAAAGCTTCAACATTTGATATCATACTCTACCACCATAACCCTACTTACAAAATTTTCTTATAAGTGATATCAATCGAAAAATGTCCTCCAGAACCTCCAATGTGTACCTTAGTGATTACTTGTATCCTTGCTTGCATATGTACTCTTCTCAACACTCCGTCAATGCTCAATTCATATAAGGATCCATCTATGATATAATGAGAGCCTTCCTATTGGAATGAGACCAGTGGTCTAGTATTCTACCGTACTACAAAAAATCACACACGTCTTGTCACTCTGAATCTACTTCCTTATTTGTCACCATCTGAAATAATTGAGCATCTATTGGTTCATCTCTCAAGGACGTCAATGAGATACGCTCTATACTTTTGGATAGGAAATCTATACCACAATGAGTCCTACTAGGCTTATGAAAGATATTGTAATCAAATAGGAACATCTTCCATCTAGTTAATCTTCCTCAGATGATGTCTTATTAATTAGATAAAGTAGAAGCGGACGATCGACATAGAAATGAAATAGCTTCCCCAACAAATAATGTCTAAACTTTGTGGCATTGAATACCATTCCAAGTTCTTCTTTTTCTATGGTTGAATACCCGTGTTCTGCCTCGCTGATTGGCAAAGTATATTGGATAATAAGTTTTTTCATTGGGTTCGGCCATAATAGTTCCCATTGCCATGCCAAAAGCATCTGCATGAACATGAAAGATGATAACCCAGTTTGGTTGGCAAGCCGGTTTCCTGCTAATGGCTTCCTTCAAAGACTAGAAATTGGCTTCACATTCAGGAGTCTAGATAAATTAAAATCTATTTGGATTAATTCATATAATGGAATGGCCTTCGTTGTGAACATATGAATAAACCTTCGGTAGAAATTGATGTGCCCCAAAAACTAGCTGATACATTCATTAGTCTCTAGCCTGCTAGACACTTTGAATCTTGTCTTCAACCATCTTAATACCATTTTTGGACACGACATGTCCTGGTAGCCGTCCCTTCTATACCATGAATACTAACTTGAAGGGATTTAGATAGATCCTCTTCTCTCTGCATCTTTTGAATGCCATATCCAAAAATAGGAGATGCATGTCTTCAGACGAGAAGATTGTGAAGTCGTCCACAAAAATCGTTAAAATTTTATGCAAGAACTCATTGAAGATCTCCATCATACATTATTGAAAGGTTGTTGGATCATTACATAGACCAAATGGCATAACCAGATACATGAAAGCTCCCCATAAAGTAATGAATGTTGTTTTTGCTTGATTTTTTGGTGCTATCTTCAATGTATTATACATGATATACCCATCTAAAAAATTGTATATGTTGTGTCCAACTATCTCATCCAACATCATGTCTGTTAAACGGTAGTGGGAATGGGGTTTATTATATGAGCATTTAGTTTCTTATAGTAAGCACGTACTTTGAGTTTTCCATTCTTCTTCTGAACTACCACAATGGGAAATAACAAGTCATTGCTTGCTACTTTAGCGATGAAACCCACCTTTAGTAGGTTGTCAAATTCTTCCTTGACCTTCTTTGCATAATTCAGATTCGTCTTGTAGGCGTATTGGTCGTGCATCTAGTTTCAATGGTATTCAATGTTTGCATACTTTTGGTTCTACATATTTCAGATCCATATGTTCTCAAGCAAAGACATCTTGATATTTCTAAAATAATTACTTGGCTTTTTGTTCGATCTCCGGTTTTTTATGCTTGTTGATCTTTATTACCTAAGGATTTGACTCCTAACCCAAATTCCATTTTTCTATGTCTTGATCATCTAGTAATCCTCTTCCTCTCATGAAAGTGATGGTGCAGACAAAGAAGATCAAGGCAAGAAAAAGGCGACAAAGAGGTCACCCTTTTCTCCATCCTCCTCAAATTCTTCATCTTCTGAAGAAAGTGATAGTGCAACTTTTGAACCATAAAAAAGAAGAGGCCATAGGAAATCCTATGCCGCGTGGAAGAGATTGTCCAATCTCAAGAAGTTCAAAGAGGGAGGGAAGAGCATCTCTTTCCTTACCTACGATGGCACCTTTGGTGCTATAGACAAAGTCTTGGCCTTTATCCAACAATTCGATGCGGCGTTTGGAGATGAGGGCTTCAAGGAGTCCTCTAAGCTACGCCATGTAGCTATGCACTTTCAAAAGTCCGCCAGGCAATGGTGGTCTAGCCTACGGGCCAACGGTGAAGCTCCACGAACATGGAAAGCTTTAAGAGTTTCCGTTATGAAGCAGTTTGGCGAAGTCTGAAGCTCTCTCCCTACGAATCCATTCACAAATATGTAGACAAGTTTTGGGACCTACAACTCAAAGCCAGTCTCTTCAAAAAGTTGGATTTTGGAGAGCAAAAGCAACAATTTTGTGCAGGCTTAATTGAAGAAATGGTGGAGTGTGTCAACTCCCAAAGGCCACGCACCATATCCGCGGTTATACACCATACTATGGTGGCTTCTCGAATCAATTTCCAAACAGGGCCTAAAAGAAATTCTAAGCCCACGGAAAACAAGGGTTCCAATGAGCCTAAGGGGAAGGACAATGTCCAAAAGTCTCCTAAGGGCAATTCCAACAAAGCTAAGGAGAAGGGAGTTTACAACGGCAAAAACAAACTCTTTCCTGAAGAGCTTGAGCGTTATCGCAAGGATAACCATTGTTTTGAGTGCGGCAAGCAAGGGCATGTGCACCGTGCTTGTCCCCAAAAGAACAACCGCCATGAGCCTCCTAGAGCTACCTTGGTTGAAATCCAAGAGGAGAAAACTCACCACAAAGGATCTCCTCTATGCTATGCTTGGGGAGAGGTAAGAGAACATGATGCTTTTATTCTCTTTGACCCTGATTCTACTCAAAAATTCATATCCACATAGTTGGCCACCAGGCTAGGCATACAAGCTTACGAGATGGGAGATGTCCTACCTGCCCGGTGCTTTCAAGGGGCAAGAAGCTTCAGTCACTCCCTTAATCGGGAGAATAAGAGGAGAGATTATGCGGCAAGTGCATGAGTTAGTTGAGAAGGGCATGGTTAGGCCTAGCTCATCTCCATTTTGCTCACCCGTGTTACTAGTGCAAAAGAAAGACGGCACATATCGTATGTGTGTCGACTATAGAGCACTAAATAGGATCACTATAAAAAATAGGTTTCCCGTTCCATGGACTGAAGACCTATTTGATAAGCTACAAGGATCAACCTACTTCAGTAGGATTGACCTAAAAAGTGGCTACCATCAGATAAGGATAGTTGATCAATACATTGTAAAGACCACATTTCGCACAACGTTTGGTCTTTACAAATACATTGTCATGCCTTTTGACTTGACCAATGCACTAGCCACTTTCAACCGCTTGATGGAGAAGCTATTCAGGCCTCATCGGAACCTTTACTGGAGTGTTCTTTGATGATATCATCATCTACTCTAATTCATTAGACAAACACAAGCAACACCTCCATGTAATATTTCAAGTTCTAAGAGAGAATAAACTTTATGTTAATCAAAAGAAAAGTGATTTTTTTTTGCAAGAGATTCAGTATTTAGGTCACATTATCTCTCAAGATGGCATCCAAATGGATCCATCAAAGTTAGAGGTAATAAAAGGATGACCTAAATCAAGGAGTCTTCATGAACTAAGAAGCTTTATAGGTATGTGGGCATACTATAGACACTTCATAGAGAATTTCTCACAAATTGCAGGACCATTACATGACCTAACAAAGAAAAATGTTAGGTATACATGGTCTGCCAAGGAGACAATGCTTTCGAAAAGCTTAAAGAAAAGCTTATCTCTCAACCTGTGCTTACACTACCGGATCTCTCAAAGCCATTTGAGGCTCAATGTGATGCTTGTGGTGATTGCCTTGGAGCTGTTTTGCTCCAAGAAGGGCACGCCATAGCCTGTGAAAGTCGAAGGCTCGACCTTGTTGAGCAAGCTCTAGGCATACATGAAAAGAAACTCCTCGTAGTTCTACATGCCTTAGACTCATGGAAGCACTATTTATTGGGGACACCTTTCATTCTACGAACGGATCACCAAAGTTTTAAGTCCTTCATGACACAGACCAAGCTCTCCGACAAACAAATGAGGTGGGCAAATTTCCTTTCGCAATTTCATTTTCTTATTTCTCACATTGGAAAAGCACCTTTCGAGGTAATTGAGGGAAGATCAAAAAGTCCCCTGCTACTTAAGGTACACGGGAATATCGTCACTGCAGATGAGTATAGCCGAGACCTACAAGAATCTTTCCAAAAGATTAAGGATGCTATCTATATCTCACAGCAAAGGCAAAAGACTGCTGCTGATAATCACAGAAGATCCCAAGCGTTTAAAGAAAATGATTGGGTCTTGCTTAAATTTCCCAAGGCTCGATTAAGGCACATGACGGGCAAGAATCCTATGGGACACCAAAAGTACTATGCTAAGTTAGCAAAAAGGTGCTATGGTCCCTTTCAGATTCTTAGGCCAACCAATGAGATGGCCTATCAACTCAAGTTGCCCAGCCATTGGCTCATACACAATGCTTTCCATGTGAGACTTCTAAAGCCTTACAAAGGAGAGCCACCACAAGAACCAACTATTGGAGACCCACCGGAGATCGAGGACCAAGAAGAGGTGATGCAGCCCGAGTCCATTCTCCGACATGAAGACAAGGTACTAAGAGGCGGTAAGACTATCCAACGATATCTTATTAAGTTTAAGAATTATCCTTTTGAAGATGCTAGATGGATGCAAGGCATACAATTAAAGGATAACCTAAACCTTTTCAATGCTCACAATGCTTCCCTAGAGTAAGCAAATGTACAAATGTTTAAACGAACAAAGTTTTTGTCTTATAAGACTCTCTTTTTCTTTATTGTGCACAAATGTGAAGTAGTATGCATGCTTAGATCAAGTTTGCGGAGACGACGTCTCCCAAACACCAAGTACAGCTTGTCACTCTACTATGGAAGATTGATACGACTATTGTGCAGACATGCTTGCGGTAGCTTAGGCTCTCAAGCACCAAATGGACTAGTCATCCATTCTGGAACGATGTCGTAGGGCAACATAGGGATCCTCTACCCGCTAGAAAAAAGACTAATGAATATGCTTTATCTTCTCTACCCCATAGTCGAGGACGACTATGATTTCAAGAGAGTGGTAATGTCATAATAACTAATATCTAATTCTCCTAAATGATTTTCTCATGATAAACTGATCATTTAATATAGGGAAGTGCTAGCGGAGAAAAAGCTAGAATATTGGTTAAGCCGGCAGACCGGCCACATTAGGTATCCAAAGGAGGGAAAATAGGGATCCAAAGGGGGGGGGGGGAGGGGGGGGGGGGGGGGCATCTGCAAAAGAGCAATGTGCAACAATGGGCTTAAAAGACCCTAAGGTTCAGCCCATTAAGAATTCCAAAATGCTAAGGTTCCAAAATTCAAAGGTTGTGTCCAAAGGTCAAACACTAGGAAGATTGGATGCTTATTGTGTGTAAAAAAAGTCTTTATAATCCCTACATAGGAGGGGGAGAGCCCTGGAAGTAGGGGATGAGAGAGAAACACACACACACACACACACACTCACAAGCTTCCTTTACACAAAGGGAAAGAGGGACCCATGTCAGCTTCCTAGCCCAGATGCCCACAAGGTATACTCGAATCCTATTGGATGGCCATGGAGGTGGACCAATGAGAATTAGGCTGGAGTAATCGAGTTTAATTAATTTAAAAACACCACTTAATAAAAGAACCAATAGGAATTAAGCTCTCTAGAAGACTATTGGACAGTCTCCCAAGGGGTCCAATGAGCATTCAGCAACCCAATGGCTTGCCTGATTCCTATTGGCCAAGAGACAAAGGGATAGAGGAATTAAGAGAATTAAAGGGAGCATCTTTGTGAGATCACTTTGAGAACATAGAGGGTGAACTTAATTGCTAGTAGCAACATAAACATAGTACTTAATTAACTTGTCATGAACAATACTTTTGCAAGAGAGAGAGAGAGTATTAGAGAACATGACAATAGTTAGCAAGCCGACGAGCACCTCATGCTTGGATAGGATCCCCACCTTAAGGTCAGCCCTAGCTTGCCTAAGGTCAAAGGACTTTTTAGCACTAACTTCTGGAGGTCTTTAATGAAGCTAACCCTAAGGTCTTTTAAGCTCCATTAGATGCGCGTTGCTCTTTGATAGACTACCTCCTTTTGGACCCCTATCGAGATGTAACCATCTCTCCTCTTGGTCCCTTGCTGAGGTAAATCTAGAAGCACTTATTGCACATACACTCTCTCTATTTGCACGTTTTCACCTCTTGCTCAAGCCCGATGCTCCTTGCCCAACCCTCTCTCTTGCTTAGCTTCCAAGCTCTCTTGTTTCCTCCTCAATTTGAGAGGGTTGCACGCATCGGGTAGTCGAGGATTCCTCCTATGCTCTCATACCACTTGTAGATTCATTGTGCAGTGAGTGCAAGAGAGGAAATGAGAGAAGGGGAAGGAGGTGGAGAGGTAGAATGTGGTGGAGCATAAGAGAGTTTTTTACTCTCTCATCCTTATTGACCTTATGAACAAACAATGAGTAAGTGGGCGGGTGTCAGCCAATAGGGCCCGAAACCCAACACTCGATTGTAGGAACCAAGAATCGGTCCATCGGACGACCTTTTCACATTTATACACCTTCAAAGTAGCATGTAACCTTTTATCATCTACAATTGTGTGTGTGAGCTTCCTTATTTTAGCAAACGTTAGCATGTTGAATCATGCTAACTACTCGTGATTCAATATGGTTTAGTTTTTTCACTTCATCAAGGGTATCTTTGAAGCCAATGGCATGTAGGTGAGAGAGAAAAAGTCCATTCCTATTGCTAATGTCTACACAAGATTTGCAAAAGCGAGAATCCATTGGAGAATTCCTCCTAGTAGCTCTTTCTAAGGATGATCTCTTTGAGCTTTTACACATCTGTGAAGCAACCATGAAGCGTCCACATGCAAAACATCGGTGTATTGGTACATCCATTGATGCCGTCATGTATGAGATCGCAATTTTGTTGTAGGTTGAGATTTTCTCAAGTACAACAGGAGGGTGTACAGGTTGATTGTTTGCTTGCTGTCTTTTTAGTCGTTTTAACCTTTGTAGTGATTGAAGGATGTTCAAAAAATCTCCTTGTTGGCAAGCAAATTTAAATTGCTTTGTAATTGATATAGGTAGTGCATTCGGATGTTGTGCAATCATTTCTTCTAAGGTATACGAGCCCAATATCCCAAGAGTGGTATTCTTGTTTACGTTTCTGACTGTTCGTCCCCAAATAAAAGAAAAGGTAACCATCACGTTCGACTACAATCATTTTGTGGAGTTGCATGGAGGCTTCTGTAGCATCAATTGGCGCACCATAAAGGTTAACTTCAATGTTCAACCTCAATGCAAGCAAGAAGATATGGACTATGTCATGTGCCAATCCAATAGGTGTTTTGCATGTGTCAAGTATGTGGATCAATGTGGAACTTGCTTTCTCCACGAGGAAGCAAGTATATAGGTAGGAATAAAGCGCAAAGTAGTATATAGCATTGATACTTAATAGGTGTTACCATATACATGTGGTAGTGATGTGTGTGAACACACTAGGACCGTAGGGGCATTTTTTCACTCTTTAGGAGGTTTTTCCCCCCGTGCATTGTATATACGCCCATCACTCTAGGGCTATCTATCTTTTCATTGCACACTAAGTAACACACTCTCTATTGTGTGCCTTAAGCTTCCTTCGTCTTCTCCAAGCTGTGTGTGTTTCTCAACAACCCTGATTCCAACAATTGGTATCATAGCAGGTCACATCCTCCCGGGCTTAGTCGCCAGCTGTTCCAGCACATGCCTGCTCACTTTCTCTGATTTTAGTGAGCTTTGGCTAGCGTTCGCAGGTCGACTAAAGTTTTGGGAAAGCTCGAAAACCTTGGTCTGCTCAGAATTTTGATTTGGGCTCATTTCGGCCTCCGTTTCCACTACAGGCAGTACTGCACAGGCTATTTTGTCATTTTGTGCAGAATTTCTGTCAGTGCCGTTTTCTGCATAGCAGGTGCCTTATAGTCTTCTACGGTTTGTGCTATATAGCACAGGTTGTTTCTGCTCCGTTTCTCCTATTTTCGGGCAGTTTTCACATCAGGTGCAGCATTTACCATGGCTGACAACAACAACACAGATGTGTTCAAGATGTTTGCTACTGAGGACAGGTTCGATGGGGACAACTACCCTATGTGGGCTTATATGATGCAACATGTTCTTGTGTCAAAGGGTGTCTGGAACATTGTGCAGGGCATTGATGTACGTCCTGGTTCTGATGATGTAGGCGATGTTGAGGATGTTGCAAGTCTTGCTGCAAGGATTGCAGCTGTTAGAGTTGTTTTGCCTACGGCAGAACAAGCTCGTTGGGATGTTAAGGATGCGCAGGCTCATGCATTGATTGCGTTGTCTGTGAAACGTACCATTGTTCCTCACATCCGTTCAGCAAAATCTGCAAAACAGGCTTGGGATATTTTAGCAGGTCTTTATGCAAGCCGCAATGAGGCTAAAATTGCTTTGCTGCGTAAAGAGCTGGAGTCGAAGATTATGCATGAGAAAGATGATATGGACACTTTCCTTGATAGAGTCAAGAATATCAATGAGCAACTTATTTCTGCAGGTGAAGTCATTTCATGCAGTTCCCTTGTGCAGACTGTTCTTGATGCCTTACCAGATTCCTACCAGACTTTTGCTAGTACTTGGAAACTAATGACCCAAGGAAATCCTGAAGTTGTCAAGTTTGATGCATTATGCACATTGCTGTTGCAAGAGTCACTTTCTAGAAAAAACGGGACTAGGTAGCATGCAGTTGAACAAGGTTTTATTGCTTCTCAAAGAAAGGGTGGTAACAGTAATGCAACCACTTCTTATGGTTCTGCTGCGAGTGGCAAAAATTCTGTTCCTAATGCTTCTACTGGCAGCACTTCGTCTGGCAATTCTGGTGATAAGGGCAAAAAGAAGATGCGTTGCCATTATTGTAAAGCTAATGATCACTTGATCAAGTCGTGTCCTAAGTTGAAGGCCAAAGAGGCTAAGAAGAAAGAGGGTGGTTCCACTGCAAATGCTGGTTCCACTACAAATGCAGCCATTGTTGAGTCTTCTGTGAAAGGAGACTGTGTTGCTGATGTTGATGCAGAATGGGCTTTTAGCGCAGAGTGCACTTACAATCCTGTTGTCCATGATGCATGCTTGTCAGTTGCTGCAGCTTCACATGTGTGGTATTTCGACAGTGGTGCTACAAAGCACATTACCTCACATTGTGAATTGTT
The DNA here is from genome assembly GCF_014529385.1 of Adiantum capillus-veneris. Lineage (NCBI taxonomy): Eukaryota > Viridiplantae > Streptophyta > Polypodiopsida > Polypodiales > Pteridaceae > Adiantum > Adiantum capillus-veneris. The sequence continues at coordinate 69,594,546 of NC_140960.1, read as the reverse complement.
TACCTCTCTTGAGTCTGTCCCTCATGGGAATTCAGTCACTTGTGCCAACAACGCCTCTTATCCAGTTCAGGGAGTTGGAAAGATTATGCTCACTGCTGCTAATGGCAGTTCCTTCACACTCGTTGATGCACTTTATGTACCTGGGATCAAGAAGAATCTCTTGTCTATATCCGCACTTGCTAGACTTGGACTTGTAGTCAAATTTGTGGATGACAGATGTACAGTTCATGATCTCAGTTTTGGTGATGAAATTGTTGCATCTGGGCTTTTGTGCCGTGGGCTGTATAAGCTCACTTTGTATGACAAGTGTGGACAAAACTTTGCAAATGCTGTTGCAGATTCAAGGGCTATTTTAGATGCAAAACTTTGGCATGCACATTTTGGTCATTTGAATTTTACCAGTTTGCTGCGTTTGCAGAAATCTGATATGGTTGCTTCTTTGCCGCCTCTTGAAGCACTTGTCAAACATGTTTGTGAAGGCTGTATTTTGGGTAAGATGGAGCGTTCTAAATTTCCAAAGGATGGTTCAGTTCGGGCCACATGCAGGTTGCAGCTTGTGCATAGTGATGTTTGTGGGCCCATGCAAACCCCGTCCTTGGGCAATTACCTGTACTTCGTGACTTTCATTGATGATTACTCCAGGCATGCATGGGTATTTCCGCTTAAAGCGAAGTCCGAAGTTTTTATGTGCTTCAAACAATTTCTGGCTGTGGCTGAAAATGTCTCGAAATGTACTATGGGCACCCTCCGTTCCGATCTAGGGCGGGAGTATATGTTTCATGAATTTAATGCATTTTTGGCTAGCTGTGGGATAAAACACCAATGTACAGTGCCTTATACACCTCAGCAAAATGGTGTTGCTGAGAGAAAAAACATGTCACTTACGGAAATGGCATAATGTATGGTCAAAAGTCGAGCTTTGTCGCTTTTTTTTTTGGCTTGAGGCCATCATGTGTGCCACCTATGTACTTAACAGGTGTCCTACGGAAGCTTTGCAGTCTATTACTCCATATGAAGCATGGCATGATAGAAAACATTCTATTGAGCACATGCGTGTTTTTGGCTGTTTGGCATATGCTTTGGTGCCAGAAGTGCAGCGCAGAAAATTGGATGATAAGGCTGTCAAATGTATTTTTGTTGGTTATAGTGCTGAAAGCAAAGGTTACAGGTTGTATCATCCGCAAACAAAGCGTATTCTGGTTTCACGGGATGTAGAGTTTGTGGAAGATTCTGTTCAGCCCTTCCTGTCATGTACTAGAGACAGTAATCTAAGCTCACATGACATTTATGACACTTTGTTGTCTCTTTTCAGTGGTGGAAATACGAATGTAAATTCCAATGAGGTAAATGTACAACCTATGGGAGTTTCAAAAAATGTTATAGATCAGCCTTTTACTTATGCAAATGTACATGATGCACTTGATGAGGAAAGGGCTGAAAATGAGCAGGCTAGAGGTATGCCAAAATGGATGGTGCATACATTGTGTGACAATAAATTGGATGCATCTTTGTCTAGCCGTACTTGTTCAGGCTCTCGCCATGCGTCTTATGCATTGGATTGTTATGCTTTGGCTGTGTCTAGCTTACATGATGTTGAGGAACCTCTGTCTTTTGTTGAAGGACAAAATTCAAAAAATTGGATGGCTACCATGCAATCAGAATATAATGCACTTATAAAAAATGACACATGGACTTTATGTGATTTGCCTCCTTGCAAAAAGGCCATTGGTACGAATTGGGTTTACAAGTTGAAACACAAGCGGAATGGTGAGATCGATCGCCATAAGGCTCGACTTGTTGGAAAGGGTTATGCACATCATAAAGGCATAGATTATGAAGACACTTTTGCTCCCACTTGTCGTATGACTACTATGTGTTTTCTATGTGCATTGGCAACTCATTTTTGGTTGGGATGTACATCAATCAGACATTGTTACTGCTTTCTTGAATGGTGACATACATGAGGAAGTTTATGTAACGCAGCCTTGCGGTTTTGTCATAAAAGGACAAGAGGACAAAGTGTGCAAATGTAACAAGGCTTTGTATGGGTTGAAGCAATCTCCTCGTGCTTGGTATGAGAAAGCTGACACTCATTTGGTCAAACAAGGCTTTCATAACACTCCAACAGAAAGCACATTGTATGTAAAGCGTGAGGGTGATGTACTTCTCATTGTTGTTCTTTATGTAGATGATTTGCTGATCATTGGACCAAATGAGAGACATATTGTTGAATTTAAGGCTGATTTGAATGTTACTTTCAAGATGAAAGATTTGGGGCTGTTGCATTATTACTTGGGTATACAATTTAAGCAGTGTGATCGTGGTATTGCCTTGTGTCAAAAAAGTTACATAGTGACATTGCTATGTAAGTTTGGACTTGAGGCTTGCAAACCTATTGCCACTCCCATGGACACAGGTTTGAAAATTGAGTCTTCATGATGCTGGTGATCTTGCGGATGTCACTCTTTACCAAACTGTTGTTGGCTACCTCATTTATGTATGCAACACGAGGCCAGATATTCAGTTTGCAGTCTCACAGGTCAACAGATTTATGCATAGCACAGGGTCTAAGCATTGGCAGGCTGTCAAGAGGATTTTCCGCTACCTTAGTGGCACTTTACATCTTGGCTTGTTTTATCCCAAGGGGGGATCATTGCCGCCAGACTTACATGCTTTTTCGGACTCAGATTGGGATTGTTTCATGCTTGGCAGTTTATGTATATATGGTTGAGCAAGAAGCAACCTACTGTGGCCACTTCTAGTTGTGAGACCGAGTACAGCTACGGTTGAGCGTGTATGGCTCTGACGCCTTATGGCTGATTTGGGTGTTGGACAAGACAATGCCAACATTATCTACACTGACAGTCAGAGCGCATTGGCAGTTGCGAGGAACCTAATTTTCATGCTCGCACAAAGCACATTGAGGTGCATTACCACTATGTCAGGGAGAGGCTCTCAACAGGAGAGATCAGCTTGGCTTATATGCCAACACAAGACAACCTTGCATATATTTTCACAAAGGCATTGTCTCATGATGAGAAGCTCGAAGCTTTCCGCAAAGCTTTGGGCTTACTCCCCTTTGTGAACTGATCATGTCCTTAGGGCATGGCACTTCCCTTTACTCATGTGCCAGCTCTCGTTCACTGCATCACTCCAAGGGGGATTTGTTACCATATACATGTGGTAGTGATGCGTGTGAACACACTAGGACCGCCGGGGCATTTTTTCCCTCTTTAAAAGGTTTTTTCCCCCGTGCATTGTATATACGCCCATCACTCTAGGGCTATCAATCTTTCCATTACACACTAAGGAATACACTCTATTGTGTGCCTTGAGCTTCCTTCGTCTTATACAAGCTGTGTGTGCTTCTCTGCAACCCTAATTCCAACACTGAAGGCATCCCTCCCACCTAAAACCTTTATGTTTAGCTGAGTTTGTCACCTCTTACTAAAAAAAGGGCAATAGTTATAAAAAATCTAAAAATTAAAAATCCTACACTATGTGCGATATAATGTTGCTAGAGCCCCCAAAGATTATTACAGAGAACAATGCCTTCTATTCTTAGCATGGATTCATGATGAACAAGTACATCTTAAACAAGGTTTCATATGGAAAGATGCTTACCAAGATAATAAATCCACGATCATTGCCAACAAAGTTAAGTTCAACAAGGAAATCAAACTCCAAGATAAGGTTGCGAAGATTTCCCTAGCAAAAATCATACAAAGCCCACTCCCACTATTGATGGAGTAAGAACTATGCTACTTCCAAATGACACCTACCATGCAAGCATCTTAAAACTCAACACCTAAAAAAGACTACTCTTTGAGGATGTGATGCTCAAAAAAATGATTGCAACCAATAGAAGTTATTCATCTTTTCTTGACTAGTGGAGGAGGGACTAGCAAAACATTCACCCTACTCTACAAGGATTGTTATGCCTATACAACCATAAATCCAACTCTAATGTGGACTCCATCAAAGTGTTGCTAATGGCATACATGGGGAAGGCAATTTTCAACCTTGGAGATACAAATATACAATCTGCACTCCATCTACCATTGATCACTACATCCAACAGATCATTGTCCGTAGGAAATCTTAGCACCCTATCTTTACTTTACCAAGTCCTCAAACTGGTTGTGTTTGATGAAGTGTCCTTAATAGGTCACAATGTGTTCGCAATGGTGAATTCTCGTCTTTGAGCTATCAAAGAAACATATGATAATCCTTTGAACAGTGTGGATGTTATTTTACGTGGTGACCTTTGCCTAGCAAGACTAGTGCAAGACTCTTAGATTTTTTCAAAGAAGAACCAAATTGATGAAGCAATTGCACCATTCTTTTGACACTAGCTAGTAAAGTGCTACAAAGTAACCATCACTATGCAACAAAAAGATACAACATACATTGATATTCTCAACACAATAAGAACATCATAACATATTGACGTTGACATCACCTTCTTGAACAATGCACATTTCTGACCAATCCCACAACCTAACCTTATATCCCACTTATTCTATTCAAACAAAGACAAAAACTCACACAACCAATATGTATTTAATAACACACCCAATGCACCTTTAACTATCCCCACATAAGATAAGAGGTATAGAGCTTGCAGCAAGACTAGACAAATATCATGCAATCCTAAGTTAACCAGAGGCCTCCATGTATATCTGCATCTCAAACCGGGACTTATTGTAGAGCTTTGTGTTTGAAACATTGACATTCTAGATGGCCTTGTCAATGGAGCATATGTGATCTTTACAGGATTTACAAACACAACTATGAAGCAAACATTCTGGATCCAATTTGAAAACATCAAGGTGCGCACTACATATGAACATAAAACAACTCTACAATCCATTGATAAACCTACAATGGGCATTAATAAAGAAAATAACTCGTGATTTCCAAAGAGGGAAGAACTCATTAAACACTATCACAAGGACACAATTCCCAATACAACTAGCAACTTCAAGAGTAATTCACCATGCTCAAGGGTTGACACTAAACACTCTAGCCTTTGACCCAAACAAAATGAGGTCGCATGAAGTGACTTACATTGCTCTCTCACACGTCCGTGACCCTAACACTCTCTACCTCCTTCAAAGACTAAGCACTGACCATATCAAAGTAGACCAAGCAATTTTAAAAGAAAATTATCACCTTGCACACACTCGAGATGGACTCTAGCTGAGCGCAACCTCCATAAGTTCGCCCAAACTCACTCCATAATACAATCCCCAAATACTGTTTCTTTCCAAAAGCACTTTTACAATTTAACCTATGAAACAAGCTTAATGGCTTTCCATATTCTTTGTCTTTAAGAAATCGGGGGTGGTGGGTGGGGGACACATGTCAATAACCTCCCCATGTTGCCCTCATAAGGTGCCTAAAGCCTATTGGTTGACCTCTAAAGGGGTCCAATGAGAATGTAGTTTATTTAAATAATTATCTAGGTACTATCAAGCCCTCTCTCTCAAAGGGGTAAGGAGGACACTTGTCCAAATGCTACCCTTGTTGCTTGATATGCACCATGCATGTAATTGGTTAGGCTTGCAGGGGTCGACCAAAGCAAGCTGGGGGTGTGCTTGGGGGTTTACTCTCTCTCACACACACTCACATGCTCTCATTATCACTTGGTGAAAGTGCAAGAACTTCATCTCCTTCTCCAAGCTTGAGAAGTGGAGAGCCTACACCAACAACTCTTGACTATGGAATGCAAATCCAACCAAGAGCCATGCTTCAATGCTATGGTAGCCATCTTCTTCATCTCCATTACTATGCTACTATGCTATGCTAAGCTCTACGAGTAATGGTATGAGAGGACACTACTTCTTTCTTGTAAGTTACTTCTTCTTCCTCTTCCCTACCCTCATTCCTTGCTAGCTCTCTCCACCTTCGAAGGTGTTTGAGGTCTTGGGACTGAGGCCAGGGACAAGTTAATGCTTTCATTAGATTAAGTTACGGGAATAATTGTGGTGCATGAAGCTCTCTATCTTCATTGCACGATCAAGGTATCAAGGAACACAAGCTTTGTGTTCCTTGAGACCTTTATGAGAGAAGCTATAATACAAAAGCCTTTTGGAGGGGGGGCCGACTCCACATAAATCCAGTCCTCAACTGTTGTCAAGTCCTCTAATTCTCTCTCTTGCAAAGTATTGTTCATGCCAAATCAAGTTCTCCCTCTATTTTCTCAAAAGTATTCTCATAAAAATGCTCACAATAGTTCTCTAAATTTCGCTATTCTCAATGTTCATAATCCATTCCCGCTACATGCTGGCATGTGAAGTGTACATACATGATAAAATAAACTTGAAGGCTAACAAACAAGGCACAAAGACAACATACTCTCTTCCTGCCTTTTGAGGTTTGTCGCAGTAAAGGAGGGCACACCCTCCATACTGCCTCCCCCCTCCCTCCTCCTCTCCATGGTGGGAAAGATCATAGCTGTGCGTGGCCGATCCATATGAGTGAGTAGATTGGCTTTGTGTGTGTGTGCATGCGTGCGTGTTGCACGATTGTAGAAGATGCCTGTATGTGTTGTTGTATGATGTAGAGCTAGAGAAGGGTGCTACCCAGGGGAGTAGGGGCAGCTGTTGGAGATAGGCTTATAGGTTTTGGGGAGCGTACAATTAAATTATAAGACTGCAAAGGTGAAGACGGCCTGCAGAGGGCAGGGGTCACGGAGGACGGGTGGTTGGGAGTTGTTGCAAAAAGTCATCTTAAGGGCTACGGGCAGAACTGCGTAGGAGGAGACCTATGTGCGATGAGGGTGCAGACATAGAGTGTCGCTCCGCTTTCAAAGAGCGCATGGCTATTTTTGTGTGGTTTTTTAACTACTTTCGTAGATTGTTGTGCATTTAATCAATGGCGATCTATAAATAAAAGTGATGTAGTAGGATGTTCTCTTTTTGTTGGATCAACGAGATCAGGCATCAACTTTTTAGTATGCATACATAGAGCAAAGTCTCAAAGACCTTTTGAATAGAAAGCTGGTAAAACGCCCATTGGACACATACTTGTCAACTTGAGGCATCACACTAACTTGCTAGATTCGAAAGCAAGCTTCTCGATAGAGCACATGCTAGAGGGAGTGGGGGATATTTAAGGGGAAGAAGACTGAGTGTAGAGCAAGAGGGAGCGGGGGATATTAAAGGGGAAGAGGACCCATGCACTGACCTAATAGAAGAGATATCCTATCTTTAAGTTGAAGAGGGTGAAGCCTCAGTCTGTAGTAAGAAGCGTGGAAATGAATATAGACAATTGGAGATGATCTTTGTGATACCCTCCGAGGGCACTCAGAAGTGTGTGTGTGTGTGTGTGTGTGTGTGTGTGTGAGAGAGAGAGAGAGAGAGAGAGAGAGAGAGAGAGAGAGAGAGAGAGGGAAACAATGAATTGTCTTATTGCATGTAGGTAGGATGGCACACCTAAAGAACCTAGCACAAGGTACTATATACGACTATACCCATCCACCCAAAAAAAGGAGAAGACCACTAACGAGTGATTTTGTGCCTAGGAAGAGAGGAAGACCTACATTGACAAGTGAGCAAAAACGTAGAAGGGATGGTAAGAAAACCAAAAAACTAATGGAAGTTAGTGTCACTGTAGCTGTGGGTGATGCGGATATAGATGCAGGTCTTTTAGGTCAAGTACACGAGTTCTTGAAGAAAGGGACAATAGCTGGTATTTGCTCGGTAGAGAGGGGTGAGAGTGTGTTTCACTTGCATTACATGTACTGATTACCTTCCTTATTGTTGTAAAAAGAAGCTAAATAGCTATTTTGGTTGGGGTAAGGATAATCGAGCTAGGAAAAATGTGCTTTGCAAAGCCTTAAGATAAAAAAACTTGCTCACATTTGAAGGTATGATCGGGTATTTTTTGAAGGATGATGGTTAGCCTCACTTCCAAAAAGTAGAGCACAAACATAAATGTGGACAAGATGGAACAAAGGTGTGGAACTGTCCACTCTATATAGTGTAGATGATTCCAAAAGCCGGATTTGCTTGACGCACAACAATATCTTCGACGATGCACTGATGTATTGGAGGCTCCAGATGCCCGTTCAGGAATGATTTCTTGAGTACATTGCACAAGGTGTTAGCTAGTGGAAAATATTACCCTTCATCTACATGGATTACTCCATACCAAGGGCAAGGGATGAGCTTAAAGAAATGAAAGCCCTTTGGACATGCATGCCGTTCCCATCTGCAATGACCTACCAAGACGTGGTCGCAAGCTTCGTGGCAGATATGTATATCGAAATAGTCAACCAAGAATGGATTGGTTTACATCTTGCTGGAGGGACATTGAGAGGTAACAAAATTGTACTATTGTTTTCCTAATAATTGTCCTATTATTGAATGTGTAGCACATCTAAGTAAGAATATAACCGACACAAGCCCAACGATTGAAAGAACGATGAATGAAGACATAACAAGCGATAGTACAAGTGTTGGGGATGACGAGAAGCCATCGAAGATAGGGGATGAGGACATTCCTTTGTTACATCGAATTGAAGTGGAAACTATTGCATTGTACTATGTACATAGTTCTTACTAGTCACATTTTATGTGTTGCATATTTTGTCTCACATTAGATGCATATAAATTGAAGGTAAACAATGGATGACGAGAATCATTCGAGTGATCTTGATGAGACACCGATAGAGGAGTCATCAAATGGCACATGTGACACAATATTTGAGAGATCCCTAATATCGTCATGCAGATTTGGAGTGAGTAAATGGGTTGTTACATGAAATTGAAGTGGAAACTATTGCATTGTACTATGTACATAGTTCTTACTAGTCACATTTTATGTGTTGCATATTTTGTCTCACATTAGATGCATATGAATTGCAGGTAAACAATGGACGACGAGAATCATTCGAGTGATCGTGATGAGACACCGATAGAGGAGTCAACAAATGGCACATGTGACACAATATTTGAGAGATCCCTAATATCATCATGCAGATTTGGAGTGAGTAAATGGGTTGAAAGGTCCCTAATATCATCATGCAGATTTGGAGTGAGTAAATGGGTCCCATGCGTCACGAGCTCCCTTTGATTCCTTAACCTCCCACTCTACAAAGCAGCACCTTAGCCAGTCCACCTAGCACGTGTAGATGCAAAGCATGCGACAATGCGTAATTAAAAACCTGTTCCCTCTGTCGGGAAGAATCGTCAACGGTCCAAAACACCCTGCTCTACTGATCACACGCCTTGCCATCGATCCCGCGAGTCCCTCCACGTGTCACTTATAGACGAGGCCGTGTCTCCTCACCTTGTTCTAGGGACTAGGCTAGGATGTGCCAAATTCCGATGCATCATTTTGGTTTTTTTTTGGCTTTCTAAAAGAAATCCTTAGTGTTGTGTTGGGTTAGGGAGACTCCTTTCATTTCACATCGTGGCATGATGGAGACTTACCTTTCATTTCACATCTTGACATGTCTTTACTTTTCTTGAATTCTATTGTTTTAAAATGCTAAAGTGAAGCTTCACCTTCCATAAATTTTACACACATACACATGCTTTTTTTGCATTCTATTGTTTTGGAATGCTAAAGTGAAGCTTCACTTTGCATAATTCTAATAAATTATGTACATACACATATATATTGATTAGTTCTTTTTATTTCACCTTTCATTTTACAACTTCACATGGCTTTACATTTCTTGCATTTAATAGCTTGATTCCCGTCATTGTTAACGATCGAGAAAGTCTCTTTGATTAAGTGGCTACTGATCGAGTTTCTTCCTCACAAAGAAAAAAATCAGAAATACTAGGAGAAATTTTGAGATTTGCAAAATTTTTGGACGACTTTCTCACATATTTCATCAGTTTTTTTTCTATTTGCCATGGTTTGCAATTAGCTACTCTCGATTTTCTATGGGCTCAAGACTAAGCTGAGGCAATCCTTTCCCAAACACAGATACCTAACAATTTTATCATACCTAACAATTTTATCATTTTCTTATTGTTTTTGAAAGAAGTCCTGACCCTTTCACTTGTTTTGACAAAACGTGGCAGGAGATCTTGGGAATACCTTTCTGGAAGAGACCAACGAAGAGGGCAAATTGGACACGTGCGGACCTGCGAGAGTGGTCGCCAAGAGAATTCTTCCATGCTGCACGCGCGCGCGCGCGAGAGAGCGCTCGTTTGCTGTGCAAGAGGGAGAGATTTAGAGTGGACAGAGGACGACGAAGCATCTAACCGAGAAGGTATGCAAGCTTCATTACTGCAAGATCTTCCAACTAAAAGATAGAAGCATGTAATATCTCTCTCTTTCACTCACACACACACACACACACACACACACACACACACACACACACACAGAGGAGGGAGGAATCAAAGCAGCATTTGTTTCTCCAATACACGGGCTCTGACAGCAACCGCCTAGACAATGTAACCAACACTGACGATGGGTTTGTACTTGTCTAGATTCTCCATTGGCCAGTCCTGCCTATCCCTGTACAAGCTGTCATTTGTCCCTTCATCCCCCACAACCAAGTCCAGTTCCTCCACAAACAGGGATTGCTATGGTGCCTTTTGCACCATAATTTGCTACTAGACATTTTTGACTTTCTGGCTACAAATTTCAAAACCTCAAGATGCTTTTATGCCACTTGCTAGGATAGTTACTGATTACTTTCATCTTAGACTCATCTGGTCGCTGTCGCTCATAAAGGCTAAGAGCAAGTAGGGACTGTCCACATTTTATATAGCCTGTAATGGTGATCTGCAAGAGGTCTGATCTGTATCTCAAGATTCTCAAAGACCTGTTGTGCCTTATTAAAATGTGCAGCTTCAATGAGCGGAGCTGATAGTACTTCTGGATCGTTTCTAACATTCCTTGGAGTCTGGGAGCTTCATCTTGTTCTCGATGAGGGAGGACTAGTCCCGATGAGGGAGGACTAGTCCCGGGCAGTCTATTGTCAGTTGACAAACTTGCCAATGCGCGGTCCATTGTTGAATTGTCAGTAATGTCATACATTAGGCAAGTTCATTGCCTTGATCATCCAAAGCAACCCGAAGATTGGCTTGGATGGCAATGCAGCTGCTCTTCTATCCTCTTGATCGTTTGGCTGCTTTTAGAGATTTTGCAAGCAATAAAACTGCCTTCTAAATGAAGGTTTTGAGATAAGCTTAAGGCTGGGTTCAGACGAGCCGGAGGCAGAGAAAGCAGTAGGGCTGTGCATCCTCCGTGGACTGCAGCGATTGGCTGAAGGTATCGATCTTCTCTACCGGACCCACCATGAGTTGGGCGAGTCCCCCCCCCTTCGGAAATTGCAAACTTCCGCCCTCCTTTTCAGTGGGATTTGCGGGCTGTGCAGAAACAGTGAGCGCGCTAGCCCTCCATTCGCCCAAATGCCTGGTCTTCAAGCTGTTCACCCATTACCGCTGGGTGTCTTGTGAACTGGGGAGACGGAGGCATGATAGGAAGCTGGCTTTGCCGCCGCCTTCGTCTGAACCCACCCTTAGTCTCATCTTTCTTGAATGCCACCTTGAAAACGGGCCTTTGGTTGTGTGCTGAAATGCTTGCAGCACTGTTGAAACAAAACGTCATGCTTTGCACTGCCTTGGTTGACATGTATGCTAGATGTATACTTAAGAAAGCGCAAAAGGTTCTTGAGGAGCTGCCTTCTTGGAATGTTAAGTCTAAGAATGCAATGATTGCGGGATATGCCAAACAGGGGCTGGGCCAGGAAGCTCTGGGCTGTTTTCAGCTGATGCGAAGTGATCCTGATGCAACCACCCTATTACACCTTGAAGGCATGTGGCAACTTGGAAGACGCTAAGATGGGCAAAAGAAATCACGATGATATTGTTAGTCAGGGGTTGTTGAGGAGCTTCTTGTACGGAATGCCGACTCTTGGAACACATTGCTTGCAGGATATGTGAAACAGGGGCCAGGAAGCTCTGGGCTGTTTTCAGCAGATGCAAAGTGAGGGCGCCTCTCCAGATGAAATCACCCATGCTTTGGTCTTGAAGGCTATGCTTACATCTTGAATGTATGTGGCATTATGCAAGACGCTGACATGGGTAAATTTTTTTGATGAGATTCTTAGTTAGGAGCTGTGGAAAAAGATGTGCTTGGAAGTGCCGTGGTTGACAAGTACGTCAAGTACTTCAGAAAGCTTAGAAAGAGGAGGATTTATTGTGCCTTTGTGGATTTTCGCAAAGCATTTGATACAACCCCAGAGTTCGACTGATGCGAAGACTACAGGAGATGTGAGCGTCCATAGAGATGATTTGGGGAGTCGTGGATTTATATAGGACAATCGTGGGGCAAGTTCGTACTGCCGAGGGGTTATTTGAGCATATTCACTCCACTGTTGGAGTGAAACACGGATGCCTACTCTCCCCTACATTGTTTGGTTTGTATGGAGATGTGGTTTTAGATTACATTGAGAGGGAAGGTGAGGGAGGGGCTCAACTAGCAGGGGCATGGATTTCATTACTACTATGTAGATGATAATGTGTTGATCTCAGATTCGCCTGAGGGGATGTAGCGACACTTGGATGCATTGCACACATTTGCTAGTGATAGTGGCTTGTTGGTGAATCTTGGCAAGACCAATGTTATGGAGTTCAGCACCCCAACACAATCGACAAGGCGATCTGCATCGACCTTCATATACGGTCAGCACCCGGTCGAGTATACACACAGACATACACTTACGCGACCAATGTGAGACCATAGTAGTCATGGTTGTGTTAATTTTAATACATCCAAGGTAGTGAGTTGAGAATTTTTTGCCCGTGAGACCCCTATGAGGAATGTATGTTTGTAGCATACTATCTTTGGATAATCTGAGTACTAGGACTGTCATGCATTAAATTTAGGCCAAACTTACCCTACATGCAATATGATTTGTATTTAGTTTGTTTCCTCAAGGACAATGTTAAATGTGCCCGGCTACTCGAGTTCTTTGGTCATTGAATTCCGTATTTCCATCACAAACCGGCTCTAGCATCATTGCCACACTCCACGATAGCTAGTGTTGTAGGAAATATCTCTCTTGCCGGTAGAGTTGCAGTGAGGCTAAATATCACCCCCATTGTCAAAATGGTGGCTCTGGTTGTCACGAGGACGTGGCAATTGCTAACCTTAGTTGTTGGTTTCTTCCGATGGAAATGATTAGACATCGCATGGCAAGTGTGAACCGGTTGACGATCGAGAGTTTCACCCGCAATTGGGAAGGGCTGGTCGCCACGAGATGGTCGGGCCAGTCGGCACTAGAATCCGAGCAATAAAAAGGTTTCTAGGCTCAGTTCAAAGTCATTTAGGCCCCTCGCGACACTTATAAGTTGGTGGGTACTAGGAAATTAACTCAAAAGAGGCATAAGGGACACATGGCAAATCCAGATGCATTTGCCAGAAGCATCAACAAGAGGGGGCGCCCATTTCAAGAGAGGGGATTGATTTCAACTTATAAGTGTGCTACATAGAGTGGGTGCAGGTGATCACAGCTTTAATGGAAAGCTTGCCCTCTCCCTTGCTCTATGTAGCTCGACGATTTGCTCTCGCGCATCTCTCTCCCCCCTTTGCACATATGGTAATGCCCCACTAGTTGGGCTTCTCCGATGACCATTTCAATTCTGGGGTTTTTATGTGCGTTTGCCAAGGCCTTCTGTACAGGAACCGGATTAGCTAATTGCTAATCCCCTTCAGGTACGCACAGTTCCATTGCGAAGGAATGCGAAAACAGAGAGTTTTCTTGTGTAAGGTGCAGCGGAAGTGAATGTTGAACTTTGCTCAAGATGAGTGCTCCAAACTATGCTCAAGGTTCCTTTTACTTACGGAAGGGAGAGCCTTCTGTTCTTTAATGAGAGAGTGCAAGTGATCACAAACAAAGTGGACGAACACTGTGAATGAAGGTGCATGAGATTGAGAGATAAATAGAGAAGAATACGACACCAGAATGTTGTTAAACCCTCCTCCGAAGGCCCCACTCTCTATGGCGAGAGCGGTCTACTTATGATTGCACAAATCTCTACAATGCTTGGACTTGCCGACGATGTTGACGACGATGAGAACGACAACGAGACGAGCTGAGTTTTGAAAATGCTAAGGGCTGAAGTCAGCAAATCTTTATCTGCTGTATTCTGACTCTATGTCGGTGACGATGTCGATGACGACGATGCGACGACGACGCGCTGAAAACGCAGATGTTGAAATGTGCGTTTTCCGGGCTGAATCTGCAAACTACGCTGGATTTGACTGTGCAGCGAGGATATGTTGCGTGAAGGTGAGATCTGCGAGGTTCCGGGTTCTACTGCAGGTACTGATTGCTGAAAACTGAAAACTCTGATGCTAACTGAGGTCTTGTCGCGAAGATCTGCAAAAACACTGATGTTCTCAGGCTGATGCAAAAACGCTAGGGCTGAAAACTGCTATCTGCTGTGGAATCTGCTAACGCTAGTGGATCTGCTGTCTGCTGTAGTCGTCGGGGCTGATCTACTGTGCAAAAACGCATGGCTGGTCTATGGTGCAAAAACGCCAGTGTTGATGTTGTGTTGCAAAAACGCTAGGCCTTGCTGGGGTCTTGCTGAGAAGTTGCCTGTTGAGCAAGGTCTCCTGTTGCATCTTCTACCAGAAAGTGTTAGCGCTAGGTTTCTATATATACAAACTTAGCTAAATTGCCCTACCTAGTTTCCAACAAAAGTCACTTAAAAGTAATAAGTGAAAATTGTCAAAAATAGGGAAAATAGGTCTATGCACTGTAAAAATGCTCCTGATGGGTTCTGATGGAAATCTGATGATCATGTTGTGTGCAACCAGAGGATATGCATCTAATCTAAGTGTCTGGACATGCACGGTCTGCGAACAAACTCACAAAAGTGCCAGATCACTTCCTATTCTAGACTGACTGGACTGAACTGCACCCTGGTCATGCTGTAGCTTGTCCACGGACACATAGGGTTGAATGTGTCACGTGACATCCCCTCCTTTCAAAGTGAGGCACTGGTACCGAACTGTATGACGTCAAGGGATATCGCCAATAACATCCGGAATCTTGGAAAGGACTCTTCGCCCGGCCCACTGTGATGCTTGGGGCATGCGAATACTTGAACTTCATAAAGGTTTGCAACGCTTGCTTCTTTGGGCTGCGGCGAAAGCGACAGTCATCTTCAATGCTTCCACTTCATCTAGAGTGATGCGTCTACCTTCTTCAAGAATCTTCGAGGATGAAAATTCTTGAAACCACTTCCACCATGAACATACCCATTCCATGTAAAGTGACTGGAAAAAGACTATTCTTCCAAACAAATTGTGCATGTAATGCAGATGAACAAAGTGACGGAGTGCCAAATCGTCCATCAAACACACGCAAACAATGGGGTCGAATCTTGACTTTCTGATCTAAATCAATCAACTGTGGCAAAACACCATGGAAATGCCGATGCCTGATGCTCAATCCTTCTTGTGCTCTTTTGGATATTGTGTCATGCCAAGGAAGAGACATGGAATGTGAATTCCTTGAATGCAAACATTTCATCTTTTCATGAGTAATCCGCATACATCCGTGCTCATTAACGAGTGAATCCTGATCAATGTACAATATGTCATGCCTATGAAAAGGGATCACATAAAGACGCTGACTAAAATACAAGAAACGATCACGAATGAGACACTCGAACAATGCGTACTGACTAATCATTCGAACACATAGTATTTCCTGTGAGGGTTCTTTGGACCTAGGCTCGAGAGCCAAATCGGTTCTTCCTGAGGGGGTTCTTTGGACCTTGACTCGAGAGCCAAGATCGGTTCTTCGTGATTGATCGAATTTGCAATGAGGTTAGCTTCACTAGAAACAATATCAACTAAACCATCATCCTTATGAACAATCACATCTTGATCACACAAATCATCATGCTTGTAAAAAATCACATCTTGCTCATGCAAATCATCATGCTTGTCATTGTCAGTCAAATCATCATGCTCATCATTATCATGCAATTCATCATGCAAATCTTGTGTGTCAGGCTTTGGAGAAGAAGAGATGGAGAGAGTCTGTTTTTCCCGAATCTCTTGCATCTGTGCCTGCACATGAGAAAAGAATTGGAACAAGGCAGCTTTCCTTTCGTTGTGCTCATGCTCTATGGCTGCCATTTTTTCTTCGTGTTCACACTGTATTTCTGCTTTTCTTTCTGCATTTCTTACTTCGCTTTCTAACATGTTGTCCATCATCATCTTGTCGACGGTCTCCATAGGAGTTAGTGTAATCCTTGGCGTAGATGGGGAAGAGGGAGGGTCAGAAAAACCTCCTGGTGGGGAAAAATCTTCTTCGCCACTCCCATGCTCACCACCTCCATGCGAAGTATCCATTCCGCTTCGGGTGATGACCATCCACTGTGATCTTTGGTTCTTAAGTTCACGAGGAAGTTGGGTTCTTGTGGGTCTTGGGTTCTTGAGGTTCTTGAGGTTCTTGGATCCTTGAGGTTCTTGAGTTCTTGAGTTCTTTAGGTTCTTCTTTCGCTTGCAATCTGTGTTAGAGAAGGATCTTCTCTTCACTCGAGTTCTGCTCTTTTCCGCGGGCGCACCCCTTGGCGGCCTTGCGCTCACACCAAGGTTGCTTTTTCCCACCTCACGTCGATTAGCCGGCCGCTAAGTGCACGGTCCGCGCTCACACCAAGGTTGCTTTAGCCTTTTTCCCACCTCACGTCGATTAGCTGGCCGCTAAGTGCACGGTCCGCTCTCAATGAGTGAAAAGAGGCACAAGGGGAGGCTAGACAAGCCCTTCTTTCTTGGGTTTCCTGTCACTCTTCAAAAACACGATTAGGAATCGACACGCCCAAGAGGGACTTGGGTTACGTGCGACCGCAACAAGGAAAAAAAATTCTGTGGTTCTTTCCTTGAGTGATACAGAACACTGCCAAGCTCTGATACCAATGTAAGGTGCAGCAGAAGTGAATGTTGAACTTTGCTCAAGATGACTGCTCCGAACTGTGCTCAAGGTTCCTTTTACTTACGAAAGAGAGAGCCTTCCGTTCTTTAATGAGAGAGTGCAAGTGATCACAAACAAAGTGGACGAACACTGTGAATGAAGGTGCATGAGACTGAGAGATAGAGAGAGAAGAATATGACACCAGAATGTTGTCAAACCCTCCTTCGAAGGCCCCATTCTCTATGGCGAGAGCGGTCTACTTATGATTGCACAAATCTCTACAATGCTTGGACTTGCCGATGATGTCAACGACGATCAAGACGACGACGAGACGGGCTGAAATTTGAACATGTTAAGGGCTGAAATCTGCAAATCTTTATCTGCTGAATTCTGACTCTATGTCGGTGACGATGTCGACAATGACGATGCGACGACGACGCGCTGAAAATGCAAATAAATCTGTGTGTTCCGGGCTGAATCTTCAAACTACGCTGGATCTGACCGTGCGCGAAGATCTGCTGGGGGAAGGTGAGATCTGCGAGGTTCGGGGGTTCTACTGCGGGTACTGACTGCTGAAAACTGAAAACGCTGATGCTAACTGAGGTCTTGTCACGAAGATCTGCAAAAACGTTGATGGTCTCAGGCTGATGCAAAAACGGTAGGGTTGAAAACTGCTATCTGTTGTGGAATCTGCTAACGCTAGTGGATCTGTTGTCTGCTGTGGTCGTCGGGCTGATCTGCTTTGCAAAAACGCCAGGGCTGGTCTATGGTGCAAAAACGCAAGTGTTGATGCTGTGGTGCAAAAACGCTAGGCGTTGTTGGGCGGGTCTTGCTGAGAAGTTGCGTGTTGAGCAAGGTGCTCCTGCTGCCTCTTCTGCCAGAAAGTGCTAGGCTAGGTTTCTATATATACAAACTTAGCTAAAGTGCCCTACCTAGTTTCCAACAAAAGTCACTTAAAAATAATAAGTGAAAAATGTCAAAAATAGGGAAAATAGGTCTATGCACTGTAAGAATACTCCTGATGGGTTCTGATGGAAATTTGATGATCATGTTGTGTGCAACCAGAGGATATGCATCTAATCTAAGTGTCTGGACATGCACGGTCTGCGAACAGACTCACAAAAGTGCCAGATTACTTCCTATTCTAGACTTACTTGACTGAACTAAACCCTGGTCATGCTGTAGCTTGTCCACGGACACATTGGGTTGGATGTGTCTTGTGACATCTTGCGTGAAAACTCGTCCGATTTATAGGGGAAATGTCCCATTGTGTGCGAGAGCACCTAAGACATGCGTAGGCGTGCTCGCTCCGCTCGAAACGGTCCAAAACAGAGAATTATAGCCTATTGTGTTTTTCTGCAGGTTTAGGGTTTCACACCTAAACTACAGGGAATCGTCAGGGGAGCCTCGGAAAGGCCTTGGGATGCGTGTACAAGGCAGTAGACACCTAACAGTGGCAAAACAGAAAATGACAGCATGCTGAAATTGACCTGCAGCTCATTGGAAAGCTTCCATTCCGCAAGGGAAAGTGTCCTTGACGTGTACTTTCTACCTATAGGGATTTTTGCGCCATTATGTTGGCGAAAATTGGTTCAAAAACCTGCAATTACAGCCATGGACAGGTTTGGACAGCTTGGTGAGGGTTAGGTGGAAGGGTTTGGATTGTTTATTTGCCAGGGAGCCTCGGGATAGCATTGGGTGCTTGTATAAGACAATTTAGAGAGATTTCCCGCAAGGAATCTCGTTTAATTCAAGGGGCAAGTGACCCTACATGTGCGAGAGCTCGAGGGCTATCCACAAAAGTGATCGGAACATGAATCGGAGCGCGAACCAGAGAATTCAGCGTGCTGTAATTTCTTGCCCGGTTTAGTTACCGTGTACTTAGGATTTTGTCCGTGGAGACTTCTACTGTGGTTATGCTACCAAATCGGGTTAGAGTAGGGGAATTTCGGCCCGATAAAAGTGGGTCAGCTTGTAGATGTCTACAGGTTTTTCTAAGTGTAATTACAATAAAGAAATACCGAAAGGGGCGCCAGTCTTTGGGGCCAACAGCATTTGGGGCCAACAGGGTGTCGGTGTCTGCTTGGTAGCACTCTAGCTACCAAGTTGTGAAGTGTCTTGAAGTGGTGAATTCCAGTCACAGTTTTATTCGTGAAGTTCCCTTGTGTCTTAAAGTTGTTAAAGTAAAGAATCGGGTGAAAGCTAAAGTGTACCGCCCTACGGGCCGGTTTTACTGTTCAGAGCTAGGATTATAACATCGATTGGCAACAATATATAAGTGGGGGTTGCTTAGGGCATCAGAATTGATGGGGAAGGGGGTTGTAGGACAATGTGGCAAAGTGAGTGGAGGCAACATGTGTGGCTGGTCAAGAGGCGGAGTTGATGTTGTGGATCATCGTGCAGAGTTGCATGGCTAGAGATCTGGGCAGACATAAGTTGGATAACATCAGGGAGTGGGATGTTGTAGAGGGTTGCTGGATCCAGATCTTTGTAGCTTCTCCTCAGGGCGTGAAGTCTCCTTTGCTGAGTTAGGATCCAAGCTAGACCTGTTTTCACCTAGGTCATTTGTAACCTCCCCTCAGGTCTCGAAGTCTCATTTAGTAAGTCAAAATCTAAGCTACAACTGATTTCACCTAGGGTAGAAACAGGTCCGAGACTACCAATGATAAATTGCCTCTCTTTATCTGCAAAATCTCTCTACAGATCTGCGTCCAATTCGCCCTCAAACCTCAAATCTCCAACTGCAGGTTGTGCATGTTCAATATGCTGTCTTGTGTGTCGAGTTGCTCCAAATGTTTTCCATACTATAATCTCAAATCTCCAGTGTTTGAATGTATGTTTCTATCTTTTAGACATGAACGTCCAACATCAGATTGCATTGGTAACAAACTTGGATACCCCAAGTCAAGATTCTACCGCGACACAGCAGAGATCCACTTCAAAACAGTTCACAATTCACACTTGAGTCGACATGGCCCGGCGTAGTTCTGTGCCTAGAGATATTGGCCCCAAA
The DNA here is from genome assembly GCF_014529385.1 of Adiantum capillus-veneris. Lineage (NCBI taxonomy): Eukaryota > Viridiplantae > Streptophyta > Polypodiopsida > Polypodiales > Pteridaceae > Adiantum > Adiantum capillus-veneris. The sequence goes on along the minus strand of NC_140960.1, from coordinate 69,574,624 downwards.
GACTGACGCCCCTTTTGGTATTTCTTTTTATATTAATCTGTGTTCAAAGTACAAGAGAGTGGGTAGGTGCTCACTCTCAGACTCTGCGTCCAGATGCTCTAAGAAGTGAGGGCCTAACCACTTATTTATTGGTTACAAGGGATGCCCAAAAGCAGAGCCCCAAAAGCAGTAATCAAAAGCTTCTCAAAAATAAAGCAAGCCAAGTCCAAATGCTGTCAATTTGGCCAACGTATTCTGCGAAAATCCATACGCTTTGCCACGTCAGCAAGTCAGCGCAAAAAGCGGGATTTCCGTATGACAATCAATGTGAAAAGCGGAGCCTCCGTACGTTACTGCCACGTCAGCTTGCCGTTGCGTTTTGCGGGCCCATACCTTGCTGCCAACTGGTGTGAGTGTGTCCGGGCATGCCACATACCAGTTTGTGACATACCCCCCTCTTGAAAGCATTGTTATCGCCCTCGATTATGCCTGCAAAACAGACAGAGGCCATAAACTGTCTTAGCAGACACTGACTGTTAGTACTGACGCACTAGGAACAACACATCTAGCACATGTACCAATCGATAGTCACATCAGAGGACATCGCTTGACATCACATGACAAATCACATTAAAAAATCGTTCCAAATCTCAGACCATGATTAATCGACAACGTATTTAGCAATTGCATCTAGATCCAATCGGGACCTCACAAATGCTTGATTAACTAGTCCATATTGCGATCATGTCTACAGAAATTTATGAGACCGAAATGCTGCAGTCATTCCGTCTATCAGTTCCTGCACTTAAACAAGTCAAGTACAAATCAATCAGTATCATTTTCATTATTGGGAATTCTAGTTCATAAAGTCATACAACAGAATATTGTCAGCTCAGCAATATCTCTAAAACCCAAAGGGACATCAATGACTCTATATCAAAATATCGGGGCAATCTGTCGACAAAGGAGCGGAGTGACTCCCCTCTTGTGCATACCCACTGCACTAGATTCGCCCATGCTGAAATCAGGGTTCTATTGGAGTAGACTAAGCTAAACCGAATGCTTCAAGGTAAAGTTCCACAATCTGATAGGTCCTCCTCCTCCATCCACTTCGCATCCAATGCAGGATGGTTCTTGAATTTAACCAAGAACCGCCTCATCACTTTATCTCTTATCTTTCCATCTGTCACGTGACACATCCAACCCTATGTGTCCGTTGACAAGCTACAGCACGACAAGGGTTCAATCAGTCCAGTCAGTCTATATTTAAAAGTGATCTGGCACTTTTGTGAGTTTGTTCGCAGACCGTGCATGCCCAGTCACTTAGTGTAGATGCATATCCTCTGGTTGTGCACAGCACGATCATCAGCATTCCCATCAGAATCCATCAGAATCCTTCAGGGGGATTTTCCAGTGCATTTAGCTATTTTCCCTATTTTTGACATTTTTCACTTATTATTTTTAAGTGACTTTTGTTGGAAAGTAGGTAGGGCAAATTGAGTAAGTTTGTATATAAGCAAACCTAGCGCTAGCACTTTCTGGCAGAAGAGGCAGCAGGAGCACCATTGCTCAATAGGCAACTTCTCAGCAGAACCCCAAGCCCTAGCGTTTTTGCCATAGTTACCAGGAACTGGAAATCGGAACGGGGAACGGCAACATGCATGAAATGCCATTCTATGTTTCGAATACTCACGTTTGAAACATGGAACGGGGATTCGGAACAGGAAATTGGGATGGGAACGGGGACCTGAAAATGGCCATTCCCTGTTACTATGGTTTTTGCTCCATAGCAACCACCTAGCGTTTTTGGACCAGATCAGCCAGCGTTTTTGCTCTTGCAGATCCCTGGCGACAGAAGACTCAACAAGAGACCTAGCGTTTGCTTTTGTTTGCAGGCCATCCGGCGACAGCAGTCATTTTCAGCCCTAGCGTTTTTGATTTGCAGATCAGCCCCAGCGTTTTGCAGATTTACTGCGAGACGGAACATCAAGAACCATCAGCGTTTTCAGTTTTCAGCCCTTAGACACCGCAGATCAAGTCCCGAACCTTGCATATCTCACCTTCCCGCAACAGTTCCTCGCCGCACGGTCAGTTTCCGCAAGGGTTACAGTTTCAGCCCGGAAAACGCAGATTTCAACATCTGCGTTTTCAGCGCGTTGTCGTCGCATCGTTGCCATCAACATAGAGTCAGAATTCAGCAGATACAAGATTTGCAGATTTCAGCCCTTAGAGTTTTCTCCGTCTCGTCGTCGTCTTCATCGTCGGCAAGTCCAAGCATTGTAGCCGAGGCCCTTCCAAGCGGGTATGGCATTTCCTAGGGGAAAACCGTTGGGTTTCAAAGGTAGTTTAGTGAGGTGAGCGATAAGTTACCTAGAGGAGGCAACTCCAAAGGGAAGACCGAAGCAAGTCCCGCAGTACCTGGGCCTCTGAAGAGAGGTACTTGGTCGTTGTCACGCCGAATCCAAGTGGCGAAGTGGGTCTCTCAAGGGATTAGTCATGGTCCTAAGAGTGTAGATAATTCTGAACTCTCGTAGTCCAGAGGAAACTAGTGACAAAAGCGTCTGCCTTCGGTTTCTGGGTGCATAGTCCTGGTCGTTCTTCTTGTATACTTTTTTGGTGTATGAGGGGAGTGGTCGGGCGTGCCCTACCCGACTCCGAAAACAAAACAAAAAGAATTTGTGCAATCATAAGTTGACCGCTCTCGCCATAGAGAATGGGGCCTTCGGAGGAGGGTTTTACGTCGTCTCTGGTGTCACATTCTCTTCTCATCTCTCAGCCTCATGCACTTCCATTCATAGTGTCCATTCACTTTGTTTGTGTCCATTGCACTCTCTCACTAAAGGAACGGAAGGCTCTCCCGTAAGTAAAAGGAACCCTTGAGCACAGTTCGGAGCACTCATCTTGACCAAAGTTCAAACATTCATTCCGCTGCACCTTACACCATCTTTATGTGCCAGTATCTGTTCTGGAACGAGTATCTCCTTGCTTTCCTCCACTTCGGGTTGCTCATCTGGCTCCCCATCATCGGGCACAGTGCCTTTAAAAGGCTTCAAGAGACTCACATGAAAAGCATTGTGAATTCTCCAAGTATCGGCCAACTTTAGTCTGCAGGAGGCATCAAGGTCCATAGTATCTCATGCTAAGCTTTGGAAAAAGGCCGCTCCTTTCTCTTTTTCTTTCTTAGGCGTGCCTTCTCAAAACGTAAGAGCACCCAATCGTCTTCCTTTAATTTCAAATCGCGATGGTGTTGATCTGCTGCCTTCTTGTGTCTTTCCTGAGATTCTGTAAAGCCTCCCGGACCTTGGCAAAAGCAGTGTCCAAGTCCCTCGTGTACTGGTTGGCTTCAAAAATCAGATCTTTCGTGCTTAGGAAGGGTGGAACCTTTGTAGCACCTTCAATAATCTCTTCCTCGTCGAAGAGTGAATCGTGTTATTGTAGGCAAATTCCACCAAAGGTAAAAACATTTTCCATTGAGTCTTCTGATCCGAAATGTAAGACTTCAATAAATCCAGTACGACTGAATTTGCAATCTCAAATCGCCCATCTGTCTACGGGTGGAAAGATGACAAGAACTGCAACCGAGTGCCAATGTTTTCCCAATTAGCCTTCTAAAACAAACTTGTGAATTGGGGATCTCTGTCAGAGACTACTGTCTCAGTCATGCCATGTAATCCGAATATCTGGGCAATGAACAGTCTTGCTAAATGATCTGGCTTGGCTGTTCTCTTCACTGGAATGAAATGAGCTTGCTTGCTAAATCTGTCAATAAAAGTCCAGATACCATCGTGTCCACTCTGTGTCTTTGGGAGATCAAAAATGAAATCCATAGCAATACTTTCTCAGGGGCGGGTGGGAATGGGTAAAGGTTGTAACAATCCCTGTGCTTTATGCCTGTCAAACTTGACCTTTTGGCATACCAAGCATCTGCGTACAAAATCGTCCACGTCCTTCTTGAGTCTCGGCCAAAAGAAGTATCGCTCCACACCTTTCAAGGTGGTATCAAACCGTGGTGACCCATACATGGTGGACAGTGGCATTCGGTTAGAACCTTTTCCCTCACGGCTGTGTAATGCACAACATCGTTTTCTTCATCAAGTAGCCATCCCGAATGGAATATCCCGCTACCACCTCCCCATTCTGTATTCGGTCGTATTCGACCGAATACATCTGAAAAATCTTGATGGCGTACTGATCGACCATGTCCTCGAAGCTTCTATGACGTATTGCGGAAATAGCCAAGACCAACGGCTTTCGGGACAAAGCATTTGCCACCAGCGCACCGCATCTGCTTTTCCGATAGCTGCTTCTGTGACAAGAAGTAGCGTAAACTTTGATGATCTGTGAAGACTGTAAAATCGGCTCCGAGTAGGTAATGTCGCCACTGAGTAAGAGCATCGATAACTGCCAAAAGCTCTTTCTAATATATCTGTGCTGTCAATTCCGGCCTTGAAAACAATCGGTTGTCATAGGCAATGACATGGCCTTCTTGCATTAAGATCGCACCCAGACTACGACTACAAGCATCACAATATACTTCGAATGACTTCTGCAAATCCGGCAAAGTCAAAACTTGTCCTGTAGTCAATTTCTCTTTCAAAGTCTGAAAGGCAGTCAGCTTTGTGGGTCCCCACGAGAAAGGGACTCCGTTTTGTGTCAAGATATGCAAAGGGAAGCAACCTCTGCAAACTTTCTAATGAACCGTCGGTAGTAAGAACATAAGCCCAAGAAGCTTCTAACTTATGGACATTCTTCAAATTGGGCCAATCACGTATAGTCTCAATCTTGGCCGGGTCCATCTGCACTCCTGCTGTTGAGATGATGTGTCCCAAAAAGTGTATCTTTGATAAGAAAAATTCACTCTTCTTTGCATTGATCACCAACTTGTGATCTTGCAATGCCTGAAAGACTTGTAGCAGATGTTCTCTATGTTCCGCCTCATCCTTGGAGAAGACTATAATGTTATCAAAGAAAGTGCCAACAAAAGATTTGTACTCTGTGAAAATCCTGTCCATCATTCGGTTAAAGGTCGCTTGTCACGTGACACATCCAACCCTTTGTGTCCGTGGACAAGCTACATCACGACAAGGGTTCAGTCAGTCCAGTCAGTCCAGATTTAGGAGTGTTTTGGCGCTTTTGTGAGTCTATTCGCAGACCGTGCATGCCCAGGCACTTAGTGTAGATGCATATCCTCCGGTTGCACACAACATGATCATAAGCATTCCCATCAGAATCCTTCAGGGAATTTTCCAGTGCATTTTCCCTATTTTGCCTATTTTTGACATTTTTCACTTATTATTTTAAGTGACTTTTGTTGGGAACTGAGTAGGGCAATTTGGGTAAGATAATATATAAGCAAACCTAGGCTAGCACTATTTGGAAGAAGAGAAGGAGAACACAAGCCATAGGCAGTAGGTTCCCCCTCTCTCTCTCTCTCAAGCAAGACCCTTTCCCTCTTGGTGGCGTTTTTCCTACAAGCAAGACCCTCAGCACCCTAGCGTTTTTCAGCAAAGCTTCATCGCCACAGATTCAACACCCTAGCGTTTTCAGCATGAGCCACAGATCCAATACCCTTGTGTTTTCAGCACACAGAGCATTGCCACACCCACAACATGGACCAGCGTTTTTGACAAGCTAAAACAACGTTTTCAGCCAGCAGATCTCAGCCTAAACCAGCGTTTTTGGCTTCATCAGATTTCAGCCTTCTGGCGTTTTTGGAGAGCAGAGCAAGTACGCAGATTTTCAGCCATAGAGTCGGTCTTGTCATCCCGTCGTCGACATCGACATAGCCTAGACTTGCATCAGTTCTCGTTCATCCACTTTGTACTAGTTTGTGCAATCAATAGTAGACCACTCTCGCCAACGAGAGTGGGGCCTTCGGAGGAGGGTTTTACGTCGTCTCTGGTGTCGTATTCTCTTCTCTCTCTATATCTCAGTCTCATGCACTCACGCACAGTGTCCATTCACTTTGTTTGCGTTCATTGCACTCTCTAATTAAGAACGGAAGGCTCTCCCTTCCATAAGAACAAAAGGAACCTTGAGCACAGTTCGCATCACTCATCTTGAGCAAAGTTCAAACATTCATTCCATTGCACCTTACATCGCTAGAGCATTGGTAAGGACAAAAGGCATCACCAAAAATTCTTATAAACCGAAGCTTGTTCGAAAAGCTGTCTTGTAGACATTTCACAAATTGCTGACGTGTCAAAGCCCTGAAGAATGGAGCCAACTTACAGATGCCGGCCGAGGGGCCTAAACCCTAAGAAGAACAAGTAATACACGAAGAAGTCCTACCAACTTATGGGGACCCCGTCCGATGTGGCCCCAAGTGACATAAAGGGATTAAAATAAAGCAGGACTCACAGACACACACTCACTCAAAAACTGATGACGTGGAAGCTATACGGATGCTCCGCGTTTTGCGCTGACTAATGACGTGGCAACTGTACGGATTTTCGTAAATTACGCTCGTAAATTACGCTGACAGCTTTTTGACATTGCTTTTGGATCAGAAGCTTTTGAGTTCGACGGCTTTTCATGTAAAACTGGCCTTTAAATATGAGGCTAGGGCTCATTCTCTGGCATGCATCTTGGAGAAGGTGCAGAGTTTGGAGTACCGGCTTGTATTGTGTTGATGCAATATAAAGAAATACCCAAGGTTTGGGGCCAATACTATCTAGGGTGGAATTCCGCCACTTCGTGTCGTGTGTCGTCTCTCTCTCTTTCAGTTCAGTTGTTATTGAAGTGCTAAAAGCATAGTCACAAGGGACGCATTCCGGGACGGGGGACGGGGCTGAAATGGATTTTTAGTGTAAAAAAGAGAGCGGGACGGCAAGTGGGGACGGGAAGCCCGAAAAAGGGCGTCCCCTGTTACTATGGCTAAAAGTATGTTCAGTTTGTTCTTTTCTATTGGCACGTGGTGCCCGTCTTGTGACAGACATCTCCCGATTCGGATATGATGATATCCGTTCTTCAAATCGACCCTGGTGAAACAAGAGGATCCCTGTAGTTGGTCAAGAATATCATCGATCCTCAGAATCGAAAATCTGTTCTTGATGGTGATTTTATTGAGAGCTCTATAATCAATGCACATTCTCCAAGATCCGTCTTTCTTCAAAACCAACAACATCGGAGAGCAGTAAGGTGAAGTACTCGGCTGGATAAGACTCTTTTCCAAGAGGTCTTTCACTTGGTTTATAATCTCTTCATTCTGGGCTCGGCTCACACGATAAGGTGGCCGGTTTGGTGGTGTGTTCCAGGTATCAGATCAATGGTATGATCCTCAAGACGAGCTGGTTGCAACTCGCCTGGCAGGCCATCAGAAAAGCAATCGGTATGAGGGTGGAGAAAATCTTGGCATTCTTTATCAAGTTCATACATATTTGTCCTATGTTCATCATTCAACTCTTTCAAAAAGATCGAGTAAACAAACAGATTGAGTTTCATTAATTTCGAAACGGTTGAAGCCGATACAATAGGGACAGACTCGCCCTTCAATTTCACATCAAGTACGATGTTTCGGCCCTTTTCTGTAATCAATGTCGCTTTCTTCGCCTGATAATCGACCACGGCGTTGTTCTTATGGTACCAAGGGACTCCCAGGAGGACATCACAACCTTCGAAGGGCATTATGTAGAAGTCCTCGTCCCCAAATACCCTTAATGCAACCAAAGTTTGCCAATGACAGGTGTAATGGCCACGTCCCTGCCGGGTGCCGCTAGAACTGCCTCTGCTTGTGGTCCCATCCGATTGGGTGTAATCTCGAGCCGTGCCGCCAATTCAGGTGAAATGAAGTTGGCCTTGGCTCCTCCATCAAAGAAAATCAAGGCTTCTTAATCTTTCACTTTGCCCCAAGCTGGGCAAAGTTCCGTACTTTCATCAATCGTGCTTGGGTCGGTATCCATGCAATCTAGAACCAGTCCTGCTTTCATCTTGCCTTAACGTCCACGTTCCTCAGCTGCTCTCGAACTCTCTGGCCCGTCTTCATTCTGTTCTTGATGTGCCTTTTTAGGACACTTCGCGGAGACGTGCCCATGTTTCTCGCATCCAAAACACTTTCCCTCTTTGATGGAATTGGCCCTCTCTCGAAGAGTGTCTCAGGTCGTGAATCCTTATCTTTCTTTTCTTGGGGGCTCTTGTTCTTTCTACTTTCATTATTAGAAGTCTGTTGTGTTCTCTGAGTCAAGATGCCATCAGTGGGGTAAGTCAGATTGCCTGAATGTATGGCAAAGCCCCGTTTCATCAATTCTTGAACATAATTTGACTTTTCTTCTAAGCAGTGATCTCGGATCTTTGTAGGAAGTAAGCAGCAGCAAAACCACTCAATCTGTTCTTTAAACGAGATCTTCTTAAATGAAGAAGCTGGTAGAAAAGAGCTCCAAAATCTCTTGCAATACACTTCCAAAGAATCTCCATTGGTCATCCGAAGATGATTCCAAGCAGTTTGTATATCTCGTTCGTACTCCTGAGTCAGCCAAGAAGAAATAAAAAGCCTTTTGAATTTCAATCATTTAAGCGTAGCTTCCTTGTTCAGTAGAAGAGTGGCCCACCATGTTCGAGCATTTCCCTTGAAGAAAGAGGTAGCCCTCCGAATCTTGGAGTGCTCTGAGTAATGCCCTCCAGAGAAAGCTATGTCAAACTATTGTATGACGGCCAAAGCCCTCGAAGCATCTCGGAATCCAGAAAAAGTGTCAAACTTAATTGATTGTCCACCTTCTTTAAATTCTCTAACTTTCTTGCTTTTATCTTCGAGGAAGTCATACTGGTTGGCTTTATAGAAATGCTGCTTCTTTGCGTAAAATCTGTGATCGTTGGAGTCCGAACTATCTGAGGACGATTCCTCTATTGAACTGTCAGCAATTGGGCGAAACTTAGGCTTCTTTGCCTTTTTCTTGCCCTTTCCGAAGCTTTGCTTTTTGCTTCATATTTTCCCTTTTCTGTCTTCGGTCAGAAGAAGAAGAAGAAGAACTGGATAGTCCTTCAAATCGTACCGTCACAAGACGGGCACCACGTGCCAATAGAAAAGAACAGACTGAACATACTTTTAGCACTTGAATAACCGAGTTCTTCTTTTGTGACTTGTTCTTCTTAGGGTTTAGGCCCCTCGGCCTAAACCATAAGTTGGTAGGACTTCTTCTTTTGTTACTTGTTCTTCTTAGGGTTTAGGCCCCTCGGCCGGCATTTGCAAGTTGGCTCCATTCTTCAAGGCTTTGACACGTCAGCAGTTTGTGACACGTAGAGTCTTCTTCTGCTTTCTTATCGATGCAAAAGTAGATGGACGACCCAAATAACCTCGGAAGTCGGTTCCTTTCTTCTGCTGTTTGTCATGCTTTTTGGCTTTGGTGTTCGCGTCCAAAAGCTGACTGATCTGTGCATCAACCACCTCTTCTAATTCTTGTTTTGTAAACATCCTCGGAGCAGGAGTTTTCTTGAGTGCCGGTTTGATGGGTTTGTGGTCTTCTGCCACTGGGTGTGCACTTCTTCGAAGGATTGCCGAGTCAAAGATTTTGCAAATTTTGGATCCTTCGCAATGTTGATCATCATCTTTGTTGCGTCGTCAATTAATTGTCGACGTTCGATCTCTTCAATCTCTGCCCGAGTAGGCCGTACTCTTCTGAGAATCTTCTTCGTGGTCTCTTCTCGCATCCCCAGATGCAGAAGAAGTCAACTGTTCTCTGTTGGAATCCATAAGTGCCGGGAGAAAAGGATCGGATTTCTCGGTAGAAGAGAAATCGGCCACTTTGATACCACTGTAACAAACGTGGACACCCCAAGTCAAGATTCTGATGAGACACAGCAGAGATTCACTTCAAAATAGTTCACAATTCACACTTGAGTCGACACGGCCGACGTTTCGTGCCTAGAGATATTGGTCCCAAAGACTGGCGCCCCTTTCAGTATTTCTTTTTGTATTAATCTATGTTCAAAGTACAAGAGAGTGGGTAGGTGCTCACTCTCAGACTTTGCGTCCAGATGCTCTGAGAAGTGAGGGCCTAACCACTTATTTATTGGTAACAAGGGATGCCCAAAAGCAGAGCCCCAAAAGCAGTAATCAAAAGCTTCTAAAAATAAAGCAACCGAGTCCAAAAGCTGCCAATTCAGCCAGCGTATTCTCTGGAAATCCGTACGCTCTGCACGTCAGCAAGTCAATGCAAAAAGCGGGATTTCCGTACGGTACTGCCACGTCAGCCTGCCGTTGCGTTTTGCCGGCCAGTACCCTGCTGCCAGCTGGTGTGAGTGTGTCCGGGCATGCAATGTCACCAGTTTGTGACAGCATTTGGTGAATTTTTGGTTCTGTGCCAACCTCAGCCTCAAGAAGTTCAGAGAGGAGGTGCTCAAATTGGTTCACTATAGTTGAGTTGCTCTTCCAACTCTGGACTTCCTTCCAAGTGGCTGTCGTTTTAATGATGAGCTTCATAAGAATTGAATGAAAACTATGCTGCACATTCTCAATAACATCATCTCCTTCTACAGCTGCAGACAGTGTTGGTAGTATAGTTGTCTTGGGAAAGAAGTCATCCGCACCTAATCTATGGTTTTCATGTTTCAACTCATCGTCTTGCTCTCTTAGCTCCAAGGGTTTAGGCATCTGAGTCTGACCATCTTTATCTTCATTCAATCTTCTCTCCTCTTGCATGGGGAGTAGAAGCAGCTCTAGCAACAACTACAGCATCACTCTCTCTTATGACTACCTTCTAATTGGCAACTTTTCCCATCTTAATGTATTTGAAAATTTGCATTTTATTTTATTCTATATGTTGGAGCTCTTGAATAGAAGTTTGCTGCCTTGCTTACTGAATAAAGTGAATGTGCTTGTTGGCGAGCATAGCATGGAGAGAATCAAGGTTGACGGCCTCTTTCCACACATGTACAACCTCTGTTGACGCCTAGTCTAGAGAGCGCAACAGCCCTATTACTTCGATAAGGCATCTGTGCTGGTGATAATGCTATCACCCTCTCATACAGCTCGCTTTCCATATTTTTGACCTTTTCGAGAACAAGAGGTATGGACACCAAAAAAAATAAGCCACTTGATTAAGGGTGCAGGTCATGGAGTGTCTACAATTGCTCACAGCTTACTCGTTTGGGAGCGTGGTCGTACACCTTTTGGCATTGTTTTCAACCGTAACCATTACCTTCCACTGTTTCTTCTGATGCAATGTTTCAGCACTAGCTAGGCTCAGTCTTATAGCATTCCTGGGACATGTTCCAGTGCTTTTTTGAGGTTTCCCAGAAAGTTTGTCGCTTGTTGCTTACCTTGATTGTCTAAGAGCGTTTTCAATAAGCTTGCACGCTCAGGCTACTGAAGTGGTGACCAAGGATTGGCAGAGACCATGATATCTAAAATACGGGCGACTACAAGCATTTGGAGGAAAAAAAGCAACACTGCATAGGCAGGGCGACTACAAGCCTTCGGAGAAAAAAAACCTCTGCATGTGCAATATTATTCAAGGTGAGAAAGACCACTGCAAAGGCAGGGTAAAACGAGGCGAGGTAGGCTTATTCCAAAGCATACCCAATACTATACATATAGGCGAGGGGGCTTGGAGAGACAAAGTGTGCTATTGCATATGGGCTACCACAGACGGAGTCGGTAACTTCTGAAAGCACAGGACACAGAGCATCGCACTTGAACGGCCTTCCATGTTGCGAAACGCAACCTAGATCTTGCCGAACTCTGTACTATTAAACAACAAAATATCTTTCAGACATTTGCTGGTAGGAGTCAAAGAGATGGAAAAAAATAGGAAAAAAAGAAAAAGAAAAAAGAAAGCAAGCGTTGCTTAATTTCTCCTTGATAGGAAAAAAACTGGTGTGCAGTGCTACTACTACTCCTTGACGTCAAATGTGCCATGTGTGACCACAATGCCAACATCTCAAGTGTTGACATGGACGAGACTGCCTGTTAGGTGCAGCGGAATGAATGTTTGCGCTTTGCTCAAGATGAGTGCTCGGAACTGTGCTCAAGGTTCCTTTTGCTCTTATGGAAGGTTGAGCCTTCCGTCCTTAGTGAGAGAGTGCTATGATCACAAACAAAGTGAGTGGACACTGTGCGTGCAAGTGTATGAGATTGAGAGATAGAGAGAGAAGAGAGATACGACACCAGAGACGTTGTAAAACCCTCCTCCGAAGGTCCCACTCTCGTCGGCGAGAGTGGTCTACTTATGATTGCACAATCTGGTACAATGGGAATGCATGTGACTGATGCAAGTCTAGGCTATGTCGGCGATGACGACGGTGACGACGAGACCGACCTAAGGGCTGAAATTTGCAATCTTTCTACTGCTGTCCAAAAACGCAATGGGCTGAAATCTGCTGCGGGTCCAAAAACGCTGATTTTTGGGGCTGTTTCTGTGGGTCTTTGTCGCTGCCTTTAGGCTGAAAACTGATGGTCTTTCCGGGCTGAATTTGCTACTTTTTAAGGGCCTGAATAGGCAGATGCTTCATTGCTGAAAACGCTGCACTGCTGTGGTCGAGAACGCTGCAAAACTCCAAACGCTGTGGTCTGCAAAAACGCTAGTGGAAGGGATATCCAAAAACGCGAGCTGATGGGGGATTCTGTGGCGATGATGCTGAGGCAAAAACGCCAGGCTATGATGCTTTCCAAAAACGCTAGGTGACTTATGCACTCCAGAAACGCTAGGTGGCTGATGGTCTTTGCTTGGAGGAAATCCACCAAGTTCTTGTCGGAGAAGTTGCCTGCTGAGCTTGGCTCCTGTTGCCTCTTCTGCCAAATAGTGCTAGCTCTAGTTTGCTTATATACAAACTTAGCAAAATTGCCCTACCTACTTTCCAACAAAAGTCACTAAAAAATAATAAGTGAAAAATGTCAAAACTAGCAAAAATAGGCTAAATGCACTGGAAAATTCCCCTGACTGATTCTAATGGATTCTGATGGGAATGCTTACGATCATGCTGTGTGCAACCAGAGGATATGCATCTACACTAAGTGACTGGGCATGCACGGTCTACGAATAGACTCACAAAAGTGCCATATCACTTCTAATCTAGACTTGATTGGACTAAACTGAACCCTGATCATGTTGTAGCTTGTCCACGGACACATAGGGTTGGATGTGTCATGTGACACTGCCGTTGTCTCACATGAGTCATTGTTGTGGACTCAAATCTATCACACATATCACTGAACTGTCATAAGTGAATATCAAAATGGGATAAACGATATGGCTCTATTTCATGTACAAGGGCAATGTACATTAACCAATGTTGAAGAGAAGTGCACCAAAACCTGGAACAAAAGAAGCTCCTTGCGGGGAGAAAATGCTCTCAAACAAGCTCACCAGCACTCGTAGTACTCAAGCGCATAAACGCATAAAATCTCTCGCAATAATGTAACAACACTGTGCTTTGCAATCGTCACATTGATGCAAGTCTCAACTGCCAACAGTACATGGAACCCGTAGAGCAAGTGGGAGAACAACTCAACCACTGTCAAAGCTGTCACCAGCGTGTGACTACTATCTATCCTTTTTGTTGATTTCTTTCTTATTATTTATTTACTTTCACTTTTTGGAAACACCCCTCGGGAAATCTAACTGCCCTGCATTGCATAGCTAGTGTGGAACTGTTGAGAGGAGTCCAGGCCTGAGGGCAAGAGAGCACTAAGGTTGGACAAGGACTATGGTTAGCCAAAGTGGGGTCATTGACTAGCCAAAGTGGAATCCTTTGCTACAGAGGCTACATTTCAATTCTGGGTGTGGCTGCAATGTACAAAGGGGGTCAGATGACCTAGAGAGATACAATGGAAGCATCTCCTAAAATTTAGGGAATTGCTATTTTGGGACCTCAATATGTGTTTGCGTCATTACCTCCGGAATGACAAGGGGAACATTTTATTACTCTACCGTGAAGTCAACTGGGCAACCGGTTGGGAGATTTTTAGGCGGCAACCCCGAAACGGGAAATAGGCTGTAAATGTGCCAAGTGGCACATTTCTGTGCACTTTCCTCATGCATGAAGAAGTGGCGCTGAATTTGAAGGAGGGAGGGGCTCATTTGCAGTTTTTGTCACAGGTTAAGAGCTATGGAGTGCTTCCTTTTCCTCTTATGTACAGTGCGGTGCCAGGAGTGATGCCCTGTATGCTACGCACTGCCCTCTTTCTCCCCTATGGCAGTATGTTATGCCCCTCTAGTGGGCTTTTCAATTGACCAATGTACAGTTGTGTGGGTTCATGCACGATTGCCGAGGCAAGAGCCTCTTGCACAGGTACTCGATTAGCTAGCGGCTAATCCCCCGCAGGTACAGGTGATTAGGAGAGGTTTCACGTCTGAAATCTCGTCCGATTCAAAGGGCAAGTAGCCCTACAGGTGCGGGAGCTCGAGGACTTGCTACGGATGTGACCGGCATGCAAAACGGAGCCCGAAACAGTGAATTACAGCCTGCTGTGTATTTTTGCAGGTTTAGGGTTTTGGCCCTAAACGGACCCTAATACCCCCAGGAGGTTCGGGGACGCAAGGGGACCGCTGTACAGGCGATCTGGCGCATTTTCGGAGCTGAAAACAGAGAATTCAGCGTGCTGCTGTCACCAGCGTGTGACTACTATCTATCCTTTTTCTTGATTTCTTTCTTATTATTTATTTACTTTCACTTTTTGGAAACACCCCTCGGGAAATCTAACTGCCCTGCATTGCATAGTTAGTATGGAACTGTCCAGAGGGAGTCCAGGCCTGAGGCCAAGAGAGCACTAAGGTTGGACAAAGACTATGGTTAGCCAAAGTGGGGTCATTGACTAGCCAAAGTGGAATCCTTTGCTACAGAGGCTACATTTCAGTTTTGGGTGTGGCTGCAGTGTACAAAGGGGGTCAGATGACCTAGAAAGATACAATGGCAACATCTTCTAAAATTTAGGGAACTGCTATTTTGGGACCTGAAAATGTGTTTGCGTCATTACCTCTGGAATGACAAGGAGAACATTTTCTTACTCTGTCGTGAAGTCAACTAGGCAACCGGTTGGGAGATTTTTAGGCGGCAATCCCGAAACGGGAAAATGCTTGTAAATGCGCCAAGTGGCACATTCTGGTGCACTTTCCTCATGCAAGAGAAGGTGGCGCTGAATTTGAAGGGGAAAGAGGCTCATTTGCAGTTTTTGTCATAGGTTAAGAGCTATGGAGTGCTTCCTTTCCCTCTTATGTACAGTGCGGTGCCAGGAGTGATGCCCTGCACGCTACGCATTACCCTCTCTCTCCCTTATGGCAGTATGTTATGCCCCTCTAGTGGGCTTTTCAATTGACCAATGTACAGTTGTGTGGGTTCATGCGTGATTGCTGAGGCAAGAGCCTCTTGCACAAGTACTGGATTAGCTAGCGGCTAATCCCCCGTAGGTACAGGTGAATTCAGAGAGGTTTCATGCCAGAAATCTCGTCCGATTCAAAGGGCAAGTAGCCCTACAGGTGCGGGAGCTCGAGGACTTGCTACGGATGCGATTGGCACGCAAAACGGAACCCGAAACAGTAAATTACAGCTTGCTGTGTATTTTTGCAGGTTTAGGGTTTTGGCCCTAAATGGTCCCTAATACCCCCAGGAGGTTCGGGGACGCGAGGGGACCGCTGTACAGGTGATCTGGCGCATTTTCGGGGTTGAAAACAGAGAATTCAGCGTGCTGCAGATTCTCGCCAGTTTTTGCAAAGTGCCTGTATGCGTCGGGAAAGTCATACAATGCGTTGGAATACTGACTGTGAAGGATCCTATTACAATTATGCTACCGAAATGGCCGGAACAGTTGAAATTCAGCCAAGTTTGTACGGGGCAGCTTGTGGGGAACCACAACGTTTATTCCCTCTTTTAAACAATAAAGAAATACCGAAAGGGGCGCCTAAGTTAGGGGCCAATTTGGTGTCGGTCTACTCATACAGGTGCAATCTAGCAGCCTGTATCAGATTGCACCTGTATCCCTCTCCCCTTTGTTGTGTCTTGAAAGTACAGGTAAAGTGGGCGACAAATTAAATGGGTGAAAGCAAATAAGGTTTAAGTCTAAATTCTACCGCCCTTTTTGAAAGTACAGGCTGGTTTCATGGTTCCATCGCTGGGATTAAATCACTTTTTCCCATAGAAGTGAGCCTTGGTCAGGTTGGGCTTGAAGACACAGGGGATCATAGACTAGACACAGGGAATTGCAATTATGGCTGACAGACAAGATGATGTGACTGAAGAGGTTTCCTCTTCACAGGGTCAACAGACACATGAAGTGGGTGAGTCTTCAAGACCACCACAGACGGATGATGATATATTCAGGACCTAGTTGGCTACTGCTGTGGCTATGCTCACACAAGTAATGGAGAACCCGAGGTTTTTAGCCTTTCTGCAACCTCCTCTTCCGTCTCACCAAGTTGGGTCACTGGATCATATTCAAAAGCCTGTTAAGGCTCAAGCATAGGTGATTCATACTGCAGAGTCAATGGAAACACCTGTGCACTTAACGGAGAATATGTGGTCTCCACAACCTGTGGCTAAGGTGCAAGAACAGGTGACTGAGATGCCAGTCTTTCAAGCTGTACCGGTTCAGCTTTTTCAGCAGCCTATAGCTGGTTCTAATGGGCAGGGAAGCAACCTACAGGCTATGCAACAAGTCTTCCCACCACCTTCAGTACACCCTGGCTATTTTGGAGGTGGATCGGTATTCCAGAGCATGGCTGGTCATGCACGTGGAAATCAATTTTACACGCCAGGAACAGTGTTTGGGGGTGCTCAAACGATGATGCCTAACCCCATGTATGGTGTCACGGGCATGCTACCAGGGTTTCAAAGCACTCAGGGCCAATTTGGGATGCCACAGGCAAATTTTGGTATGGCTGGAATTACAAATCAGCAGCCAAATATGGCATTTCCAGGTCAACTTAATTGCGGTCAGGGAACACAAATGAACCCTAACAGTGTTCCCATGTTTCAGTCACTTCCATATGACAATTTAACGCCGCTGGAGAGGCCAACTCCGTACAAAGAAGGTGGCAAAGGTGTGACGTTCACGACCTTTACAGGGTTTGATGACAGGAAGAAGGCTCTCTCATTCCTCGAGCAGTTTGACAAGGCCTATGTAGGGGGAAACTTTACAGAGTCTTCAAAGGTCCGCGAGGCAGTCACTCTCTTGACGGGGAATGCGGGACAATGGTGGACAACTTTATTGCTGCAAGGGCAAGCTCCGTCCACATGGATTTAAGCAGATTTTTGCAGCAGCATGGTTATCTGATGACTTTGAAGCAGATGTCATGACAGAATGGCACCAACTTAATGCTGCCACTTGCAAGAATCTGGATGACTACAATCGGAAGTTTTGGAAAGCTCTATTCCAGTAACTTCCTATAGGTTTGTGCCATTGACAGAACATATTGAAAAATGCTGTTGTGGCCTAGCCAAAGGATTGAGAAAGTATTGCACGAAGACCAAAGTCACTACTTTGATGCAGCTCATCGAGGTAGCAAACACCGGCAATGGTTTGCTCAAGGGAGAAGATTGTGAATTTAATACTGGCATCAAGGAAGGATCAACCAAGAAAAATTCAGCGAAGAAGTATGTTCCCAAGGAGGTTCCTAAAGTGACTCAGGAGCTAGCCAACGCAAGGAAAGACAGAGCACGGCTGAATCAGAAAAGGGACATGCGAAGAAATGGAAAAGACGTTCTCCTCGCAAGTCGGAAGAGCAAAAGAAGGTCCTGAGGTCAGAGAACAAATGCTTCATCTGTGAGCAGCCTGGCCACATTGCTTACAATTGTCCTACAAAGGAAAGGCCAGCTGATTTTGAAGACAAGGAGGACAGGAAAGGAAAGAAGCCCATGGCTGGTCTAGTGCCAGATATGGTGGGCGATAAGCCAAATTCAGATGCAAGTGAGCTTTGCAGAGCATGGGGAAAGGTCAGGGATCAAACAGTTCTTATCTTCTTTGATCCAGGTGCCAAAGCCAACTTCATTTTCCCAGAATTGGCTTCAAAGTTGGGAATCAGACCTGAAGAGATGGGGTATACAGCAGAGGCAGGTTTGGCATGTCCTGGCCATACAGAGGCTGTGACACCCATTATCGGAAAGTTGCGCCTACATATCCAGTCCTATGTAGACGCTGAAGAATTTTACATCATGCCACTGGACGGATGTGATGTGTTGTTAGGTATTTCTTGGTTATTTTGTGTACAGGGAATCATGGATGCCTACAACAAAAAGATCACTGTACAGAGCAGGCGAAAGACTCACATTCTGGACGTAAAGCTTAAAGGGGAGTCTATTCCCACTGTATCAGCTTCTGCTATTACTTATGTAATGAAAAAGCATCTTTCTGCGTACTTGGTTTTTGCACGTGAAGTGTCAGATTGTGATGAATCAAATTTATCTGTGCTAGATAAAGAAAGGTCAATGCTTTTACAACAGTATAGTGACCGTTTTTCCGATTCATTACCGTCTCAATTACCGCCAGAGAGACCTAAGGACCATGCGATAGATTTGGTGCCAGGCAGTAGCCCACCAAATAAGCCTCCGTACAGGGTTAGTGCGGCTCAGCAGGAAGAGATAATGGGCCAAGTACAGGAGCTGTTAGAAAAGGGGCTGATTCAGCCCAGTTCATCTCCATTCTGTTCTCCAGTGTTGTTGGTGCAGAAAAAGGATGGCTCATGGCGTATGTGCATCGACTACCGTGCACTGAACAAGAATACCATCAAGAATAGGTTCCCTATACCTAGAAATGATGACATTCTGGACAAATTAGCAGGAGAAGCTATGTTTAGCAGGATAGATCTAAAGAGTGGGTACCATCAGATCCGCATTAGATCAGAGGATGTGCACAAGATTGCTTTTAGAACAACGTTTGGCCTTTACCAATTTTTAGTGATGCCCTTTGGTCTCACAAATGCTCCTGTTGCGTTCAATAGGATGATGGACAGAATTTTCCGTCCACACCAGCAGTTTGTTGGTACATTCTTTGATGACATGATAGTCTACTCAAAGAATGAAGAGGAGCATAGGCATCACTTGGCCATTGTGTTCAAAGAGCTACGCAGTCATAGGTTGCTCATCAATGCAAAGAAAAGTGAATTTTTTCTGGAAGAGATCCACTTTCTGAACACATTGTCTCAAAGGATGGTGTCAGAATGGATCCTGCAAAAGTTGAAGCGATCAACTCATGGCCAGATTTAAAGACGGTGCACGATGTTTGAAGTTTCTTGGGACTATGCTCCTAGTACAGAAGGTTTATCCGAAATTTCGCTGAGTTGCTTCACCTTTACATGCTCTTCAAAAGAAGGCAGTCACCTTTAGATGGACACAGAAAGAGATTTCAGCTTTTAATCTATTAAAGGAAAAGATGACTTCAGATCCAGTCATTGTGTTGCCATATCTTAGGAAGTCATTTGTGGTCCAGTGTGACGCCTGTGGTAGTAGCATTGGTGCAGTGCTAATGCAAGATGGCAGGGTAGTAGCCTATGAGAGCAGAATTTTGCAAGGGCCAGAGATGACCATGCAGGTCTATGAGAAAGAGTTACTGGCTGTGATTCATGCGCTCTTAAGTTTGAAACACTACCTGCTAGGTGCAGACTTTGTTGTCCAAACGGACCATCAGACCTTGCGATACTTCTTGACACAGACAAAGTTATCTGAAAAGCATATGCGATGGGCAACTATCTTGTCCATGTTCCATTTTCAGATTGTGCATGTGGAAGGCAAGAAGAACGTTGTGGCTGATGCCTTGTCAAGGAAGCCACAAATTTTAGCTATGTCAATTCCTTATCATCATGCACTTGATGATATGAGGGAACAGTATGAAAATGATGAAGATTTTGCAAGGGTCTTCGAGCAGCTAATGGATGGACAACGTCATGAACACTATCTTCTCAAAGATGGGTTCATGATGATGCATGGCAGATTGTGTCACAAAGCCATTGCGACGCAAAGTTATGGAAGAGAGCCATGTCCCACCGTATGCAGGGCATCGTGGTATCGATGCTACAGTTAAAGCGGTTGAGACATTCTTCTACTGGTCTACATTGAGAAGAGATGTGGATGCCTTTGTGCGAGAATGCCTAATTTGCCAGAAGGTCAAGTTTGACAGGCAAAAGGCACCAGGGTTATTGCAACCACTACCTATTCCAGATAAACCATGGGAAAGTATTGCTATGGATTTTATCTTTGATCTTCCGAGAACGCAGACAGGAAACGATGGTATTTGGACCATCATTTGCAGATTCAGCAAACAGGCTCATTTTATTCCTGTCAGGAAGAAGATAAAACCAGATCAGATGGCACGCTTGTTTATGAGCAATATTTTCAAGTATCATGGCATGCCACAATCGATTGTTAGCGATCGTAATCCACGCATGACAAGTTTATTCTGGAGAGGCTTGTTTGAGAATATGGGCACCACACTCAAATTCTCTTCGTCATTTCATCCTCAAACAGATGGGCAGTCAGAAGAGGCAAATTCTATTGTCCTAGATCTGCTTAAGTGCTACGTGTCAGAGCATAAAGGAAAGTGGGAGTACTATTTGCCATTGGTGGAGTATGCATACAATAATACAGTGCATTCATCAACTGGCAAGGCACCTTTTGAGATAGTTGAAGGTGGCAAGAAAGTTCCTCCCATACTGCATACAAAGGACAAGATATTTGAAGCAGATAAGTATGTTCAGGACATGGATGAAATGTACAAGAAGGTCAAAGTGGCCTTAGAAAAGACTCAGGCAAAGCAACAGAAAGTAGCTGATCGTCACCGTCGTGAAGTGGTATTTTCACTTGGTGGTTGGGTGCTTCTACGCTTTGAAAAGGCAAGGTTAAAGAAGATGAAGGGCAAGGAAAGATTGTTTCCTAAGCTCAGCATGCGTTACTATGGGCCTTTTCAAGTGTGCGACATAATCAGTGATGTTGCATATAGGCTGAAATTGCCTGACAGTTGGAAGATTCACAATGCGTTTCATGTGAGTCTTCTCAGACCCTATGTGGGTGATGTGCCAGAAGATATGCCAGCTGAAGATCAGCCGGAAGTCGAGGAACTTGACGAGATCTTGGTCCCGGAACAGATTTTGGCACATAAAGAAAGAAAAGTGAAAGGCAAGGTTGCTAGGCGTTACTTGGTAAAGTTCAGAAACTATCCACCAATGGATGCTAAGTGGATGGAAGAAGGTGAACTTGCAGAGTCACCAACTGTGTTATCACTTTACCTTGAAGCCTCCGATTTGCAGCCTACGTTGACCCCTTCAGTTTCAAAGCTACATGGATTGTCAGTGTGACAATAGCTTTTGAAACAAATGATGTACATGGTATTTAGAGTGAGTTCAAATCAAGTACATGTTACATGAATGTTAGAGCTGTACAGATTGTCAGTTTGGCAATTGCTCTTATGGAATGTCCAAAAGTTTGATTAGTGCTATAGAAGTGAGTATTTCTTGTCAGTTTGTCAAGGATACAGTAATTGCTTCTATTAAAGGGTGCATGTGTAACTGCATTCTTAAACTGTCGGTTTGGGAAGTGTTACTGGGCCCAACGTGTACTATAAGACAGTGGCAAAATGTGTAGCTACCATTTTGTCATTGGAAAGTTAGTGACTCAAAGCAATGGCAGAGTGCGAAGCTACCACTATGTCATTGGGACAAGGTTCACACGCAGGCAATACATGTGTCGACGAGGTGTTGAATACACCAGGGTTGACAATAAGCATGTATGTGTCGTACATGTGTCGACAGGTGTTGAATACATCAGTGTTGACTGTGAGCATGTACGACATAGATGCAAACGAGGATGTTTGAGAT
The DNA here is from genome assembly GCF_014529385.1 of Adiantum capillus-veneris. NCBI lineage: Eukaryota > Viridiplantae > Streptophyta > Polypodiopsida > Polypodiales > Pteridaceae > Adiantum > Adiantum capillus-veneris. The sequence continues at coordinate 69,552,914 of NC_140960.1, read as the reverse complement.
TTCAAGAGGGGGGTATGTGACCAGCGTGTGACTACTATCTATCCTTTTTGTTGATTTCTTTCTTATTATTTATTTACTTTCACTTTTTGGAAACACCCCTCGGGAAATCTAACTGCCCTGCATTGCATAGCTAGTGTGAAACTGCTCAGAGGAGTGCAGGCCTGAGGGTAAGAGAGCACTAAGGTTGGACAAGGACTATGGTTAGCCAAAGTGGGGTCATTGACTAGCCAAAGTGGAATCCTTTGCGATAGAGGCTACATTTCAATTCTGGGTGTGGCTGCAGTGTACAAAGGGGGTCAGATGACCTAGAAAGATACAATGGCAGCATCTCCTAAAATTTAGGGAATTGCTATTTTGGGACCTGAAAATGTGTTTGCGTCATTACCTCCAGAATGACAAGGAGAACATTTTCTTACTCTGCCGTGAAGTCAACTGGGCAACCGGTTGGGAGATTTTTAGGCGGCAACCTCGAAACGGGAAATAGGCTGACTTGGCACATTTCTGTGCACTTTCCTCATGCATGAAGAAGTGGCGCTGAATTTGAAGGAGGGAGGGGCTCATTTGCAGTTTTTGTCATAGGTTAAGAGCTATGGAGTGCTTCCTTTCCCTCTTATGTACAGTGCGGTGCCAGGAGTGATGCCCTGCACGCTACGCACTGCCCTCTCTCTCCCCTATGGCAGTATGTTATGCCCCTCTAGTGGGCTTTTCAATTGACCAATGTACAGTTGTGTGGGTTCATGCGCGATTGCCGAGGCAAGAGCCTCTTGCACAGGTACCCCCGTAGGTACAGGTGATTCGGAGAGGTTTCACGTCTGAAATCTCGTCCGATTGAAAGGGCAAGTAGCCCTACAGGTGCGGGAGCTCGAGGACTTGGTACGGATGCGACCGGCACGCAAAACGGAGCCCGAAACAATGAATTACAGCCTGCTGTGTATTTTTGGAGGTTTAGGGTTTTGGCCCTAAACGGACTGTAATACCCCCAGGAGGTTCGGGGACGCAAGGGGTCCACTGTACAGGTGATCTGGTGCATTGTCGGGGCTGAAAACAGAGAATTCAGCGTGCTGCAAATTCTCGCCAGGCTTTGCAAAGTGCCCGTATGGGTCGGGAAAGTCATACAATGCGTGGGAATACTGACTGTGTAGGATCCTAGTACAGTTATGTTGCCGAAATCGGGCCGGAACAGTTGAAATTCAGCCAAGCTTGTGCGGGGCAGCTTGTAGGGAACCACAACGTTTATTCCCTCTTTTAAACAATAAAGAAATACCGAAAGGGGCGGCTAAGTTAGGGGCCAATTTGGTGTCGGTCTTCTTATACAGGTGCATTCTAGCAGCCTGTATCCCTTTCCCCTTTGTTGTGTCTTGAAAGTACAGGTAAAGTGGGCGACAAATTAAATGGGTGAAAGCAAATAAGGTTTAAGTCTAAGGTCTACCGCCCTTTTTGAAAGTACAGGCCGGTTACAAAAGCTCCCTAAATTGTAGCCACTGGGGAATGTAGACGCAACTCGCTAGCGAAAGTAGCTACAATCACTTTCTGTTCGTGCTCTAGTCTGATAGACGCTGTTGCGCTTAGACTATGCGGACGACAAGCATTGCTTAGTTTCTCCTTGATAGGAAAAAAACTGGTTTGCAGTGGTACTACTACTACTTGAAATGGGGAATGCAGATGCAACTCGCTAGCGAAAGTAGCTACAATCACTTCCTGTTCGTGCTCTAGTCTAATAGACGCTGCTGTGCTTCGCTGTGCCACTATGTCAAACTGCAACGAGTTGTGTGGTGACAAAAGACTTAGGATTACTTGGGAAGCTTGGTTCCTTTGAACTGCTAGAAGAAACTGAAAAAACATATATTATAGTACAACAAAATGTCATATTAAACTGTGGTGTGGATTGTAAGATTGCCTTTTAAGTTGATTAATGTAATTTCTTTTTACTATTGATTTAGCTAGACAATGTTGTTTCCTGTTGCTGTAAAATTAACATAGTAGATTGTTGCCCTTTTTGTTATGTTTGTGGGCAAGGAAGGGAGAGGAAAGAAACTTGCACACTGGTAGAGCTATTTCAATTGTAATGGCTACATCAAGCTTCATAGAGGTAAGAGCAGAGAGAAAGAAAAGGTCATCGACTTTAGCGTACTAAGTTGCATTACACATACAGAATTTGGGAGCTAAGGTTTTTTCCAAAAATTTACTTCTTTGCAATAAATTAAAGAAATCCTCTTTTACTATGAGCATATTAGTTAATTAGTTTTACTTTTTAGCTTGAGGTTTACGCTCATGATTTTTTCTTAGAATATTGATAGCTTATTTGATGAAGTAGATTAATTGATTATGATTTTTTTTTGAGAGTATCAATAAATCGATTGATCATGATTTTTTCGAAAAGCATCAATGGATTAATTGATCAAATGGTTTTTTGGATGTTTGAATATGTTATGCTCCAGTCTTTCTTTCTTTCTTACTGTTGTGAATATTTGACTGAGGTACTCACAGGGTTGAAGGCTCCATGTGAGTACGTCAGCATAATATTTTGATACAAGAACTCAAGGTGTAAGTCTGACGCAAGGAGTGTTAGACGTACAACATGTTGACTTCTTTTAAAATTTTGAAAATGGTGTATTGATGACAGTGCAGAAGTTTGCTAAACTTTCATTCATTAAAATCATATTCAAAGTATAACTTGCAGTTGTTCTTCTTATTGTGTACATAAGAGAGAGAGAAAGATAACGAGAGAAAGAGCATGAACAGACTGTAATGTACTATTTCAATGCATAGTATAATCATCTGGTCGGCTTTGTGCGCCAAATCCATCTTAGATGGTAATTGCTTCGTGGAAACTTTTAATCGTAAACAACCTATTTTTCTTTGTCGGATGCTCTCAAACTCCGCCGCTACCTTATGACAACTCTGTTTCTTGTTGCTAAAGCAACGTGCTCATCTTCAAATAGAGCCATCCAAAAAATGAACATTCTTGTGCTTGATTTCAAGAAGTATGTATAATGTTACACTCTTACCAAGGTAGAGTTTACTACAATGAAAAGGAGAACGGCTGTGAAACGTAAGCTTGATCTACCCAATGATCTAAAAAACACCAGGTAACAATAGTGAAGCACATAGTTTGATGTAAATTAGGCAAAGCCCGTGACTCCAATTGTAAGCTACGAAATATGTCTAGCAAACGAGCAACAACAATAAACAGACTGACATCGATCCAAGCACTGTGTAAGAACGGGAAAAAGTTCATTCACCTTGTGAACTACTAAGAGACTAGTACTTATTCACATCTAGAAACTATTTGCTAAAGCTGTTGCAAATATATGGAGGAAGTTAGTCATAGATAAGAGTATATCATTGCAGATAGACTCATTTAACTTATGAATCCGATTGGGCCGCTCTTTAATGTGCGAAGCAACTTTGATTTGTCCTATTTACTGCGGCCATCCATATCAGTGTTTGAGGTATGATAAATGAACTTGGATTTCGCTGCCTAAATGTAACTAAGACTCCCTATGGTGTCAAACTTACACTCACCCAAGGACTCATCTTCTAGAACTCGCGAAGCTATTTGCATACACATTTCAGCCGACCTTGTAACTCTTGTTCTCTTCGAGATAGATTTGGTTGCCTCTCTACAGCTGCTTTCTTGCAAGCTAGAGGAGATGCCACATTGCATGCAGCTAAATGGGTGGCTGGACCTGCAGAATGTAAAAGCAACTAGACATTCTAGATTGCATGCATGGCTACTAATGAACGGTGTGAAGCTGTAGACAAGGGGCTTATTATAAGCTGCTCAGCAGTGAGCACAAGAAGAACTAAGTCCTAATAGCAAGCTGGGTCAAGCGACATAAAGACTTACTACTGTGATTTGCTCTTTCGGAGCAAAGCTGTATGAGCAGCTCAGGCAACATTAACGTGGAGGCAATTGTCTGTACATGGATCTCTGATCTTCATCGTACCATTGAACAAGATCCAGCCACCATGCAAGATTCTATTAGGTAGGACCACCTCCCTTGCGAATAATCTGTTCCTGTTGCCATTCTCTAGAACAGTCTGTTGCTAGATGCTTTGTCCCATGACATCCAAGCCACCACTTTGGTCTACTCATAACTACAATCCCTTGTGCATATAGTTGTCACGAGACTGTGACAAAACACTAACTTTATTTGTTGGATTCCTTTCCTTCTATTTAATTTTTGGGACCCTCTTTTTGAAATCACAAATGCTCGGACATTGCATGGCCAGTGTGAAGTGGCCAATGGTCGAGAGCTGCACCCAGAAGAGTCAAGACCACATAGCCATGAGATGGTTGGGCTGATCGGCATTGAAATTTGACTAGTGAACGAGTGGCTAGGCTCAATCAAAGTCTTTTAGGGTCCTCAACGAGAGTTCATAAGTTGGTGGGTACTAGGAAATTAAACCAAATAGACAAATTGGTCAGCTAGAAGAGCCTCTGCAAGGCACCTTAGCAAGGGGGGGGGGATCCAAATCAATTTGGGGTTGATTTGGGTTGATTTTTGACTCAGTGTGACTACAATGTGTGTAAGTAGTGGATGCACGTGGTCACAGCTTTAATAGAAAGCTTGCCTTCTCCTCTGTCTTATGTAGCAAGTTAATTCCGCTCTTGTGCATTTCTTTCACTTTTTGAACACATGTTCCTGATGCTCAGTTCAAGGGACTTTCATTTGTTATTCATAGTTGTAGGGATTCTATGCTTGATTGCCCGTGCAAGAGCCTCTTGCACAGGTACCGAAACAGCTAATCACTAATTCAAAGCAAGTACACACACTACAAGAATGATTAAGAAAGATTTCTTGTGCAAAATTTTGCCCAAATCAAAGGGCAACTAACCCTATAGGTGCGGGAGCTCCAGAGGTACCCACAGGAGCGACATGCACGCAAATTGAAGCACAAAACAGAGAATTACAGCTTGCTGTAATTTTTTACAGGTTTAGGGTTTCGGTCACTTTTGATGCCTAAATGTCCCAAGAGCTTCAGGAAAGGGAATCATCGAGTAGGAGTTTTGGTGCAATTTAGAGACCAAAAACAATGTATTTAGCGTGCTGTAATTTCTTGCCAGGTTTATAAAAGTGCTCTAAAGTGCATGGGAAATCACCGTCTACTTGATCTATTGACTTCTACTGTTATTATGCTACCAAAATCATGCTAGAGTAGGGAAATTTCAGCCTAATAAAAGTGGAACAACTCGCAAAAGTTTTCAAGTATTCTCTAGTGCAATAACAATAAAGAAGTACTGAAAGGGGTGATAATCTTTGGAGCCAACAGGGTGTCTGTCTACTTGGGAGCACTCTAGCTACCAAGTCGTGGATTGTTTTGAAGTGGTGAATTTTAGTTTTGGAGGTTTATTACTTTGTGTCGTATAGTACAGTGAAAGTGCGGTGGTTTATTTATACCGCTGAAAGCTAAAGTTTACCACCCTTTGGTAAGGCTACAGGCTGGTTTCAGTAGCATTCATTTTCCCTCAAAAGTGATAGTATCTGGAAAGCCTCTACAAGGAAAGGTTGGTCCCCCCTTCGCAGATAACATGGATGTCTTTCGAATCAATGGCTGCTCTTTTGATGTCGCAGGTATCTACTTGACGAGACTTTCTCCTCCTCACCCATATTCCCCATTGAAAATTGACAAAGAGTGAGCAATGAGAAAGAAAACAAAGAAGCACCTGTAAGGAGCATGTGAAAAAAAAACATTGTACGGGTCTCTCTCTTTCTCCCTTTCTCTATCTTGCTTTCTCTTTCTCTCTTTGTCTCAAAAAATTGGAGCTTCTGATCATTTGCATTCGATATAATTGACTAGAGGCTCATATGAAGAGATATAGAAAATACTTTGAAAAATATACAATGAGACTGGCTACTTGCAGATCCCTAATTTGCACGTGCTTCACATATAAATTTGTTCATCCTTTTCTTGTAGTTCTTTCTTGTATTATGATGCTCGCAATTCCATCGCGGCTTATACTTTGGCCATTTTCTCTTGCATCTCTCTAATCTTCGGCTCATTATATGTGGACCAAAATCCCAAACCAAGCTACAAGATGCATCCACGAACAAGGATACTCTAATCAAGAAGTGGAATGTAGCTAGTTGGGTTGTAGTAAGGCTGCATATATCTACCAAGGCTCTGCTCCCCTTAGCCATTGTAGGAAAAACCACCATGCCCAATGCTATGCGCCCGGTTTATGTTAATCATCTGTTGTATAAGCCTCCTACAATAGTTTCCAGAAGCTAAGCAACCGTGGAATCCCTAGGTTGCATCCCCAAAATCATATATATCTACTTTGACATTTCCTTGATGTGGTGCTCTAAAAAAAAGAAAAAGACATAGATCTACAATACAGCTACGCTGTGAGACGGCCAAGAAGAATCCAATCAAACCAGCTTTCCTAAGGCCTTACTAAGCACATACATACTTTTTACATGCTACGATGTATTGGCGTTAACACTAGAATGGTAACCTAACAGGACATAAAAGTGTCCTTTTAGGGTTTTGGGAAAAAATTCCAAAACAATAGTAGATCCACTCATTTTGAAAAATCCTTTCATGAGCTTATAGTTCAATAACTACTACATATGGAAAAAATGAGAAACTTGTAATTTTTCTCATCCCTTGGTCACTACAAGCCTCCAAAGTTGATGGACCAGTGCATTTTGCCCAAAACAGCAATTTCTTACGGTTGATTGCATATAAATAACTTCAATGGGTTGGTTACCAAAAAATATGGTTGCTTTTACCTCACTTTTTTTTTTTTGGGCAAAAAAAATAGGTACAAAAAAGTTGCATTTTTGCCATTCTGCGGACCTATCATCAAAGTTTCTATAGTCACGCCCAATACAGATACTATATACATGTTTTCTTAGTTCCCTTTGGGCCTTTGGATTCAAAGGAGCCATGGATCATGTCAAAAGGATAATGGATCTCTTACAATTGGAACCTTGGGGGCAATTGTAAAGTGCTAAATACAGCAAACATGAAAAAATTGGGTTTAGCATTATGACCTCTAGAAACCCATAGAAACTACTCAATATCTAGCCAAGTTTGTAGTCTATGATTAGATATGGTTACTACCTACAAAATACACACAATTGGCTTAAGAAACTAGCAATATTGAGAAAGTTATACTTGCTACTCTAAAATGTATCGTATTCTTCAGCAATCAAAAAACTCAACCATCATCATATACTATGCTATATAGCATATTAGGTCCCCCAAAACTCAAGGAAGATTAGCTTTATGTTATACATTACACTTACACAATCAAAATTGAATTTGGATATCAAGAAAGCCACCAGAAAAATCATAAAAGTGCTAATTTTGGCCAAAAAACAGGACTATGCAATTCTTGTAAATTGGTCATAACTTTCAATTTTAACACTTAGCTCTCCCTACAAGCATCAAAACATGTTGAGAACTATGAAGGCCTAACCTCTAGCCATCTAAACGTCACAAACATGAAGTTTAGAGTGGTATAGTTGCCAAAAATTGAAAAAAAGCCAAAAACAGGACCCGTTTTTTCACACAGTTTAAGTTCAAAAATGTTGTGCAAGAGTAAGGTTAATGGTGAGATCGATACTCCAAAAAAAATGCAAAGTTTTTTTCAGCTCATAAGGCAAATTTGTGGATATATAGCACCTAAAAATTCATTTTCATACTCTTCAAATAATTCAAGCAAAATGGTCACTTAACAGGACACAAAAGTGTCCAAGGACATAAAAGTGTCCTGTTACCATTCTAGTGTTAAAAGAAAGCTAAATGATTTTGAACATTTTTAAGATCTTTTCAAATGGAGACACCAAAGCTATCACTTTATACTTTGACTCTATAATGAACATAGATGTTATGGAGGTGTCAAAAGAGATATTTCTTAAGAATCCAATCAGACCAGCTTTCCTTTGGCCTCATTAAGCGTAGGCATACTTTTTACATGCTAATCAAACTAGCTTTCCTAAGGCCTCACTAAGCGCAAGTTTACTTTTTACATGCTACAATGCATTGGCGCAAAAAGAAAGCTAAATGATTTTCAACGTTTTTAAGATTTTTCCAAATGAAGACACCAAAGCTATCACTTTATACTTTGACTCTATAAGGAACATAGACATTATGGAGGTGTCAAAAGAGATATTTCTTGAGAATCCAATCTTCGATATTTTCACATTTACTGAAAACACACACATTATGTTTATGTCTAGTGTAGCCTCTGTCTTTGAGACTGTCACCATCAACTCAGTATGTGAACAAAGGTTTTGTGTATCTATTTAAGCATGAGCAAAATGTGCTCTGTCATCTACATACAATAAAACCACAATAACCCAACATGTCTAATAAAAAGTTCTCTACTACTATGTACATGCATTTGTCTAAAAACCACGTGCTTTAGTACATCGAATCATAGCTCGAAGAGATTCGCAAGCTATATCTCAGAGTGCTACTACTACGCCTTCTTCTTAGGGATCTATAACTACATCAAAGTTGTCAACAGTCTTTGTAAACGCACCTTGGCACACAGACATTGAGGGACTATAGCTAGAGGATGTATTTACCTCCCTTTCCAATTCAGGCTTTAGGGTTTAGAGTGCAGGCTTCCCTAAAAAAATTCCCTACCTGCGTCTACTTCTATTAATTCACCAAGCTCAAGGAATATAATCTTATCGTAGCTATCAAGATTACCAATATTGAGTAGTGGGTTAGCCGCTATTACCATTTATATTTTATATGCTTTCTAGCTCTTTGGATATGCACTCTGATGTCTGCATATAGCAAAAGTACGGTCACAACATTTCTAATGAAGACTTCTTTAGTACCTTCTTCATACATGTATTTAAGAGCTACGTCCTTCAATATATCAATGCATAGTCCAAAGACAGTTGGTAGAAACAAATACTATTGCTTGGGGCTAACACTTGGTGCTAACATTTGGACTAGATTTCAGTGAATGAATATAAGCAGGTGGCTTCAGAACAAAAAAATATAAACAACATTTGATTATTGTGACAATGCTTAGTTCCTCATCTGAAGCTATTGTAAATGTAACAATCTGTTGTGAATGTAACAATTTTACATTAACATCTTTAATTATTGTATCCTATTTGATAAAGGGTATACTTGTTTTGAAAGGTAGATAGTTCTTGAACTTCACCAAATAGCGTCTTGCAATTTGTCCCTTAACTTTTCTTTCCTTATATGCCAAAATCTGCTCAGGTACCAAGATCTCATCAAGTTCATCAACTTCTGATTGATCCTCCTGTGGCACATGTAAGGTGCAGCGGAAGTGAATGTTGAACTTTTCTCAAGATGAGTGCTCCGAACTGTGCTCAAGGTTCCTTTTACTTACGGAAGGGAGAGCCTTCTGTTCCTATAGTGAGAGAGTGCAATGGACACAAACAAAGTGAATGGACACTGTGCGTGAAGGTGCATGAGACTGAGAGGCAGAGAGAGAGAAGAGAATATGACATCGGGAAGTTGTGAAACCCTCCTCCAAGGGCCCCACTCTCGATGGTGAGAGTGGTCTACTATTGATTGCACAATCTGGTACAATGGCTGATGCAATGAGTCTAAATGCTTGCTATGTCGAGGTCGATGGTGTGGACGAGTCTAAAGCTGAAAACTGAGTGCTATGACTCGGTAACTGTTGCACCAAGTTGGGGCTGATCTGCTAGCTTGATGGCTGAGAAAAACGCTGCTCTTTAGGGCTGAAAAACGCTGTTTTCTTATGGCTGAAAATGATGGACAGCAGGCTGCAAAAACGCTAGGAGTGCTGAGGTTTCCTTCGCTGCGACACCGTTGCGGTAGAGATCTGCAACAAGGCAATCGCTAGCTAACGGGGCTGAATCTGCAGCGATCTGAACTGAGGCAAAAACGCTGGTTGAATCCTGTTGTATGCTGGCGTTTGTTGAAGGATACAAAAAATGCTGCAACAAGGTACTTGCTGAATTTATTGGTGGACTCGGGAGGCTCCAAAAACGCTGGTCTTAAGGGGCTGAAAACGCTGGCTTCTGCTGGAAAAACGCCAGGCTCTCTCGTTGGTCTTGCTTGAGAAGGTGCCTATTGAGCAATGCTCTTGCTGCCTCTTCTGCCAGAAAGTGCTAGCTCTGGTTTGCTTATATATTATCTTAGCAAAATTGCCCTACCTAGTTCCCAACAAAAGTCACTAATTAAATAAGTGAAAAATGTCAAAAATAGGGAAAATAGGTTTAATGCACTGGAAAATTCCCCTGATGGATTCTGATAGGAATGCTGATGATCATGCTGTGTGCAACCGGAGGATATGTATCTACTCTACGTGACTGGTCATGCACGGTCTGCGAACACTCACAAAAGTGCCAGATCACTTCTTATTATAGACTGACTTGATTGAACTGAACCTTGGTCATGCTGTAGCTTGTCCATGGACACATAGGGTTGGATGTGTCACATGACATCCCCTCCTTTTCAAAGTGAGGTACTAGTACCGAATTGTATGGCGTCGAGGGAGATCGCCAACAGCATCTAGAATCCTAGAAAGGCCTCTTCGCCGGCCCACTCTCATGCGTGGGTCATGTGATACTTGAACTTCATAAAGGTCTGCAACGCTTGCTTCTTTGGGCTGCGCCGAAAGCGACACAAAGGCTTCTGTAGCTCCTTCAATGCTTCAACTTTGTCTATGGACGTAGGTCCATTTTCTTCAAGAATCTCCAATGCTGAAAATTCCTGAAACCACTTCCAACACAAAAACATGAACATACCTATTCCATGTAAAGTGATTGGAAAAAATCTCGTCTTCCTAAAAGACTGTGCATGCAATGTAGATGAACAAATAGACGGAGTGCCAAAACGTTCACCACACACACGCAAATAATGAGATCGAATCTTGTCTTGCTGATCTAAATCAATCAACTGTGGCAATTCACAACGGAAATGCCCATGCTTGGTGCTCATACTTTCTTGTGCTCTTTCCACGAGTGTGTCAAGCCAAGGAAGAGACATGGAATGTGACTTCCTTGAATGCAAACATTTCAGATTTCCATGAATAATCCGCATACATCCGTGCTCATTCATGAGAAAAATGTGCTCAACGTACAATAGGTCATGCCTAGGAAATGGGATCACATAAAGACGCTGACTAAAATACAGGAAACGATCACGAATGAAACAATCGAACAATGCATGCTAACGAATCATTCGAACACATAGTACTTCCTGTGGGGGTTCTTTGGACCTAGGCTTGAGAGCCAAGATCGGTTCTTCCTGATTGATCGAATCTGCAATGAGGTTAGCTTAACTAGAGAAAGTATCACCTACATCATCATCCTTGTGAACAATCACATCATCTTCATGCAAATCATCATGCTTGTGAGAAATCACATCTTGATATCATGCAAATCATCATGCTTGTTAGAAATCACATCTTGATCATCATGCAAATCATCATGCTTGTCATTGTCATCCAAAGCATCATGCTTGTCAGTATCATGCAATTCCTGTGTCACATGCTTGGGAGAAGAAGAGACTAAGAGAGTCTCCTTTTGCCCGAATCTCTTCAATCTTCGCCTGCACATTAGAAATGAGAGAGGAAGAATGAACAATGTTCTTGCGATCCAATTCTTCTTTTCTTTCTGTGTACTTGCGATCAAATTCTTTGGCCTCCAAGCGTAATTGCTCGCGCTCACGCTCCATGGTTGCCATTCTTGCTTCGTGCCACGTTGTCATCATGTCCATCGTCGTCTTGCACCACAAGCCTCCATAGGATCTGGTGCAATCCTTGGCGTAGATGGGGAAAGGGGTGAGTCAGAAAAACCTCCTGGTGGGGAAAAGTCTTCGTCGCCTCTCTCATGCTCATCACCTCCAAGCGAAGTATCCATTCCGCTTCGAGTGATGACCATCCACTGAAGTCTTGGGTTCTTGTGGGTCTTGGGTTCTTGAGGGTCTTCAGGTTCTTGAGGGTCTTGGGATTCTTGAGTTCTTGAGGTTCTTCTTTCGCTTGCAATCTGTGTTGGAGAAGGATCTTCTCTTCACCCGAGTTCTTCTCTTTTCCGTGGTTGCACCCCTTAGCGGCCTTGCGCTCACACCAAGGTTGGTTTTTTACCACCTCACGTCGATTGGCCGGCCGCTAAGTGCACGGTCCGCTCTCAATGAGTGAAAAGAGGCACAAGGGGAGGTTGGACAAGCCCTTCTTTCTTGGGTTTCCTGTCACTCTTCAAAAACACGATTAGGAATCGACACGCCCAAGAGGACTTGTGTCACAAATTGCTGACGTGTCAAAAGCCTTGAAGAAGGGAGCCGACTTGCAGATGCCGGCCGAGGGGCCTAAACCCTAAGAAGAAGAAGTAACAGAAGAAGAAGTCCTACCAACTTCAGGGGACCTTGTCCGATGGGGCCCCAAGTGACATAAAGATTAAAATAAAGCAGGACCCGTGCACACGCAAAAATTGATGGTGGCAAATTTTAGAAAATTGCATTGACATGATGACGTGGTAGGGTGTACGGAATTCCGCGTTTTGCGCTGGACGATGACGTGGCAAGCTGTACGGATTTCCATAAAATACGATGGCAACTTTTTGGCTTTGCTTTTGAACGAGGAGCTTTTTGAGTTTGAAGGTTTTTTACTATAACTGTTTTTCAGGCCAAGGGCGTTTAAATATGAGGTTAGGGCTCATTCTCTAGGATGCTTCCTGGAGAAGATGCAGAGTCTGGTGTACCGGCTTGTACTGTGTTGATGCAATATAAAGAAATACCGAAAGGGGCACCAAGGTTTGGGGCCAATACTCTCTGGGGTGGAATTCTGCCAGTCTGTGTCGCGTGTCGTCTCTCTCTCTCTCTCTCTCAGTTCAATTGTTATTCAAGTGCTTAAAGTCTATTCAGTCTATTCTTTTCTATTGGCACGTAGTGTCCGTCTTGTGACAGTGGTATCAGAGCATTAGGCGTGTGCTATTCTGAAAGCATACCAGTCCTACAAAAGAGCAGACAGAGCTATTGGAATTTTATTTGAGGTATCTTCGTCCTCTAACCCGGACTTATTAGCCACTCCCACCCTTACTTCATCGCGCATCGGGCGCGCTCTCGTCTTCACTGCTCATGTATTACAGGGCATAAGCCACTAAGATCAATTGCAAGAGAAGGATCCAAGATTTGTTTCGAGCTGCTGTTTTTCTCAGAGACAGTACCATGCAGATGTCTATAGCTACCAAGCCGCACACTTCCAGGGACTTGGCAAGCTTTCAAGAAAATTTTTGTCCGAAGTTATATGGTTTCTGACATCTTCCTTCGGAGTGCGACTTCTGGCAGAGTGGGTATCCTGAAATGCTTGCCATGGAAACCCTAGCAGATTAGTTTCTCGACATCTCCCAGTAGATGTCTCTTCACGATCAGATGACCTTGGAGGTCTAGTGTGATTGCTATCTTGGGACTACCATCGCCGCCAAAGAAACACTGTTTGTCCAAGAGATGATTGACCATGTTGTGTGCTTGGCTACGACCCTATGGAATGAACTTGACCCTAATTTTCTTGGTGCAGGTTTTAGGATGGAAAGTCAGTCGACTTTTCGAGCTCGACTGATGTCGAGATTGCTTTTTAAGTTTGAAATCTGTTTGAGAACTTGTTTGATGATCGTGTTTGGAATTTGTTTGAAATGGATGGTATCTGTTTTGAACTTGTCTTGGTACCGATTTGAATTGTTTGACTCTGGTTTTAATATTGGTTTCAATGATTGGTGATTTTACTCCCGGGAGTGAGAAATTATGTTTGAGAATGCTTGTTCGTACTCATGGCTCGGACCCTTGTGGTTATTTGCGGGGGGAGTATTGAATGATTGAAAAGTGTTGTTTTTTTTATACTAATGGCCCGGACCCTTGTGGTTATTTACGGGGGGAGCATTGTTGTTGTGACTCCTGGCCCGCACTTGGATGGTTATGTGGGAGGAGTATTAAGAAGTCTGAGTAGTGGTTACTCTCAGCACCTCCAAACGACGCAGGTTGCGGCCTGGGGGGCGTTTGGTTGGAAAAGGCCTCTATATCTCATGGCCCAGACTTTTTTAGGTTATTTGTGGGAGGAGTGATGAGGGAGTCGTTGAATAGCTCATGGCCCGGACCTGGATGGTTATTTGCGGGGGGAGTGTTCATCGGCAACTTTATGTTTCTATGTCTTATAACATGCATATGTGAGCATTTGTGTTGCATTGTGTTGTGCCAACCACTGAATATTCCTAATTGGATGAGATTGCCTGAGTATGTAATTTTAATGCATCAAGACACCCGTGAAGATCAATACGGTCTGGGTGTGATGGCTAATTTTACTACACCGGAATATCAAGAGTTCCGATCTCAACGAAAGGAGAAGCTAACTCCTTGATCAAAAGAGCTGAAAGGATAAGCTAACTCCTTAACAAAAATTGATTGTCCATCGGAATGACCCTTGGAACGACCCTCGGAAATTTTTGAGCTAACCTGAGTTGTTTTGCTGATATGCTGTAATCGCGGACGATTACTCTCTTTCAAGAATAGGAGATGTCACAAATTGCTGACGTGTCAAAGCCCTAAAGAAGGAAGCCGACTTGCAGATGCCGGCCGATGGGCCTAAACCCTAAGAAGAACAAGTAATAGAAGAAGAAGTCCTACCAACTTAAGGGGACCCCGTCCGATGGGGCCCCAAGTGACATAAAGATTAAAATAAAGCAAGACCCGCACACACGCAAAAACTGATGATGTGGCATATTTCCAAAAATTGCACTGACATGACGTGGCAGATTGTACGGAATTCTGCATTTTGCACTGGCTGATGATGTGGCAAGCTGTACGGATTTTCGTAAAATACGTTGGTAGCTTTTTGGCTTTGCTTTTGAACCAGGAGCTTTTGAGTTTGAAGGCTTTTTACTATAACTGCTTTTTAGGCCAAGGGCCTTTAAATATGCGGTTATGGCTCATTCTTTGGGATGCTTCCTGGAGAAGGTGCAGAGTCTGGAGTACCGGCTTGTAGTGTGTTGATGCAGTATAAAGAAACACTGAAAGGGACACCAAGGTTTGGGGCTAATACTCTCTGGGGTGGAATTCTGCCAATTTGTGTCGCTTGTCGTCTCTCTCTCTTAGTTCAATTGTTATTGAAGTGCTTAAAGTCTGTTCAGTCTGTTCTTTTCTATTGGCATGTGGTGCCCGTCTTGTGACAACTTGGGTTACGTGCGATCACAACAAGAAAAACATAAAAATTTCAGTGGTTCTTTCCTTGAGTGATACAGAACACTGCCAAAGCTCTGATACCAATGTAAGGTGCAGCGGAAGTGAATGTTGAACTTTGCTCAAGATGAGTGCTCCGAATTGTGCTCAAGGTTCCTTTTACTTACGGAAGGGAGAGCCTTCCATTCCTTTAGTGAGAGAGTGCAATGGACACAAACAAAGTGAATGGACACTGTGCGTGAAGGTGCATGAGACTGAGAGATAGAGAGAGAAGAGAATACGACACCGGGAAGTTGTCAAACCCTCCTCCAAGGGCCCCACTCTCGATGGCGAGAGTGGTCTACTATTGATTGCACAATCTGGTACAATGGCTGATGCAATGAGTCTAAATGCTTGTATGTCGAGGTCGACGGTGTGGACGAGTCTAAAGCTGAAAACTGAGTGTTGGGCTGATCTGCTAGCTTGATGGTTGAGAAAAGCGCTGCTCCTTAGGGCTGAAAAAAAAGCTGTTTTCTTATGGCTGAAAAGGCTAGACAGCAGGCTGCAAAAACGCTAGGAGTGCTGAGGTTTCCTTCGCTGTGACACCGTTGCGGTAGAGATCTGCAACAAGGCAATCGCTAGCTAATGGGGCTGAATCTGCAGCGATCTGAACTGAGGCAAAAACGCTGGCTGAATCTTGCTGTTTGCTGGCGTTTGTTGAAGGATACCAAAAACGTTGCAACAAGGTACTTGCTGAATTTACTGGCTGACTCGGGAGGTTCCAAAAACGCTGGTCTTAGGGGATTGAAAACGCTGGCTTCTTGCTGGAGAAACGCCAGGCTCTTTGGTTGGTCTTTCTTGAGAAGGTGCCTGTTGAGCAATGCTCCGGCTGCCTCTTCTGCCAGAAAGTGCTAGCTCTGGTTTGCTTATATATTATCTTAGCAAAATTGCCCTACCTAGTTCCCAACTAAAGTCACTTAATAAATAAGTGAAAAATGTCAAAAATAGGGAAAATAGGTTTAATGCACTGAAAAATTCCCTTGATGGGTTCTGATGGATTCCGATGGGAATGCTGATGATCATGCTGTGTGCAACCGGAGGATATGCATCTACTCTACGTGACTGGTCATGCACGGTCTGCGAACAGACTCACAAAAGTGCCAGATCACTTCCTATTCTAGACTGACTTGATTGAACTGAACCCTGGTCATGCTGTAGCTTGTCCACGGACACATAGGGTTCGATGTGTCACATGACATCACATCTTCTGGCACATCACCCACGAAAGGTCTTAGAAGACTCACGTGAAACGCATTAGGAATCTTCCAAGTGTCGGGCAATTTCAGCCTATAAGCAACATCACTGATCTTATCAAGCACTTGAAAAGGCCCATAGTAACGAATGCTGAGCTTTGGAAATAACCCTTCCTTGCCCTTCATCTTCTTTAACCTTGCCTTTTCAAACCGTAAAAGTACCCTATCACTAGGTGAAAACAGTAATTCACGACGGTGACGATCAACAGCCCTTGCATGCTTTGCCTGAGTCTTCTCCAAGGCAATTTTGATTTTCTTATACATTTCATTCATGTTTTCAACATATCGATTTGCCTCAAAGATCTTGTTCTTTGTATGCAAAATGGGAGAAACCTTTTTGCCACCTTCAACAATCTCAAAAGGTGTCTTGCCTGTGGGCAAATGCACGGTATTGTTGTACGCATACTCAAACATAGGCAAATATTGTTCCCACTTGCCCTTATTATATGACACATAGCATTTCCGTGCATGTCGAGACACTTAGATTAGATGCATATTCTCTAGTTGCACACAGCATGATCATCAGATTTCCATTAGAACCGTGTATAGACCTATTTTTTCTATTTTTGATATTTCTCACTTATTATTTTTAAGTGACTTTTGTTGGGAATGGGTAGGGCAAATTAGAACCTCAAGTTTATAAGAAACCCTAGCACTAGCATTTCTGGCAGAAGAGGCAGCAGGAAGCGCGTGTTCAACAGGCACCTTCTCAACACGATCCCCATAGAACACTAGCGTACAGAACACCTAGGATCTCCGCAGAACACCTAGCGTTTTTGGAGCAGGATACCTAGCGTTTTTTGCATCAGCAACCTATTGTTTTCAGCATTGCAGACAAGCTCAACGTTTTTGCATTTGCAGCAACCTGGCAACAATAGAACCAAAATCAGTCCTAGCGTTTTTGCATCAGCCTGGCATCTCAGCGTTTTGCAGATCCACTGCGACGGAACCCCCACAAGCATCAGCATTTTCAAATTTTCAGCATTTACACACAGCAGAATAAGTCCCGAACCTCGCAGATCTCACCTTCCTGCAGCAGATCCTAGCCGCACGGTCATATCCAACGTAGTTTGCAGTTTCAGCCCGAAAGAACGCAGATTTCAGCATCTGCGTTTTCAGCACGTTGTCGTTGCATTGTCGTCATTGCCATCGTCACCGACATAGAGTCAGAATTCAACAGATAAAGATATGCAAATTTCAGCCCTTAGCGTTTTCAGATTTCAGCCCGTCTCGTTGTCGTCCTCATTGTTGGCAAGTCCAAGCATTGTAGAGATTTGTGCAATCAATAGTAGACCGCTCTCGCTATAGAGAGTGGGGCCTTTGGAGGAGGGTTTGACAACATTGTGGTGTCGTATTCTTCTCTCTCTATCTCTCAGTCTCAGTACCTTCATTCACACTGTTCACCACTATGTTTGTGTCCATTGCACTCTCTCACTAGAGGAACGGAAGGCTCTCCCTTTGGTAAGCAAAAGGAACCCCTGAGCACAATTCGGAGCACTCATCTTGAGCAAAGTTCAATATTCACTTCTGCTGCACCTTACATTGGTATCAGAGCTTTGACAGTGTTGTGTATCACTGAAGGAAAGAACCACAAGAACCACATAATTCTTTTTTGCTTGTTGCGGTCGCACGTAACCCAAGTCTACTTGGGCGTGTCGATTCCTAATCGTGTTTTTGAAGAGTGACAGGAAACCCAAGAAAGAAGGGCTTGTCCAGCCTCCCCTTGCTCTCTTCTCACTCATTGCGAGCAGACCGTGCACTTAGCGGCCGGCCAATCAACGTGAGGTGGGAAAAAGAAACCTTGGTGTGAGTGCAAGGCTGCCAAGGGGTGCTCCCGCAGGAAAGAGTATAGCTCAGTTGAAGAGAAGATCTTTCTCTAACACATATTGCAAGCGAAAGAAGAACCTCAAGAACCTCAAGTACCTCAAGAACTCAAGAATCCAAGACCCACAAGAACCCAAGTTCCTCGTGAATTTAAGAACCTAAGACTTCAGTGTATGGTCATTACCCAAAGCGGAATGAATACTTTGCATGGAGGTGATGAGCTGGCAGTGGCGAAGAAGAAATTTCCCACGACCCTCCCCCTTCCCCATCTACGCCACGGATATCACCAACTCCTATGGAGGCTTTGGTCAAGTCGATGATGGACATGATGGTACAACAACAAGAAGCAAATCGCGTTGCGATGGCACAACTAGAAAGAAACGCAGAACAACAGGAAGTCGTGGAGCGTGAACGCCAAAACAGACAAGAAACCTTGGATCGCGAAGCGCACTTGGCGGCCAAGGAACGAAAAGAAAGAAAAGCAGAAAGAAAGGCAGCTTTGGAGCGTGAGCGCGATCAAGCGCGCTTGGTGGCCGAAGCAAGACATACAACTATTGAGCGTGAGCGTGAGCTAGCGCGCTTGGTGGCCGAAGAAAGACGAGCGGCCTTGGAGGCAGAGCGTGAGGTGCAGAGAGACCTACGCATGCAAGAGTTGGTCCGACAGGTTCTCACCTCAAAACCCGAGCCGGCCAAAGATGTTGGTGGTGTCTCATGATCCTCCCTTTGATGAGTCTCTCATTAAATGTTATGGTCTTGTGAAGAGTCAGTGTTTTGTGTTTGACCCATGTAGTATGCATGTTTTGATTAGTGACTCTCTTGTCGAAAGAGCCCACTTGGAGGTTCTCAAGACATCTCCTGTCGGGCTTCTCTCCCGGTATGGACTCTCTCATCATGCAAGAGTGCCTTGATGTTTTGTTCACTGTTCAACAAGTGTCCTTCCGCAGAAAATTTGTAGTCTCTCCTCTTTCAAGATGTGATATGCTTTTGGGCATTCAATGGTTACGTGAACATAACCCTCTCATTGATTGGCGGAAAATACGTTCATTTTCAATGCCAAAAGTGACTCTCCCTTTATCATTTGTGGAGAGCAAGTTGTTCATTCTTCATCTCTCATTTCTAATGTGCAGGCGAAGATTGGAAGGAATCCGAAAAAGGAGACTCTCTCAGTCTCTTCTTTTCCAAAGCATGACATACATGATTTGCATGATAATGATAAGCATGATGATTTGCATGATCAAGATGTGATTACTCACAAGCATGATGATTTGCAGGAAAAAGATGTGATTGTAGTAGTTGATGCTTTTTCTAGCGAAGCTAACCTCGTTGTAGATTCTATCAATCATGAAGAACCGATCTTGGCTTTCGAGTCGAGGTCCACAGAATCCCCACAGGAAGGTTTGATTAATCATGAAGAACCGATCTTGGCTCTTGAGTCAAGGTCCAAAGAACCCCCAGAGGAAGTATTATGTGTTCGAATGATCAGTCAGCACATATTGTACGATGAACACGATTCACTCATGAATAAGCACGGATGTATTCGGATTACACATGAAAAGATGACATGTTTGCATTCAAGGAACTCACATTCCATGTCTCTTCCCCGACATTAAACTGTATCGGAAAGAGCACAAGAAAGATTGAGCATCAAGCATCGGCATTTCCATTGTGTTTTGCCACAATTGATTGATTTAGATCGGAAAGTCGAGATTCGACCTTATTGTTTGCGTGTGTTTGATGAACGGTTTGGCACTCTGTCACTTTGTTCATCTGCATTGCATACACAATTTTTCGAAGGAATAGTATTTTTGCAGTCACTTTACATTGAATGGCTATGTTCATGTTTTTGTGTTGGAAGTGGTTTCAGGAATTTTCAACCTCAAAGATTCTTGAAGAAGGTAGACGTATGACTATAGACGAAGTTGACGCATTGAAGGAACCACATATGACTTTGTGTCGCTTTCGGTGCGACCCAAAGAAGCAAGCGTTGCAGACCTTTATGAACTTCAAGTATCGCATGACCTACGTATCAGAGTGGACCGACGAAGAGTCCTGCCTAGGATTCCAGACGTTGTTGGCGATCTCCCATACAGTTTGGTACCAGTACCTCACTTTGAAAAGGAGGGGATGTCACGTGCACATCTAACCCTATGTGTACGTGGACAAGCTACTTCATGGCAAGGGTTTAGCTCAATTCAGTCAGCCTAGATTAGGAAGTAATCTTGCACTTTTGTGAGTCTATTCGCAGACCATGCATGTTCAGACACTTAGATTAGATGCATATCCTTTGGTTGCACACAACATGATCATCAGATTTCCATCAGAACCCATCAGGAGCATTTTACAATGCATAGACCTATTTTTCCTATTTTTGACATTTTTTACTTATTATTTTTAAGTTACTTTTGTTGGGAACTGGGTAGAGCAAATTAGAACCTCAAGTATATAAGAAACCCTAGCGCTAGCATTTCTGGCTAAAGAGGGAGCAAGAACTGCATGTTCAACATGCATCTTCTCAGCAGGACCCCCACATGACACCTATAGTTTTTGGAGCAGGATATTTGGCGTTTTCTACATCAGCGTTTTCAACATTGCAAACAAGCTCTTGTTTTTGCATTTGCAGCAACTAGGCAACAGAACCAAAATCAGTCCTAGCGTTTTTGCATCAGCCTCGCATCCCAGTGTTTTGCAGATCCACCGCGACGGAACCCCCACAAGCACCATCGTTTTCAAATTTTCAGCATTTAGACGCAGCAGAACAAGTCCCAAACCTCGCAGATCTCACCTTCCCATAGCAGATCCTCGTGGCTCGGTCAGATCCAGCGTAATTTGCAGTTTCAACCCGGAAAACGCAGATTTTAGCATATGCGATTTCAGCGCGTCGTCGTCACTCACATAGAGTCAAAATTCAACAAATAAACATTTGCAGATTTCAGCCCTTAGCGTTTTCAGATTTCAGCCCGTCTCATCGTCGTCGACATCGTCAACAAGTCCAAGCATTGTAGAGATTTGTGCAATCAATAGTAGACCGCTCTCGCCATAGAGAGTGGGGCCTTCGGAGGAGGGTTTGACAACATTGTGGTGTCGTATTCTTCTCTCTCTATCTCTCAGTCTCAGTACCTTCATTCATAGTGTTCACCACTTTGTTTGTGTCCATTGCACTCTCTCACTAAAGGAACGAAAGGCTCTCCCTTCCGTAAGCAAAAGGAACCCTTGAGCACAGTTCGGAGCACTCATCTTGAGCAAAGTTCAACATTCTCTTCCGTTGCACCTTACACAAGAAGTATCGCAAGGTCTTGAAAACAAAATCAGCACGTAAGAAGTAGTGCTTCCAACTAGAAAGCATATGAATCACGACCAAAAACTCTTTCCTATAGGTTTGCATAGTCTTTTCTGGCCTTGCAGGATTCTGCTCTTGTAAGCTACTAACCGACCATCTTGCATTAGCACTGCTCCGATGCTATTGCCACACACGTCACACTAGACCACAAATGACTTCCTAAGATCTGGGAAAACAATCACGGGATATGAAGTCAACTTTTCCTTTAAGAGACTGAAAGCTAAAATCTCTCTTTGGTTCCATTTGAAAGTGACCTTTTTCTTTTGCAAAGCGTGAAGAGATGAAGCTATCTCTGCAAAATACGTGATAAACCTTCTATAGTATGAGCACAATCCCAAGAAGCTTCGGACATCATGCACAATCTTTAAGTGTGGTCATGTCTTAATAGCTTCAACCTTTGCGGGATCCATTCGGACACCATCCTTGTATCCTTTGACACTATGTGGCCCAGAAAGTGGATCTCTTCTAAGAAGAATTCACTTAGGATTGACAAGTAACCTGACTGCGCAGCTCTTCTAACACAATGATCAAGTGCACCTATGCTCCTCTTCATGCTTCGAATAGACTATCATGTTATCAAAGAATGTGCCAACAAACTTTTGATGCGAGTGGAAAATCCGGTCCATCATCCTATTGAACGTAGCAAGAGCATTTGTAAGACCAAATGGCATCACTAGGAACTTACAAAGACCAAACATCGTTCTAAATGCAGTCTTGTGCACATCCTCTAGCCTTATACGAATCTGATGGTACCCACTCTTAAGGTCTATCTTGCTGAAAATTTCAGCACTCTCCTAACGGTCAACAATATCATCAATCCTCGGGATAGGAAACGTGTTCTTGAGGGTATTCTTATTCAACGCACGGTAATCAATACACATGCGCCAAGAGCCATCCTTCTTCTGTACTAGGAGCACTGGGGAGCAAAAAGGTGAAGAACTAGGCTAAATCAGCCCCTTCTCTAAAAGCTCCTCAACCTGGTCCATAATCTCTTTCTGTTGAGCCGCATTAACCCTGTAGGAAGGTCTGTTTGGTGGAATACACCGTGGCACCAAATCTATCATATGGTCCTCAGGCCTCTTTGGCAATTGTGATGGTAATGAATAAAAAAAACAGTCATTAAACTCTTGCTTGCAAAAATGTTGACCTTTCTTTATCTAACATAGATAAATTTGACTGAGAACTATTTGAAACATCACGTGGAAAAATCAAGTACGCAGAAAGATGATTCTTAATTACAGAAGTGATAGTCAAAGCAGATACAATAGGGACAGATTCCCCTTTGAGCTTTACATTCAAAACATGAGTTTTGCCCCTATGGTGAAGGGTGATCATTTTGCCAAAGACATCCAGCACACCGTGTACTCTGAACATCCACGGGATTCCCAACATCGCATCACACCCTTCGAATGGCATGATATAGAACTCTTCAGTGTCCACATATGACTGAATATGCAGACACAATTTTTCATGAATGGAAGTAACATTCTGAGTGGCCAGGACATGCCAACCCTGCCTTTGTCGTGTATCCCATCTCTTCAGCTCTGATGCCCAGCTTCATAGATAACTCTGGTGAGATAAAGTTTGCTTTGGCACCTGGATCAAAGAAGATGAGTGCCGTCTGATCTCTAACTTTACCCCATGCTCAGCATAACTCTCTGGCATCTGTACTTGGCTTGTCACCCACCATATCTTGCACCAAACCTGCCGTGGGCTTAGGCTTCTTGCCTTTCTGGTCCTCTTTATCATTTGAATTGGTTGGTGTTTTCCTTTGTGAAACATTTTGTAGCAAAGTGACCAGGCTGCCCGCATATAAAGCATTTATTCTCACCCATCAAGACCTTCTTTTCCTGAAGCGACTTACGCACAAAAGGCTTCCTTTTCTGCTTCTTTGCTTGCGCTCCAGAAGTCCCGGCCGAGTCCTTATCCTTGTTGACCTTTTCCGACCCCTATGACGCTTCAGGAGCCGTTTTCACAAAGGGCTTCTTTTGCTGAATTTTTCTTTTGTTGCCCCCCTTTCACGTTGCCCGGAAACCCACTGTCCTCTCCCTTCAACAAGGCAAGACCAGTGTTGGCAACTTCCATAAGCTGAGTGAGGGTAGCCACTCTGTTCTTTGCAGAGTAATCTCGAAGCCCTTTAGGCATCCCACAACAATACTTCTCAATCTGCTCTATCAGTGGCACAAACCTGTAGAATGTTACTAAGAGCAACGATTTACAAAACCTCCGATTGTACTCCTGTAGGCTCTTGCAAGTAGCCGCAGTGAGTTGATGCCAATTTGTCATGACCTCGGCTTCAAATTCATCATCCACGCAAATGTAAACATTTTCTTGAAGTATACCCATGTGGCGGGTGCCTGCCCTTGCATCAACAATGTCATCCACCATGTAAGCGCATCTTCTTTCAAGAAAGTGGCAGCTTTCCTGACCTTAGAGGCCTTTGTAAAATTCCCTCCTCCATAAGCTGTATCAAACTATTCGAGGAAAGTAAGAGCCTTTGCCTTATTCTCAAAGCTGCTGAAAGTGCTAAACTTTACAACTGCACCACCTTCTTTGTAAGCTTTCGGCTTTTCCAGTGCCCCCAAATTGTCATAAGGAATTGTCTGCAACATGGGCATTGTAGTAGGGATCATCGACATTCCTTGGCTATTGACATTTGCGTTGTAAGTGCTATATCTGGCTGCTGTCCAGAAAAATTAGCCATGCCAAAATTGCCCTGTGGCATCCCAAACTGGCCGTGATTGCTCTGAAAGCCTTGCTGCATGCCGATATTACCATACATGGGGTTTGGCATCATGCCTTGCATACCCCAACACTTTTCCTGGCATATTGTCACGAGGATGTGGCCACTGTTAACTATGTCACGAGGACATGTCCTGCACACCTTACACTGCTCTCTCTCCCCCCTCCGTGCAGTAATGCGATGCCCCTCAAGAGGGCTCTTCATTTGACTCATGTACAACTGTGTGGACATCTACGTTTTTGCTGAGGCAAGAGCCTCTCTGAGAAGGAACAAGAGTAGCTAACTGATGTCCCAAAAGCAGGCACCAGTGAGGTTGATAACCTCACCGTACATGTGCGTTTCAACACTGGTTATGCGTTGAATTTGGATTGCTTTTCAGCCATACGGATGCCAGAACCATCGGGAACAGTGCCCCACTGTTAGAGTTCGGGGAATGTTTAGGGTTGAAAACAGGGCAAGAAACAATAAATACAACGTGCTGAATTTACTGTTTTTGGGCAGAACAAAACAGAGGGTTTATGTCAATGGAAGTGAGTCCAGCACGGGAATTGGTTTCGGGAAAGTTTTGGGGCTGGTAATGCTGGTGGTATCTAGTTGGATACATGTAAAGAATTCCTAGGACTCTTCTTTGTAATTTACCCTCTTAAAGATTAAAGAAATACCGAAAGGGGCACCAATTTTGGGGCCTAAAGGTTGTTGGCGTCTGCCGTGCTTTAAGTGTTAATTCCCTTCGCAGGTTACCTTTGCAAAGTTCTCTCTATGTGTGAAAATCTAAAGTAAAGTAAAGAATTTCGGGTGAAAGCCAAAGTCCATTGCCCTATGGGCCAGTTTCATGGTTTTGTTGCTGGGACAGAATCACTTTTTCCTCAAGAAGTGAGCCTCGGTTGTTTTGGGAAAAGACACAGAGTACAAGAACGCGGGATTACACTATGGCCGACAAAGGGAAATGTATAATGGAAGAGGGTTCCTCTCCGCAGGACATACAGGAAATTCCTATGGTGTTTGAGATTGGCGAGAGTTCATGGCCACCCTTGTCAGGACCTTTTTCCAATGTGAATGTTCCTCCCCTACAAGTCTTTATGACTGGGCAACTTGAGGATGATGCGTTCAGGACTCAGTTAGTTGCTGCGGTGAATGTGTTTTCACAACTGGTGCAGAACCCAAGGTTTATGGAGTTCTTGCAAGCGCCACCAGTGCTGTAGCAAACAAGGCAACCTACATCGCGAACAGAGCCTGTTGAGGCTCAAGCCCAAGTATTCATGCATCCTAGCAGGATAGAGAGCACTTACATGTTGCTGAGTCAGAGGCTTCAAAATCGGTTCCTCCCGTCCTTGAACAGGTGGTTAGGACGCCTATTCTATAGGCTTTGCCAGTTCAGCCCGCCACCTTTCAGAGCCCGCATGTTGTCTTAAATGGATAGGGAACTGGTTACCAGGCAATGCATCCATTTTTTTCACCACCCACGGTATATCCTTGGTATTTTGGGGGTGAATCTGTGTTCCAGAGTATGGCTGGTTATGCGCCTCAAAGCGAGCCGTACATGCTAGCAAGGCATGATGCCAAACCCCGTGTATGGTAGCATCGGCATGCAACAAGGTTTTCAGAGCAACCAGGGCCAATTTGGGGTGCCACAAGGTAATTTTGGCATGGCTGGTTTTTTGGACAGCAGCCAGATATGGCACCTATGATGCAAAATGTCAATGGCCAAGATGTACTGACGATCCCTACTACAACGCCCATGTTGCAGACAATTCCTTATGACATTTTAGGGCACTGGAAAAGCCGAAAGCTTACAAAGAAGGTGGTGCAGCTGTAAAGTTCAGCACTTTCAGCGGCTTTGAGGAAAAGACAAAGGCTCTTACTTTCCTCCAACAGTTTGATACAACGTATATAGGAGGGAATTTTACAGAGGTCTCTAAGGTCATGAAAGTTGCCACTTTCTTGAAAGACAATGCGCTTACATGGTGGACGACATTGTTAATGCAAGGACATACATCCACCACATGTGTATACTTCAAACAAATGTTTGCATTTTCTTGGCTGTCAAATGGATATGAAGCCGATGTCATGACAGATTGGCACCAGCTCACTTCAACCACTTGCAAGAGCTTGCTGGAGTACAATCGGAGGTTTTGTAAAGCGTTACTCTCAGTAACTCCTTCAAATTTGTGCCATTGATAGAGCAGATAGAGAAGTATTGTTGTGGACTGCCTAAAGGGTTTCGGGACTACTGTACCAAGAAAAAAGTGGCTACCCTCACCTAGCTCATGGAAGTTGCTAACACTGGTCTTGCCTTGTTGAAAGGAGAGGACAGTGGGTTTTTGAGCAATGAAAAAGGAGGGCATCAGAAGAAAAATTCAGCGAAAAAGCCCTTTGTGAAAACGGCTGCTAAAGCGTCACAAGGGTCAGAGTAGGTCAACAAGGATAAGGACTCAGTCGGGACTTCTGGAGCGCAGGCAAAGAAACAGAAAAGGAAGCCTTTTGTGCGTAAGTCGCTCGAGGAAAAGGTCTTAATGGCTGAAAATAAATGCTTCATATGCGAGTAGCCTGGTCACTTCGCTACAAATTGTCCAGAAAGGAAAAGACCATCTGACTCAGATGATAAAGAGGACTAGAAAGTCAAGAAGTCTAAACCCACGGCAGGTTTGGTGCCAGATATGGTGGCTGACAGGCCCAGTACAGATGCTAGTGAGTTATGCAGAGCATGGGGTAAAGTAAGAGATCAGATGACACTCATCTTCTTTGATCCAGGTGCCAAAGCAAACTTTATCTCACAAGAGTTAGCTATGAAGCTGGGCATCATAGCTGAAGAGATGGGGTACACGGCAGAGGCAGGGTTGGCATTTCCTAGCCACTCAGAGTGTGTTACTCCCATTATTGGAAAGGTGCGTCTGCATACTCAGTCATATGTAGACACAGAAGAATTTTATATCATGCCATTGAAAGGGTGCGATGTGCTACTTGGAATTCCGTGGATGTTCAGAGTACATGGCATGCTAGATGCCTTCGGCAAGACGATCACCCTTCAGCATAGGGGCAAAAGTTATGTTTTGGATGTAAAGCTCAAAGGCGAGTCTGTCCCTATTGTATCTGCTTCGGCTATCACCTCTGTAATAAAGAATCATCTTTCTGTGTACTTGAGTTTTGCATGTGATGTCTCGGATAATTGTCAATTAAATTTATCTGTGCTAGATAAAGAAAGTTCAGCATTTTTGCGAGAGTTTAGTGACTGTTTTTCAGATTTATTACCCGTCGCAATTGCCGCCAGAGAGACTTGAGGACCATCGAATAGATTTGGTGCTAGGGTGTATCCCACCAAATAGACCTCCGTACAGGGTTAGTGTGGTGCAGCAGAAAGAGATTATGGGCCAGGTTGAGGACTTATTAGAGAAGCCTAGTTCGCCTTTTTGCTCCCCAGTGCTTCTAGTACAGAAAAAGGATGGCTCATGGCGCATGTGTATTGATTACCGTGCGTTGAATAAGAATACCATCAAGGATAGTGCTGCAATTTTCAACGGGATAGACCTTAAGAGTGGGTACCATCAGATTTGTATAAGGCCAGAGGATGTGCACAAGATTGAATTTAGAACAAAATTTGGTCTTTATGAGTTCCTAGTGATGCCGTTTGGTCTAACAAATGCTCCTACCACGTTCAACAGGATGATGGACCGGATTTTCCATTCACATCAACGGTTTGTTGGGACATTCTTCGATGACATGATAGTCTATTCGAAGAATGAATAGGAGCATAGGCGTCACTTGACATTGTGTTCGAAGAGTTGCGCAGTCACAGTTCACTTATCAATCCTAAGAAAAAGTGAATTGTTCTTGGAAGATATCCAATTTCTTGGCCACATAGTGTCAAAGGATGGTGTCAGAATGGATCCCGCAAAGGTTGAAGCTATTAAGACATGGCCAGACTTGAAGACTGTGCACGATGTCAGAAGCTTCTTGGGATTGTGTTCTTACTATAGAAGGTTTATCATGAATTTTGCAGAGATAGCATCAGCTCTTCACGCTTTGTAAAAGAAAGAGGTCACTTTCAAATGGACCCAAAAAGAGATTTCAACGTTTAGTCTCTTAAAGGAAAAGTTGACTTCAAATCGAGTAATTGTTTTGCCGGGTCTCAGGAAGTCATCTGTGGCCCGGTGTGACTAGTGTGGCAGTAGCATCGGAGGAGTGCTAATGCAAGATGGACGGGTAGTAGCTTATGAAAGCCGAATTGTGCAAGGGCCATAGATGACTATGCAAATCTATGAGAAAGAGCTCTTGGCCGTGATTTCATGCGTTTTCTAGCTGGAAGCACTCCCTCTTAGGTGCTGATTTTGTTGTCCAAACAAACCATCAGACCTTGCGATACTTCTTGACACAGTCAAAGCTATCTAAAAAGCATATGCGGTGGGCAAACATTCTTTCTAAGTTTCACTTCCAAATTATGCATGTGGAAGGGAAGAAGAATGTTGTGGCTGATGCGTTATCAAGGAAGCCGCAAATTTCAAGTGTGTCAATTCCTTATCATCATCAGCTTGTGAAGGAATAATATGCTACAGATGAGCTCTACCTCCTTAGAGATGATTTTATGATGATGCATGATAGACTTTGTGTCACTAGGCCATTGCGACATAAGGTCATGGTAGAAAGTCATGTCCGACCGTGTGCATGGCACCGCGGTATTGATGCGATAGTTAAAGGGGTAGAGACATTCTTTCATTGGCCTACCTTGAGGAGAGATGTGGATGCCTTTGTGCGAGTATGCTTGATTTGCCAAAAGGTCAAGTTTGACAGGCAAAAGGCACCAGGACTGTTACAACCACTGCCGATTCCGGATAAGCCATGAGAAAGCATTGCTATGGACTTTATCTTCGATCTTCCAAGAACGCCAACAGGGAATGATGGTATATGGACCATTATTTGCAGGTTCAACAAGCAGCCCCATTTTATCCATGTTAGGAAGAAGGTAAAATCTGGTCAGATGGCATGTTTATTCATGTACAATGTGTTCAAGTACCATGGTATGCCACAATCGATTTTCAGTGATCGTGATCCTTGCATGACAAGTTTGTTTTGGAGAAGATTGTTTGAGAAGATGGGCACTACGCTCAAGTTCTTGTCTTCGTTTCATCCACAAACTGATGGACAGTCAGAAGAGGCTAATTCGACCGTCTTGGATCTAGTGAAATGCTATGTGTTACATAATAAGGGCAAGCGGGAACAATGTTTCCCTTTGCTCGAGTATGCGTACAACAATACGGTGCATTCGTCGAATGGCAGGGCACCTTTTGAGATTGTTGAAGGCGGCAAAAGGTTCCTCCCATTTTGCATATAAAGGACAAGATCTTTGAGGCAGAAGGTTGCTGATCGTCACCGTCGTGAATTGTTGTTATCACCTGGTGATTGGGTTCTGTTAAGCTTTGAGAAGGCAAGGTTAAAGAAGATGAATGGCAAGGAACGATCGTTTCCTAAGCTCAGCATGCATTACTATGGGCCTTTTCAAGTGCTTGATAAGATTAGCGATGTGGCTTACAGGCTGAAATTGCCTGATGTGTGGAAGATTCATAATGCGTTTCACGTGAGACTTATAAGACCCTTTGTGGCTGATGTGCCATATGAGGATCAGCCAGAAGTTGAGGAATTTGATGAGATCCTAGTACCTGAGCAAGTTTTGGCACATAAGGACAGAAAGGTTAAAGGACAGGTTGCAAGACGCTATTTCGTGAAGTTAAAGAACTATCCACCTATGGATGCGAAGTGGATGGAAGAGCATGAGCTTTGAGAGTCACCAAATGTATTGCAGCTTTACCTTGAGGCCTTTGGGTTACAGCCTACGTATGCCCCAACACAACGGGTGCAAAAGAGGGGTAATGATAGAACTAGCAGATCAAATGTACATATGAATTTAGTGTAATAGATGAAAATGACAAAAGCATGAAGGTCTCATTAAGTCATTTCTATCTATGTGTTACGACCTTTCTTGCGGATACATGCGATGATAAAAGAGTGCTAACAATACAAAATTGTCAATGGCATGTATTTATGGTATGCAATCGAGGATGTTTGCGATTTCAAGAGGGGGATATGTCACGAGGACGTGGCAACTGCTAACCTTAGTTGTTGATTTTTTTAATGATTTTTGTTTAATTTTTGAGACCCTCTTTTTGAAGTTGCAAATGGTCGGACATTGTATGGCCAATGTGAACGGTAGTTTCACCTGCAGACGGGAAGTTGGTCGGCACTGGAACTCGTATAGTAAAAGGATGTCTAGGCTCAATTCAAGATCATGTAGGTCCCCTCGTCGCACTTAACAAGTTGGTGGATACTAGGAAGTGAACTCAATAAAGGCACAGTACCAAGGTGGGATCACCTAAGAAAAGTACCCGACAGCTCGACTACATTGCATTTTTGGATGCAGTTTCAGTGGGGATAGATGGTCAGATGACTAATGGGAGTCCAATGGAAGCATTCCCTAAAATTTAGGGAACTCCTATTTTGGACCATGAAATGTGTTTGCGTCATTACCTCCGGAATGACATGGGGAACATTTTAGAACTCTACTTCAAAGTCAATTGGGCAACCAATCGGGAGATTTTTAAGCGACAACCCCGAAATGGGAAATTGCTTGTAAACGTGCCAAGTGGCATATTTTCATGAACTTTCCTCATGCAGCAAGAGGTAGCGCTGAATTTCTAGCTGGAGAGCTTATTTGCAAGTCTTTGTCACAGGTTAAGAGCTATTGAGTGCAAGTTTTCCCTGTCATGTACAATGTAGTGCAAGAAGTCATGTCCTTCACACGTTACACCTCTCTCTCTCTCTCTCTCTCTCTCTCTCTCTCTCTCTCTCTCTCTCTACGTGCAGTAATGTGATGCCTCTCAAGAGGGCTCTTCATTTGACTCATGTACAACTGTGTGGTCATATGCGTTTTTGTTGAGGCAAGAGCCTCTCTGAGCGGGAACAAGAGTAGCTAACTGCTGCTCCAAAAGCAGGCACCGGTGAGGGTGATAACCTCACTGTACAAGTGCGTTTTTAGCGGTAGTTATGCACTCAATTTGGATTGTTTTTCAGCCATACGGATGCCAGGACCATTGGGAACAGTGCCCCACTGTTAGAGTTTGGGGAATGTTTAGGGCTGAAAACAGGGCAAAAATAAGTAAATACAACGTGCTGAATTTACTGTTTCTGGGCAGAAAATAGAAAATTTATGTCGGTAGAAGTGAGTTCCAGCAGGGGAATTGGTTCCGGGCAAGTTTTTGGGTTGTTATGTTGCCGAAATTTACCCAGAACAAGTGGTATCTAGCTGGATACAGGTAAAGAATTCCCATGTTTTAATTTACCCTCTTAAAGATTAAAGAAATACAAAAGGGGTACAAATTTTGGGACCTATAGGTTGTCGGCGTCTGCTCTGAGCATTCTAGCTTCCGAGTTGTGTGTGTGCTTTATGTGTTAATTCCCGTCGTAGGTTACCTTTGCAAAGTTCTCTCTATGTGTGAAAATCTAAAGTAAAGCAAAGAATTTTGGGTGAAAACCAAAGTCCACCGCCCTACGGGCTGGTTTCACATATATTGATGGTTTTCAGGCGCATAACCAACCATGCTTTGAAACACTGATCCACCCCTGAAATACCGAGAATGTACCGTGGGTGCTGGAAAAACCTGATGCATTGCTTGGAAATTGGTTCCCTGTCCATTTAATGCAACACGTGGACTCTGAAAGGTGGCGGATTGAACTGGAAAAACGTGTGGAATTGACATCCTAATCACTTGTTCATGGACGAAAGAAAACTGCATTAGGAAATTTCGGAGCTCATTTGGAGTGCCTTCTTAGAAAAATAGAATTTTGACTTTCTAAATAGGTGTGGTAAGAGCAATTGTAAACTTGGAATAACCATTCAAAAAGTGCACTTACAACTAGATTCTTGCCATAGTGTCATGACGGCCGTGATGATTGAAGAATAAATTGTTTTCAGTTGCATTTAATGAACGTCCTAGAATTGGAGGGAGTTTCCTGTACGTGGAATGTATGACTAAAGGAAATAGAACGTATCCTTCCAAACCTGCTCTCTCCTTACTCACTGTTTGTGCGCTGACCTCAAAGAAATCATCCCTTTCTTGCACTATTGCATACATGGCTTCTTCTTCCACCCCCACAAATGTCCTCCTTAAAAGACTCTTCTATCATCTACACATTGACCTGGATCCCCAATATACGCCACTGTGTAAGCGAGGAAAAACTAACATCAAAGTGACACTGATCATGACAAAGAGACTTAGAGCAGAGGGAGCAAAACACTTAGATATTTGGACAAAAGGCTCACTCTATCCATTGAATCCCATGATCAATGCTTTCCCTGCATTTTAAAATCCCACTAACTTAATGACCTTTGCAGGTAATGCAGAGAATGGATTGCTTGGCTACTGTAAAGCTCTAAACAACAAATCAGAAACTTATAAAGACATGGTGAAGCATGAAGCAAATGAGATTTAGAGACTTTCAAACTTGCATTATGAGGACCAAAAGACTGTAAGCAGCGCATACAAGAATCACATGTTTTGCGAACAAAGGTACGATCATTACAAAACAAAGAGACAATGTTAGGCACTCGTGTGCGAAAGAAGAAACTGCGGAATCTTGAAACGTTGAAGGTAGGCTCTGGCGGCCTTAAAAAAAGAATCCAAGCATTGAAGTGAGCATTGTAAACTGTCTAATTAATTTAAACGCTTTCCTTGTAGAGATTCTATCTATCCAGACAAAGAAAACATAGACCCGAAGGCCAATGTAGGAAAGCAGTTAAAGCCATTGATAACTAGTGGTTTTGCAAAGGATATAATGTATGAAAAAAAGTTTAAGGTTTTGCAACGGGATGTCGTTGACAGATTCATTTCAAAGAATGCAGTGCCTGCCAAACAAATACAGGGTACATTGGACTCCCTTGACGTTAGTAAAAGAGGTTACTCAGCTATTCAACAATCTATCTCTTCCATGTTTGTGAAGAAGGGAATAAAGTCTAAGCTTTTACCAATAGCTGCAAGTGTTTGGGAGGAAATACTCCAACTCAATAACATACCGACTTCATTGGATGTCCATTTCATATTCAAGATATTTATAGCTCACAAGGAACTACTGTCACTTATGATGAGTTTGTACAACAATATCTTCATGGACCTGACTTTGTTGCAAACTAGAATGGTAGAGTTCTACAATATCACATTGGAAGAGACATGTACATTTTGTTTTGAAGCTAAGATGAGTGTGAGATTCTTAAAGAGAAGAAGCTAGAGCGAGTTACAATCACATTTCAGTGTTCAATTTGAACAAAAATATGGTGACTTGGTGCATTTCATGTAATCCAGTTATTTCCAATTTTGCAACTCTAGCAAGCCCTCCATTGTACCTAAATTTTAGATTATTTTTTCGTATCTCAAAATGATTAATCTTGCAGGTAAAGAAAGAAGCCATGACTTTTTATTTTGGGTGTTCCATCAAACCCCTATTCCAGATATGATTGATAGGCAAATGAATCGAGGAGAGGTACTGGCTGTAGATGGGAGAGGAGACTTTCAAGTTCAATGGCATCTTGCAGGTGACCTCAAAACACTGAAGTGTATGTATAATTGTGGAATGGGTGCCATGGCAAAGTCTCCATGCTTGTATTGCATGGAGCCTGCAAAGGTGATGGACCCAAAGTGGTGGCGAAAAGCTCCTACTCGTCACAATCAAGACTCTAATTTTCGACCAGTTTTGGATATACCATTTGTTAATGTCCATATTTGTACAATACATGGTCTTTGTCGAATTGTAGAGAAGTGGGTATATCTGTACATTGGGTTTTCTTGGAAAATAAAAAAGTCGGCTGAACGACAAGTCGCTCTTGAAGCTTTGGAACTAATTTTGTCAGATATTGGTCTACATGGGGGCAATGTATCCAGCGAAACGAAAAAAGGTCAACCAATGAGAAAGATGTACCCTGCAAACTATCCATAAGTATGGTCAAGGCACGCCATTTTCTATCTAAACCTCAAGGTACAAAGCGAGGGAGATTATATCTACCTACATTAGCAAAGTTGAGTATATGTACTGGAAAAAACTTCATTTAGCAGTGAAAGATCAAGATTCAACAACTCGTAATGCAAAGGGTGATGTGTGGCGTTCCATTGACACGTTATTTCAAATGTGTGAGAATGATAATTGGTTGCAGGATAATCTCAGCAAGTTTAAACAAAACCTTTGGTCTACTGAAAAAATCCTTCAAGACAACATGGACTGACAATCAAATCACTCATTACATGGTAAATTCAAAGCACCTCAGATAGTCTTAGTACTAAGTTTGTGTTTAAATTTTTAAATAAATTTCTTGTTTTGCAGCACATTATTTTTAATCATTTGCCATACTTCATCCAAAAGTATGGGAATCCAAGTATATCGAACACCCAGGGCTTGGAGAGTCTCATTACATGGCTAGAAATGCCTACTTTAGACACACACATCATGGAAGCTCTCAAAATAAGGCAAATAGTTTGAAGGAGTTATTTCAGTGGTTTTATCGCAGAATCATTCATCGCATGCAACAAAAGCAAGTATTGGCCTCTTCAACAACTGTACAGGCAATCATACATTTTCAACTTTAGAAAAGAAAGCGAGCAGACGCATTCAACAACTCAAGTGCTCTTGAAAGTCAAATGAGGTGGAGGGAGACAATGCAATATGTCAATCATCGGTGAAACAAGAGAATTAGAGTTTAGATGATCGGATGTACCATAAATGCCTGTAAAATTAAATTCAATATGTATCACAACTATTTCAACCTTTTGATGATTTGCAAATATCATTTGGAAACTCGTCCTTGTATCTGATCATTAAACGTTTGCCATACTCCAAGAGTTCAGTTAGAGTTTTCTTTCCTTTAAAGATAATGCCATTGCTGTGTATGTGTAGTAATATGGTGCATGGCCCCCAATATATCATGGCGAGTAACCAAAACATTCTCTCCCAAAAACCTTGTCAATGAGGATAACTTTGTCAGCATTTTGTGGCAGCATTGGACGACCTAAGAAGCGAGAGAATGTCTTGAAAGCATAGGTTGCAGTATTCCCCTCTTGTGACATTCCGTTGTAGAAGATTAGGATAGGTGCCTTACATAAACTAAGAAGATATTGTCCCAGAGCTGCATCCCTACAACGGAAGTGTCTTTTTCAATGACGAAAAAAGTCGTTCTTTTCAACAATCCATGACTGTAAACAAAAGAAGTGTTTGTGTATGTATGTGTGTGTGTGTGTGTGTGTGAGAGAGAGAGAGAGAGAGAGAGAGAGAGAGAGAGAGGGGCAGGATTTTTACCATGAAACTCTCATCTTGCAAAAAAAGCTCATCCTTCCATAGGTTGACTGAACCGGTTGACTCCTGGGCCGGTCGCTTAAACCAATCTTCCATATCCTGTTTACTACTTGATGGCTTGAGATTATTTCGAATAGTTTAAAATGTGGCTTTATCAGGAAGGCTTTCTTTATACTTTTCTGTCTTTTCAAAGTAGAGTTTAAGACAGTCTAGTGGGTTATTGGAGATCTCCGTTGCCTCGTCATCACTACTATCATCTGAAACAAATCCATTCCTCTCCACCTGATACTTGGAGATAGTGGCAAGTGCAAAGTCCTTCCACAAACAAAAAATACTTTGTATATCATGAAGGAAAATGTATGACCTATCTCCAAATTTAAACTCTGGTACTCCTGGTAGTATTAAGGTGGCTTGTCGGTCATTGAAACCTGACACATCTAGAGGTAGCTTGATATCTGAGGTTTTCACTGAAAAAAGATTGCTTTGTTCCACTTCTTTTGCTTCTTCTTCGAGATCAATGGACTCCTCTATCTCCGTCACTTCAATATATTCCTCATCCTTTTCCTCTTTTTTATCTGTTGGTAAATCGTGTTCCTCCATGACCTCCTTAGGATCTTTCATAAGACTTGTAAATAATCCATTTAAAAATATTAGAAATCCAAAGGATTCTTGAACTTGCTTGCACTCCTGTTTATGTAAGCTGCACCAATGGGGTCTGTACATAAGAGGCAGCTGATCAAACTTCTCTCGTTCCAGCTTCAAGTGTTCATTCTGTTTAGCTATAAACAGAGGAATGATTAAATGGAGCATTAAAAATGCAGGAGACCAAGTCAAACTTATCACCAACCCCATACGAAACTGCAAAATCTAAAATCCTTTCATCAATCACTGTAGGGTCTTCATAAATAACTGCCTCTTTTTTCTTTGGGATTGTTGCAACACATTGGGCACTTTGCACAGTAGGTGCTGAAAAATCCATATCTCTCTTAAGCGAGTTCAGTAAAGTAAATTTTGGAGTAGAAGGGAACTCCATTTCGACACAGATAGATCAGTATCAGGCTCCTCAAAACTCACGGCAGGCTCTGCACCAGATATATCGATGGGTTCTGTGAAGTCTACATTCCTCTTCATTGAAGTTTTTAACAGTTCCGGTAGTCTTCTCGGAAGGTTTTCTTGGCCAATGATGCGCTCGGGATCTTTTTTTGCCTCTTCCTCCTATGAGATCGTAATCCTGCCATTTGTTTCATACTGAGAAATATAAGTTTCTTCAAACATAAATAACAAGAAGAGCACCACATGATCATATAAGTTTTGAACAAACAGTAGGTAGGTATCTCAAAATTATTTTCAACTAATCATATAGACAATAACACAAGATGATTAGCATGTATGCATCCTTTGATAGAATGCAAAATAGCTTTACAGTCGTGAAGAGCAAAAGCCAATCAAGTGGATCACGGCGCACGGAGTATATAAACAAAACTCCACAAAACTACTGGCACGCCGTGATCCACTTGATTGGACAAAGTAATGGCTACCAAAACATCCAAAAATTTTATACTAAAAAACAACACCTTTGTACAATTTCAAGAGTGGATCACGGCGCGCGGAGTACATAAACGAACCTCCACAACACTACTGGCGCGTCGTGATCCAATTTTGGTTGGTGAAATGTTAAATGGTCTTATTCCTAAACATAACTAAACTATGGACCAAATGAAAGTGAAGAGATTGCCTTTACCTTTACCAGGACTAGACATTGCTCTTGGAGTAGAGATTCAGGACTGTGAATGTTGTTGTTGGTCTTCACGGTTCTGATTAATGCACTTTGTAGGAGGCAGAGGCCTTTTTAACTCTCTTTCTCTCTCTCTCTCTCTCTCTCTCTAGCTTCTATCTCCCTCTCGATGTCTGTATTTGCTTCTCTAATATGATTTCTCTTCTCCCTTTTACTAAGT
Source organism: Adiantum capillus-veneris (assembly GCF_014529385.1). Taxonomy (NCBI): domain Eukaryota; kingdom Viridiplantae; phylum Streptophyta; class Polypodiopsida; order Polypodiales; family Pteridaceae; genus Adiantum; species Adiantum capillus-veneris. Next base: position 69,515,294 of record NC_140960.1, on the reverse strand, counting down.
TACTCTCTCTCTCTCTCTCTCTCTCTCTCTCTCTCTCTCTCTCCTCTTCTCTTCTTCCCTTTTCATACAATAATAGACATTACCGTTAGCGTTTTTAATGAGCATGCCGACATGCAATAAACGTTGGTTTGACCACAATAAATAGTTTTTTACAACCGAAAAATACATGTACTATTTATGGTAACAAACACGTACTTGGATTCATGAAGAGAGAGAGAGAGAGAGAGAGAGAGCTAACCTCCAAGACAACCTCTGCAACCAAGGAACAAAGCTCCTTCAAGCGTTTTCAACCAATTCAAAACAGCACATAGGGGAATCCACCTCGTATTCTCATCTCAAACCATTTCTATCCACCAAGAGAGGTATTTCTAGAGTGTTTGTTGATGTAGAAGAGAGAGAGAGAGAGAGAGAGAGAGAGAGAGAGAGTGAGATAGAGTTTCTGAGTGTTTGTTGGGTTTGAAAGAGGAAGACACAAAGAGAGAGAGAGAGAGAGAGAGAGAGAGAGAGAGAGAGAGAGGGGTCATGAATTGGAGCACGGTGGGCGAAGGACTATTTTCTTTACGCAATTTTGAGCCCGCGCGTCGTGATCCACACACACACACACACACACACACACACACACACACCGAGAGAGAGAGAGAGAGAGAGAGAGAGAGAGAGAGAGAGAGAGAGAGAGAGAGATCCTTTGCATTTATCTCTTACAGTGGAATGGCAAGAACAAAGGCAACATCAAGGAAGGCAGGGAAAGGACCCGAGCTTGCAAAGAAAGCATGTGGAAGGTCTGCTAGTAAGAAGAAAAGTTCAGGTAAACCAATGAAGATATTAAAGGGACCAAGAATGAAGAATATTAAAAGAAACATGGGTTTATTTAGAGAGATCAGAAAAGCTTATAAATGTATTGAGCTTTGTGTCCCTAAACTTCTTTTCCAAAGAGAAGTAAAACAAATTTGCGAGGAAGCATGTGCTGGTACAATGAGATGGAAGGCTGTTGCCCTGCGCTGTCTTCAAGAAGTAGCATAAGATTTTTTTACTGGAGTACTTTAATGATATCACCATTGTTGCTACTCATGCTCACCGGGTCACAATAATGGACAAGGACAGTGAAACGCTCAAGAGAGTACGTTGGAGATACGATAAACTTCTCATCCCTAATGAGTTTATTGATCTTAAAATGAAGGATATATTGCTAATACCACCAGGTCGATGAGATCATGGGGTTAAGATTCATGAGGTTACTTATAATGTGAACACCAGAGCCATAGCTGAGCAAGAAGAAAGACGTTACCTGGAATCAGAGAAATTAAAGAGGATACAGACTGCTGCTGTTGATGAAGAGGAACAGAAGAGAAATTATGGGCAAATTACCACAAACTTAAATAAAAGAAACAACGATATTTTACATTCCATGAAAGAAGAACTGTTAGCAACCATTCCCCTTGTTGATGATACTCGGCAATTAGCTTTGGATTCTGTTGATATTGTGATTTTGAAAGATCCCAATGCACAAATTATAGACTCTATTGTTTATTTATGCCTAAAGTAGGTGCTCTTCTCTACCTTTAAGATCCTTTACTATTGTATTTGGTCTCTAATTACATCCTTGTTATCGATTGTAGTTTAATAAAGAGCCAGCTCCCTCAACAAACCCATACTGAAATACATAGCCTTGTATGCATTGAACTGGACAAATAAGTGGTATGGACTATCAACTCCATTCGAAGAACACATTCAGAGATAAGAGTGTGAGTGTGGATATAACCTTGAGTTTTGATTTGGACTATGGATTATGAACATATTGTTAATAACAAATAACTTTCACTGTTCATAGATGTGTAAAGAGATTACTCATGTCTATGGAAGGCAATGGAGATGTCTTCTCTATGCAGAGTACATACTACAAAGTTTTTTTGCTTTGAGTCCATTTATGTTTAAGGTATTTTCGTGCTATGGTTTGGACCAACTTGATGCTATTATTAATTGAAGTATTGACCACAAGTTAACCATATTTTACAGAATGTTGTGAAAAATTGTACATTGGAATATTTACAAAGGTACCGCGCATCAATGATTCATCATCTACTATCTCTTTCAACTCCAAGAGTTTTAGATGCAGAAAACAGGTTTGTCGACGACAATATAATAACTTTAACAATGATCAGTGATGAGGAAGTCATGCCAATTTCCACCACTGGAAACCAAATCCCTAAAACTGACCCCATATTAGAGGAACATACATCGGTTGATCAATGTGAAGTAGACCAAGCTCTTGAAAATACATATGTAAAATGCTCTTCAGAGCTGAGGAATGCAATAGAGGGTCTAGGCCAAGTACATGAGGATAAGGGAGTACATATTATTGTGGCACAGGATGAGGTACATGATCAATATGAGGGAGTCCAAGCTCTTGTAATTGCTGATGTGAAGAGCTCTTCAGAGCCGAGAGAAGATATAGAGTGTCTAGACCATGTAGAGGAGGAGGCCAACGTTGCAAATCAAAGCTAGGAATAGACAACATAACAATTTAACCATTTGGCCATGGAAACACAAGAGTCCGGTATTGGACAACCACAAGAGGTGGATACCCTTGGCAATACAAAAGGGAACATCGACACTCAACAACAGATTGTCAACATTAGAAATGATCAGTATGGACTCTTGCTTGAAGTAGATATGGTTCTTCCGATAATATCTATAAATAATATACTCGTTTCTGTTTCTAACTACTTATATGTATGCACGCAATGGTTGCCGAGACTAATTATTTTGGATCTCAATGGATTGTTGCTACATGGCAGCCGTACAGTGTACATACAGAGATTTTCGATTTACGTAGTTTCCGCTTGGGAAATTTCAGAGCAGTAATTCGACCAGGCGCAAAGGATTTTTTGAATTTTTTGATTCTACGGTTTAGGGTTGCTATCTGGTCTTCAATGCAGGCCCAAAACTTGAATCCCTTTGTTTCCATAGTTTGCAGTTTGGCTGAAATTCAGAGATCGGATTTTTATTTTACAGTCAAAGAAATTGTAATACCATTGCAGGACATTCCCACCCAACTAAAGCTAATGTACCACTTTTCTACAAGTCCTTTGAACAGATCAATGTGCTTTATGATGCTCTCAATATTTTGTTGATTGATGACACACCACATAAGGGTTTACTTAATCCACCCGGCACTACTATTTCCCCACCTTCATTTGAAGGGCATCTTCACGATTTTTACCCAGAGAACATTTTGGTCCCATACCTGTAAGGAATGTACTTAAACCCATTGAACACATCGGAATTTGTACTTACAAATGTACTTAGTAATTCATTGTTTATACATTAAATTGATACTGTCTACCTATCTATGTGTTTCAAATACTCTGAGAGAGAGAGAGAGAGAGAGAGAGAGAGAGAGAGAGAGAGAGAGAGAGCCTTAAGCAAACACTTGATATTAAGATTAAATTAGTCAAAAAAGTTACATTTCGTTGAAGCCATTCATGCTAGATTACATGGGCACAATGTGAATACGGCCAGAAAGATCTCCATACAGAAAAGTTTCTCCCTTCGTTGCATTACTCTTTGTCCGTCCAACAAGAAATAAAAGTTTACGGAGTCAATGTCAGCAATCTCTTCCACTATGTCATGTTGAAGTTGCAAAAGATTGCATTGCTGCCTTCTTGTAATTACTGTCATAAGATTTAGGTCTTTGTCCACCACTTCCAAGTCTATGACAACTTTGTTTGCCAAGCTTGCTGCTTCTTGATCCATAGGCACATAGCAACCTTCAACAATGTGAGAACGCTTGTACCAAAAGGAGATTATTAATGTCTGTGTTGCAAGCATATACTTGACAATGAAGTGCCAAGAGCAATTTCGTAACATATGCTAATGTTTCTTTCACATATCACTCTCGATCAAGAAGCTTATCACACAAGAGGGAATCAAATGATTTGCAGAACAACATAGTTCTAGTATATTGTAGGTATGAAATAACTCAACAAAGAGACCAACATGATAGAAATTTGCAAGTTTCACCAATTTAGTGGGTATAGAGTTTTGAAAAGACCTCTGAAAATCCCTATAGAGCCTACTCCTCAATGCCTCACTCATTGTTGTGTCGGGAACGGGCCAATCCACGGAGTTCCAGTTGGTTGGTAGTGAAACCCTCCCCAACACTCCTCTCTGATTCCTTTGATTGAGTTGGTAGAAATAGTCATAGAAAAAAATACCCTTATCTGCAAGGCTTTTGCTTGTTCTACCCGCATATTGCAAGACCACAATATGAGCATGGGTCACAGAGATGCGACCTATAATGCACTTGAGTGGCTCCCATTCCTCATATGAGGAAGGATAAACATTTGTGAATGTAAAGAACAAAAATAAATACAAACATATGTATAACCTATTTAAATATCTGTAATAAGAGAAAATAAAAACAGATTCACATTTGAAATGTAAGATAACATTTATAGAGGAGTGCTAAATAATTAACTCACAGTTGCACCGTGAATTATGCACCATGGAGACATCGTCGCCATTAGCAACTCACATCAGAGTGACCAACCTCGACTTTGAAATCGAGAACTCTTGCTTTCCATGCAGAACGAAACATATTTGTTGCAGTTTTACCTTGAAGCTTTTGGTTTACAACCCACGTATTCTCCAACTCATATTACTTCACTAGAGCAAAGGTTAAAGGGCTTGGTGAAGTATAAGCTATGCACCTATGGTAGAGTCACCAAATGTATTGCAGTTCTACCTTGAAGCTTTTGGTTTATAACCCACGTATTCTCCAACTCAGATTACTTCACTAGAGAAAAGGTTAAAGGACTTGGTGAAGTATAAGCTATCCACCTATGGTAGAGCCACCAAATGTATTGTAGTTTTACCTTAAAGCTTTTGGTTTACAACCCACGTATTCTCCAACTCAGATTACTTCACTAGAGCAAAGGTTGAAGGGATTGACACATGCTCAAAAGAGGGATGATGATACAACTGGAACTTCACATGTACATAAGGATTCAGTGCAGTAGAAGTATACATTGTTTGACAAAAGTGTGAAGGTCCCATTAAGTCATTTGTACGGATGTTTGACATTCTTTCTTGCGGATACATGCAATGATAAAAGAGTGCTAAGCACACGAAATCATATGTTCCGTGTATAAGATCCATGCAATTGAGGACGTTTGTAATTTCAAGAGGTCAGGAGACTGAGACAACCACTATATATATTTGTTGGTTTCTTTTCCTTGATTTTTATTTAATTTTTGAGACCCTCTTGTTAAAATCACAAATGTACAGACATTGCATGGCCAATGTGAAATGGTCATTGGCCGAGAGTCTCACTTGCACGAGTCAAGGCTAGGCATCCACGAGATGATCGGCAGTGGAATCCGACTAGTAAAGAAGTGGCTAGGCTCAGTTACAATGATTTAGGCCGCGCGGCGTGACTTTATAAGTTGGTGGGTACTAGGAATTAAACCAAAAGGAGCAAACTGGAGTCATGGCATGGCAGTAGGAGAGCAACCTGCATGTCAACTCAACTTCCAAAATGTCTCATCCCTAGAGGGGGCACCCATTTTTGAGTGAAGGCTAATTTTTGGACTTCATTGTGAACACAATGTGTGTGTGAGTAGTGGGTGCATGTGATCACAACTTTAATGGAAAGCTTGCCTTCTCCCTTGTCTCATGCAGCGCGATGATTTTCTCTCGCACATCTTTCTATCCCCTTTGCACGTACCCATTATTTGGGCTTCTCAGATGACCATGTACAATTTTGGGGATTTTATGCACGTTTGCCAAGGCAAGAGCCTTCTGTACAGGAACCGGGTTAGTTAATTGCTAATCCCTCACATATACGCACAATTCCATTGCGAAAGATTGCAAAAACAGAGAATTTTCTTGCGTGAAATTCCTCCAATTCGAAAATAATCCATCTTATTCTGTGCGAAAACTTTTGAGAGATGGGTAGTCGTGTTTGTTGCGATCAAAATGATGCAAAACAGAAAATTACAGCTTGATTTGTTTTTCTGCAGGTTTAGGGTTTCACACCTAAACTGCAAGGTAATGCTAGGAGAGACTGGGAAAGCCTTGGGTGCTTGTACAATACAATTTAAAGAGATTTCTCAGGAGGGCACCCCCACCCTACAAGTGCGGGAGCTCGAGGGCTATCCAAACTCGTGATTGAGACACGAATCGGAGCGCAAAATAAAGAATTACAGCTTATTGTAATTTTTTGCAGGTTTAGGGTTTTGGCGAGTTTTGATGCCTACAGGTCCCAGGAGCTTCGAGGAAGCCAAGGAATCACCGAACAATTGTTTTGGTGCAAATTGAAGGCCAAAAATAGAGAATTTAACGTGCTGTAATTTCTGGCCAGGTTTTGTAAAGTGCTCTAAAGTGCGTGGAAAGTCATTGTTTACTTGGGATTTTGTCCGTGGAGACTTCTAATGTGGTTATGTTGTCAAAATTGGGTTAGAGTAGGGGAATTTCAGCCCGATTAAAGTGGGATAGCCTGTAGAACTTCACAGTTCTTTCTCAAGTGTAATAAGAATAAAGAAATAGCAAAAGGGGCGCCATTTTTTTGGGGCGAATAGGGCGTCGCTGTTTGTTTGGAAGAGCTCTAGTTGCCAAGTTGTGTTTTGTTTTGAAGTGGTGAATTTCAATCACATGCTTGTTTGTGAAGTTCCTTTGTGTCGTAAAGCTCAAGGAAAGTTAAACAATGTAAAGATCGGGTGAAAGCTAAAGTCTATTGAAACCGGTCCGTAGGGCGGTAGACTTTAGCTTTCACCCGATTCTTTACTTGAACTTTACGATACATAGTAACTTCACGAATCACCAATAAACCTGTTGACTGGAATTAACACTTCAAACACACACGGCTTGGAAGCTAGAGCGCTCCAAGTAAATGCTGACAATCTGTTGGCTCCAAAAATTGGCGTCCCTTTCAGTATTTCTTTATTCTTACAAAAAAGGGAGTAAAACCTGCGATTTCCTACGAGTTGTCCCGCATAATCCGGGTTGAAAAAGACCTGTTTGGGCCTGATTTTGGCAGCATAACTGTACTAGGAAACTTCACAGACAAAATCCCCACGCATGGATGACTTTCCTAGCGCATACGGACACTTTAAAAAAAACAAGAGGAATAAAAATTGAGAAACTAATAGCTTCAATACCTCCCAAGATTGATTTTAGACCTTGTCAAACAATAGAGCTTATCTCTAGTGATCTTTAGCATTCCAGGTTCATCCCATTTAATGCTAAAAAGCAACTTGAAGAACTCATAATCATTAAGAGGATTGGAGATTGATAGGTACTTGTAGCCCCTATTTTTCAACCATTCCTCTTCTACCTTTGTGGCCTTGTCCAATCTCTTCTTCTTCTCAACATCATTTAGTCCAAGTGCATCTAGCTTTGCTCTTTCTTTGGACATAAATGCAGTGAACTCATCCTCATACAAAACACTGTATTGAAACCATAATAAAATTTTACATTAATTACTCAACATGTAGAGTAAGTATCACCTTCCACACAAGTTGAGATATCAATCCACATGGAGTGTTGTACCATGGTGTGTCCATTTTTACCTTTTTTATGTAGTATACTATATATAGTCCATTTATTATTATATATTCTATACTATGTATTATACATATTAAATTATATGCTATATAGTCTATATTATATATATACTATATACATACTATATACTCTTTATATATTATATATTTTATACTGTGTATTATATATTATATACTTTATATTATATATATACTATATACTCTATAGTAGAACTATATTAGATATAGATACTCTATATATATTATTTATTATATATTAAATTAAAATTACATACGAGTGGGTTCTTTATTATATATGGGTGGAATCTCTGTAGATCCCATCCCAACGTTTGTGCTCTGTGCTGTCAGAGGCCAAAATGGACACGCCTGTAAGAATCGAACTGGGTGCATAACCTGTGGCAAATAGTCGCTGCGCTAAACCACCATGCTGTCACTGCCACCTTGCACCCTAGGCTGCCACCTTGCAGCCTAGGGTGCCCCTTTGCCATAGAAAGAGTTAATCTCTGCCCTGTAGCCCCCTGCCAGCAGCATATACGTCCGTTGCTATCCAACGCTGCTTGCGCAAAATTCCCCTGCTTGGTTCGTCTGCTGCGGGCCACGCTGTCTCCCTTGCTGCAGGTCGCGACCATTCTCCAACTCGTCTCCGAAGGCATCTCCTAAGATTCTTAAGTTTTAACAATTTTTTTAGAATCGTGCGACATACTCTTTATATCAAATAGAAACTATATACTCTATATACTATATATATTATATACTTTATATTATATATATACTATAAGTATAAGTATAACTTTATATACTATATAGTATATTAATACAATACTATATTATATACTCTATTTTATATATATATACGATATATGCAAAAAAACTACATTATTTGGCACGGATGATGGGGGAGATCTGTCTCCCCCTTTCTTCTTGCGTTTTTGATGTGGTTATTGAACAAATATATATCAAATAATGTGGCTTTTATTTCAAAAACCTAATCAATGGAATTTTTTTGCAATACTAGTGTATAAGCTCATCAGATCATACGGATTATCAGTGAGATTTGACTTGATCGCCTACCAACGGTATTAAGCAAAACTTGAAGAAAGCCATTAATCACAAGAAGACAATCCACAAAGAACCGTCCAATGTAAAAAAAAGGGGGGGGGGGGGGGGGGAATAAGGCCCCTCATCATCTGCACGCGCGGATGAGTGCGGACTGTCTTCTTGCAGCAAAACGACATTAGAGAGAGAGAGAGAGAGAGAGAGAGAGAGAGAGAGAGAGAGAGAGAGAGAGAGAGAGAGAGAGAGATGGTACCTGTGTTAGCTCGAGCAGGTAGACGATACGCTTCCAAAGTAGTAATGCTTAAACCCTAACCTTTGAGATTCACATTATGGATGGACAAAGACCAAACTAACTAAAACCAAACTCGAACTAACTATGAACGATAAATATTATATAACATAACATATACTCTATATTATGTACGATGAGGGATAATATGCATAATTAATATCAATAACTATAAGTACAATATATGTATAATTACAATATATGTATAGTTTATACGTTAAGTATATAGTTACATAATATTAGTATATTATATCTTATAGTATATATACGTATAATATATATATAATATGCATATGATATACATTTATAACGTATAATTATATAATACGTATAGTTTATATGTTAAGTATATAGTATATAATATATTTTAAAAAATATATATGTATAATATATTTATAATATGCATACGATATACATTTATAATATATAATTACATAATATGTATAGTTTATATGTTAAGTATATAGCTTATAATATATAATTATATAATACGTATAGTTTATGTGTTAAGTATATAGTATATAATCTATAGTTATATAATATTAATTATATAATACATCTTATAGTATATATATATGTATACGTTCTTTATAACTATAACTAATCAATAATATGAGTCTAATATGCATTGTATATATTATAACTATATAGTATACAGTAAAAGTATAGGTATTAATAAAACTATACATATTTTATAATATATACTCTATATTATATACATGCTATTATATTAAATAGTATATATTATAACTAAAAGTATATACTATAACTATGAGTATATATTATAAGTATATGTATAAGTATAACTATAACTATATATTATATACATACTATTACATTAAACAAGTATATATTAAAACTATAAGTATATATTATAGGTATAAGTATACTCTGTAGGTATTAGTATAACTATAAGTATATATTATAAGTAAGTATATGTATATGTATAAGTTTATAAGTATATCATAACTATAAGTATAACTCTTTATATATTATCGACTATGTACTCTATATTATGTATGTCTATTATATTATATAGTATATAATATACCTATATAAGTATATTATATAACTATAATAGTAAGTATATATCATATTAGTATAGTATAACTATATTATATTGGTATAGTTCCATACCATATATTTAAGTATATATATGTAATGTAATATAACTCTATATACTATATACTTAAATACCATATATTCTATATATACTCTCTCCATTTTAATTTTAAAGCGCTTAATTGGGGATATATAAAACTATACTCTCTCTCTCTCTCTCTCTCTCTCTCTCTCTCTCTCTCTCTATATATATATATATATATATATATATATATATATATATATATATATATATATATATATATATATATATATATATATATATATATATATGTGTGTCTGTGTGTGTGCGTGCGTGTGTGTGTATACATACATGTATAATACATATTTTTTAAAACATCGTATATTTTATATACTATGTTCAAATTTTTTTCAATGCGCGTATTTGGGGAGATTTTGAGGCTCGATAAGTTAACAGATGGATTTGACGAAATGCTAATTCAAATGTACCTTAATGGCAATGATTGTGCATATCTTAAAGAGTGAATATTCCAAATCTATTTAGAACAGTTTTCAATGAATGCATTAACTTTTTGCAATGGTATCCTTTTACACTTTCTTTGTACCTTATACACATTCTCTTCCTTCTCTTTTTGTCATTTTATTTACCTCAAGTATTATTCCCCCCTGTGTGTCTCAAACATCAAATCTATTTAGAGCAGTTTTCAATAAACGCATTAACTTTTTGTAGCTGCATCCTTTTATACTTTCCTTATACACATTCTCTTCCTTCTCTTTTCATCATTTTATTTACCTCAAGTATTATTCCTCCCTGTCTGTCTCAAACATGACAGCTACATCTACAACTATGCTTTCATGGATGATCAATGGTGCTCAAATGGATTATAGAGTCTCATTACGAAATGGAGAGCTTCTACTTAGTGAATATTTTCTTCAAAGCCTATTGCCTCCTTCTATTAAGTTTGAAGGCTTGCAAGCATTCGTTCATACAGGGAGCTCTAAGTCTAAGGTCAATGTGTTGCCAAGATGGGACCATGAAGATCAAAAGCATCACCTTCTTGATCATACTCTGTCGTCAGCTTACCACATTCTTCATTCGAATGACTATGTTTATGTGGCTGACAGTTTAGAAACAAGTGAAGAAGTCAGTGATGCTTCTGTGTTTGCTTCACCATCTAACAAAAGTTCGACTCCATCACATTTAAATGTTGATATTGATGAAGGTACAAACACAGTTGTTTTGGAAACAATGGAACTAACCAGGTCACCAGAACTCTTTCAAGACACACAAGATGGGGTGGAGCATACAAGGCAGTAGTATTCAAAGGATACATCCATCATTTCATGGATGAAAGAAAAAAGTTGATGAGCTCCCAAATTTTTATAATGGAAATGTTTGTTTCAAGCTTCCTCCAATTCACAACAATAAAAGGATGCTCGGTATGGAGCAGAAGTACGACGGTCACCTTTGGTCTCGCCCAACATCGACCAACATGGCCATAGATTGCACTGTGCGTTTGAGTTATTGTCTTGGAAGCCTTCAATGTTGCAAAGTGACATGCCCTTTTTACCTTGGTGAAAGAAGATACAATGAGGCCTTCTTTCATGGACATCAGGACAGAAAAATTAGCATGGGCTATCCTGCTAGCGAAGGCAAATCAAAATAACTTGCCACTATTGTGATGGAACGGTCACTTGTTCAAATGTTTGTAGGTGTATGATCTATTATGTGACGCCGAAGGAAACAACAATAACATGTTTGGTGATCCTTCTGGGAGTGCATGATCACAATGTACAACCAGGTACTAGAAGGGCAGCTCTTGAAAAGGTGCACAATCTTGTTAAGATAGTTTTAAAGATTGAGAAGGGGGTCCCTAGAAAAGTACATATGTTAGTTGCTCGTCAAATGCTATTCCAATCTTTGACTAAAGAATATTTAGAAGCCAATGATGTAGAGCTTAACCATTTTCTTAAGGAAATGATGCCCCTTTTTCAGAATAGAGGATTCAAAAGTATTGTGTCAAATGAGAAAGCTAAACAGGGTCAGGTTGTCGGTGATGGATATGACAATATACTATTGCTACAAAAATGGTGTGTTTTTCCATTCTTTCATGGAAGTCATTTTCCAGGCCATGGTGGACCTAACGACAAATGTTACGTATTCAAAATGTCCACAAAAGGACCTGCTTGTGGAGTTGAGCTAGTCAATAGAATGAGGAAAGGAGGGATAGGATATTTGAGTAGTGCTTTGGGCGCACTTTGATCATACTCATCGGATTGAAGGATGGGCAACTATGTCCTGCTTGGTTTATGATCTTGGATAAGTGAATTTATAAAAGTATGTTAGATAGCATGTTTTGATATAAGACACCTTTTATTACTTATTTGTTCTATGTGTACAGCATGCGAGCATTGGAAGTGATTGCAATATGTGCATGTAAAGAAAAAGACGAAGAAACACAAATCTTGTTTTGGAGAAATTTAAACACAGTTATGGAGAGGTGTGGGCATGAACCAAAAGACTTTGCTAGATTTATGTCTGATGAAGTCGGGGCTAATTGGTTGGCAATACGAGTTGTATACAATGGAGGATGCCATAATGTAATGGAGGGGAGGGAGCGCTCGTGTCTTTTCCATTGTGAGCAGAGTCTACACAAACACGTTAAAAAAAATGTCGCTACATATAGACAAATGCATCACATTGAAATGTGTGAAGCATGGTGCTTAGCAGAGACTACAAATGAGGCCTCCCTTATACCTTCCACAATACGAGAATGGTGGGTGAAATATGTGACAGAGGATAATAAAAAGGCTTTAGAGAGATGGTTTAATTGGTGGGAGCAACTGATTGCCCCATTGGGGAAGCTCTGAGACAATGGTATATCAATCATTTTTTTAGTTCTTATTGAATACATGAAAACAAAGATTTACATATATATGGTTTCAATCATTTTTTATTTATAGGTTAGTAAGAGTCCATGGGAGAAAGCTCAAATTCCAAGTATAGACTTGTCAGAGATTTCTAGTTGGCTGGAAAGTGAAGGTGGTAAACGTAAAATATCACTTTAAGATGCATGTGTCAGTGATGTTTTGAATGCATATATTCAATGTGCAAAAATATTGGGATACACCACAAGCAGATACATTGGAATGGGCCCTTCTATAGAAGCAATGATGGCCAGTTCCAAACGTAGAGAATCTCCAAATCCAACTCATTTGGCGAGTACATTAAAAGGCTTGGTTTGCAGGTAGTCCTATGTATGAGGAGCTTGTGATGGAAGGTGACAAAGAGATAGTACAATGGAAGAAGAAAATAAGTGCAATCGATACAAGCTCACATAAACCTGGATATGTAATGGAAGCCAGACAACTCAAAACCAGAGGGAGACCACGGAGTATACATTTTGATGGAGAGGATAATGAAGAAGTATATGTTGTCATTGACAGTGAAGCAGGAGACAGCATTCCAGTGTAGCCTAGGGAGAATTCAGCAAGGTGTATTCAAGGGGTCAAAGTTGCCGCGAAGAGTGGGATTTATGAAGGATTCCAGCCAATTGCATGAGGAAATGTATGGAATAGTAGGGAAGAAAAGTTGTGGTGGGGTAATAAATTACAGAGCTGTCAAGTGGGAATGGTTGCTCCCTGTTTTTGGTCTAAGAGAACTTTTAAAGACAAGACAATTTCACAGTGGATATGGTTTTGCAATTATGAAGTAGTCCACACACAAAAATTACAGAGTCAAGGTAAATTCTCACATGTCGTTCCTACTTTCTGGCAAATGGAACCAATTTATCAAAGGAAGATTGTGATAGCTTGGTACAAAGTGGATTTTAATTTGCAAATTTGCAACATCACTACGACACATGAGCAATACAAATAGTGCTCTTACACAAGGAGGCTCCAGTAGTAGTAGGAAGCGTAAGTGGAGACATGGTATTTCCAAAGAAACACAAAAGAGATTGGAGTCAACTGCAAGTATGGTTGCAACGTTCTTGGATGAGAAACTAGAAAGTGAACGACACATAGTTTTTTGGGTATTGACGGAGAGTTTTTATGATGTACACATTAAGGTAGAACCTACTTGCACCTGTCCCAATTTTCAAAATAAAGAATCTACACATAAAGTGTTTTTGGCATGTAAGCACATGTACTATGTGTATGTGCATATTCTAGGGCTTCAACCAAAAGAGCACATGGTCATTCATCAACCTGCACTAACTCCCAGAGACCTTGCATTTGTATTAGGGAAAACCCAAAAGATAAAGCGTGTGGTGTAGTGAACCTAAATCTTAGAGAATGTCATGTAGATGTATGCATTGAAGGAGATTCTCTTATGTATTAGATGTGAAGTAGCTTTTCTAGACACAGGAGACTTTATTTAAATTTCTTTTAGTAAGAGAAGCATGCTTTATAGGATCTACCTAGACGATTGTACAAGCTCAAAACTAAAGCTTTTGGAAACTTGTACATGTTTTTGGTGTGTATTGTTAAAAGAGATTCAAAATCTTAAGCCAAATCGTTTCAAGATGATATATGTTTTTTGGTGTGTATCATATTTTGATGTCTTTGTTTTGGATTAATTTTTTTGTGTCGTTAGAAAAGGCTCTGAATCTAAAATCAAAAAGATCGCAAAACTGGTTTTGATTGCAAAATCTCAAAAGCAAAAGCTTGCAAATAAAACACACTCTCCCTACCTTACTCAAAACACACTCAGCTGCATGTAGGCAGCAAATGCTAACTGTGACATGACAAGAAAATCTCATCGTCGATTCACCAGCAAACAAAGTCCAAACGAGACAAAACTTATAGAATGGGCAGGCAACATCTAAAGACACGTGTCTAAGCCCTCAAATCTCTCTTTTGACCACGTGCCAAAATCATGCTTATTATCTACAGGGCATACTTGACCTAACCATTTTCAGCCACGAATGCACCCCATAGCTTAGCAATGATGCACCAACACCCCTCCTATGCATAAATATATATTTTAAAGGTAAATATTGAGTTATGTGCAGATTTAGAAGTAGGTTAGTTGCAAGAAAACCATAATTTTACCATGAGAGAAGCATAATGTCACAAAGAGCTTTACCATATGAACACGATGAAGCAAATGGCACTTTGAATGAACACTTCACGAGAGAGTTATGAGCTTGAGAAAGAAGAAGGAGAGAACAAAATGCTCTGCAAAACCATTGTAATGCTTATTATCCAAAACTTACAAAACCAGTACAAAAGTTGGCTTTTATACCTTAGCCATAGGGTTTTGAAATGTGTGAGGTTCGGGTGCCCAAGGCCTTTAGGGATCCATAACTTACTGTATCTACAATCTCGGCACACTAATTGACCTATTTTTTATAGCTTGGAACTCTCATTGAGCCCATAACACATTACAATTATTACAATGCTTGAAATAAATTGAGAATACACAATACATGGCCATTTTGGAAAAAATGTGAAAAATATGTAACTCCAACTCCAATCTTCACTGCTTCTTTGTATTCATCCTTGATGTGTATTTGCAAGGCTTGGGCCTTTAGCAGCTCCTATTAAAACTGACGTCGGCTTAGTTAACATTTTCCCCTTCGGATTTTAGTGTTTGTCCTTGGGCACTAGTGAGAAGTGTTCATGGAGGCTGAAAGGTTGTTGATTGGTTATTGATGGGCTGTGTTTTTGTCATTGGTTGAGGAATTTGTTGATGAGATTCATTCTGATGTAGCATCTTGAATGTCCAAATTTGTCACTGATGTGAGAGATAGCATTGCATTGTCTGTTGTAGCAGCATAATGGAAATGTTTTCTCTTTATTTATTAAGAGTATGTACAAGAGAAGTATAATGGTGAGGTTCTTCATTAGGGTCTAACCTGGATGACCAAAGGGAAAAAACCCAATGGGAAAAAAGTACCTTTGGGATACGTGCATTGTTGGAGTATTTATTAGCATGAAAACTATTAATTAAGTTATGAAGGGATTATTTGATGATGGATATGGAAATAAGACGTTAACAAATATAAAGGTATCAATATGGAAAGTGGTTTTCCTATTGTAGTCCACTCAAGGTGCATAGGTGAAAGCAAAAAAGACTTGTCTAATGCATATGTCCAATGATGAAATGCATTGAAAACAATATGCTGTGCAGAGAAAGATTTTTGAGAGGCTGTTCAGAAAGAAGGTATAGCTATAAAAGCATATGACATGGATTTACAAGATGGAACCCCTTTATGATTGATTTTTGTTGTTGAGGATATGTGCTCTCATCTTATTGTGCATTGCGCATGAGTGTTGGACTCTATGTCACTCCACCATGATTAATTGATAGACTTCAATTCTTATGCTCATCTCATCCAACATGAGCGACACAAGTTACATATGATCAACTCTTCCAGCTTGAGTATAAGCCTAATAACTATGACTCTTAGCACATAGTTTATGAAGACTTGAAGATTTGGGGCTAACGTTTTGCTTGTTTTGTGGATCACCAACCAGACTCTGACTATGCCAAAGTGTATTTTTTGCACCTTGGCGACTTGACTTTTCACATTCTTTGTGCTTACTACAAACATTTCATCTGGTAAGAGTAAGCTTGAATCCTCAAAGAGTGGATTATTTAGGGACCAAGTTGGCATTAAAGGTTTATTTTGCCCCTGAGGGATTTACTATGTTTTTCCGTACGGTACCACGTGAGTGTACACGAGGGGGGTTTTTGGATTTTTTTGTACATAAGCGTATACAATAGGGGTAGCCCCTCATATTTCATACTCATACCGTATACATAGGGGGGGGGGGGGGGGGGGGGGGGGGGGGGGGGGGGGGGGGCTACACATGGGCTACATACAACTACGTCATTCGAAGGGTTGGCTTTCACATTGCCCTTCAAAAACAAAATTCAAAGTATACGAGGTCTTAGTGATAGACCATGGTTTAAAGTTTTGTGATACTTTTTATTTGCTTAATGACATGTGAACTTAATTTGAAGTTTGTCCGTGGTCGTGGGGCCCAACAATAGTTTTTGACGCCCTTCTGCCTTCAAATGGCTCTCAACCTTGCGTAGGAAGGGTTGACTCGTGACGGGCCCTGCATTTGATGGGATCAATTTGAAGTTGCCTTTCAATCGTGAAGGAAGAAAATTTGTGTGATCCATCATTAGAAGGGTTGGGGCTTCAAATTTCCCTTCAAAAATTGAACTCAAAGTTTGCGAGATCTTTAGTGATGGACCATGGTTTATAGTCTTATGATGATTTATAGGGAAAACTGCCAAAATACCCCTCTAATTTGTGGAAATTCCCAAAATACCCCCAATATTTTGTCATCAATTCCCAAAATGCCCTTCAAATTTTCCAAAATTCCCAAAAATACCCTTGGTTGTGAAATTAAATTTCTCCAAAGATTAAAAAATTTGTAGCTTTTCATACTTGAAGACTCATTGCTAAATCCAAATTTTAAGTTGATTATGTAGGCTTTGGAGATTATGATTGAATGAATACACAGATTATGATTATGATTGAGCGAATCACAGAGAGCGTGATGATTGCAGGGATAGATACAATGGATACCTTGGCAGTGATAATGATGATGAACACAGAGACGGGGGAAAGAGAGATTGAGATCGGAATGTCCATGGAAAAATCCCATGCCAAAAATAGAGGAGTGGTACTAATCACTCAAGAACTTTGTGGTGTAGGACTCTCTCTATACGACATGGTAGAGTGGAAGAATGATGCACTTGGTAAGGAACCCACAATTGGCTAGCAGTCAAGGTATCAATATACAAGTAAAGACAAAGTCTCCCTATTTACAAGATAAAAAATGAGCTGGTTAGAGCCAACCATTAGATTGGATAATCTGGATTAGGGAAAACAACACATGTTACAGACTATCTAATAGAATCGGAAGGACACACAAAAGGAAAGATTGGCTACACATAACCTCAAAGAGTGGTCGTGACTTGGTGATTATGTGGCCGTGACTTAATGATTATGTTGGCTATGTGATAAGGTTATGATTGCACGTCGCCTAAGAGTTGTGCTTTGTCCTCTTTGGGATGTTGAAGGACCTAGTAAGGCAGAAAAAAATATTTGCTTCTTATTGTCACCTCAGCTACACTTGATGCTCATACATTTTTTGGATACTTTTTTTATTGAAGAACGTTTCCTTTTTGGATTATGTATAACCATGCCTTATATTTGGAGGCCATTTTGGGCGTCATTGGCATCTTAGGCATCAAATGAAGCTTAGGATGGTCCATAAAGGCTTCACCATGAAGCTTTTGCATGGGGGTAAGGTGTCACATATATACATACATACATATATATATGTATGTATGCATGTATGTGTGTGTATATGTATAATGTGCACTTGTGGTATAATATATTTAGTATTATGTGTATATTCTCACTTATTAGTGGTGATGGGGCCTGGAGATGGAGCGTTAAGTTTTGCATGCATGATGCATATTTCTATATGGCCAATCGGCAAACCATTGAGATTCGTGAATCATAGCACACTCACTCTCAAGTCCTGGGTCATCTTCTTGTACGATGCTCGAGCCCCTTGCTCAGGCTTGCAGCTTGCTAGCGATCATCTCATGCACAGGCACTGTCGCACTGGTGACTACAACCCATCTTTGGTAGGCTCGAGTACCAAATCCTACTTCTCTCACAGAGTTGCAACTTGTGAGTCGCAGGTCTCTCTCTCTCTCTCTCTCTCTCTCTCTCTCTCTCTCTCTCTCTCTCTGTGTGTGTGTGTATGCACACGTGTGTGTGTGTCTTCGTTGCAGCAAAGTTGATTCTCTCCAATCAACAACACGTTTTTACTCTGTATATTTATTGAAGATGCAAAATGAGACACTTTTTCTGATGTGTGTTCATATAGTGTACTTCCATGTACAAAGAATTTATGCAAGGAAGGTTACTGACTTACAAAACTTAATCAAGGACACGATTGGGGACTAGCTTCTTTGTTTGGGCCGATAACTTGGTTATCATTTTAGTGTAAAAGTTCTAGTTACGGATCTTTTGAAGTGGAACTTGTTTTGGTCTCCTCAGGTCGCCTTGCCTTCTCAAAAGTAGCACAAATTCTCTTGATCAGAATGCTATATTTTCACTTGTCCTCACACCTGTAAATAAAGAGATAGCATTTGGATAGAGTCACAAGACCTACCTACCAATGCTTTGGAGTGGAAAAATCTTAAATGTGGTGGAAAAACACCAAGTTTACCTCGATAGCTGAGCTTTTACGTCACCCTGTTTTGTTGGTTTTTCAAAAAGCACCTTCTTACTCTGTATATTTATTGAAGATGCAAAATAAGACAGTTTTGTCCATCTGATAGCTGAGCTTTTACATCACCCTATTTTGTTGGTTTTGCATTTTGCCAAGAATTTGGTGAGACTGCCACGTAAGCCACTCCTTGAAAATTTTTCATTAGTGTATAAAATCTTCTATAGGCAAGAAAAGCTATTGGTTGCTAAAAAAGGTTTTAGCTACCTCATGATGTCCTAAGGAAAGCTCAGGAGTTACATGCTCATGACAATTCCGTCACCATGTGCTCTCTGTTGGTGTATTCTAGTTTCTACAAAGGACTTGTATGTATGTAGACTCTACAACTCAAAACGTTTGTCCAAACAATCGTCTAGAAGGTGTTGTAAGCATTTCAATACACATCCAATGGCATGTTTTGAAGGTGGCAGCCAAGAAACATAAACTTATCTCAAAATGTAACGCTTCATTTGGAAGGTAGTTTTATTGCTTGCCCTATTTTTCTCTCCGTCTTGGGGCTAAGACATCAATACTCTTTGTTATGTTCTAGAGGGAATCCCCTTATATCAATGTCCTAATCTGTTTGGCTTTGCTGCTTTTTCTATGATTCCTTGTCCATTGATGTCAAGTAGGTGCCTTTCGGTTAATGATTGTGTAGATATAAGGGCGGTGCAGTGCCAACGTTTGTCCAAAGTTGAGGGTGAGGATCTATTGCTTCTGTAAGTTTTCATGTGCTTGGGGATTGTGGAGGGGATCCTCTCAAATGAGGGCCTATACTTTCTCTTTTTTAATTTTTTGGTTCTTTTTTAGATTGCCTGTGATTGATGTTGGGGATACCATTTTGATTTTTGATTTTGCAGTGTAAGGAACACATGGTGTGTAGCAGTGGTTAGTGCTTACTGGTTTCTTAGGACTGCCAGAGGTGGGGACTACCATACAATAGCCGCAACATGTGTGGTGGTCGGTATGCTTTTGGGGGAGAGACCAAGCGGCAATCTCTAGTGCAAAGCGGAGCACACACTTAGAATTATCTCCAGGTTAGATATTTCAAAATACTATGAAATTTTGAATCTGAGCTTCTTCTTGTTTCAAATGTTTACGGAAAAATTGTAGACCATTTTCACCTTGTTTTCAACACCTTCTACATTGACTTAGATGCGAGTCATTTGGACCAAGCACTAGGACCACACATCACTCGTCTACATTTTAAGTTTTTCAAAGCCTTAAATCCCTTGTGGGAATCCTATTGAATAGGAGGTATACTTATGTGATGAGATTTTGAAATTAGTGTCAATGTACAATGGAAGCTCTATCAAAATCTCTTAAAATGACAATATTTACAACTCATATATATATTACAGATGACGATCAAGTTGACCATACAAGCACCATAGAAAGGGTGGTATATGGGTTCTTTAGAGTTTGTAGATAGAGGATTGAATTAGTGCTATGGGGTCTGTAGATAACGGTTTTTTCCCATATTGTTGCACGCAAGTGACATTCCTCCATAAGTATAAGTAAATCCCCCGAGGTTTAAGCTTTTATCAAGAATTATCTATTGTACATGTACGTGTAGATCTTTGGACAATCCAAAATTGAAATGGATTTACGTATTTACGATTAGAATAGTCTCAAAGTTTCACATGGTCATATGGTTTGACTGGGTGTGTTATCTTGAGCTATCCATTTCTTACCAAATGGTGATTTGTGCCTCTTTTTACAATAAAAAGAGTGACAAATTTTAAGTTGTTAATTTTTTTCTATGTAGTTACAAATTCTATAGTCTTAATTTCCCACATGGTCATATGGCTTGACCGGCTGTGTTATCTTGAGCTATAGTTTCTTAACAAAACATTATTTATGTCTCTTTTTACAATAAAAAAGGTAGCAGACACGTCTCACATACCTTGGGTCTGTGTGTCACACATAACAGGGTCTTTATTTTGCATATAATTACAAATATAGTCTCAAGTTGCCACATGGTCATATGGCTTGACCGGGTGTGTCATCTTGAGCTATGGATTTTTACCTTCAGTTATTTTATCTTATCACATTATGTCAATGTAGAAATTTTAATATGATGGTTTTAAATTGTATAATAATGAAAATTTTTTGTGGCATTTTGATGTAGAAGGGTGCAAAATTTTCTAAAGTACACCATGTTTGGTATACCTATCAACCAAGGCATTGCCAACCATGACATTTTTTTTAACAGTCATTTTTAGTATCTTATGTAGGTCTATATGCCTTCAAGATGCAATCTTAGGTGATTGAATCGGGAGAGGCGCCCTCACCTAGCATCTGCTAAAATCATCCTAGTGCTTGCTATTCATGCCGCTATTGCGCATACCCTGCAAGTAGTGTGTTTCAAGAGACAACATCCCTAAAGTACATCTCATTTTACGTTACTTGTGTAGTACCACATGCCTTCAAGTTGAAACAGTAGGTGATTGAAAATGGAGAGATGCCCTCCTCTCACATTCACTAAAAATAGCCGAGATCGTGTTGGCATCACAATTGACAGACATACATCACACTTGACATTGCAGCCAAAGGAACTCGACCAACATCCTATTTTTCCCGTGACCTTTCAGCTCTATCTGTTGCTACGTGCAGGGTGTCAACATCAACAAGGTGGCTCCATCTCTAGACTGCGGTCTATAATAGGATATAATACACATTATTTTCAAAAGTTTTCAGTGAATAGAAACATTTGACTTTGGTAGATGGTGTGTGTGTGTGTGTGTGTGTGTGTGAGAGAGAGAGAGAGAGAGAGAGAGAGAGAGAGAGAGAGAATATCTATCATTTAAGGTTGATGCAACGAGTGTTCTCAAGTGTAGTGTTTTTGTTCAAAAAGTTTAATCTTTTAGTGGGTTGTTTTGTAATGTGTTTTGATTTGATAAGTGAAGTTTTCCATGGTTGTTTAAGTGCATGCCATTTTTTGTTATTTAGAGAACAATCCATTTCATATGTATGCCTTAAATCCCATGTGGGAAGCCTACTAAGTAGGTGGCTAGTATTATTTGTCGTGAGATTGAGATTTGTATCAGTTTACAAGGGAAATGTTGCCCATTTTTTGTCAAATTACATTGAATTGATTAGTTTATTTTAATCTAGTATTTGTTATATTTGTTAATTTATATGGTGGTTTGTTCTCTCAAATGAAAACCAAGTACAATCTACACTTCTGTTTGTTTGCAATTCAACATGTATTTTTGCAAAAGCACGTGCTTCTAAAATTGTCATGTTACTAGTATACATAAAATAGTGGGTTGTTACATTCCGTACGAAATTCATATGAGGAGAGGTGGCTCATTGTTAGAACGTCCATATCTTATCCGTATGTAGGGGGGTAGGTTAGCATGTAAGATATCGTACGTAGGGGGTTTCTTAATTTGGATGCACGTAGGTGACATCCCCCCATTACTAATAGTGAATCCCCGGGCTTTTTCGGTACCTGTTTAATCACCTTTGAATCTGCATCCATGTGAAATGGGTTGTCCTTCTTTGATTTTGAAGACTCCATTGTATGTGTGATCCTCCCTTTAGGCATGTTGTAAGGAGCCTTTGATGTTGGTGTAGACCTTTGTTGGCTTTTAGCATCCGATTTTTGACTAGGAGCATTAGAAGGCTTAGGAATCTAAATCCTTCCATTACCTACATAGTTTCTTTGATGACTCTATCTGGCATAAGTTCTTGTTGAGCTCTTAAGATCTTCATGCAGTTCTGTTACAATTGCAGTTGGTCTTTGGTTAACTGGTAGCCAACTCTTTGTATAGCCTGTGTTGAATTTTTGTCCAAGAAGAAGATCCTTTGGAGTCCATTTTTTATTTGTATCTTCTTGTTGATAGTGGTAGGCTTGAGCAGCTCTCAGTGTTATTCTTTTGTATAACTGTTTCTTAGATATCCTAGAATATTGTCAAAGTTGATACTTGGCCTTGTTCCTTGGGATGGTCTCGATTGCATTTCATATGATCTTTGGTTCTGGTACCCATAAAGTTCTGTATATTACATCTATAGTACTCTTTGTAATTTCAAACTATATTCTGATGCTATCTATCCCATGTGTTTTTCTTTCTATGTTGATCTTTTATCTTCAATCCACACTAGATCACTAACTTTTACTAGATTTCTCGGAACAAACACTTTCTTGACTTACTTTTTCTTTGATGAGTACTTGGACTGATATACCTTTGCTTTTCTGGGTGGCTCCCTAAGATTTTGTTTGGGTCAACAAATGACTGGGAGTTTCTAAAGCATGATGAGCATAAAGGAGCTGATCCTTGAGGGTTCTTTGATGTAGAGGCATATGATGTCACATCGTTCGTGCTAGTGAAATGTGGGTCCACTTTAGCTTTAACTTTGTCCGTAAGATGTGTCCTTGATTCTTGTGACTTGTGAAACTCTAAATCCAACAATAGTGGTACTACATGTAACAATCTCTTGCTACCACTTGGGAAAGAGAGAAATAGCATTATGCCTTCTCTATAGGCCTTGTGACTTGTGAAACTCTAAATCCAACAATAGTGGTACTACATGTAACAATCTCTTGCTACCACTTGGGAAAGAGAGAAATAGCATTATGCCTTCTCTATAGGCCTTGTGTTGGTCTAACCATCCACTGATGTTCAAGGATGAAATCTACAGGCATGTCTTTTGAAGGCTTTACTTGAAACTTTGCATGTTCTTCATGCTTTTGGATGCTAAGGATAACAACCATTCCTCCTTGACTTATAGCCATTTCTTCATGCTCTCCTATAGTAATCTTGAGTATTTATTGGATGTTGTCTACAACCATATTGCACTTTGGTTCTTTATCCAAGAGAGCATTGCATCGGACACTTGCTCCATTTGTACTATTGAGAACTATAGCTATCCTCATTGGTGGCTCTCTTGAAGATTCCTACCCTTCTTTTGTTGTGCTATCATCTTGATCTAGTTGGGTCTCTATGGAAGGTGATTTGAGATTTTGTTTTCCATTATTAGTACTTCCATCTCTTGACTCAACTAGCAATGAGTGACTAACCTTCAAAATTCCAATTGCTTCCTAGCTTTCTGCAATCTTGATCTCTTTTACTTATTGTCTTGATGTTGCTTCCATCTCATTGGCTCTTATGGTAGCTGGTTGTTGTGTCTGAATAGCACTTGCTTTTGCTTGATCTGCTTCAAGGTCATCTAAGTTTCTTTTAGTTGGAGATGAAACATCTTCTATAAACTCTACTTTTGCATCTGTTTCCATTTGATCTATACCTGAGGACTTTGTGATGTCTTCCATCACCATTTCTAGTTTTCATTCTTGATTGTCTTTGAAGACTGCATCTTGTTTGAACTTTGTATCTCTAAAACCTTTGGGCTAGTGGCATTCCCAATATAGTGTTTAATATACCTTTTAATGTTCACATGAAATGAGCTATGAGAGTCTATGAACCTACTTGAATGGCGGGGGAAATGATTCCTCAGCATTCTGCTGGCTTGTTTCTAGATATGCTAATGAATTCTAGAGCAGGCCACATTTTTTCTAAGTGCAATCCTTGGGTTGAATTTTTCTACATCTTTCTTGCTTTGACCACCAGATTAAGTGAATAGTGGATCATTTGGCTGTGTTACTGGAACTTTTGTTTACAATTATTGTGCATTATCTGCCTACATTTGGGTAACCTTTTCTCTTAGAATATCCACTATATTTTCTAGCAAAATTTATGTCTTTGGAGGAAATTTTGGTGTTGACCTTTGTGTAGATTTTTGAGCTCTATTTTTCGTTGATTTTGAGCTATCTATCACCTGTTCTGGTAGCTGGAGGTTTTGCATCATCTTGGAATTTTTTTTGACTTCAAGCTTATCATCCATAGGGGTTTGTACAAGGTCATGAACTTGCTGATATTCATAGCCATCTACATCTCGATATGCATATGTGGGCTTGGTCACATGCAATTGCTTGAGCATTACTGGGTGGCCAGTTTTTGACTTTGACTTTTAGAAGTCAACTGAAACTTTTATCCTTGATGATCTTCATAAAGGCACTTGTTAGTAGATGTTGATGGAATTTGGGTAAAATGGGAACTTCCAACAACCATATGGACTTTTAATGGCTTCTACTTTGAAGAGGACTGGCTAGAAGTTCTAGGGCTTCTAACTGATGTTGTGTTTCCTGGTACAAGTGTTGAGCTTGCTAGGTTTTTAGATCCCCCCTTCCTAGGGTGATCACTAAAGCTTTCTCCATGAGCTGAGATCAAGACTATTTAGCTCTGGTTTGATCTTACCTTTTGGGGCTCTAAAGGCACAATGTGTATTGCACTGCCGATGTTTGGCATCTGTAAACCTTCTGTGTAGTGTCCTATGTACCTAGTCAAGTTGTAAATTGCATTATCTTCACATTGATATTGTCAATCCCATGGGTCTTTGTGAAACATGAAAAATATCTCCCCAAGTCAATTTGTAAATTGCATTATTTTCACCTTGATATTGTCTCCGATGACAAGAGATTCTATGGTTTAAGGACCCAAGGCATCATAGAACTTAGACTCTCATCTATATCTATGTCTAGTTTGGTCATAACATATTCTTGTTTGGTCACAACATTGAAGCTTGACTTCAGATGGGTGGTGCTTTTGCTCTTGACAAATTCTAGATTCACTCGAGTAATGCCATTCAGCTCTAGAGTGGATGGGCTATCTTTGAGATAAACCATCCTTCCTAACCTAACACTGAGCATAATTCTATGATCTGGTAGTAGGCCTTTCAAACACTGGTTGATTCTTTTTGTACAGTTGCCCTTCTCGGTCCACATAGTGTGCATATGAATTATGTGTGCCATAAAATGCCAACAATGTCTGCTTTGATGTATCCCTTAGACTCATAAATGATTGCACAATAGTGGTTGTGGATGCAAAATCACTTGAAAACCTAACACTCTTTTTTACCTTTGGTGATAACTAGAGACTTTGACTAAATTTACGCAGGAATTTGTTGTTGAACGGTTCCAAATTAAGCTTTTCATGTGCCCATGCAAATTTTGAACTTGTCGTACTTTTACCGGTGTTTCTAGTGGTGGTGATGCAAGAGCATTTGATTGCATTAAAAATAAAGAGTTAGATGAACTTACATCATATTTCAAATTTCCAGTTTTCTTTGTGTTTTGCTTTGCAGTTTCTCTGTCACTATTGTCTGGGTTTCTGGGACGATCCTCTAGGAAATGTCCACCTTTTCTTCCACAATATGAACAATATGCCAATACTGGTGGTATTTCAATTGGTTTGTCCATTTCAAGCTCTTTTTGAGAAGTCTTTGCTTATGTGCTTGCCAAGTTGTCAGTATCCTCTTTCAGAACACTAAGCATTAGGTTGTAGATTGTTTCATCTTGACTTTCATACTGCATTTGACTTGGTTCTCCAATTAGAATTGCCTTTCTTGGTTGATCTGTTGGATTTTCGATATGTGGCTCTTGACTATAGACTCAACCATGTAATCCATGTACAATGATCGTGATTGCATATGTACCAATTGCATGGTTTGCTGACTTGTTTAGATGGATGGATAACCACTCGGTTTAGTTTTTTGCACTTCTATCTATAGATCATCTCTGAGCTTGCAGTACCTGACTCCACTAAAATCTATAAACATCTCGGAGTTCTCTGGATCTGGTTTCACTCCGATCAATAGAATCTTGGCTCCTATGCTGATTTTGCTTCTCATCACATACCTATGTCCTTCTAAATCAATATATAAGACTTTGTCTCCACTTTAGCCATATAGCTATAAGATCTGCTCTGTTGTGCTATGCTCCATGCTACTACTGCTAATGGTTGGATTTGTTTCACTTGAATTCTGAGCTCGACTTGAGTCTGTGTTGTTCTTGATTTGTAAATTTGTCTTGTAGCAAATTGTGGTGTTGCCCAATGGGTCTTCTTGCCTGTGTCAAAGCAATTTTGAAAAATTGGGTCTTCAAAAGCTTAATTTGCATCCCTGGTCTTCCGGCTCTACATCCAAATTACAATGCACTAAGCCCCAACATGCAATGGTTGTACTTGCAAAGTTGTAGCTTGCACGATCAATCTTCATCTTATCTGGTATTCTTTGTTTGAACTTTGACACAACTTTTCCATTGGGGCTAGAACAAGGATATTCTTGCTGGCTGAATAGATTATGACCCAATTTTGAAGGTTTGTCAATTTTTTGTATCACTTTTGCGAAAGTAGCCAGAGGACTAATCTGCAACTTTCAATTTTTGAAAACCCAAACAGTGCCCAAATGACTCCAAACTTTTCAAGTTATCTTTATAATATGTCTACTAAGCTTGGGAACCAAAAAAATTAGAAAAAGAGCTCTCTAGCTAGCATGAGATAAGAAGCCCGCTTATTATCCTCTGGATCAAAATAATACTTTTTTGCATTTTTTATAATGCACATTGATTAAGCATATGATCAAAGAGCTCTGAATCAAGTATTGTAGAGATTTCCCCAGTTTTAGTGATTTGTAGACTCTGATACAAAACAAATGTCAATCTTGATCAAAACTACTCCAAATCATTTGAAACTTGGCATAAGCAGCCTATTGCTATCATAGATCAAGGTCCCTTCAAGAAAAGTTCAAAAATCTTGTGTTTTGCAGCAAGAGATAATAAGCCCACTTATTATCTCTTGACCGAAAATGAAGTTTTTTTTTTCCAAATATCTTATCGTACATCAGTTTTACACACTATGAATAGGCCACTGACAAGTTTTATGACATTTGGATCACTTGAAAAAATCACGCTTATTATTCTGCCAAACAAGTGCTTTTTATCTTTTGACTCAAAATATCAATCAAAACTACTCCAAATCACTTGAAATTTGGCACATGCAATCCATTACTATCATAGATCAAAGTCCCTTCAAGAAAAGTTTAAAAATCTTGTGTTTTGGAGCTATTATCTCTTGACCTAAAATGGAAGGTTTTTTTCAAATTTCTTGTCATGCACTAGTTGTGGACATTATGAATAGATCATTCAATAAGTTTCATGAGATTTGGAGCACTTGAAAAAATCACGCTTATTATCTTGCGAGAAAAACGCTTATTATTTTTTGGCCCAAAATGAAGATTTTTCCAAAGCTTCTTGACCCACACTAGTTGTTCACACTATGAATAGGTCACTTGCAAGTTTCTAGAAATTTGGATCACTTTTCAAGCTTTTAGCTCCCTTTTTGTAACTTTTGTTGGATGTCCAAAGTTTTTGGCATAATCAGCTCTCAATAGCTCCAAATGACACCAAACATAAGCTCAATACACGATAGTCTAACATGTGGTATACTCAATTGATTTAAAAAATTCAATTTTGAAGACCAAAATAATAAGCGCGCTTATTATCTTCATGTCCAAATTTGCAAGATTTCCACCATTTGATGGTTTCCACTAGTCAAGTGTATATTCAATAAGCTCTAAATGAGGTTTTACAAATTTTAGACAAGTTTAAATCAATCTCCCAACAGTTTCTAAGTCTGGCAGTTTCAAATGCAATTATAGTGGTCATGCAAGACAAATGATGTCCAAATTACTCGAAACTCCACATAAGCACTCTATTACTATCATAGATCCAATCCCCTTTGAAACAAATGCAAAAAGTTGAATTTTTAGGGTAGGTAATAATAAGTTCGCTTATTATCTCGCATGTCAAAATGTTTTTTTTTTCAATGTTTTGACTTGTATTGGGGATGTTCATACTATAAACAAGTCATCAATCCCTCAAAAAGCACACTCAATTCCTATCTTACTCAAAACACACTTAACTGCATGTCAAGGGCAACAAATGATAACTACGACACCACAAAAAACAGATTCAATTCCTATCTTACTCAAAACACACTTAAGTGCATGTCAGGGGCAACAAATGATAACTACGACACCACAAGCAAATCTCCTCGATTCACAAAGAAAATGAAGTCGTAAAGAGACAATACTTAATAGGACGGGTTGACAACATCTAAAGACACGTGTCTAAGCCCTCAAATCCTCCTTTTGATCACTTTCCACAATCACACTTTTACCTACAGGGCAAGTTTGAATTAATTATTTTTTAATCCGAATGCACCCTAGAGGTTAGCAATGACACCCCTCCTATGCATAAAATGCATTTCTTTATGTAAATCTTGATCTATGAACAGATTTAGAATGAGCAACAAAAACATAGTTTTACTGCAAGAGAAGCACAATATTGCAAATAGCTTTCACATGTGAACGTGATAAGGAGGCGGCAATTCAAATGGACACTTCACAAGGGAGTTATGAGCTTGAGAAAGAAGAAGGAGAGTGCACAGTGCTCTACAAAACCATCATAACACCTATTATCCAAAAAAAACAAAAACCTTACAAAAGTTGGCTTTTATAAGGGTTTTGAAATGTGCAATGTTCGGGCGCCCAAGGCCTTTAGGGCTCCACAACTTATAGTATCTACAATCTAGGCACATTAACTGACCTATTTTACATCTTGGAACTCTCATTGAGCCCGTAACACATTACAATTAAGAATTTTCAATACAAGCCATTTTGGGAAAATGTGAAAAATATGTAACTCCAACTCCAATCTTCACTGCTTCTTCGTATTCATCCTTGATGTGTATTTGCAAGGCTTGGGACTTTAGCAGATCCTATTAATTGATGTCAGATCAATTCTCTCACACACACACACACACACACACACACACACACACACACACACACACACACACACACACACACACACACACACACACAGATTTAACTATTGCAATAGCAATCTAGATAATTCATGTTCCTACATGAGCCTCAAACTCAAGTTATGTTGAGCTTTTGAAAGTGCGTGCGTGTGTGTGTGTGTGTGTGTGTGTGTGTGTGTGTGAGTGTGTGAGTGCACGTGCATGTGTATCTATGTGTATGAAGACGTTTATACTAAAGGCATTTAAGATGTCAAACTGTTAAGAAGTAGAGTAAGCTTGATTTTTTTCTATAATACGATGTATTGGATTTTCTTTCTTCTCTCTCTATTATTGTCATAAAATCTAATATCTAATTAACCCAAATAATTTTCTCATATTAAACTTATCATTTAATATGGGAGAATGAACGGGAACAAGAGTTAGAATATAAACATGTGCTTATGGATCTATCTCGACATAGGGCCAAAGTTAATGGGTCCAAAAGAGAGATGGTGTGTCGAAGAGAAATGCTAGCTAATGGAGCTTGAAAGACCTTAGGGTTAGCTTCATTAAAGACCTCCAATGGTTAGTGTAAAAGTCCTTAGACCTTAGGCAAGCTAGGGCTATGCTTGAGGTGGGAACCCGGGTGCTTTTCATGCTTGCTGACTACGATGCTTGAGGTTCTTGTCGTGCTTTATGACTAAGGTGCTTAAGGTGATCCATGAATAAGGTGCTTGAGAGGCCTAAGGTGTTCCAAAAGTCAACCAACATCCCTACTCATGGGGGGGTGAGCCCTAATTGTAGGGGCATGAGAGAGAACACACACACCCTCACACAAGGCAAGCCTTGTCGAAAGAAGCAACAAGGACACATGTCAAATTTCTCTCCATGTTTCCCTCATAAGGTGCCTAAAGCTAATTGATTGGACTCTCAAGGGGTTCAATGATAATTTAGCTAATTAAATTAATTGTTTATGCATTTATCAAGTCCTCTATCTCAAAGGGGAAAGGGGGAAACTTGTCCTAAGGCTAGCATGGTTACTTGATATGCATTATGCATGTGATTGGCTAAGCTTGTAGGGGTCCAATCAGATTGAAGCTCCAGTTACATTGAGGGGTCAACCAAGGAAGCTAGGGGTGTGCTTGGGGGGGTATACTCTCTCTCACACACACACACACTCACAAGCTCATTCTCACTTGGCAAAGTGCAAGAGCTCCATCTCCTTCTCCAAGTTTGTTGAGAAGTTGAGAGCCTACACCAACACTCTTGGCTATGGAATGCAAAGTCAATCAAGAGCCATGCTTCAATGCTTAAGCTTTCCATCTTCTTCATCATCTATGTCATGCAAGAAGAGTGATGGTAAGTGAGAAACTATCTTCTTTCTCGTATGTTACTTCTTCTTCCTCTTCTTTACCCTCATTCTTCGCTAGCTCTCTCCACCTTCAAAGGTGTTTGAGGCCTTGGGACTGAGGCCGTGGATGGTTAATGCTTTTACAAAGTTTATGTTATGCTCGTGATGCATGAAGATTTCCGTCTTCAGTGCATCACCTAGGTCACAAAGAACACAAAGATTGTATTGTACCAAGTCTCTCGTTATGGAAAAATCTATAATACAAAAGCCTATTGGAGGAGGGACCGCGGCTCCACATAAATCCAGTCCTCAACTGTTGTCAAATTCTCTCTCTTGCAAAAGTATTGATCCTGCCAAGTTAATTAAGTATAATGGTTATGTTGCAACTGCTAACTAAGTTCACCCTCTATGTTCTCAAAGTAGTCTCATAAAAAATCTCACAATCTCACTCTAGTTCTCTTAATTCTGCTATTCTCAAAGTTCATAGGCCATTTCCATTACAATTACTCTCTTGCTCTAGCTTTGATAGGGGGGGAACCATTAATAAAGAACATTTTTTTTGAATATGTATACCTTAGAATTGGTGCATACAGTAAAAAATTCCCTTGTGCAACTTTAAGGACTAATTAGCTTGAAGCTACAAATATTGACTATGCATTTTATAAAAATGTTTGCCTTGGTGCATGTCTTTCTAGTGGACAATGCAGAAGTTTGAGACAATACCAAGACAATATTATTTACAATAACATAGTGGAGAGTACAAAGGTATGAGATGATATCGCACAAAATTACTGAAGTGAGTACCTACAAAAAAGCACTACTTTAGGTTTTAAAGTTTTCCATAAAAATCAATTGCCATTGGATTGAACTTAAACATGAACAATAAGATGAGAGAGAGACAGAGAGAAGGAATATTTTTATAATGTAAGACTTAAGTTTTTAGAAATGTGTGTGTATGTATATACATGTATGTATATACATGTATGTATGTATGCTTGTATGTGTGTGTGTGTGTGTGTGTGTGTGTGTGTGTGGGGCGGGGAGAGAGAGAGAGAGAGAGAGAGAGAGAGAGAGAGAGAGAGAGAGAGAGAGAGAGATGCATGCTCACTAGGGTTTGTCGTGCCGCACCCTTTGCACCCTCTGAGTCTACAACGCGAACTTCATACCTCATCGAAGACAACAACATTGGAGCAAGACTCACTCACCTAAGCCTCAGGTAAGCTTTTTAATTGATTAAGCATGGATTTTGTCTTTGCATTTTAGCTACATCCTTGTGCAATAGCAAGGCATGAGGTATTAGGACAATGCATTTCTTTATGTAAATCTTGATCTAGGAACAATATTAGAAATTGAGGTCAAAGGGGACCATAAAGTCTCTCTAAGTTTGTTTTTGGTATGGTCTCAACTAGTTGTCTTGAAACACAGGTCGGTAGTGATGTTCTTTGCTGGTAAACTCTCGCACATGCTCAAAATTGTGGTTGAAACAAATGGGGCACCCTATGGTGGATAAAATCTTATACTCAAGCTTTGCCTATTCAAAATCTTGTTCTTCAAATCAGAGGACAAAATGGCATTCCTCACCACCTCTACAGTTGTGCTTTGTGGGAAAATCGTGCACGTCATCCCTTAGCAACCCATCAATTTGATAAAGGATGAGCTTTTGACCAAATTCCCTGTCTAGATAGAGTTTGTAGACCTTCCCACATTTCGGCCCTGTATTGGGGAGCTTACTGCATCCCTTAGGAAGGTGCTTTTCACCCCCACAATCCATTGCACCCCAAATAGAAACAAGGGTTGTATCCTGTGGCAAAAAGCTCAAAAATTTTCTAACACTTTGGAAATAGAACTAGAAACAATAGGTAGATTGGTGATCGACCTCAAATGGGGGAGCTTGGTAGGATCCTCCTTCCATTGTGGACATTTAGGGTATTTCTCTAAAAACTGTCCCACTATTACTTCAACTTCCCAGTTGATTCTTTCATACCCTAGGAGCAAGACTATTGTGCCACAAGAAAAAACCTTTGGTAAATTTCCTTCTAAGGGAGACAAGGGAATGAAGTCGCGGAGCGGAGCGTGGGTCTACTCTCTCACACACACACAGTGATACACAGTGAGCTTACACAGTACACAGTACGCAGAGAACTGTTAGAAGGGTTATCTCCCAATTCCTTAGTATTCACAAAGTATATGTTAGTATATACAAAGAGTTAGAGGTAAGTGAGTTAGGCGGGCGGCCGGCCATATCCGCATAAGAGGCCACTTGGGCTTTAATCCCAACAACCTCCCACTTAAAGTCCAATGTGGCACTTTAAGTAACTGTAAATCTATGAACATAAATGTACAAAGATTTACATGGCTGCCATCTATCCAATGCCCAATAACTCACGACAATGCACAAAGCCCTCTCCTGGAAGTCCCTTTGTGAGTAGATCAGCAGGATTGTCCTTGGTGTGGATCTTCAGCAGTTGTATCTGCTTGTCTTCAAGTACTTCCCTAATGAAGTGATATTTGACATCAATATGCTTAGTTTTCGACACTGGATTCTTTGCCAATTGTATAGCACTTTGACTATCACAATATAACTCTGGCATATCTGCATTGATTCCCAAGTCTGCTACCAATCTACCAAGCCAAATAGCTTCTTTGCATGCCTCATTTGCTGCAACATACTCAGCTTCTGTAGTAGACTGCGTAACACAATCTTGTAATCGAGATCGCCATGATATGGCACCTCCAACCAATGTAAAGACATAGCCTGATGTAGATCTCCTCTTATCCAAGTCTCCTGCATAATCTGAGTCAGTGTATCCTCTGACACTCAAATCCTGACTACCATAGCATATGCGCATACTCTTTGTATGTTTTAAGTATCTCATGATACCTTTCACTGCCTCCCAATGTTTCTTGCCGGGATTTGACATATATCTGCTAACCACTCCCACTGCAAATGCAATATCCGGACGTGTAGCAATCATTGCATACATCAAACTACCCAATGCAGACGCATATGGAATCTTATCCATTTCAGCCTTTTCTTCTTCAGACACAGGACAATCTTGTTTGCTAAGTTTCACATATGGTGGCAATGGAACACTCAATGCCTTTCCCTTCTCCATATTGAAACGTTGCAAAACCTTGTCAATATACTCTGTTTGAGATAACCAAATCAACTTCTTTGATCTGTCTCTCTCAATGCGCATACCAAGTATATGACTTGCCTCACCCATGTCTTTCATGTCAAATGATTTTGCCATCTTTGACTTCAAAGCTGAAATTTCTTCCAAGTGTTTGCCAGCAATCAACATGTCATCCACATACAAAATAAGGATCAGCCAACTGCCATCCTTAGCCTTCTTTGTATATAGACAGTGATCGAACTCACTACGTTTGTAGCCTTGAGAAAGCATAAACTGGTGGAACTTATGGTACCATGCCCTCGGTGATTGTTTTAAGCCATAAAGACTCTTTAACAACTGGCATACCAAATGTTCCATGCCTTTCTCAACAAACCCTTCTGGCTGCTGCATGTAAATTTCCACATCTAAATCACCATGCAAGAACGCTGTCTTGACATCCATTTGGTGCAACACCAAATCCAATACAGCAACCAATGCAAGAAAGCATCTCAATGTAGTCATCTTGACCACTGGAGAGAAGACTTCATCAAAGTCAATGCCTTGTTCTTGCTTAAAGCCCTTGGCAACAAGCCTTGCTTTGTACTTTGGCTGACTATAATGAGCGGTGATCTTATACCTGTAAACCCATTTACAAGGTAGAGCCTTTTTGCCCTGTGGTAATTTAACCAACTTCCATGTCTGGTTTTTATGCAGAGCTGTCATCTATGACTGCATGGCCAACTGCCATTTTTTCGAGTCAACCACTTGTAATGCTTCCTTGTAACAAGATGGTTCTCTGCAATCTGTGAGCATGACATAATTTAGAGATGGCACATAACGATCAGGTGGTTTGGAGACACGCTCAGAACGTCTCACCACAACTGATTCTGCCTCTCTAGCCACTATCGGCTGTTCCTGAGCCTGACTATGCTGTCTTGATGTGCTAGCACTAGGTCCATCTTCCCTGAAGACAACTCTTCTGATCTCCTCTGTCTTCTCTGGCTTAGCGTGAAACTTGGCTTCATTGAAATGCACATCATTGCTACGAATAAGCTTTCTGGACTCAGGATCCCAAAGCCGGTAACCCATCTCGCCCGATTCTCCGTAGCCAAGAAATATACACTTCTTGCTCTTTGGTTCTAACTTATTTCTGAACTCCTTAGGAATATGGCTATAAGCTTCACAACCAAAGACTCTGAGATGCTTATACGAAAGTGCCTTGCCTGTCCATAGCATCTCGGCCACTGCACTCTTATCCAGAACCCTACTAGGAGACCTATTGATCAAATGGACTGCTATAGCCACTGCTTCCGCCCAAAATCCATCAGGCAACTCAGCATTTGACAACATGCTTCTGACCTTCTCTTGTATGGTCCTATTCATACGTTCTGCAACCCCATTCTGTGAAGGATTATATGGTGCAGTAAGTTCCCGCTTAATCCCTTTTGCTTCACAAAAGTCTTGAAAAGCTTTGGAAACGTACTCTCCACCATTGTCAGTTCTCAAGCACTTCAGCTTCTGACCACTCTGATTCTCCACCAGCTGCAAGAATGTCTTAAAGACCTTGAGCACCTCATCCTTGTGCTTCAAGAAGTAAACCCATACTTTGCGAGAATAGTCATCTATGAATGTACAAAAGTACGCTGCTCCCCCTAGTGACAAACTAGGCATTGGTCCACATAGATCACTGTGTACAAGAGCTAACCGTTCGTCCCTACGATTCCTCTTTGATCTGTGCGGTTCCTGTGTTTGCTTACCATAAACACAATGCTCACAAAACTCAAAATCTTGAAATGAAAAGCCAGGCAAATAACCATAATGAGAAAGTATTTCCATTCCTCTTTTTGACATATGTCCCAACCTACGATGCCAGAGTGACACACTTGGCTGCTCAATCACATTAATTACATGGTTTTTAACCTCTGAAACATGTAAAGTGTACAGAGTTCCTGACTTGCTGCCATATGCTACAGTCATCGAACCTTTGGAGATCTTCCAAGCACTGTTCCCAAAAACTGTCACATAACCCGCATCATCCAACTTCCCTGTACTAATAAAGCTCTTTCGGATTGCTGGAACATGTCTGACATTCTTGAGCCATAAAGAAGAGCCATTCTGAAACTTCAACTGCACATCTCCCACTCCAAGTATGTCACAAACCTGCTCATTGCCAAGTCTGACATAATCTTTAGTAGCCACATATGATGTAAACCACTCTTTGTGCGGAGAAACATGTAAAGATGCCCCTGAGTCGATAATCCAATCACTCATAGCATGTCCATCCTCTGCAGTCAAGAAAACAGAATCAAGATTGCTTGTAAGGAAGATGTCACCAGCTGCTATACCAGAATCACTGTCTGAACCAGATCCTATGACATTCACCTCTTCAATCTTCACTGAACTCTTCTTTTCATCTTGCTCAGAACTCTTTGTTTTTCCTTTTTCTTGTTTCCACTTCGTACAGTCTCGCTTCATGTGACCCTTCTTGCCACAATGGTAGCATTCTATGTCATCCTTTGACTTCGAATCACGAGACTTACTTCGGTTTTGTGCCTTCTTACCCTTCTTCTCTTTAAACTGTTGTCTCCCTCGAACGACCAAAGCACTATTGCCTTTGCCTTTGTCAATGTTCTTCCTGTTCACTTCCTCTGTGAGCAAGCTGCCTTCTACATTGGCACTTGTAAGACCTTCTGGCGCGACAGAATTACTTAACGCTGTACGAAAAGTATCCCAACTGTCTGGCAAAGTGATTAAGAGAAACATAGCCTTCACTGAATCTGGAAAGACTATCTCCTGTGCTGTTAACTGGCTGAAAATTGAGTGAAATTCATTCAGATGATTTGACATGGCTGTCCCTTCCTTCATCTTCAAATCCACCAATTTCTTGAGCCAGTAAATCTGAGAAGCAGCACTTTGTTTCTCGTACATATCACATAGCTTTTGCCATACCCCATACGCTGTAGTCTCTTCTGCTACGTTGAAGTAAACATTTTCTGCCAGTGTCAGCATGATTGTGGAACAAGCTAACTCGTCAAGCTCTTCCCACTCATCTTCAGCCATACCTTCTGGTCTCTCCCCTTTGAGCTTCAGTGGCTTCACTTGTTTTTTCTGCACCAAAACCTGCCAAATCTGCTTCTTCCAGAATGGAAAGTTTGTGCCATCCAGCTTCTTTATGTTGTAAAGAGTCTCACTTTGAGAAGATGCCATATCTGCCAAACTGCTTACTCCTGAGAAAAATCCGGCAGAGTTTCCCCTGTAAACTGGCCTCTGTACACAATAAACAAGCTGTAATCAACAAGCCGAACACCTCTCCTCAGGAACTGTCAGTATTTTTGAAAATTTTTGACAGAGTCTCCCCTGTAAATTGAGCTCTGGGAACCAAAAGATAGCTCAAAAAACAATCATAAATAGCTGACCAGTGACAAATCCTGTAAGCATACACTGTCTCCTGTCTGGGCGATGATAGAACCTGTATCTGTCTCAAGACTGAACCCTGAGCAATGCCTCAACGGCCTGACGCATAAGATGCAATCCAGTGTCTACACAAAGTCATACATCCTAAGGGATAAAAGTCGCCGAAGAGGATGCGTGTAGAGGGGAACTCCAGCAACCTAATCCACCTCACACTGGGTAACCCAGCCCCAGTGCTTGGCTTCAAAAAACCTCACACACGACCCTCTCAGATGGCTCAGCAAACTGCCCAGAACTAGCATACATCCTATAATAGACCAATCACTGTCCTATGACCGCTGCGGCGGTCTGTCTGCTAGCGTGACTCACAACTAGCAGACCCACAATCACAGTACATCAATCTGCAATACATGCTAGTAGTGTCAAGCCGTCGTATGGCCACACCTCCCCTGGAACCTGGCAAGCACAAGAAGTAACAATGCAGACTGCAATATATATATCTGATGATATATATGTGTACCTGGTCTATAGATGATGCTCTGAAGACTAATGAGTGATGTATGTCGATGCCGATATTGATGTCGACCACCTCCTGCTTGCCAATCTACACAAGACGGATTTCTTTGCGGCTGAAATCTATCTTCTGCTGTAGTGCTCAGAACGAAATTCTGAGGGCATAAACGGCTTCGAAAGGGGGGTAAAACCTCAGGTCGCCTGCAGGTCGCCTGGTGGAAACGCTCCCGGAACGTCGAGTGTGAATTTTCGAACTCCGAATCCAGAATATGCCGGAAAAGTGCACGCGCGCGTGATTGCGCAAATCCGCACTGAACCAAGGCTCTGATACCAATTGAAGTCGCGGAGCGGAGCGTGGGTCGACTCTCTCACACACACACAGTGATACACAGTGAGCTTACACAGTACACAGTACGCAGAGAACTGTTAGAAGGGTTATCTCCCAATTCCTTAGTATTCACAAAGTATATGTTAGTATATACAAAGAGTTAGAGGTAAGTGAGTTAGGCGGGCGGCCGGCCATATCCGCATAAGAGGCCACTTGGGCTTTAATCCCAACAGGGAAGAGGTACAGTAGATAGCACCAAGCAAACCATAGCCTTTCCAGCATATGTAAGAGAATTGAGGGCCAGAACATCCTCAAACCCTAGGCCGTTGTTCAAGCCCAACAATGGGAACAATAATGCATCGTCTTTTGGTAGCCGTAAACTGGATGATAAAGGTAAAAGGGTGGTAGACTCAGATGGTTTCACTGCATTAAAAAACACGTTTAAAGCTATGGGGTTTTTCTCAGAGTATAGCTCTCATAACTACTATGAGGCATTAATGGAGGACATGTCATCCCCAAAGACCCTAGCCGCCATTGATAACCTTATGGAAACTCATGAATCCTCGAAAAAAGCCAAAATCACTTCAAATAAAGCCAACTCATCAAGAATTCAAGTGGAAGTGCACATTCATTAGTGATGGGGAGACTCAAGTGGTTCATAACACTCCTTTATGAGGTGGGCTACAACTAATGTCAAGGGGCTTAATGACCCCACCAAGTTGTATAGATTTAATAAATGGATGGTATCTAGTAAGCTTGATATTTGTCTTGTGTGAGAACATAAGAGGCATGATAGATCTGGTCAAACTCTACATTATAGAGGAATGCAATGCTTTTATAGTGGAGCCAAAGGGGGGTATTTGGGAGTGCTCACATGCAATAGAGTATCTCTTAATCTGCCATGTATCTTGGATCATCCAAGTGGAAGATGCTCTGTTTTCTCCATTTAATCTTAGTGGGATCCACTTTAGGTTGTTAATGTATATGTAGACAATAACATGAGGCTTAGAGGGAATTTGTGGAAATGGCTGGCGAACACACAGTTAACTGCACGTATTTGTTGGAGTTAGGGTTGCAGAGAAACACACACAGCTTGGAGAAGACAAAGGAAGCTCAAGGCACACAATAGAGAGTGTGTTACTTAGTGTGCAATAGAAAGATTGATAGCCCTAGAGTGATGGGCGTATATACAATGCACGGGGGAAAAAACCTCCTAAAGAGGGAAAAAATGCCCCGGTGGTCCTAGTGTGTTCACACACATCACTACCACATGTATATGGTAACAAATCCCCCCTGGAGTGATGCGGTGAACGAGAGCTGGCACATGAGTAAAGGGAAGTTCCATGCCCTGAGGACAGGATCAGTCCACAAAGGGGAGTAAGCCCAAAGCTTTGCGGAAAGCTTCAAGCTTCTCACGAGACAATGCCTTTGTGAAAAGATCTGCAAGGTTGTCCTGTGTTGGCACATAAGCCAAGCTGATCTCTCCTGCTGAGAGCCTCTCCCTCACATAGTGGTAAAGCACCTCAATGTGCTTTGTGCGAGCATGAAAAACTGGGTTCCTCACAACTTCCAATGCACTCTGACTATTAGTGTAGATAGTGTTGGCAGTGTCCTGTCCAACACCCAAATCAACCATAAGGCGTCTGAGCCATACACACTCAACCGTAGCTGTGAAGACTGCCCTGTACTCAGCCTCACAACTCGAAGTGGCCATAGTAGGTTGCTTCTTGCTCAACCATGATATACATGAACTGCCAAGCATGAAACAAAAACCACTTGTGGACACTCGCGTGTCAAAACAACCAGCCCAATCTGAGTCCGAAAAAGCATGTAAGTCTGGCACCAAGATGTAAAGTGCCACTAAGGTAGCGGAAAATCCTCTTGACAGCCTGCCAATGCTTAGACCCTGGGCTATGCATAAATCTGCTGACCTGTGAGACTGCAAACTGAATATCCGGCCTCGTGTTGCATACATAAATGAGGCAGCCAACAGCAGTTTGGTAAAGAGTGACATCAGCAAGATCACCAGCATCATGTAGACTCAACTTCAAACCTGTTTCCATGGGAGTGGCAATAGGTTTGCAATCCTCAAGTCCAAACTTACATAGCGATGTCTCTATGTAACTTTTCTGACACAAGGCAATACCACCATCACACTGCTTAAACTGTATACCCAAATAATGATGCAACAGCCCCAAATCTTTCATCTCGAAAGTAGCATTCAAATCAGCCTTAAATTCAGCAATGTGTCTCTCATTTGGTCCAGTGATCAGCAAATCATCAACATAAAGAACCACAATGAGAAGTACATCACCCTCACGCTTTACATACAATGTGCTTTCTGTTGGACTGTTACGAAAGCCTTGTTTGACCAAATGAGTGTCAGCTTTCTCATACCAAGCATGAGGAGATTGCTTCAACCCATACACACCATTCAAGAAAGCAGTAACAATGTTTGATTGATGTACATCCCAACCAAAATGAGCTGCCAATGCATATAGAAAACGCACAGTAGTCATACGACAAGTGGTAGCAAAAGTCTCTTCATAATCTATGCCTTTTTGCTGTGCATAACCCTTTGCAACAAGTCGAGCCTTATGGCGATCGATCTCACCATCCGGTTTGCGTTTCAACTTGTAAACCCACTTCGTACCAATGGCCTTTTTGCCAGGAGGCAAATCACATAAAGTCCATGTGTCATTTTCTATAAGGGCATCATATTCTGATTGCATGGCAGCCATCCAATTTTCTGAATTTTGTGCTTCATCAAAAGACAGAGGCTCCTCAACATCATGTAAACTAGACACAGCCAAAGCATAACAATCTGATGCATACGATGCATGGCGAGAGCCTGAACGAGTACCACTAGACAAAGGTGCATCCAATTTACTGTCACGCAAAGTGTGCACCGGCCATTTTGGCATACCTCTAGCCTGCTCATTTTCAGCCCTTTCCTCATCAAGTACATCATGTACATCTGCATTAGTAATAGGCTCATCTAAAACATTTTCAGAAACCCCCATAGGCTGTACATTTCCCTCATTGGAACTTACATTCGTATTTCCACCACTGAAAAGAGGCAACAAAGTGTCATAAATGCCCCGTGAGCTTACATTACTGTCTCTAGTACATGACAACAAGGGTTGAACAGAATCTTCCACAAACACTACATCCCGAGAAACCAGAATACGTTTTGTTTGCGGATGATACAACCTATAACCTTTGCTTTCAGCACTATAACCAACAAAAATACATTTGACAGCCTTATCATCCAATTTTCTGCGCTGCACTTGTGGCACCAAAGCATATGCCAAACAGCCAAAAACACGCATGTGCTCAATAGAAGGTTTTCTATCATTCCATGCTTCATATGGAGTAATAGACTGCAAAGATTTCGTAGGACACCTGTTAAGTACATAAGTGGCACACATAATGGCCTCAAGCCAAAAAGAATGCGGCAAAGCTTGACTTTTGACCATACATCGTGCCATTTCAGTCAGTGACCTGTTTTTCCTCTCAGCAACACCATTTTGCTAAGGTGTATAAGGCACTCTACATTGGTGTTTTATCCCACGACTAGCCAAAAGTGCATTAAATTCAGGAGACATATACTCCCCCCCTCGATTAGAACGGAGGGTGCCCATAGTACATTTCGAGACATTTTCAGCCATAGCCAGAAATTGTTTGAAGCACATAAAAACTTCGGACTTCGCTTTAAGCGGAAATACCCATGCATGCCTGGAGTAATCATCAATGAAAGTCACAAAGTACAGGTAATTGCCCAAGGACGGAGTTTGCATGGGCCCACAAACATCACTATGCACAAGCTGCAACCTGCATGTGTCCCGAATTAAACCATCCTTTGGAAACTTAGAACGTTGCATCTTACCCAAAATACAGCCTTCACAAACATGTTTGACAGGTGCTTCAAGAGGCGGCAAAGAAGCAACCATATCAGATTTCTGCAAACGCAGCAAACTGGCAAAATTCAGATGACCAAAACGTGCATGCCAAAGTTTTGCATTTGAAATAGCCCTTGAATCTGCAATAGCATTTGCAAAGTTTTGTCCACACTTGTTATACAAAGTGAGCGTATACAGCCCACGGCACAAAAGGCCAGATA
The DNA here is from genome assembly GCF_014529385.1 of Adiantum capillus-veneris. NCBI lineage: Eukaryota > Viridiplantae > Streptophyta > Polypodiopsida > Polypodiales > Pteridaceae > Adiantum > Adiantum capillus-veneris. The sequence continues at coordinate 69,472,564 of NC_140960.1, read as the reverse complement.
CAACAATTTCGTCACCAAAACTGAGATCATGAACTGTACATCTGTCATCCACAAATTTGACTACAAGTCCAAGTCTAGCAAGTGCGGATACAGACAGGAGATTCTTCTTGATCCAGGTACATAAAGTGCATCAACAAGTGTGAAGGAACTGCCATTAGCAGCAGTGAGCGCAATCTTTCCAACTGCTTGAACTGGATAAGAGGCGTTGTTGGCACAAGTGACTGAATTCCCATGAGGGACTGACTCAAGAGAGGTAAACAATTCACGATGTGAGGTAATGTGCTTTGTAGCACCACTGTCGAAATACCACACATGTGAATCTGCAGCAACTGACAAGCATGCATCATGGACAACAGGATTGTAAGTGCACTCTGCGCTAAAATCCCATTCTGCATCAACATCAACATTACAGTCTCCTTTCACAGAAGACTCAACAATGGCTGCATTTGTAGTGGAACCAGCATTTGCAGTGGAACCACCCTCTTTCTTCTTAGCCTCTTTGGCCTTCAACTTAGGACACGACTTGATCAAGTGATCATTGGCTTTACAATAATGGCAACGCATCTTCTTTTTGCCCTTATCACCAAAATTGCCAGACGAAATGCTGCCAGTAGAAGCATTAGGAACATAATTTTTGCCACTCGCAGCAGAACCATAAGAAGTGGCTGCATTACTGTTACCACCCTTTCTTTGAGAAGCAATAAAAGCCTGTTCAATTGCATGCTGCCTAGTCCTGTTTTTTCTGGAAAGTGACTCTTGCAACAACAATGTGCATAATGCATCAAACTTGACAACTTCAGGATTTCCTTGGGTCATCAGTCTCCAGCAAAAGTCTGGTAGGAATCTGGTAAGGCATCAACAACAGTCTGCACAAGGGAACTATCTGAAATGACTTCACCTGCAGAAATAAGCTGCTCATTGATATCCTTGACACTAGCAAGGAAAGTGTCCATATCATCTTCCTCATGCATAATCTTCGACTCTAGCTCTTTACGCAGCAAAGCAATTTTAGCCTGATCGCGGTTTGCATAAAGACCTGCTAAAATATCCCAAGCCTGTTTTGCAGCTTTTCTTGAACGGATGTGAGGAACGATGGTGCGCTTCACAGAAAACGCAATCAATGCATGAGCCTGTGCATCCTTAACATCCCAATGAGCTTGTTCTGCCGTAGGCAAAACAATTCTAACAGCTGCAATCCTTGCAGCAAGACCTGCAACATTCTCAATATCGCCTACATCCTCAGAACCAGGACGTACATCAATGCCTTGCACAATGTTCCAGACACCCTTTGACACAAGAACATGTTGCATCATATAAGCCCACATAGGGTAGTTGTCCCCATCCAACCTGTCCTCAACAGCAAACATCTTGAACACATCTGTGTTGTTGTTGTCAGCCATGGTAAATGCTGCACCTGATGTGAAAACTGCCCGAAAATAGGAGAAACGGACCGGGAACAACCTGTGCTATATAGCACAAACCGTAGAAGACTATAAGGCACCTGTTATGCAGAAAATGGCAATGACAGAAATTTTGCAGAAAATGACGAAACAGCTTGTGCAGTACTGCCTGTAGTGGAAACGGAGGCCAAAATGAACCCAAATCAAAATTCTGAGCAGACCAAGCTCTTTGAGCTTACCCAAAATTTTTGTCGACCTGCGAACGCTCGCCAAAGCTCATTGAAATCGGAGAAAGTGAGCAGCCGTGTGCTGGAGCAGCTGGCGACTAAGCCCGGGAGGACGTGACCTGCTCTGATACCAATTGTTGGAATTAGGGTTGCAGAGAAATACACACAGTTTGGAGAAGACAAAGGAAGCTCAAGGCACACAATAGAGAGTGTGTTACTTAGTGTGCAATGGAAGGATTGATAGCCCTAGAGTGATGGGCGTATATACAATGCACGGGGGAAAAAACCTCCTAAAGAGGGAAAAAATGCCCCGGCGGTCCTAGTGTGTTCACACACATCACTACCACATGTATATGGTAACAGTATTGTGGGAAGAGATTTTGTAGGTCTCGTGAAACTACATCCAATGGCACTGTTATTACCAAATTAGAAAGTACCTTTTGGGAGGGTTTTGTTAATGCTAGAGCATTAAAGGATGCATGGCTCTCCACCTCTCATTAGAATTAGGGGTTCACTTTTCACTCTCAATCCCACCTGTCCTCTTGGTCTAGGCTTGATAGGATGTACTTTATGGGGAATAACTGGTTGCCTGTAAATGTTGAAATGTCTGTTAATTTTCAGCGCTCAATGTCATATCACTTTCCTTTGGTGTTTTCACTTTCAGATGCTTTGTCTGTTTAAAACATAAAGAATGTGGGCCTTGCTAAAACCCTTATGATTATTAATACTTTGTTGAAACATCCTTATTTTAAATTGTATGTACATAACTTGATGGATCAAGTCAATGATGTATTTAAAGGACAAGATCCTATTAAAGCTTGGCATTTTGTTTGTGCAAACATGCAACAATGCATCAGGAATGTTGGTAAACAGGTTGCTAGCTAGAGATATGAACACATAACTAATGCATCTAACTATATAAAATAGGTTTTTGCCAATGATGTATCTCAGTTAATTGATAAAGCTAGAAAATCTAGCTACAACAAGACAGGCCCTAAAAGAATTTGATTCTGAATGGCCAAGAGGGCTAGGATTTTGTGTAGACAATGAGAACTCAAGGATGTGCAGTGTTTTTGCACGAAAAAAGAAAAGCAGGCTTAGGGAAAATTATACAAGAGAATGTATATCCAAAATTGTGAAAGAGGATGGCACAGTGGTGACACAACCAGAGTTATTATGAAAGAATGTAAATGGTACTTTGAGGGTATTCTAAATAGGGAGGTGGATATGTCTCCTCAAAGGCAGCAAGCTGTTGATCTCCTACTTTTTTTAGTTGGTCCATGTGTTGAGGAGAGAAATGCCAGAAGACTTGAGCAACAATTTGATCAAGCAGGGTACAATGGGCTCTTAAAAAATTGGCAAATAATAAGACTCTTGGTGTATGTGGATTTACCAAGGAATTCTTGGTGGAATATTGGGATCAGCTGAAATCATTGATTACTTCAATTATCAATAAGATCTCGCTTGCTCAACGTATGGACCCTCTATTAAAGTAGCATATCATCAAACTGCTACCTAAAAAGACTTTTCCCACCTCCTTGTCTGAATGAGACAGTATAAATTTTTAGCAAAATCGATAGCTATTAGAATATCCCCCTGTCTCAGAGAACACATAGATGAAACACAATCAGGGTTCATGGGGGGAAGGTCTATTCTCGACAATATATTAACTGTTATGCTTGGGATGGAGGCATCTCAAAAATATAATAAAAAAATTGTTTTGTTGCACCTAGATTTTACCAAAACATTCACTTAATTATATGGAATTTTGTGGTGAAAGTTATACAAAAATTAGTGTCTGGACTCATAATTGCTAATTGCATTCAATTATTGGGTTTGTATGTTATTTCAAGGGTGCTAGTCAATGGGAGATTATCTCCAGGTTTTAATGTGGGAAGGTCAGTTAGACAAGGTTGCCCACTCAGCCCCTTGTTGTTTGCTGTAGGAACTCATCCCCTTTTCTGTTTTCTTCATGCTCATGCAATTAATGGTAATTTGAAAGGGTTTTAGATAGGCATTGTGTACTTGCTCTGGGGTTTGCAGATGACACTATTACTTTTCTACATGCTCATTATGATAATATTGGTAAATGTATGTCATAATTAAACTTGTATTCCCTTGCAATTGGTTTAGACTTGAATCTAGGGAAGTCTTAGTTGATAGATGTATCTGCAAATAATTTTCATAAATTGATTTAGCAAGAAAAGAGGATTCCTAAGGGACCTATTTTCAGACACCTTGGCTATCCACTATGAGTAGATGTCTCTGCAAAATAGTTAAATGAATGGGTTGAAGAAAAAATTCAAAGCACAATGGCTTCTTGGCATTGTAGCGAATGGCCTATTCATGTTAGGATGAGGATTTTCTAGGCTATCCTGACTCCCTATTTGTTATATTTTTTGCCCTATTAAGATTTTTTGGAGGTTCCTTTGCTACTGCATGGCTGACCTAGGATCATTTGGCAATGCATGTTCACTTGGGAGGATTAGGTATATTAAACTTGAAAATGCACATGCTGGCTAGGAGGGCCACCTTGCTAAAACACATGTTGGATTCTGATACTTGCTGAACCAAAATGATGTGGGCGTTGATAGATAAGGCTATTGTGTAATTTCATGTGAGCACACTAGGACCATCGAGGCATTTTTTCCCTCTTTAGGAGGTTTTTTTTCCCCGTGCATTGTATATACGCCCATCACTCTAGGGCTATCTATCTTTCCATTGCACACTTAGTAATATACTCTTTGTTGTGTGCCTTGACCTTCCTTCATTTCTCCAAGTTGTGTGTGTTTCCTTGCAACCCTAATTCCAACAATTTATGGGGTGTGGGACATGCTTGCACAGGACAAATTTTTTTCTGCTACTCTTGTTAAATTGTGTGGAAATGCAGCTAATATTCTGGTCCATTCTTAGAAAATTGTGTGTGCTTTGTTGATTTGGTATGGTAGATCCAAATACACTGGCAATTCTATAGGGGCTGATTCTTGGTTTTGGAGCTTTGTATTTGAAAAACCACGTGCTTTTCTCTTCGGCAAAAAAACATTACCCCTCTTTAGAAGGGGATGAAGCTCAATCAATCAAAATGTTGACTCTAGAAGCCACCTTATGGCTTTTATGGTGGTCAAGAGAAGATTCAAATTGGGAAATGGGCTCAGAATTTCATGGGAGTAGTTGTGTACACATATCAACAATCTTAAGGTGTCTTGGAATCAAGATGGTGATCAAAGGTTCAGAGATTAGGCTTTGCGAGATACTTCAACAAACTGGTGGAACTCCCCAACCAAAAGCTTCTGCCCACACTTGATCCTTCAATCTCAGATAGAGGCCATATGCATTAGGGTTTGGCAATTCAATCACGATCAGAGTTGGTGGTTTCACAAGCTATCTAATGTATGGTGTTACCCTGTGAGCCTCAAATACAAAGTCTTCTTGTGGAGGGTTCTGACTGGGGCTCTCTCCATAGGTGAACACCTAGCAAGAAAGAGAATGTCAGATGGAAAATTCCCCAGATGTGGTCAGCTTGAGACAGCTAAACACCTTTTTTGGAACTGCCCTACTGTACATGCTTGGTGTATTTGTTTGTATGATATTTGTATGATGCTTCAGAATATTAAAGTTTCCAAATTCAAATTGTTATTTGGAAGATTTCAAACTGGTTATGCGGGTCTAGATTTATGTATAACAACTCTCAAAGTTTGGATGTTATCCTTCTCGTGGAATGCTAGAAATTTAGTTATGTTTGATACACACACTTTTCACAGTTTCACACTGGTTTGGTCTCTCATTAGAGACAAATTATTAGAAAACTGTGTAGCACTGCTAGTACCTCAGTAGGATCAGATGATGTAATTCTTGAACACGATGTAAACATGTAAGCTAATGTAATATAGAACAAGGGATTTACCAGAGAGAGAGAGAGAGAGAGAGAGAGAGAGAGAGAGAGAGAGAGAGAGAGAGAGAGAGAGAGAGAGAGAGAGAGAGAGAGAGAGAGAGAGAGAGAGAGGAGAAGAAGAAGAAGAAAGAAGACTTTCAACACAATCTCAGGAACAATTTGAGAAAGTCTTGCAGATCTATTGAATGCTTAAGGGAGAAAATAGAAAGAAGAAGAAGAAAATTTTGAGAAAGTCTTGTGGATCTATTGAATTCCTAAGGAAGAAAATAGAAAGAAGAAGAAGAAAATTTTGAGCACCACAAAAATAGACATCATAGAATTGTGTAATAGATCTTGAAGTCAAAAAACATTATCAAATAGAAAGTCAAAATGAGAGAGAGAGGAGTTGCATGTATGTTGCTACATTTGCTCTCTTATTCTCTCCCTCTATGTCTTCTATTAGTAATATGTTTGAGGAAATGTCTTCTCTTTCTACGAAAGGTTTTTTTAGCAGCTTGATCGAGCACCTAATTTCACCTAAGGCCTTTACACATTCATTTCATATTATATTGATGCTCATCAAATGAGACTTAAGCTATAAGCTTGGATATAAATTTTTTGAAGAATATCCTAAACTAAAGGAGCAATACGGTCAATAAAACTAGTTTGAGGTCTTTTTGCTTGGATCAAAAATCTGACGTAGTTCCTCATTTGATAGCTAAAGCAAAAAACCAACAATTTTTGTGATAAGAAAATGCCGTTCATGTTTTTCAATATGAAATCATCTATTTGTATCCATTTTTTGAAATGAAGTCCACACTTTATTAAATAAAATACAATAATTAAATATTTTGATGTAAATATTGTTGCATCCACAATAGATCCGGATGAGGAACTAAGCATTGTTGCAATAGTCAAATATTGTAATGTTAGCCACCTGCTTATATTCATTGGCTAAAATTTAGTCCAAGTGTTAGCACCAAGCAAGAATTTAGCTAAAATTTAGTCCAAATGCTAGCATCAAGCAAGAATATCCACCTTACTAACTCTTTTTGGGCTATGCATTAGAATATTGGAGTACGTAGCTCTTATATAAATGTGTAAAAAAGGTACTTGAGAAGTTGTTATAAGAAATGTTGTGAATGTACTTTTGCTATATGTAGACAATGGACTATATATCTAACGAGCTAGAAATCCATGTAATTTAAATCTCTCTAATGAGTTGTCCCTTTCTTTACCACCACTATGAAATCAAACTAGAGCAATATAATGAACCATCTAACAATACATCCTATATTGCAAGGTTTGTTCACCAAGTATAATAGTTCTTGATGATTTAAAAAAAAACAGAAATTTGTTTGCGAGAAGGTAGTGTCTGAACTTCTTCGCAGCATAGACCATTCCTATCCCTTCTCTTTTCGTGGTCGTGTACTTCTTTTTTCCACTCACTAGAGTAAAATATAGGAAAATCCATGTTCTTCTCTCTTGGCTGTGCTAGAATGCATCCTATAGCATAAGCCAATGCATCAATGTGGACATGAAAGATCTTTGTCCAATAAAAAGCTTTCAAAATTGAAGCAAAAGTCAATCTCTACTTCAATGTCTGGAATGCTTCTTCACATTTGTTGGCCCACTCAAATTTTGTGATAAGAGAGTAGAGAGGTTTGGAAATGGTAATAGTGACTAATGTACTACTCGATAGTCGTAATCTTGGTAGCTACACCAAGAGTATATTCCTTGCACTTGGTGAATTAATAGAAATATATTCATATAGTTTTTTTAATTTAGAAAAGCTTGCACCTTAAATCCTAAAGCCTGAAACTAGAAAGAGGGACAAGTGCATTTTCTAGTTATTGTTTCCCACTGTCTGTGTACCAAGGTGCTTTTGTGAAGTCTAGTGACAACTTTGATGTAGTTGTAGCTCCCAAAAAAAGAAGCACAGTCTAATATATAGCATGAGACTCTCTTTGGGATACACTCCAATGTGCTAAAGCAGGTAGTTTATTAGACAAATATATGTAAACAGTAGTAAAGAGATTTTTATCAAAAATGTTGTGATCATTGTTTTATTGTATGTAGATGATATAGCACATTTGTGTAACATTTAATGAACTAGTAACTTGTGTGTAGCGAAAAATGATAACATAGTGAGCATTCCATTAAGAACAAGTTCCAAATGAGCATAGAGAGAGTACGTGATTGGAGAAAGCAACATAGCAATTACACCTAGCTAGTTTGGCATAGACAATACTTGAAAAGAGAGAGAAATAGAACAATTGACAACATTTGAGGACCGGATTTACATGGAGCCGGTCCCCCTCCAAAAAGGCTTTGTATTATAGCTTCTCCATCAAAGGAGACTTTTGTACAATACAATCTTTGTATTCCTTGAAAAAACTCGTCGGTGCAATGAAGATGGAAGCTTCATGCACCAAATTATGCTTGAAAAACACACCTAGTGGGCCTAGCCTCCTCACACACCTTCAAAGATGGTGAGAGCTAGGAGGGAATGAGGAAAGATTGAGAGGAAGAAGACGTATCTTACAAGAAAGAAGTATTCTCCTCACATAATCACTCTAAGAGCATAGCTTAGCTTAGTAATTAGCATGGTAGAGGAGATGAGCATGCCATTGAAGCTTGGCTGTTGGTTGGATTTGCATTCCATATCCAAGAGTTGTTGGTGTAGGCCTCTACTTCTCAATGCTTGGAAGGAGATGGAGTTCTTGCTCCACACATGAGTTGTGTGTGTGTGTGTGTGTGTAGCAAAATTGGTTAGTGTAAAATGCCAACCTCTCTCTCTTCTTGGTCGACCCCTCTTCCCAAAGGCTCTTGCTGGCTTCCCACATCCCTAGGAAGGAGACTAAAAAGTCCTCCCAATATTCTATCTTTTATTCCCCTGTTACCTCCCCATATTAAATGATCAGTTTAACGTGAGAAAATCATTTGTGAGAATTAAGGAAACATAGTGCAATATGCGGTCTTTACAATGTGTTGATCAACTATCCTTATTTGATGGTAGCCACTATTTAAGTCAATCCTACTGAAGTAGGTTGACCCCTATAGCTTATCAAATAGGTCTTCTACCCGTGGAATGGAAAACCTATTGTTGATAGTGATCCTATTTAGTGCTCTATAGTCGACACACATATGATATGTGCCATCTTTATTTTGCACTAATAACACGGGTGAACAAAATGGAGATAAGCTAGGCCTAACCATGCTCTTCTCAACCAACTCATGCACTTGCCGCATAAACTCCTCTTGTTGAGCTTGAGAAACTCTATAAGGAGGTTTATTAGGCGGTGAACTTCCTGGAAGAAGTTCAATTGCATGGTCATCATTGCCTCGTTTAGGAGGTAGTTCACAAGGGATGTCGTCAATAAAAACATCTTGAAATCCCTTGAGAAAATTGGATAACTCTAATTCCTTGTGATTGTTTATATTTTCTTTTGCTAAAGCATTAGGTTCATTTTGAGAATCTTTAACAAATATCATGTACACGGAAATAGAGCTCTTTATTGACTTATTGAAAGCTTGCATATGTACAATGGGTATGGTGTTACCCAACTAACTCCTTAGCATCTATGTACATATCTTTTTCCCTGAACCTAAAGTAGATTTTCCTTTCAGGGATTATAACATTGGTAGCCATGCGATCAAACCATGGTGCCCCTAGGATTACATCCTCATGCTTGAGAGGAGAGATGAAGAAATCCTCCTTGTCCACATAGCTTTGGACATGGAGCCTCAATCTCCCAATTAAGGGAGTGACCGAGGCTTCTTGTCCCTTGAAAGCACCATCGGCAAGTAGGACATCTCCCATCGCATAGGCTTGGATGCCTAGCTTGGTGGCCAACTCTATGGATATGAAATTGTAAGTAGAACCAAGGGCAAAGAGAATGAAAGCATCATGTTCTCTTCCCTTTCCCCAAGCATGACATAGAGGAGATCCTTTATGATGAGCTTCCTCTTCTTGAATTTTGACTATGCAAGCTCTAGGAGGCTCATTACGTGTATTCTTGTGTGGGCAAGCATGATAGGCATGCCCTTGCTCCCCACACTTGAAACAACAGTTATCTTTTTTATAACACTTTAGCTCTTCAGGAGAGAGTTTATTATTTGCCTTTATAAACTCCCTTCTCCTTGGATTTGTTATTGTTGGAGTTGCCTTTGGGAGACTTTTGGACATTGTCCTTCCCCTTAGGCTCACTACACTCCTTGTTTTCCATGGGCTTAAAATTTATCTTAGCCCCTTGTTGGAAGTTGATTCTTGAAGCCACCATGGTATGGTGTATGACTGGTGCATGGCCTTTGGGAGTTAACATACTTTGCCATATCCTCATATAAACCCGCACAAAATTGTTGTGTTTGCTCTCCAAAACCCATCTTTTTGTAGACAGTGGCTTTGAGATGTAAATCCCAAAACTTGTCTACATATTTGTGAAGAGATTCATAGAGAGAGAACTTCAAGCTTTGCCATTCGGCGAGTACTTTGTCTTTGGCATCGCTAGCCAAAAACTGCTTCATGATGGAAGCTCTTAAAGCTTTCCATGTTCGTGGAGCTTCACCATTTGCTCGTAGGCTAGACCACCATTGCCTGGTGGACTTTTGAAAATTCATAGCTACATGACGTAGCTTAGAGGACTCCATGAAGCCCTCATCTCCAAACATCGCATCGAATTGTTGGATAAAGGCCAAGACTTTGTCCATAGCGCCAAAGGTGCCATCGTAGGTAAGAAAAGAGATGTTCTTTCCACCCTCTTTGAACGTTTTGAGCTTGGACAACCTTTTCCAGGCGGCATAGGATTTCCTATGGCCTCTTCTCTTGGGCGGTTTGAGAGCTACACCATCACTTTCTTCAGAAGAGGAAGAGGATGAGGAGGATGGAGAAGAGGGTGACCCCTTTCTCGCCTTTTTCTTCCGTTGTTCCTCCTCTTCTACACCATTACTTTCTTCAGAAGAGGAAGAGGATGAGGAGGATGGAGAACGAGGTGACCTCTTTATCGCCTTTTTCTTCCCTTGTTCCTCCTCTTCTACACCATTACTTTCTTCAAAAAAGGAAGAGGATGAGGGGGATGGAGAAGAGGGTGACCTCTTTCTCGCCTTTTTCTTCCCTTGTTTCCTCTCTTCCCTCTTTGAATTATGGTGAAGCGGAGTATGCGATTGTCTTCTCCGTTTAGGGGGTGTTGGAGAGCATTTTGCCCGCCGTCTTCGTGGAGCCATCTCCGCCGAGGTGACAAGAGACTCTCTTCTTTCTCGTTCTTTCGGTGGGGGCTTTATTGTTGAAACTTGGGCTCTCCTTTGAGAGGGAGATGCCTCATCGAGTAGTAAGTTTTTGAGCCCTTTGTACGAATCCTCCTCTTCTTCCCTTATCAGAGAGAGTCCTCTTTTGGAAGTCTCACCAAGAGCTTTCCTAGGTACTCTCTCTTCTTGGTGGGGAGTTTGGAGAATACCATGGGTGCGCAATTGCTGTAGCACTTTATCTTGGAGGGATGGATTGCCCAGGGCTTGTTGAAGCCTAGAAACAAGATAGTTTACAAGCATAGGGGCATCATTAGTTTCTCTTTCATTAGCAAAATCAAAGCTATCAACATTCATTTCAATCTATTTTCCCTTGTTATCCATACTGGCAAATTTTAGATATAAAGTTTTACTTGTACTTTGGCACTTCAAGCCCTAGTTGCTGCTCCTCTTTACCTTTAAAGATAAGCACTCAAGCATCTATACCCGTGGCTCAAATATTATTAATTGCAAGGAATAGAAGAGAGGGTTTCACAGATATGAGATAGTATCGGTTCCCGTTAAGCTTCTAATAGCTCAATAATGGTTAATCCATAGGCAAGCCCCGTAGGACTCCATTATTAAGACCATAGCTCTCGACAGTATCCCCTTTAACTGCATAAGCAGGCATGCTTCAAGGATGGAAAATCCATATTCTACTTACTCTTTTGCAATTAATAACGCCAACCATTTGTAGCAAGCTTGAGGACCTCTCTTCTTGAGCAAGAAAAGAGAAACCAATAGCTATGATACCAATGTAACATTTAATGCACTAGTAACTTATGTGTAACGGAAATAGATAACATAGTGAGCATTCCATATAGAACAAGTTCCAAATGAGCATAGAGAGAGTTTTTGATTGGAGAAAGCAACATAGCAATAACACCTAGCTAGTTTGGGATAGACAATACTTGAAAAGAGAGAGAAATAAAACAATTGGCAACAATTGAGGACCGGATTTACATGGAGCCTATCCCCCTCCAAAAAGGCTTTGTATTATAGCTTCTCCCATCAAAGGAGACTTTTGTACAATACAATCTTTGTGTTACTTGACAAAACTCATTGGTGCAATGAAGATGGAAGCTTCATGCACCAAATTATGCTTGAAAAATACACCTAGTGGGCCTAGCCTCAGTCCCAAGACCTCACACACCTTCAAATATGGTGAGAGCTAGGAGGAAATGAGGAAAGATTGAGAGGAAGAAGATGTATCTTACGAGAAAGAATTATTCTCCTCACATAATCACTCTAATAGCATAGCTTAACTTAGTAATTACATGGTAGAGGAGATGAGCATGCCATTGAAGCTTGGCTCTTGGTTGGATTTGCATTCCATATCCAAGAGTTGTTGGTGTAGGCCTCTACTTCTCAATGCTTGGAGAAGGAGATGGAGTTCTTGCTCCACACATGAGTTTTGTGTGTGTGTGTGTCTGTCTGTGTGTAGAAAAATTGGTTAGTGTAAAATGCCAACCTCTCTCTCTTCTTGGTCGACCCCTCTTCCCAAAGGCTCTTGCTGGCTTCCCATTGGCTCCTGCAAAGCTTGTCCAATAACAATTAAGAAGCATAGTTGATAGCCTTGTGACAAGTGTCCCCCTTTCCCCTTTTGTGAGAGCTTTAGGTGATTAAAATAATTTATTTAAACTCTCATTGGACCTTTTAGTCTTCTGGCCAATAGGAATCAAGCAAGTCATTGGGCTGCTGGATGCTCATTGGACCCCTTGGTAGATTGTCCAATAGTCTTCTAGGGAGCTTAATTTCTATTGTTTCTTTTATCAAGCATTTTTAAATTGATTAGACAAATTTTACTCTAGCATAATTCTCATTGGTCCACCTTTATGGCCATCCAATAGGATTTGAGGGGAGATTGGGGGCAACTGGGCTAGGAGCCTACCAATGTGTCCATTCTTCCCTTTGCGTAAAGGGAGAGCTTGAGAGTGTGTTTGTGTGCGCACACCACAAAATAGCTCCATGCGGCTCATAGGTCAAGGTTCTTGTCACAACTGCTCTTGCATCATCATGCTTGCCCTTTCCATGCCCTGATCCAAAGAAGAACTAGCTCATCCCAATACCTGTGAGTCCACTATATCTTGCAATAAAATAGAAAGGCATGGCTCCCTTGAACTGTGAGGCCTCACCATCAAACCACACCCAATGTTGCTTAGGAGTGACACCCTTTTGTAACAAGTCACGGTGTAGCATATGAAGCAATGTTGCACAAACAATGTGTCATGCACCTTGTCATCTGATATGAAGAAGTGGATTGTTTTGACTACCGCCCTTGCCTTGCAGTAGTACGTTATGTGTACAAAAATGTTTACCTGACTAGAGTGCCAATGCATTGGCTAAATCTCATTTTGCTCCTTGAAATCTTATGTAACATTTGATGGTGTAGTAACTTGTGTGTAGCGGAAAAATAACATAGATGTAGTGAGCATTTCATTAGAATAGATTCCTAATGAGCATAGCAAGAGTGCTTGGATGGAGAGAGCAACAAGAAACATAACACCTAGTTAGATAGGCATGAACAATACTTCAAAAAGAGAGAGAAATTTAGCTATTAACAACAATTGAGGGCCAGATTTACATGGAGCTGGTCCCCCCTCCAAAAGGCTTTGTATTCTAGGTTTCCCCCATCAAGGGAGACATTACAATACATTACTTTGTGTTCCTTCAATAACTTACTGGTGCAATAAAGATGAAAGCTGCAATCACCAAGATCACACTTATAAAACACAACATCAATTCCCTCACAGTCTCAGATCCAAGACCTCACACACCTTCGAAGATGGTGAGAGCTAGCGGGGTATGAGAGTAGATCGAGAGGAAGAAGGAGTATTCTTATGAGAAAGAAGTATGTCTCCTCACATAATCACTCATAATAGCTTAGCATAGCTTAGTAATTAGCATGGTAGAGGATATAAGCATGCATTGGATCTTGGCTCTTGGTTGGATTTACATCACAAAGCCAAGAGTTCTTGATGTAGGCCTCCCTTTCACAAGCTTGGAGTAGATGATGAGCTTTCCATTAAAGCTTGAGAAGGAGAGAGAGTCTTCTTTACTTCACACATAATCTTGTGTGCGTGTGTAAGTGATAATTCCTTGCAAAAATCAGCCCCCTCTCTCTCTTGGTCGACCCCTCTTGCTAATTGCACCTGTTGGCATCCCATTGGTCCTTGTAAAGCTTAGCCAATGACAATTAAGAAGCATAACTGATAGCCTTGTGACGTGTGTCTCCCTTTCCCCTTTTGTGAGAGCTTTAAGTATTCTAATAATGCAATTAAACTATCATTGGACCCCTTAGTCTTCTGACCAATAGGAATCATGCAAGCCATTGGGTTGTTGAATGCTCATTGGACCCCTTGGGAGACTGTCCAATAGTCTTCTAGAGAGATTAATTTCTATTGGTTGTTTTATCAAGTGTTTTTAAATGAATTAAACTAAATTTACTCTAGCCTAATTCTCATTGGTCCACCTCTATGGCCATCCAATAGGATTTGAATGCACCTTGGGTCAACTGGGCTAGGGAGCTGACATGTGTCCACTATGCTCTTTGTATAAAGGGGGCTTGCTAGAGTGAGTGTGTGTGTGTGTGTGTGTGTGTGTGTGTGTGTGTGTGTGTGTGTGTGTGTGTGTGTGTGTGTGTGTGTGTGTGTGTGTGTGTGTGTGTGTGTGTGTGTGTGTGTGTGCTTCTCTCTCATCCCCTACTAAAAGGGCTCGTCCCCTCAAGGATAGGGATGTGGGAAAAATTCTGAGTCTTCCCACAAGCATCCAATATTTCCTAGGTTTTGACCATTGGACACAGCCTTTGAATTTTGAAATCTTAGCATTTTGGATGTCTTAATGGGCTAAACCTTAGGGTCTTTGAAGCCCATTGATGCACATTGCTATTTTGCAGATGCCCCCCCCCCCCCCCCCCCCCCCCCCCTGGATCCCTATTTTCCCTCCTTTGGATCCCTATTGTGATCGGTCTGCCAGCTTAACACCAATATTCTAGCTTTTCTCCCCTGGTACTTCCCCATATTAAATGATCAGTTTAACATGAGAAAATCATTTAGGAGAATTAGATATTAGTTATTATGGAATTACCTCTCTCTTGAAATCATAGTCATCCTCGACTATGGGGTAGAGAAGATAAAGCCTAGCCATTAGTCCTTTTTCTAGCGGATAGAGGATCCCCTTACCCTACCACATCATTCTAGAATGGATGACTAGTCCATTTGGCACATGAGAGCCTAAGCTGCCGCAAGCATGTCTGCGCATCAGTCCTATCAATCTTCCATAGTAGAGTGACAAGCTCTACTTGGTGTTTGGAAGACGTCATCTCCATAAACTTGATCCTAAGCATGCATACTTCTCAACATTTGTGCACAATAAAGAAAAAGAGAGTCTTATAAGACAAAAAAACTGTTCATTTTAAACATTTTTACATTTGCTTGCTCTAGGGAAGTATTGTAAGCATTGACAAGGTTTAGGTTATCCTTTAATTGTATGCCTTGCATCCATCTAGCATCTTCAAAAGGATAGTTCTTAAACTTAATAAGATACTGTCGGATAATCTTACCGCCTCTCATTACCTTGTCTTCATGTCGGAGAATGGACTCGAGTTGCAGTACCTCTTCTTGGTCCTCGATCTCCGGTGGGCCTTCAATAGTTTGTTCTTGAGGTGGCTCTCCTTTGTAAGGCTTTAGTAGGCTCACATGGAAAGCATTTTGTATGAGCCAATGACTGGGTACCTTGAGTTGATAAGCCATCTCATTGATTGATGTAAGAATTTGAAACGGACCATAGTACCTTTTTGCTAACTTAGCATAGTACTTTTGCTGTCCTATAGGATTCGTGTCCGTCGTGTGCCTTAATCGAGCCTTGGGAAATTTAAGCAAGACCCAATCATTTTCTTTAAAGGCTTGGGCTCTTCTATGCTTGTCATATCAGCAGCCTTTTGCCTTTGCTACTGTGAGATAGAGATAGCATTTTTAATCTTTTGGAAATATTCTTGTAGGTCTCGGCTATACTCATCTGTAGTGAACATCTTCCTGTGTACCTTACATAGCAAGGGACTTTTGGATCTTCCCTCAATTACCTCGAAAGGTGATTTTCCCATGGAGGTATGTACAATGTTATTGTAGGCATACTCCACTGAGGGTAAGTGCTTCTCCCATTGGTACCTTTAATCTACTTCCGTTACATAGGCTTTTAGTAGATCAAGAATTGTTAGGTTAGCTATTTCACTTTGGCCATCCGTTTGCGGGTGATAGGCCAAAGAGAAGTTTAGCCTTGTCCCTAAATTCTCAAAGAGACCCTTCCAAAAATTAATGGTCATTCTAGGATCTCTATCCGACCTTATGAACATCGACAAGCCATGGTACTTGAAGATTTGTGATATGAAAAGGGTTGCCATTTGATGGGCTTTTATAGTCTTTTTGATAGGTATAAAATGAGCTTGTTTGCTGAACCTGTCTACTATCGTCCATATTCTCGTATTCCCATGGATAGACTTAGGCAATCCAAAGATAAAATCCATGGATATGCTTTCCCATGGTGAATTGGGGATTGGCAAAGGTTGAAGCAATCCAGGTTGCTTTCCTCTATCAAACTTCGCCTTTTGGCATACCATACATTTAGAAACATACTTTTGTATGTTTGCTTTCATGGCATGCCAATAGAAATATGTTTTTATCCCTTTTAGGGTAGACTGAATCCCTCTATGCCCCGCATAAGGAGGAGCATGAGATTCATACATTACTTTCTCACGTAGTGAGTTAGTAACGCATAGTCTATTGCCATAGAGAAGATAACCATCTTGTAAGGTAGATGGTTCCTCTTTCTTTCCTACTCCAAGGGCTGAAATCACATCTCTCAAATCGGGATCAATAGCATATTCATATATCATAGAAGATAGATCATTGTAAGTTGATATGGAAACCGCATTCACTCTTGGCCATCTTGAGAGTGCATCGGCTACTTGATTATGCTTGCCATCAATGTGAGCAATATGAAAATGAAATTGCAAAAGGAAATTTGCCCACCTCATTTGTTTGTCAGAGAGCTTGGTCTGCATCATGAACTACTTAAGGCTTTGGTGATCTGTCCGCCGCAGAATGAAAGGGGTCCCCAATAAGTAGTGCTTCCATGACTCTAAGGCATGTAGAACTGCGAGGAGTTCCTTTTCATATATGCCTAGAGCTTGCTCAATAGGGTCCAGCCTTTGAATTTCATAGGCTATGGCGTGCCCTTCTTGGAGCAAAACAACTCCAAGGCAATCACCACAAGCGTCACATTGGACCTCAAATGGCTTTTAGAGATCCGGTGGTGTAACCATAGGTCGAGAGATAAGCTTTTTGAAAGCATTGTTCTCCTTGGCATACCATGTATACCTAAAGTTTTTCTTTGTTAGGTCATGTAATGGTCCCATGATTTGTGAGAACTTTTCTATGAAGCGTCTATAGTATGCACACATACCTATAAAGCTTCTTAGTTCACGTAGATTGCTTGGATTAGGCCCTCCTTTTATTACCTTTAGCTTTGATGGATCCATTTGGATGCCATCTTGAGAGATAATGTGACCTAAATACTGAATCTCTTGTAAGAAAAACTCACTTTTCTTTCGGTTAATATAGAGTTTATTCTCTCGTAAGGCTTGAAATATTACCTGGAGGTGTTGCTTGTGTTCGTCTAGTTAATTAGAGTAGATGATTATATTATCAAAGAACACTCCAGTAAAAGTTCGGTGAGGCCTAAATAGCTTCTCCATCAAGCGGTTAAATGTGGCTAGTGCATTGTTCAAGCCAAAAGGCATGACAATGTATTCGTAAAGACCAAACGTAGTGCAAAATGTGGTTTGAACAATGTCTTGACCAACTATCCTTATTTGATGGTAGCCACTTTTTAGGTCAATCCTACTATAGTAAGTCGATCCTTGTAGCTTATCGAATAAGTCTTCTATCCATGGAAGGGGAAACCTATTCTTGATAGTGCTCCTATTTAGTGCTCTATAGTCGACACACACACGATATGTGCCGTCTTTCTTTTGCACTAATAACACGGGTGAACAAAATGGAGATGAGCGAGGCCTAGCCATGCTCTTCTCAACTAACTCATGCACTTGCCACATAATCTCCTCTTGTTGAGCTTGAGGAACTCTATAAGGAGGTTTATTAGGCGGTGAACTTCTTGGAAGAAGTTCAATTGCATGGTCATCATTGACTTGTTAGAAGGTAGTTCAGAAGGGATGTCGTCAATAAAAACATCTTAAAATCCCTTGAGAAAATTGGATAACTCTAATTCCTTGTGATTGTTAATATTTTCTTTTGCTAAAGCATTAGGTTCATTTTGAGAATCTTTAACAAATATCATGTACACGGGAATAGAGCTCTGTATTGACTAATTGAAAGCTTGCGTATGTACAATGGGTATGGTGTTACCCAACTCCTTAGCATCTATGTACATATCTTTTTCTCTGAACCTAAAGTAGATTTTCCTTTCGGGGAATTGAACATTGGCAGCCATGCGATCAAACCATGGTGCCCCTAGGATGACATCCTTGTGCTTGAGAGGAGAGATAAAGAAGTCCTCTTTGTCCACATAGCTTTGGACATGGAGCCTCAATTTCCCAATTAAGGGAGTGACTGAAGCTTCTTGCCCCTTGAAAGCACGATCGGCGGGTAGGACATCTCCCATCTCATAGCTTGGATGCCTAGCTTGGTAGCCAACTCTGTGGATATGAAATTGTGAGTAGAACCAGGGTCAAAGAGAATAAAAGCATCATGTCCTCTTACCTTTCCCCAAGCATGGCATAGAGGAGATCCTTTGTGGTGAGCATCCTCTTCTTGGATTTCGACCAAGGTGCTCTAGGAGGCTCATTTCGTGTATGCTTGTGGGGACAAGCATGATAGGCATGCCCTTGCTCCTTGCACTTGAAACAATGGCTATCTTTACGATAACGCTCAAGCTCTTCAGGAGAGAGTTTATTTTTGCCTTTATAAACTCCCTTTTCCTTAGCTTTGTTGTTCTTAGCGTTGCCTTTAGGAGACTTTTGGATAGTGTCCTTCCCCTTAGGCTCATTATTCCGGTCCTTGTTCTCTGTGGGCTTAAGATTTCTCTTAGCCCCTTGTTGGAAATTGATTCGTGAAGCCACCACGGTATGGTGTATGACCGCAGATATGGTGCGTGGCCTTTGGGAGTTGACATACTCCGTCATATCTTCAGTTAGACCCGCACAAAATTGTTGTTTTTGCTCTCCAAAATCCATCTTTTTGAAGACAATGGCTTTGAGATGTAACATTTAATGGCCTAGTAACTTGTGTGTAGCGGAAAATATCACGAACATAGTGAGCATTTCATTAGAATAGGTTCCTAATGAGCATAACAAGAGTGCTTGGGTGGAGAGAGCAACAAAAAACATAACACCTAGTTAGATAGGCATGAACAATACTTCAAAAGAGAGAGAAATTAAGCTATCGACAACAGTTGAGGACCGTATTTACATGGAGCCGGTCCCCCCTCCTAAAGGATTTGTATTATAGGTTTCCCCCATCAAGAGAGACATTTTACAATACAATTCTTTGTGTTCCTTCAATAACTAGTGCAATGAAGATGGAAGCTTCAAGCACTAAGCAAAACACTTATAAAACACAACATCAATTCCCTCACGGTCTGAGACCCAAGATCTCACACACCTTCGAACATGGTGAGAGCTAGCGGGGTATGAGAGTAAATTGAGAGGAAGAAGGAGTAGTCTTACGACATCTCCTCACATAATCACTCATATTAGCATAGCATAGCTTAGTAATTAGCATGGTAGAGGAGATGAGCATGCATTGAAGCTTGGCTCTTGGTTGGATTTGCATCACAAAGCCAAGAGTTATTGGTGTAGGCCTCCCTTCACACAAGCTTGGAGTATGTGATAAGATTTCCATTAAAGCTTGAGAAGGAGAGAGAGAGTCTTCTTGCTTCACACATGAGCTTGTGTGAGTGTATATGGAATAATGCCTCGAGAAATTTAGCCCCCTCTCTCTCTTGGTCGACCCCTCATGCTATTTCCTCTTGCTGGCTTCCCATTGGACCCCTCCACGCTTAGCCAATAGGATTTAAGCAGCATCAGTGAGGGTCTTCTGACATGTGTCCCCCTTTCCCGTTTTGTGAGAGCTATAGATAATTAATTAATGCAACTAAACTCTCATTGGACCCCTTTGTCTCCTGGTCGATAGGAATTAGGCAAGCCATTGGGCTGTTGAATGCTCATTGGACCCCTTGGGAGACTGTCCAATAGTCTTCTAGAGAGCGTAATTCTTATTGGTTCTTTTACTAAGTGTTTTTAAATGAATTAAACTAGATTTACTCTATCCTAGTTCTCATTGGTCCACCTCCATGGCCATCCAATAGGATTTGAGTGCACCTTGTGGGCATCTGTACTAGGGAGATGACATGTGTTCCTCATTCCCTTTGTGTAAAGGAAGCTTGTGTGTGTGTGTGTGTGTGTGTGTGTTTCTCTCTCATCCCCTATTTGCAAGGCTCGCCCCCTCCTATCAATCTTCCATAGAAGAGTGGCAAGCTCTACTTGGTGTTTGGGAGACGTCATCTCCGCAAACTTGATTCTAAGCATGCATACTACTTCACATTTGTGCACAATAAAGAAAAAGAGAGTCTTATAAGACAAAAACTTTGTTCATTTTAAACATTTGTACATTTTATTACTCTAGGGAAGCATTGTAAGCATTGACAAGGTTTAGGTTATCCTTTAATTGTATGCCTTGCATCCATCTAGCATCTTCAAAAGGATAATTCTTAAAAATAATAAGATATCATCGGATAGTCTTACTCTTAATACCTTTTCTTCATGTCGGAGAATGGACTCGGGTTGCAGCACCTCTTCTTGGTCCTCGATCTCCGGTGGGTCTTCAATAGACTTGAGGTGGCTCTCCTTTGTAAGGCTTTGGTAGGCTCACATGGAAAGCATTGTGTCTGAGCCAATGGGTGGGCAACTTGAGTTGGTAGGCCATCTCATTGATTGGTCTAAGAATCTGTAAGGGACCATAGTACCTTTTTGCTAACTTGGCATAGTACTTTTGGTGTCCCGTAGGATTCTTGCCCATTGTGTGCCTTAATCAAGCCTTGGGAAATTTAAGTAAGACCCAATCATTTTCTTTAAAGGCTTGGGCTCTTCTGTGCTTATCAGTAGCAGCCTTTTGCCTTTGCTGTGAGATAGAGATAGCATTCTTAATCTTTTGGAAAGATTCTTGTAGGTCTCGGCTATACTCATTTGTAGCGAAGATCTTCCCGTGTACCTTAAGTATAGCAGGGGACTTTTTTATCTTCCCTCAATTACCTGAAAGGTGCTTTTCCTGTGGAAGTATGTACAGTGTTATTGTGCATACTCCACTAAGGGTAAGTACTTCTCCCATTGAGACCTTTGATCTACTTCCATTACATAGGCTTTTAGTAGATCAAGAATTGTTAGGTTAGCTATTTCGCTTTGGCCATCCGTTTGCGGGTGATAGGCCGAAGAGAAATTTAGCCTTAGGGTTAGCAGACTCCACAACGTCATAATTTTAGTCTACAAATGGTCATTTTGACCCATGCCAAAAAAAAAAATTCAAACCCCAATAGTTTATGACCAAGGGCTCAGGGAACATATTTAGATGCTTCTCCTCAAGTTTGGTAAAATTTGGGCCCAAAACATAGATCGCGATCCATGTAGCAGGAGTAGAATTGGAAGATTTGGTGTCCAAATTGTGTGCAAGTGTTAAAGTCATCAAGTGATTAAGAATTTTGTAATGGTTTAATCTCCAAGAGATTGGTAACTTCAGACAGTTAGAGTGCCAAAGTTAGGGTTTTAGGGAAAAAGACCATAAGTCATAAAGTTGGATATATTTTGAATGCTTAAAATTTGCAAAGAGAAGCAAAGAAATGCTTGCAAAAAGTGCAAGGATTGTTAGCAAGGTCGGGAGGATCAACCAAAGTCAGATGGCAGTGAAAATTGATGGACAAGTAGGAATGGGGCTGATGGCCAGTCTCCAATCATCAAATTATCAAAAACCAATACCCACTAAAACGCCATAAAATGGGGAATTGGGTAAACTTAGTGAATCTAGATCCAAATTTGAAATGATTCCACCAATGTAGTAGGATAGGCTATAGGAACATGCCCACCAAGTCTCGTCCCAAATTATGACCAAACATGGATTGCAATCCATGTACCTTTTTCAAATCCCAAGACCAAAACCAATCCATCAAGTTCCTCATGCCATTTAAAGCCAACGCTTAGAATCCAAACCAGTGAACCAAATCACAAAAGTTTTCATCCATAGCATCTCTTAAGCATGCTAAAGCAGATGATGTAGAGATCACTCCAAAATGTGTTCCAACATGGATCATGATCCATGTACCTTTGACCTGAAATTGACCCAAACCAATTTGACCTAGTGCATGTAGATGTCCTAGTCACACCGATGAAGTTTTGTCAAATTTAGATCTGTTTTGCTCAAGTTATGCTCATTTTTCATTTTATGGTCAAGTTTGCATTATTTAGACAATTTTGACAACTTTTGGATCAACTTTTGAGCACTAAACGACTCAAATTTTGGTAGCAGGATGTCGTATATATGAGCTTCAAAGGTGTGGGAACCAACACCATGTGAGATAGTTGACATCTCATCAAACGAGAAAGCTCATGTGACGAATCAGGAGCTCGAACAATTCTAGCCGATATCTCATAGGCAAGTTTCAAGCAGTAGATGGTACAAAGGTTAAGCCACGATCTTCCCAAAAGAGCTCTGGACACTTCACCAAAAGCCAGAAGTCATAGACTGTGCCAGATGTCTCCAAGTCGATAGTTCCTTTAGATCATGTCCATGGGGGACGAACTTTTGGAGGGCACACGAGATCTTGAGCACTATTCAATACAATAGAGAAGCTACATTAACGGACAAAGATGGAGTTGCATGCAGAGTAAAGATCACAAGTGATTTGACCTGTCAGGCACTCCATTTACTAGGAGGTAACCACAATCTTCTGCTAAAGGCTAAGGCCATAAATAATGACAAAGCATTCATCAAGCATCAAGGACATAAACTAACAGACAAGGATCCAATATACTCAAAAAAAAATTGCCCTTAAGATGGATCTCCTAGCATTCAAAGCTCCAAAAACCACCGCAGTACACATAACATGTGGCAATGCTGATGGCCATTTGCAACCACAGAAATTACATTTTAGGGAATCTATGTTACCATATACATGTGATATTGATGTGTGTGAACACACTTAGCACCGTCGGGGCATTTTTCCCCTCACTAGGAGGTTTCCCCCCCCCCCCCCCCCCCCCCCGTGCATTGAATATATGCCCATCACTCTAGGGCTATGTGATCTTTCCATTGCACACTAAGTAATACTACTCTCTGTTGTGTGCCTTGAGCTTCCTTCATCTTCTCCAAGATGTGTGTGTTTCCATGTAACCCTATTTCCAACATTTGGTATTAGAGCAGGTTGCGTCCTCTCGAGCTTCATCACCAACACATGCCTGCTCACTTTTTTCTATTTCAGTGAGCTTTGGTGAGTGTCAACAGGTCAATAAATACTTTGGGAAATCTCGTAGAGCTTAGTCTGCTCAGATTTTTCATTTGGACGCATTTCGGCCTCCGTTTCCACTACATGCAGTACTACATAGGTAATTTTATCATTTGACAAAAATTTTGTCAGTGTTATTTTTTGCATAACAGACCCTTTCTCGTCTTCTTTGGGTTGTGCTATATATCACGCATTAGTACCGCTCAGATTCACCATGGCTGACAGCAACACAGATGATGTTTGTTGTTGAGGATAGATTGGATTGGGACAATTATCCAATGTGGGCTTACATGATGCAACAGGTTCTTGTGTCAAAGGAAGTTTGGAATCTTGTGCAATGCATTGATGTACGTCCTGGTTCTGTGGATATAGGTGATGGTGAGGATGTTGCAGGTTTTGGTGTCGGGTTGCTGCTGCCAGAGCTGTTTTACCTACGGCTAAGCAGGCTCGTTGTTGGGATGTTAAAGATGCACAGGCTCATGCATTGATTGCGTTATTTGTGAAGCGTACTATTACTTCTCACATTTGTTCATCTAAATGCAAAACAGGCTTGGATATTATGGCCCAAAGTCGTTATGCAAGTCACAATGAGGCTAAAATTGTATTGTTGCATAAAAAACTGGAGTCAAAGATTATGCATGAGGAAGATGAAATGGACACTTTTTGCTGGTATCAAGGATATTAATGAGTAACTTGTTTTTGCAGGCGAAGTCATTTCTGAATGTTCCCTTGAGCAGATTATTCTTGATGCTTTGTCAGATTCTTACCAGACTTTTGCTAGTACTTGGAGACTTATGACCGAAGAAAATCCAGAATTTGTCAAGTTTAATGCATTATGCACATCGTTGTTGCAAGAGTCACTTCCAAGAAAAAACGGGCTAAACAAGGTGCAGATGAATAGGCCTTTATTGCTGCTCGAAGAAAAAGTGGTAATAGCAATGTAGCCACTTCTCATGGTTCTTTGACGAGTGGCAAATCACCTGTTTCCAATGCTTCTTCTGGAAACACCTCATCTGGGAATTCTGGTGAAAAGGGCAAAAAGAAGATTTGTTGCCATTGTTATAAAGCTAATGATCACTTGATCAAGCATTGTCCTAAGTTGAAGGCAAAAGAGGCTTCTTACACTACAAAAAGTGCAGCTATTGTAGTGTCTTCTGTGAAAGGATATTGTGATGATGATATAGATGCAGAACGAACATTTAGTGCAAAATTCACTTATGTCCATGATGCATGTTTGTCAGATGCTGTAGATGCTCACATGCGGTACTTTGACAGTGGTGCTACAAAGCACATTACCTCTCATCGTGACTTGTTTAACGCTCTTGAGGATGTCCCTCATGGGAATTTAGTCACTTGTGCCAACAATTCCAATTATCCGGTCAAGGGAGTTGGAAAGATTGTGTTGATTGCTATGAATGGCAGCTCTCTTACACTTGTTGATGCATTTTATGTACTTGGAATCAAGAAAAACCTTTGTCTATATCTGGACTTTCTATACTTGGTCTTGTTGTCAAATTTGTGGATAACATATGTACAATTCATGATCTGAGTTTTGGTGATGAAATTGTTGCAACAAACGGACAAAATTTGGATGCCCAAAAGGTGCATCCAATATACTATCCCACTTGTTGTATGACTATTGTGCCTTTTCTATGTGCATTGGCAGCTCATTTTGGATGGTATGTACATCAATCAAATGTTCTTTACCGATTTCTTGAATGGTGATATATTTCTAAATTCGAATGAGGCAAATGTACATCCTATGGGGATTTTTGGAAATGTTACAGATCAGCCTATACTAATGCAAATGTACATGATGTACTTGATGTTGGAAAGGCTGAGAATGAGCAGGCTAGAGGTATGCCAAAATGGATGGTGCATACTTTGCATGACAGTAAATTGGATGCACCTTTGTCCAGTTGTACTCGTTCAGATTCTTGTCATGAATCTTATGCATTAGATTATTATGCTTTGGTTGTTTCTAGCTTATGTGATGTTGAGGAACCTTGATGAAGCACAAAATTCAGAAAATTGGATGGCTCCCATGCAACCAAAATATGATGCACTTATAGAAAATGGCACATAGACTTTATGTGATTTGCCTCCTGGCAAAAAGGCCATTGGTATGAAGTAGGTTTACAAGTTGAAACATAAGCCGGATGGTGAGATTGATCACTATAAGGCTCGACTTGTTGCAAAGGGTTATGCACAGCAGAAAGGCATAGATTATGAAGAGAATTTTTCTCCCACTTGTCGTATGGTTACTGTGCATTTTCTATGTGCATTGGCAGCTCATTTTGGATGGGATGTACATCAATCAGATAGTGTTAGTGCTTTCTTGAATGGTGACATATTTGAGGAAGCTTATGTAACACAGCCTCACGGTTTTGTCATTAAAGGGCGGGAAGATAAAGAGTGAAAATGTAAGAAAGCTTTATATGGGTTGAAGCAATCTCCTCATGCATGGTATGAGACAACTGACACTCATTTGGTTAAACGAGGTTTTTGTAATAGTCTAACAGTAAGCATTTTGTATGTAAAACGTGAGGGCGATGTACTTCTCATCGTTCTTCTATGTGTGGATGATTTGCTGATCACTAGTCTGAATGAGGTACATATTGTTGAATTTAAGGATGATTGAATGTTACTTTCAAGATGAAAGACTTGGGTCTATTGCATCATTACTTGGGCATACATTTTAAGCAGTGTGATGGTGGTATTGCACCGTGTCAAACAAGTTACATAGAGACATTGCTATGCAAGTTTGGATTTGAGGATGACAAACCTATTGCCACTCCCACGGAAACACGTTTGACATTGAGTCTTCATGATGTTGTTGATCATGCCGATGTCACTCTTTACCAAACTGCTATTGGATGCCTTATTTATGTATGCAACACAAGGCCAGATATTCATTTTGCAATCTCACAAGTCAGCCGATTTATGCATAGCCCAGGGTCTAAGCATTGGCAGGTTGTCAAGTGGATCTTTCGCTACTTGAGTGGCACTTTACATCTTGGGTTGTTTTATCCCAAGGGGGGATCATTGCCGCCAGATTTACATGCTTTTTCGGATTCAGATTACGCTAGTTTTTTTAGGAGAGAGCCAGTAGGTGATACACATTTTGAAAAACATCCTTAGTGAGAATCTTGCCTAGATTTTGGAGAAACCTTTTGAAGTGTGGAAGAATACGAAGGTTGAAAGGTGAACTGTAGTTTGCATGAGAGGGGCAACTGCACTTTGATGTCTCTCTCTCTCTCTCTCTCTCTCTCTCTCTCTCTCTCTCTCTCTCTCTCTCTCTCTCTCTCTCTCTCTCTCTCTCTCTCTCTCTCTCTCTCTCTCTCTCTCTCTCTCTCACACACACACACACACACACAAGGTTGAAAAAGCGAGCAATGCCAAGGGCTATGGGCAGGTTGTGTGGCGTTGGTGCGCACCTTGACTCTCTCTCTCTCTCTCTCTCTCTCTCTCTCTCTCTCTCTCTCTCTCTCTCTTCTCGTATAGTGGTGTTGAGGACGTCTTGCAGACCCGCTTGTGCTCGTGCTCGGTATAGTAGTAGGGGCAAGTTGAAGGAGGAGGAAAATATCGCTTATGGATGCACTGTGAGGGTCGCTCAACGGGGGAGGGCGGAGGGCTGCTACATGTCATAGACCCGTCCACACAGGCGGCGGCGGCAAGAGGGATCAAGAGATGACTAAGGTGGAGGTAAAAATTTTGGGGGTATATTCTTGGCTATTGTATTTTCATTTAGGGTGAGCGAGTAGAGCTAATATTTAGGAGAGATCCATGTGTGGTCGATTTTGAAAAAAAGGAGAATTAGATGGAATTTGAAGAAGTTGCTCTCTCTCTCTCTCTCTCTCTCTCTCTCTCTCTCTCTCTCTCTCTCTCTCTCTCAGGGTGCACACATCCAAAAGTCATTTCTCTGCAGCCCTCAGAGCCGAAAAGCAAGATGGAAGCTGCAGGTGGCTCTTCCCGCATATGTGAGAGAGTTTTCCAATGGTGATTTAGCCATCAAAGTCCAGGGGAGGAGGGCTGCACATCGCAGCCGTCCGTTTAGTGGCAATTAAAATCCGTAATTTGAGGCCTGCATGCTTCGATGCTTGCCAAACAAGCACCCGGAACGCAAGCCTGCAGGCAGCCTGTACTGCAGTGACACATCAGCACACGGAACCCCATCCATCACTATCAGAAGCTGGAATTTGCCAATGGGTCGCTGTCGCTGCATGGAATTTGTTGGGGTCGCAGGATTCACTTCATTCTTGTCGCTGTCTGGCCTCCCTCTCCTTGGACATTTGACGACCGTGAAAGGACACTGAATGTCCTTTCCTTGAAATCAGCGCTCCCCCATGGCTCCCGGCCTCCGCCGGTCGCCACATGGGGTCGCCCTGATTTCAAGGAAAGGACATTGCCTACACCTTCAACTCCAAAATTAGGTGCTGCTACGTTCAACTGTGAGATCCTACTTTCAAGAATTTAGATGATGCGGATGAATCTTCAAGCCACATCAGCGAAATTTGCCCCAACGGCTAGTTTTCTTTAGCATGTGGGCACCCTTTCTCTCCATCAGTTTCCCACGTCGTTGAAATTCTCAAGTTTGAAGAAGAAGAAGAAGAAATCGCCATCTGTGTTTCAAAAGGTTGATGCGGTGGATTCAAACCTTAGATTGTACAAGAGTAACACGGCACGAAGCCACGTGTCCAGCGGACCTTTTACCTTTCCTTGATCGCAGGAGACGCCAGTCATCAGTGACGGGTAAACAGCGGAGATTGGACCACATTTTGTGTGAGACTGTGACACGTGGCAAAAGTCGATTCGAGATTCTGGCGGCCCCACCACCTGCCTAGTCAAAGTCTTTGAGGCAGCGGTCCCGTCCCTTCCTCGAAGTCGGACACGCGTGGCTAGCACATGCTCAGAAAAGCTCTGGCCACGTGGCCACGTCGATCTGCGGGATTCAGTCCATCCAACGGCTCATCCGCCTGCGCGAATCTAATGGAGCGGGCGTCGTATGGAATATACGCTGACGTAAGCCGAACCACGCACGCGCTTATGCACTTCGACACTTTATTACGTGCTTCGAAGTTCGGAGCCCTTTTTTTAGCCGCTGCCTTGAAATTTGAAAATAAAAATATATAGTAAAAAGGTTTGAACTTTGGGAGTTTTGTTTTATGCTTTGTGTTTTCTTAGGGTGGGTTCAGACTGCACGGATACCACGACGCAGTCCCAAACCTGGTGCAATGCGAGTTGTTCACACTGCACGTAAAAGGTGAAGTACAGAAAGAGCGCATAGTGCAGCAGCTAATCAGTTTTACAATCGTGGCGTCCAAGATCTGGTCCAAAAAATGGGATGCAAGCAAATGGTCTCAAGTAATGGGAAACATATGGAAAGCCATTTAAATGCAAAGAGACAGAGAAAGAAAGTCTTCCTGTGGAAGGTTCTGTTTGGATGCATGCCAACCAGAGATAAGGCAAAAGCAAGAGGGCTAGCCGAAGGTGCTTGTCTCAGATGCAAGCACCCGATTGAAACCCTCACGCACCTGTTTTGGGGTTGTCCAGAAATCAAAAACTTCACAGGCGCTACCTGCAGGTGGGTGTTCGTCCATCTGCAAACTTTCTTCTTCAGACGTGACCTTGCAAGGGCTCTAGGCGCATAGATAATGTGGATCTATTGACTGACATATGCATAGTAAGAGCAACAATATTGAGTGCAGTACTATGGTTGTCCAAAAATGCGTTAATTTTTTAAAGGAAGTGTGAGCCTCTGGATGCAAATTCTATTCTGGAGTCATGCTAGTGGAATCTCCTGTGTAGAAGGAATCAAAACTACAAGCCTAACAAGTAAGAACCAGTATGTGACCCACGCGTTGCTGCGGCAAAAAAAAGGCTTTATTCCTATAAAACTATTTCCACTTGAAAGCACATAGCGAGACTGCAACTCTCTCTCCTCCCCACCTCCCCCACCCCCCTCCCTTCTCTCTCTCCTCTCTCTCTCTCTCTCTCTCTCTCTCTCACTCACACACACACACACACACACACACACACACACACCCAACAACAACATGCATGCAAAGTTCATCACAAGCTATGTATCACACAACAACATTTTGGCAGTCTAATCCACGCACGACAAATGGAGGAGGGGTCTCTCGGCCTTGAAAGTTTTAGTTTCTTTGATGGAACTTAGCGTCATACCGAGTTTCCAAAGGCTTGAGAGCTTGGTGTGGAATCTCTCTCTCTCTCTCTCTCTCTCTCTCTCTCTCTCTCTCTCTCTCTCTCTCTCTCTCTCTCAACAATGGTCCATACACTATTAGATCCACCGTTATTGTATCACTTTGGTCTCATAGGTCATTTTGGCCTTTTTAAGATGTTTAATATAACATTTCATTCCATTTCATATCTCTCTCTCTCTCTCTCTCTCTCTCTCTCTCTCTCTCTCCCTAGCAAAAGATAATAAGGGCACACTTAAAAACCTTCCAGTTTTTAGGCCATAATTTGAAGTATGGTGGTATTTACTCTAAAATTAGTATTATTTTGTCGGTTTATTTCACGGTAGATTTGAAATCTAGCCAAGATTTTGCACATGCTACTTGCAACTCTCTCTCTCTTCTCTCTCTCTCTCTCTCTCTCTCTCTCTCTCTCTCTCCATTCAATAGGAGCCGCGAAAGCTGATGTCCGCAACCCTCCCCCTCTTCTCTCTCTCTCTCTCTCTCTCTCTCTCTCTCTCTCTCTCTCTCTCTCTCTCACTCACTCACTCACTCACACACACACACACACACACACACAATGACGAAGGTGGGTTGCATGCGAAGCTGGCATGCGGAACACGATATGCGGGGGTGTATTGTCCTAGGTTGTAGGTCATGTTTATAGTTGAACATTGAGCAAATCAATGAAATTTTCATCAGGCAAGCTACATGATCACGGCACTATCCTTTTTGTGTTGCTTCTCAATCTCATGAATATCATCTACATCCTCCTCCTCTTCATAGCTAAGGTTTGAATTGTGTGTGTTTGCAGATAGTTGCAACATGGCAAGTTGCCTGTACACATGTATTTCCATGCCATCAAAGTGTACAACATGTCCATTGTTGGATTGGCCAAATGGTTCTGCATGGGATTGTTGTGAAGATCACGCCTTGTATTTCTATAGAGCATACCACCATTATGCATCTCTTCTTGTCATGCATCGATGCGAGAGTCATGGTTGTGGGAAGTTGCCTAGTTATCCAGGTTTCCGTCATTATTTGCAGTTCCATAGTTATAAGCAACATATCCAATGTTTTGTAGAAAAGGGCTTCCTCCATTCTAAGCAAGGAAGCACCACTGATGAGAGTTGTCCCCATCGCAACTGTTTGGGAGGCAGTGACGGCATCCGGTGCATTGAATGTGTAAAGACCATGTGCGGGGTCCTCGTTGCTCTCAGAGGAGTTAGAGAGATGATAGGCCGGTGACTCAGAATATACTTCGTTGGTTGAAACAGGCGGAGCCATCGCTGACGCAAAAATGCTCTCTCTTTCTCTCTCTCGTCAAATTGTCATACGGTGTCTCTTCTTTTCCCACTCTCTCAATAATAGCCCAAATACTCTATTAGATCCAGCAACATTGTATCAATTTGGTCTCATAGGCCATTTTGGCCTTTTAAACTCATTTAATATAACATTTCATTTCAATTCTCTCTCTCTCTCTCTCTCTCTCTCACAACAATGGCTCGGACACTTTGTTAGATCCACCAACATTGTAATAGTTTGGTCTCATAGGTCATTTTGGCCTTTTAAAGCCGTTTAATTTAACATTTCATTTCATCTCTCTCTCTCTCTCTCTCTCTCTCTCTCTCTCTCTCTCTCTCACACACACACACACACACACACACACACACACACACACAAAAACAACAACAACAACAACTACTACTACTACTACTACTACTACTACAACAATGGCGCAGACACTAATAGATCCACCAACATCGTATCCGTTTGGTCTCATAGGTCATTTTGGCCTTTTAAAGATGCTTAATATAACATTTTATTTCATCTCTCCTCTCTCTCTCTCTCTCTCTCTCTCTCTCTCCCCCCCCCCCCCCCCCCCCCCCACACACACACACACACACACACAGAGTAGAACAACAACAGCTCTCTCTCTCTCTCTCTCTCTCTCTCTCTCTCTCTCTCTCTCTCTCTCTCTCTCTCTCTCACACACACACACACACACACACACACAGACACACACACACACACACACACACAACAACAACAACAACAATGGCCCAAACACTAATAGGATCCACCAACATCGTATCAGTTTGGTCTCATAGGTCATTTTGGCCTTTAAAGATGTTAAATATAACATTTTATTTCATTTCTCTCTCTCTCTCTCTCTCTCTCTCTCTCTCTCTCTCTCTCTCTCTCTCTCTCTCGGCAGGCTAAGCAATTGTGGCAGCTTCTCTCGGCTAGCTAGTAGCCTGCGCACGTTTAGGAGGTGCCTGGTTCCTCGACGCGTGGCAACGCTCAATGTTCGAGAATTTTTCAAGCTCATAGGCCTTTTAAAGCCATTTAATATAACATTTCATTTCAATTCTCTCTCTCTCTCTCTCTCTCTCTCTCTCTCTCTCTCAACAATGGCTCATACACTTTATTAGATCCACCACACACACACACAGAGTAAAGCAATAGTAGCTCTCTCTCTCTCTCTCTCTCTCTCTCTCTCTCTCACACACACACACACACACACACACACAGAGTAGAGCAATAGTAGCTCTCTCTCTCTCTCTCTCTCTCTCTCTCTCTCTCTCTACAAGCTAAGCAATTGTGGCAGCTTCTCTAGGCTAGGTAGTAGCCTGCGTGCGCACATTTAGGAGGTGCCTGGTTCCTCCACACGTGGCAACACTCAGTGTTCGAGAATTTTTCAAGCTCATAGGCCTTTTAAAGCCATTGAATATAACATTTCATTTCAATTCCCTCTCTCTCTCTCCCTCTCTCTCTCAACAATGGCTTAGACACTTTGTTAGATCCACCACACACACACACACAGAGTAAAGCAATAGTAGCTCTCTCTCTCTCTCTCTCTCTCTCTCTCTCTCTCTCTCTCTCTCTCTCTCTCTCTTGCAGGCCAAGCAATCGCGACAGCTTCTCTAGGCTCCTAGCTAGTAGCCCGCGTGTGCACGTTCAAGAGGTGCCTGGTTCTTCGACACATGGCAGCGCTCAGCGCTCAAGAATTTTTCAAGCTCCATAATAAAGTAGTGTAGAAGTGTAGAGGTAAATGTCTAGATTTATAGATGAGAATTACACTGAACCAAAGTTCGGAAAAAATGTGTCTCAAGTTAATATCGTGCCGTTTTCAAGTTTTAAAATGGAGTGAATTTTTATGTTTTTACACTTTTCCTCAAAATGCTGCAAGGGTTTTTCCTTTTCCTCTTATTCTCAAGGAGCATGTTGAGTTTCAAAGCGACACAATTGCAAGGTGAGACACACTTTTCTTGAACAATGGCTCGCCGTCTCTTTCTCTCTTAGTGCACGAGTGTTCGGGAAAAATCATTTTTTCAAACAAACAAAATTCCTTTCCTTGATTTTTGTCAAGAGTAAATTCTAGAGAATCGGGTTATTTTTTCAAGTGTTTATACTATTTTTCTTTATTTGGGACGGAATTTTTCCTTTTTCCCTTGCCCTCAACTAACATTTATAAAACTGAAAATGGCACAATTTTAAGTTGAGACACAATTTTCTCGAACACTGTAGTGCTCCCATTGCCTGTGTGTGTGTGTGTGTGTGTGTGTGTGTCCGTGCACTCGTAGCAGTGCCTAAATTTTTTTTCCCCCAAAAACTTGGCAAACCGATATATAAGAAATTTTCAAGGTAAATTGAGTAAATTGGAAAGTTTTTACGCTAAATTTTCCTTTCTAAAAAAATTATCACCTTCATCTTTAAAATGTAGAGGTAAATATCTAAATTTATAGGTGTAATTTACATTGAACCAGAGTTCTGGAAAAATGTGTCTCGAGTTAATATCGTGCCATTTTTAATTTTAAAGATGTCAAATGAGGGCAAGGGAAAAAGGAGAAATTCCATCCCAAAATAGAGAAAAATAGTGTAAAAGCCTGAAATTCGTCTTGACAAAATCGAGGAAAGGAATTTGGAAAATTGATTCTGTCGAACACTGCACTGAACCTAGGTTTTTTGAGCAGAGTCTTAAGACGGGTAGTCGGGCGCCGAACTCCATACGTATTCTCTCTCTCTCTCTCTCTCTCTCTCTCTCTCACGCACACACACACAAGCTGTGTGCATGGCCATGAGTCATCCTTCTCTCCTGATTCGTACATCGCTCTCTCTAGACTCTCACAAGTCACACTCTCACAAACACAGAGCCTTCCAGGACCAACACTCTCTCACTCTCTCTCTCTCTCTCTCTCTCTCTCTCTCACACACACACACACACACACGCACACGCACACACCCAAGCTTTGTGCACGGCTATTGCATCCATGGACCATATGAGTCATCCCTCTCTCCTCAGTCATACATCGCTCTCTCTACATAGTACACTCTCACAAGTTACAGTGTACACTGTCACACTGACTCACACACACAGAGCCTGCGAGTGCCGAGTCTGCGAGAGTGCCAGGAGCAAAAGCACTCGTACATCTCTCTCTCTCTCTCTCTCTCTCTCTCTCTCTCTCTCTCTCTCTCTCTCACACACACACACACACACACACACACACACATACTCAGGAGACGTCGACATGGCTATTGCACTCTCTCTCTCTCTCTCTCTCTCTCTCTCTCTCTCTCTCTCTCTCTCTCTCACACACACACACACACACACACACACAACGTGCACATCTATCACGGTTGAGGTCCCATGAGTTGACGCGACGATGCGCAGGTTCTTATAATTTAAAGCAAAAAGGTGCCTTCAATGCATCTTGCAGCTGCATGGGATGCCTCGACCGGCTCAACGTCATGCCTGCGAGAAGAGGCTGGGCGGTTGTGGCAGGCGAATAGCAAGGGAAACTTCAAATGCTTGCGGGCTCAACACGTGGAGGGTCCCTTTGGCCTTCAAAAATTTAAGCTGCATAATAGAAGTACTAGTATGTGATGCGCGTTGCTGCGGCCAAGAAGAGGCCAGGCTTAATTTTGGTGGCCCTCTTCTCCTTCTCCCTTGCTCAAGGTGAAAACGTTCTTTATACATAGTGAAAAGTATGATCTTTGATGCTTCTTTATCAAATTTGATCATCCTCCAAATATCTAATGCAATGCTCCATCTGACTATCTTTGACATCTTATGTAGTGGGGGAGGAGACGGCATTTAGAAACTCTCAAAAGACAATCCAATGAAGAGCCAATTTAACTCAATTTTGTATCATTGTCAAAGTATAAATCTACAACCTGCAGTTCCTAGCATGACCCAATGCTTTTAGGGTATGTAAATAGGGGGTATAACAATAAAAAACTTGGTGTATACCTATAGCAATTTGAAGATGCATACAACACTACAACACTCGATACAACAAGGAGTATGTCAAATGCATTTCCACAATCCTTGCCATTGAAGTAGTTAAAAAAAGGCATTTTGTGTTATCCTAAAGCTAATGTATGAATTCATCTCTTTCTCCATCTCTTTCTCCCTCTCTCTCTCTCTCTCTCACACACACACACACTCACACACACACACAAGGGAAAGGGGATGTTCAAACATTACTTTGTTTTTTGAAAAGGAAGACATTAGTCTCAAAGTAATTGATCATAAAGATGCCAGTTCATTGAACCCCTCGTCTATATGTTGGGCTAGGTAGTGGCTATAATTGATGTCGTAGTGTGCATTGTAGAGGGTCTATTGTATGCCATGGATATTCTCTTTGCCTCTTTGAAAAAAAAGAAAAGGATACTCTCTCTCTCTCTCTCTCTCACTTGATTTGAGCAAAGATGACATACAATTTTCCTCTTAATTGGTCTTCAATTAACACAACAGTCTTTTCTAAGTTCTTTCATATGTCGAATGTCACTAAGATGCAAGCATAGAGAATCATATTTTCTAAATGGAACTCACTCTGTATTCATAAAAAATGAGCAATAGATTCTTTTTCTAGGCCATGTTGTACTCAGCCTACAATATGTTCCATAAAAAACCATACATCCTTGAACGTAGCTCTTCAATGACATGCTATAAAAGAAATCTTCTTGTGCCTTCCAAGAAACAAAAATTTAAAAGAACGGTCCAAGATACAGTACAATTGGTATACATATTGACCACTTTGTTCCCTAAGCATGAACTATAACATAGTCAATGCTTCTTGTCTCTACCCTTATTGAGTATGTTGTGTGAACGCTGAGTTTCAAGAGAGCACATTATGGGCATGGATCTCATTAAAGGTATTTTTAGGCTTTAAATACTACATCACATTGGAAAATGTTTGGACCAAAGCATTTCCCCTCTTTATCCATCGGACCATACATAAGTTCACCAAGATGCAAGCCTATGAGAGGAGCCCTCACTTTGCATCAACCAATAGTCTTCCCTATGAGACCTTGAAATAGTATGCAATAAGTGTAATCTTGAAAAAATACCCTAAATTGGGAGCATACATACTGACGAATGAGCATGCTTCCGTCTGAGGTACCAACTATCACAAATATCTGGATGTATCTTGTTGTGTTGGTACGTACGAAGAAATTGATCCCGAGAAGATTGCTATTCCAACCTCATCAAAAGAATGGTTTCATATGAAACTTCTTGAAGAGAAAGAAGTCGGGATAACGATGTTTGTTTGTACGATTCATGTCCACACTAACAAACTTATCATGAAAGTTTGCATAATGCCACATGCATCCACAATGAAGCATAATGTATATAAAACAAAAACTGGCATCCCATATTTATCAAAATGGGCTCCTGCTTGAGTCCACTCTTGCCTCAAAGATGTTGGGAATTTCCTACAAAAAATGCACTCATAATCGATGATATTCTTGATGGCAGACATGTTGAGCACAACATCTTTTTCCTAATTCTTGCATAAAGCCACATGTGTGTAGAGATGCAAGAAGAGGTAATTTGAAATAAGACCAAGAGCTTCTTTGTCCTGCCCATGTTAGCTCCTCAACCACATGTTCTGGTCTTGAAGGTGCACCGCACTTGGATTTTTATGAGGTTACAATAGAAATCTTGTCATGCCACCCAAAATAGAATATCATCAATAGAAAGCACTCCAAGATACACTACAAAGTGCATGCATACCAAAAACTGTGTGTCCCTAAGCATGGATACATATTCACACAATGCTGCTTGGACTTGCCCTTAATGGGCAAGTCATGAAAACATTGCATTTCAAGAGAGCACATGGCAAGCAGGAAACTCAACAAACATTGATATACATGTGGGCCAAAGCGTTGACGCTGACCAATAATTTCATCATTCATAGGTTCACAAATGATGCCAGCATCTTATATGGGCCCTCACTTTGGATCAGCACATAGCTTCTCTACCTTGCCAATGTTGTACACACCGTGCAATAAGTCCTTCCAATAATTAACAACATTCTAAACTAAAGCAACCCAAAATACACTACATACAACATGCCTTGCAATAAGTGCTTCCAAGAAACAACATCCTACTTTAGTAAACTAAAGAAAACCTAAATATGCTACACTTTATGTGCATATGTACTTACAACCTGCAAGTGTATCAAAAGTGAACCGTTGTCACAAATATATGTATGTATCCTACAACCCTTGTATAGAGAAAGCAGTTCTAAAAATGAAATGATTTTTTTTAGGAGGCCAAGGCTAACAACCTCATCATGCAATTCTTTGCTTTTATCATCTTGCTAAATTTCACATCACGTTAAGATGCAAGCATATATGATTGCCTTGGGTAAAAAATTGCAAAAAGAAAACTGGCTTGGTTGCAAACAGGGATGAAGATTTTGAGAAGGCATCTTACACCAACACATGAATGTAAAGAAAACGTATGTTTGGAGAAGACAGAGAGTGTATCTTAATAGAGCTATCTTCTCCCTCTTGTCAAAGAAGCAATAGAGACACGTGCTTCCACACACACACACAGAGTATCGTTGGTCATTGCTACACTATCAATTGGGTGTAGATAATGAAGTAGACTTTGCAACCACAATATGACGGTAGTAGTGTGCATAGTAAGGCAATAGAAAGGATCACCAATTACTGGCTGCAAATTGGTATATGAGAGAACATGACACATTAGAAGTGGCCCACTTTAGATGGCCCTCTACTTAGAAATAGTTCTAGTGGCTCTATAGGTAGGCACTTTTATAGAGTCTCACATAG
The DNA here is from genome assembly GCF_014529385.1 of Adiantum capillus-veneris. NCBI lineage: Eukaryota > Viridiplantae > Streptophyta > Polypodiopsida > Polypodiales > Pteridaceae > Adiantum > Adiantum capillus-veneris. The sequence continues at coordinate 69,434,931 of NC_140960.1, read as the reverse complement.
CTTTATACTTTTCCACAAATTGCATAGACCTACTACTTTTGTGCTTGTCAATGGCCCATGAAAAAATCTAGAAACACTTGTTTTAATGGGGCCTCTGTCACACACATTTGTCCATGCTGGTTGAGAAATGATATATTTTGACTTAAGTCCATGTGCATCTTGTGTGACAAAAGGCGCCCAAATTGCTTTGTTCAAGGTCCATTTGATGCTCACGTCTGACATGAACCTAATTATATTGTAAACCAACCCTTAGGGCTCCCTATTAAGGACACCACAATCCACAACTATACTATAAAACAAAGTTTCAAACAACATTAGTAGTGCTACCATTGGCCATCCAACCCTCGTCCATGTTCAATAAAGAATTAGTAACCATTAATATAGCTAGAGCGATTGAAAGCTAGACTCACTCAACCACCATGAATATCTCTAGAATCATTACATTAGTGTAGGGTGGACTTGAGTCACCTTCTCCCATGGGCTCCCATGCAGCAGAGTAGCAAATGACTATATTGTGGCAAGGAATGGTAGATCACAACCTTACACACAACAATTCATGCAAGTATTTTGCAGTAGAGTAGCAAACGAGTATTTTGTGGCAAGGAATTATTTATTGCTACATGTTTCCACCACCCACATTAATGGTCTACCACTTTTGTTCTCTCTTACTAAGCCCTCTCCTCTAGAAGCAGATAATTCCTAGTGGCTTCAAAAAAATTAAAAGGCTAAAAAACTCAAAGTAGCATGAACTCTTCATTACTATCCAAACACTTTCCAATTAGCGTTTTCTTCAGTGTGTCATGTTCTTGGAGCATGAAAGGCCCAACAAAATTCGGTTTTTTGCAAGTAGGAGATGTTTCGTAAACCTTAGTTTATAGTTGGTAGATATTTCACGCTCTTCATCTCCAAAGAAAGAATCCAGTCTCCCATCCCTCTCTGTCTGTATGGCGAGCGTAAGTTGAGGATCTCTCTCTCTCTCTCTCTCTCTCTCATCTAAGGATATTATATTAATTGGAATGCATGTTGTCGTGCACACCAGCTTTTGCATCAACGAATTGGCCGTTGTTGTGCCGGATTGTTTCTACATTCATCCTCGCCTTTTACGTACGTCATCGTTCGTGCAAATGATTTGGCCTATGTCCTTCGCCCTTCGGCTCATTATGCTCGATTACTGCTCTGGTGGTGCCTTTGCCAAGGTTGTCCTGTAGCGAGCCCCTGCTGCCTTGGTCCTCAGTTGAGTGCCACCCTACCACCTTGGTCCTCTGTTGTGTGCGACCTTGTCCCTTGACCTTCGTCTTACTTCTTTGTTGGCCTCCCCTCAACTCGTAGTTAGGCACCCTTCGAAAAAAATTTATGGATAGTTTTTTTGCTAGTACCCATTTCAAGCTTCAACCTTCTAAATTCTTCAACGCTTTCCACCTTCCAATTTCTTCACGACATGAATACCATGTGCATTTGATTTGGAATCTTCAGCACATACTTTTTTCTTTTTTGAGATAAGGGGACCTACTTCCTTGCTTAATTGTTATACGTGTTGCCTGATGACTATGTTGCATGCTGCTCATTGATTGGAGTCTAGAATTGTATCTTTCTCTCACGAGAGAGGGATGCAAATAAACATTGTTAAATTTATTCCCCTTTGATTTAAACTTTTTTGTTTATGTTCTTTTTGCCTTCTCTCTCTTATATTCAATATTGAAATAGTTACCTCAAAATCTCAATCTCTCTCTCTCTCTCTCTCTCTCTCTCTCTCTCTCTCTCTATATATATATATATATATATATACACACACACACACACACAACAATACTTGGGTCTCCCATGCCAGGTGTCCAATTCTACGAGCAGAAGGCGTAGGACAAAAAAAAAAGACCTGGCGGTGCTCTGCACTGGTGCAGGCGGCTCTGTGTCCAATTTTGCGAGCAGAAGGCGTAGGACAAAAAAAAAAGGACTTGGCGGCGCTCTGCACTAGTGCAGGCAGCTCTGTCTCGCTTTATTACCTATGACGGCCGAAATTTGAAAGCTCACATTGCCAGTGCTCTATGAAGTACAACAAAGAGAGAGAGAGAGAGAGAGAGAGAGAGAGAGAGAGAACCCAGAGCAACTTCCGCCTTGGTAGGTCTGTGCTCTCCTCCCGCCACGAACACCCTCCCTCTGCGCAGTCACGAGGCCTGTGGTGGTCATGTTGCACCTCCTCCACTGCTTTGTACTCCTCCTCCCTACCTTCACCTAGCTCCTCGAGCCGCTTCTCTTGGCCAATGCTCCCGCCACTGCAGTGACGCAGTCCTGCAACATACCCCCGGGCACAGGGCGCTTCTCTTAGCCAATGCTCCCACCACGTACTGCAGTGACGTAGTCCCGCAGCACAGTCCCGTTCTCTCTCTCTCCCCATCATGCTCCCACGGTCCAGCAAAACGCTCTCTCTCTCTCCCTCTTGCTCCGCCGTGTTGCAGTCCAGCAAAACTCTCTCAGCTGATGGCAAGCACGGAGAGGGTTGTAATGGCAATGGCATGGATATGGCCCTGGCCGAGTTTACACTGCCTTAGCTGAAGCAACATACTCCATCGCCGATCTTTGGCGGGAGCAGATGCAGGTGGAGGAGTTCTATGTGGTCACATGAGAGTCTCCTAAAATACATATCTTTGAGATGCCGACGGGAGGGGATGAATAACTTCCAAAATGCATGCATCGGACCACTTTCATCAATATGTATCCAAAGTCATTGAATAGCTTCCAAAATGGGAAGTTCATGAGCTTCCTATGCGGGATGCGATCTCTTGGAATACATTGATCATTACAAGGTATGTGAACATGAATAAGGCTGGAAAACAGTGGGTTGTTGTGTCTTCAACAATTGTAGCGATCATGAGGTCGGGCCCGAATCTTTTGAAGCTTGCAAGGAAGGAAAATTCCCTAGCCCTTGGCACCACACTACATTCCAAGTTTAAGATCAACTACCAGTTTCACTGAGCGTTTCCCAACGGCGAGGTGTAGTACCTTCATCCCAAGGACAAAGTATACCCTGAGAAGGTGAACCCTCGCTGCAAGGGTGACATTGGTTTGAAGTTCCACTCTATTGGAGAGAATGTATACCCTGCCACACTCAAGTTCCATGACAATTGCTGGTTTTACTTAATTTTGTTGCATCTATGCTGGACTTTCCATGGAATTGCAATTGGGCCATGTGCCCTAGAGAGTGTTGTCCCAAAATGCATTGCAAGCGCATTGGTCTGCGGAAGCGCGTTGTAGAGGATCCTTTTGCCAAATGCACATTTAAATACTATAGAAGGAAGTCTGTGCTCGATTTTGCACCCAATCTCCAATCCGAACGTTGCCGACTTCGAGGTGAAGGTGATGAACATGGGAATTCTTTGACTCTTTTTGATACTGATGGATCATATTTATGATGGAAAAATGTAGTATGTAAGCCCATGTGGATCTGAAGACTTGATCCATTTGTCGACCAACAGGCAGAAGGCATGCAAGATAAATTCGACGCATGCTGATGACCAACAAGAGGTGAGGTCCATTGTAGTGTAGGAGCCCAAAAGAAGAGGATCTGCAGAGACAGACGAGAGCACCATGGCGAAATGGGAGCCCCTTTCAGCGTGGTTGCTAGCATAAGGTCTTCTTTGTCTCGCTCTCTCTCTTATTTCCCAAATTAAAATTCTCACCCTTAGCTGCGTTTTGCAACTACCGACGTCCACGTGTCCCTCGGAGAGGTTCCAGATTAAACATAGTTAAACAAGTGAGGAAATAGATAGAAATTTAAGCCCCCCCCCCCCCCCCCCCCCCCCCCCCCCCCCCCCCCCCCGCGCATCGCGCACTACGTGTTAGTCGTTGCAACATCTAAGAGGTTCCGGCCAGTGTGCATAGAGAGAGAGAGAGAGAGAGAGAGAGAGAGAGAGAGAGAGAGAGAGAGAGAGAGAGAGAGAGACAAGAGAGAGAGAGAGAGAGAGAGAGACAGAGAGAGAGAGAGAGGCGATGTCGCTAACAATTGGTTTCTCTGAATTTCGAACATTAATAATCTGTTTCCATGAATCCGTGCTCGAGAAAAGCGTTTTACAGAAACCCTACATATCGAGAATAGTAGAGGTAAATTGACTATATTTTTGGCCTTTAAATTTAAAATATAGAGGTAAATCTCAAAATTTGTATGTAAGATAGCACTAAACCTAGGTTTTTTACCAGCATTGGGCAGATTCTTTTGTGAGTTTTTTTTGTTAGAAATGGTTGATCGGGGGGGGGGGGGGGGGCTCGGGGAGTGATGGGGGAGGAAGCTTCGGTTTTTTTGTGGCAACGGATGAAAAATGTTAGTGATGAAGCCTGCAAGTGAGGCAAGATGAGTAGGTGAGAAGATGGGTGGGGGCAATAATGGAAAGGCAAAAGAAAATTGTGGCTACGGATCGGTTTAAAGAAAGGACTGGTGGGGCCCAAAGCTTTGCCCGATAAAAACTTTTTTAAAAAAACCTGGCAAATAGTAGAGGTAAATTGACTATATTTTTTGGCCTTTAAATTTAAAATATAGAGGTAAATCTCAAAATTTGTATGTAAGATAGCACTAAACCTAGTTTTTTAACCAACATTGGGCAGATTCTTTGGTGAGTTTTTTTTTGTTAGAAATGGTTGATTGGCGGGGGGGTGGGGGGCTCGGGAGTGATGGGGAGGAAGCTTCGGTTTTTTTGTGGCAACGGATGAAAAATATTAGTGATGAAGCCTGCAAGTGAGGCAAGATGAGTAGGTGAGAAGATGGGTGGGGGCAATAATGGGAAGGGCAAAAGAAAATGACCAGTTATTGTGGCTACGGATCGATTAAAAGCAAGGACTGGCGGGGCCCAAAGCTTTGCTCGATAAAAACTTTTTTAAAAAAAACCTGGCAAATAGTAGAGGTAAATTGACTATATTTTTTGGCCTTTAAATTTAAAATATAGAGGTAAATCTCAAAATTTGTATGTAAGATAGCACTAAACCTAGGTTTTTTACCAGCATGGGCAGATTCTTTGGTGAGCTTTTTTTTGTTAGAAATGGTTGATCGCGGGGGGGGGGGGGGGGGGGGGGGGGGGGGGGGGGGGGGGGGGGGGGGGGGGGGGGG